>NC_090229.1:35138259-35759509 GCF_024489055.1 Chanodichthys erythropterus
TGACCCCCCTCCCTCCACCAGCAGCTCCAGATGGCCTCACATGTTAAAGACCTATTGTCAGCTCTGCTCCCGTTATCCAATAGGGACACAGCATAAATAGACACATCTGAGCGAAAACATACGGGGGGAAGCAATCCAGCACTATTATACATAAACAGCATTTCCTAAAATTGAAATATATTGTGTGATTTATGTAAGAAAGATTAATAAAGGTTAAAAAGTTTGAGCTCTGAATTAAATATTGAATTTTATATATTTATATTTCTTTATTTATTTATTTATTTTCTTATTACATTGTAATTTATTTAAGAAAGGATAAAGGTTAAAAAGTTTGAGCTCTGAATTAATTCGAGTTTTATCCATTTATTTATTTATTGTGTTATATTGTAGTTTATGCAAGAAAGAAAAAAGTTTTTGTTTATTTAGTTTGATTTTTATTTATTTATTCATTTATTAAATATTTTGTGATATATTGTAATTTATGTAAGAAAGAGTACATAAATTTGAAAAAAGTGTATTTATTTATTTATTTTCTTGTTATATTGTTTATTTACTAAAAAAGAAAAAAGTTAAAAAGTTTGAGCTGTGACTTAAAGCTTGAAATTTTATCTATTTATTTATTTATTGTGTTATATTGTAATTTAAAGAAACAAAAAAGGCTAAAAAGTTTAAGCTCTGAATTAAACTTCAAGTTTTTATTTATTTAATATTTTGTAATTTATGTAAGAAAGAGTACATAAATTAAAAAAGTTTGAGCTAAAAGTTTATTTATTTATTTGTATTTATTTTCTTGTTATATTGTATTACTAAAAAAGGTTAAAAAGCTCTGAATTATTTTTTTAAATGTATTTTATTATATTTATTTATTTATTTATTTATTGAGTTATATTGTAATTTATTTAAGAAATTAAAAAGGGTAAGTTTGAGCTCTGAATTAAATATTTATTTATTTAGTGTTTTATTGTAATTTATGTATGAAAAGAAAATGCTTAAACAATTTAAGCTCTGAATTAAAGCTTGAGTTTTTCTTTATTTAATATTTTGTGATATATTGTAATTTATGAAAGAAAGAGTACATATAAAGTTTGAGTTTTGAATTTAAGATTTAATCATTTAATAATGAATGTATTCATTATTTATATTAATATTATTTAGTCGTTTTCATCACAGTTACTGTTGACTGTTGAACTACACAATATTAAACAGGATATTTTTTTTTTTTTAAAGGCCTGCTGAAGTGTGTTGGAAAGCGCAGCATTATTCAATGTTGATGTAATTTCAACTGAAACAGGAAGACAGGGCGGGACATATCGCACAGCCCCACCCCCTTTTTAAAATAGCCAATAGCGTTTAGTTTATACCACAGCTCGACCAGAGCCGTTAAACTCGGTAAAACCTCCGTTTCCATCTAATGTCTAACCGTTTCTCCTCCTAGTGCCCTCTACAGTATATCACTTTAAAATACAGCATTCTGTGTAGAATTCAAATGGGTCAGATACATTTTGTGGTCTGTGCCGACTCGCGGCCTGCGGATATGATTCTCTCATATGTGTACTCTGTGTACTCTCGTGTCTCTGGATCGGAGCAGACTGCTTGTGCTGTGGCGGTTCACGTGATGAAAACGGATTCCATTCGCGTCAAAGGAAAGCATATTTACACTCTCTGAATCGTTCCCTATTCTCTAGTGCACTATTTGCCATTCACCATGTAGAAACTAGTAAATATGTGAACAAACGATTTCAGCCACAGTTTCAGTGTAGTGTAGGAGGGGCGGGACTTCAGATTCTAGAGAGCATTTGATTGGACAGAAAATCTGGCGAGAAGCTGAAGTGCGATGTGATGAAAATCTGTGATCCATTTTAGCAGAAGTGAGAGACTAAGTTTTGAATGCTTATATTTCTTAAATATGAATTTTTTCATTGTTTTGTTTATTCATAACCTTAAGGCTAACTTATTCATACTAAAAGCTAAAAAAATTAAATTTTGATTTCAAGGGGACTTTAAAAAAGTGAGGTTTGCTTGCACTGTATTTTGTGAAATTTGATTTGAAAATATTCTTCCTTTGTTTTCAGAGACTTGAGGTCATTATAAAAATTTAGGATACAAATTATGCATACTCAAATGTAAGTTCTTGTTAACCAGGTCGTAATATGCATTCATCTGCAGACTTTCTGATTGGTTGAAGAGAATTTGAGATATGTGGAGAATATCTGTCTAGACCAGGGCTGCCCAATCCTTTTCCTAGAGATCCACTACCTGAAAAGTTCAGCTCTATCCCTGATCAAACACAACTGAAACAGCCAATCAAGACCTTCAGGAGCACTTGGATCAGGGATGGATCTGGTAGTTAGAGCTCTAGGAACAGGACTGGGAACCCCTAATCTAGACCAACACACTGTACATGTTAAATGACTTACTTCTAATAAAGAAAAAAAAAAAGATAATACTAAAATACAGTGAAACCTATAACTGTAAGGGAAGAGGAAAATAAATATTTGTTGAATAAGTTCTCAAATTAATCATTCAAGAACCTCTGACAGGGTCTTAATGTGATGCAATTCACCAGGAGCTCACTGGGATACACTAAGACTAACGAATCTTAATTAAGACACAACCGAGAGATTGCAGAGAGAGTGATGGATGTCGACATGTTGACGAGCATTTCATTTTCACAGCTCTGGAAAAACCTCACAAACACATCACGACCTCACACATCTGCATATCCTCTAAATATGGAATTAAAATCACATTAGACAAAAAAGGAAGAAAAACAGACTTCGCCACGCTCCTGCGCTGCGCCCACCGTCTCTCGGAAAGATACAGGTGGCTTGTAAGGTTAGCAGCACACGTCTGCAAATGAACTACTTCGAAAACAACAAGCCCTGCATATGTCGGTAAATCTGTCGGGTTGGGCGTTCGCGGAGAAGTGAGCGGACCAGTGGCGGCGAACGGTGTCTCGGGTAGCTGAGAGAAAGGGCAGCAACACTCATCATTAACGGGGATGAGATGCACTCCGGTACCTGCGCCCCATATGCCCCCCCAGCCGTCACGCTCCCCGCACAGATGTTTCCCCGACAAGGTGTGAGGCTCACAGACATGGGAAACAGAGAAAAAAGTGCGGCAGGAGAAAAAAGAACAGTTGTCTAAGTGTACAATAGAGGAGTAATTCTAAATAACAGTTGTTGTTGTTGTCGGGTTTTTTTGAGTCTGAAACGGGTCCTTAGAGAGTAAATAGTCATGATTGAGAACTACCTGAGGAGAAATGTCTGTCAAACTCAGCTGGATTGTGGGAAATTACATGGTACACATGAGCTCCCTGGACACAATAACACATCAAATGGAGCGAAAAAAGCAGATTGACCCTATTTACTGCCTTAATACACGTTCTTGATGTTATTGTGAAGGTCTTACTGAACAGTGGATATGTTACCCCACAGTCTTTATAATCGTTCATCAAAATAATGTTAACCAATAGCCATTTATAGGCATTGCTGTAACCTGAAGCACAGAAATCTGACCCCTATTTCCGCTCCCCAATAATACAGTCACACGACAAAGAAAAATTGATAGCACAAAAAAACCACATGATATTTGTTAATGTGTTAATGGCATGACACTCACATTTTTTGTCTGGATCTATTAATCAAAAATGCATTAACAAAATGCAGTTCACACATACTGTACTGTATTGTACCGTTCAAAGGTTTGGAGTCAGTAAATGTTTTTGTTTTTTTTTGAAAAAAAAAAATGACACTTTTATTCAGCAAAGATGCATTGCATTGATCAAAATGATGTTAAAGACATTTATAATGTTGCAAATATTTCTATTTTAAATGAACACTGTTCAAATTTCTAAGAAAAAAAAACAATACACTTTTAACACTCCATTAAGCAGTACAATCATTTTAAACTAATAATATTAAGAAAAGATGTCTCTTGAGCAGCAAATCAATATATTAGAATGATTTCTGAAGGATCATGTGACACTGAAGACTGGAGTAATGCAAACATAAGACTCTTCTTTCAAAAACATTTACTGACCACGAACTGTTGAACGGTAGTGTACACTGACTATACTTCTATATACACTCCTATGATAAAAATTATTTATTTTTTAAAATTAAAATTCATTTTGTGGGCATAAAGTAAAAAATGTATGGGTGGTACAACTGGTCCTGATATCATAATGGAGAAAGAAAGCCTCATTAAATGATTTAAAAAAAAAAAAAAAAATTAAAGAATTAATTAGTAGCAGTTGGCTAATATTTTATTATTATTTCTTAGAAAAAAAGTGAAGTGTATTTCGTATTTCACGAATTTTGATATCATAAAATGCCTTAAAGCATAAATAACTATCACAATATATTTATAATTAATATATATATATATATATATATATATATATATATATATATAGGCTGAAACTAACAAAAAACACTTGTGTCGTGCCTGGTGTCACATTGCACCGGGTGTATGATAGGGCACAATAAATACAAAAAACACTGAATAGTTTTCACTGTGCAAATTAAATACAAATTTATTCTTATTAAAATTACAAAAGTGATTCAGTCAGGAGCAGTGAACCCAATAAGGCGGCAAAAAAAAAAAACAGTTCAGTACTCGCGCTCTATGAGCAGCGGCTTCATGTGTGAGCGTCTCTCAGACGGCGCTCAGAAACCATCTCACAGTGCGTACATATCCTGAAATTAATTCTCTTTCACTGTTTATTGTGCTTCAATGGTTTAAAGTCACTTGTTTTTAAACAGCAATGCTATAAACATAAGCAAATAATAAACATTCATGATGCCACAGCATGGCAATGTCACGTGAAAAGTCCAAAATCTTTACCAGTGCACAAATCTCTACCTGTTAATTGTGTCTACCAGTATATTGCCCACTCCTATCACAGAGAGGACCCCTGAAGACTGTGTGTTGAGGACAAAAAGTCTCTTAAAATATCACATAATTTGACCTTTTTATGATAAGGCAAGCTTAGTTCAAGCTGTATACAGTTATGTGGTGTTCAACTCTCCAAAAACTATTTAAAAAGTTGTTTATGAATTACAATTAATGATTATATTAATGAGAGTTGAACACCACATAACTTTATACAGCTTGAAATAAGCTATATATATATATATATATATATATATATATATATATATATATATATATATAAAAATCTAACTGATAAATGGTATAAAGACTATCACCCAGAAATTTAGAAGTAAAATGGTTTAGGAATGCCATTCAATGTTGACTTTTAAAATCTAAAAACAGAAAGTCAAGTCTGACACAAACACATGCAATGGGACAAAAACATCTCTCAAGACAATAACACACTGCTGGCTCCTGAGACCTTAAACTGTTTTCAGTTAAACAATAATAAAACAGTTTCTGCTCTGCCTTGGCATAACAAACTCCTACAGATTTGCTGTCTTATTGACCCTAAAGAGGCCGGGAGTCACTTACAGAGCTTAACAGCTTCTTCAGCTAAGCGTGGATGCACACATAAACACACAGGGAGAGAAGAAAACACTTGCGCTTGACACGCTGACTTCCAGAAAAGCGCAGTCCTCTGAGGGAAAGAAATATAATCCAATCAGCAGTCAAAGGACATGCAGTACAGGCAGAGCCGAGCGTCCCAACAGGCACTCGAAAGACTGCACAAAACTGAGAAACACACACAGCTGTTCTGAGAGTATTACAATAGTTTCTCTGTCTGTAAAAGTGTGTTCTCTCCTGAGAGTCATGCTGCTTTAAAGTGGCTGAATGCTGAGGTATTTCCCACCAGTACCTCATGCCTCCATCACACACACACACACACAAAACTTTTTATTGCATAATCTGGTCTAATTAGAAATTATAGAAATTGCAGTAACGCTTTATTTCAATAGTCTGTTTTATACATTCTACGAAATAGACCTGCACGATTAATTAATCTCAATTCAAACACCCATGCAATTTTATCCATAAATGACCACAATTTGTCTCTGTCTATTAAACTTCTGGAAGCAAAACTCCAGGACCGACCATTGACCCAGAGGAAGCAGTTGTCATGTGTAAGTATGAAACAGCTTTACAAACAGTCTTTTCAACCACACAGTATCAATATTTCTGTATTACAATCATTCAAATTATCACAGAAGTACTGGGATGAAAGTTTATAGTTTGGATATAAACACTGATGTCTATGATAGTCCTCAAGTAAATCGCCTGAAAATACCTTGTCGCTTCAAATAAAGATTGTATTAATTATATTGTTACACCAGTAGGTGGCGACAAGTTACTCAAAGAATGTATTTGTCATTGAATCATTCATTCAAGAGATTCATTCAAAAATGCTGATTCATCTAGTAATGAAACAGGTGAAGTCCTTGAAAAATCAGTTCAAACCGATTTAAAAATGATTAAATAATAAGAATTCAAATTAATTATTTTGTTAGAACCTCTAATAAATTACATGTTATTTTGTTTAGTTGTCTATTCAGAATCATGGGAGAATAGTGATCTCTTCTTCTCAATTTATCCAGAATTGTGCAGCTCTACTACTAACTATAAGTAACTTTGTAACTGCAGGTCAGTTACCAGTCATTAGAGTTTTAGTAGACTGTCTGCTTAATATCTGCTAACACTTTATTTTGATGCTCCCCAACAGACGTTGTGAACTGGCAACTACACATCATCTTATTCTAACCTGAACCCTAACCCTAACAGTCTATTAATACTTCATAGTTCGAAGAAGGTTATCTGGACCGCCTAAATGAGACGCTATGGACGGCAATTTATGGACAGCATTTTCAGTTAGAAAGGTTATCATATGAGCTAAGCATAGCCCTAAAGTCCTGTTAACACCAAGGATCTGAAGTGGACGGTAATAAAGTTATCGTTATCTTTATAGTTATCATTCTCGGTGTGAATGGGCCTAAACTAACTAAAAGTGTGGTCATATTTTTTTGCTGTTCAGCAAATTTTCACAGACAATATCCAGTAGGAATCTACTTGATCAGGAATTTTGTGCAAGGGCGAAAGATTTCCCCATGCAGATTTCAGGTTCAAGTTGGTCACGTGAATTCATCATGCTGACCATAAGAAAGCTATTTGGTTAGAAAATGACTTGTATTAGCTGTGCCTTATACATCGCTGCACTATTGACGATGGACCTTTTTTACATTTTAATGTGTACTGCTTTGTTAGTCTCACTACATCTTGCCTCACCACAAATTTTACTTAAAGGGGTCCGTGATTATTGTTTCACTTTTCTTAACTTTAGTTAGTGTGTAATGTTGCTGTTTGAGCATAAACAATATCTGCAAAGTTATGACGCTCAAAATTCAATGCAAATGGAGATATTTTCTTTTACAGAGTTCTCAGTTTAAGGACTACAACAAATGGCTGGTAGGAACTACAACAAGCTTCTTCCCGGGTTGGTGGCATCACTAACCCTAAAATTTATATAACCCCGCCCCCGAGAACATGCAACGAAGGGGGAGAGGCCATGTTGGGCTGCTTTAGAGAAGAGGAAGAGCTGTTGTAGTAGAGTGTTGTTAACATGCCGTCATTTTACGCCAGACTGCTTCACAAACGAGGGTCAGTTCAATAGGTTTGCACAAAAGATGAACATGACGGCACATGCTAGTGGATGAGTTGAATCAACTCCACAGCAACTACATACATTTATCCACTAACCATTCAGAAACGTCCAGTTTCATTCTAAAAGTTGTAACTTCTTCCTGAGTCTCTCCATCAGTGTCGACTCCGGTTTGAACAATGTAAGGCTGAACACCGTTACTGACAATCCTCATTTTGGCTGCGTGAGATTCTCCAGCTTTGTTGTTGTTGAGCAACCGAAGCGCAAGCTGTTAAAGCTCCGCCCTCTTCTGGAAAGGGGAAATGGTGATGACTGAGTTAAACTTGTATTGAACCCACAACATTCCTTTAATATCTGCCTGTTAGCGATTAGCATGAATTCTCAAAATGATCCATTGTGACTGAGACTCACATACACTTGTGTGAGAGAGAGATGAGCACATGCGGGTGTGTCAGGGTCAGTTTGGACCTTATGATAGGAAAAACACTGGCAATGACAAGCAGTCAGGCCCACACAGCTACACTGGTCCCCAAAATTATATATTTAAACATTTAAGTCATACATAAAATGTCTGGTTCATTTTGCATTAGATTAAAAAAAAACAAAAAAAAAAACAAAAGCAAGTTGCATCTGAAAATAAATAATATATTTTATACTTACTGTATATTTTTTTACAGTATTTATTAAAATTTTCAACATATTATTATTTAAAGCACTTCTTAAAATCTTTTAATTTTTCAAAGTAAATAATTTATACCACCCGTGGTACAAATACCTTTCAAAAAGAGAACTTAGGAATGCTAAAGGGTTAAATATTTTTTACTGGCAATCAAGAAAAAAAAAATACTGATTAAGAAAATGCAATGGAAGAGAACTTGAATGAAATCAATTCAAGCGTTTTAAAATAATAATTGTAATTTGGCAAAACTCCTGTGCAAGATTACAGTTAATAATTATTTGATTCACCAGCAGCTCTTGGGTGATGTGATATTGCAATCTGTGGGTGGACTATTAGGGTTAAAAGTAAATAAGGATTTTTCACCTAGTGCTTTATTTACATAAGCAAACTATTCTCTATTGCTAATGACTCTACCTTTTGTTTCTGTTAGCAGAGCAAACAAAAACATCCGCTTTTATGTGCAGAGAAAGAGAGAGCGAGAGATACTGAAATCAGACAGAGCAAGACATAGGAGCGTTGTGATCTGGAGGAAGAGTCCGTTTGAGGCAGAACAAGCTGTTCGGGGATTGTTTTTTGGTAGTATTCCATGAGCAGGAGGGAATTGAGAGACAGAATGGGTCAGGCGGGCTGAGTGGTGAGCTACAGGGGCATTTCAGCTCCCCATTCCCCTCTTCCATCACCATCTGCTCCAACAGAATTAATAACTTCATTACCAATTCAATCTGCATCAGCTTCCTTAAACGTGAAATCAACAGGCGTCCACTGTGTAAATAGCCTATAGTAGAACTGGATTTTTTTTTTTCCTCTCTCTCTTACAACGATAATATGGTTATCAAAGTTTAGCCATTAGTGTTGTTTGCTGAGTGGTTGCTTAACAAAAAATATCTACATTGTAAAAACAATAGAAGGCTGTAAAAATGCTATGGTAAAAAACTTGATAATTAGTTATTGGTAAGTTCCCTAACTTTATACAATGAAAAACTGTAACAAATATAATGGGACATTTCATGTAATTTTTCATGAAAATACCGTTAGGGGTGACGAACTGAGAAATCTAACTTTTGACATATAAGAGGTCATCATACTTTAAGAGTATCCTTTAAGTTTTTGAGCTGAAAACTTCCTTGTTAGTCCAATAAAAGCTTTAATTGACACCAGACCCAGCAAATGACAGGATTTACAAAGTGGGGATCTATGACGTCAAAGGGCAGCAAGCACCGCCTCTGCAGAAGAAGATCAATGCCTACTTCATCCCTGCCTGTTTAGCCCCGCCCACCGATTCGCACATGACATGCAATAGAATAGGTAGCCTAAGTAACATAGGCCTACAATGTGCTAAACCAGTTCTAGGTACCAAGCAATAAACATGCCGTTGAGGATTACAAAATATTGTGCAGTGCCTGGACTCGACAGTAATGCAACGTGTAAGTAACTGTGTTAATTCTAATGCCTGATCTGATATGTAATGATTCATTTACAGTCAGATGTTCTTTGTCTGTGTGTCAGTAAATCAAACCTGTGACTAAATGTCAACTTGCGTTGTTTCTCTTAGTAGGATGAAAATAATCAGTTATTTAGTGATTAAATTATATAAAGAAAGCTCAAAGAATGCTCCCTTTGCAATCGTTGGAGCAGCGCGTGCTGAAGCTGTCAATCAAACAGTGCGAGTTTATCAGTGACTGACGTGCAAAACTCCCATTTTATTCAACAAATATTTTAGTTATATCGCGTTTGCACTGTTAGTGAAGATGAAAGCGTTTGTTAGAAACTGAGTTGGATTGACAAGATCACTGCTTTCATGCGCTCAACAACATGTCTGTGATCAGCTACAATGTTCATCACTGCAACCTTTCATGCCACGATCTAAAAATAATGCCATAGATCTAAATGTAATGCAACACTTTTCACGATTAGTTAACATTGAGAGCTGTAATAGTAAAAACGCGCTAAACGTTTTCGAGAGAGTAATACTTGGCTATTTCAAATGGAAAGATGTTAGCCAATCACGGCAGTGGACGTTTACAATGAAGTTTCACAGCAGACACGTCCCTTAAAACAGAGCGTTCAAACCAGAGGTCTAAAATCAGGGTAGGAAAAATGCCTTTTATTTATAAATTATGACAATTTTGGATGTAAAAAGCATACTAACATTATAAGTGCACCCCAGGAAACATTATAAAACAATAAAACAACGCAGTTCATGACCCCTTTAAATGTAGTTTTTGAGTCATCTTATAATTTACAGTGAAAAACCATAAATTTTACATTTTCAGAATTCTCTTTGAATTTTAATAAATACTTCTTCTTATTTTTTTTTTTTCTTAACAGATTTGTAAATGTCATATTACACCTTGTGTTGTTCCTTCTTTATATTAGTATTAAAGGAACACTCCACTTTTTCTGAAAATAGGCTCATTTTCCAGCTCCCCTAGAGTTAAACAGTTGAGTTTTACCATTTTCGAATCCATTTAGCCGATCTCCGGGTCTGTCGGTACCACTTTTAGCATAGCTTAGCAAAGTTCATTGAATCTGATTAGACCAATAGCATCTCGCTCAAAAAATTGACCAAAGAGTTTTGATATTTTTCGTATTTAAAACTTGACTCTTCTGTAGTTACATCGTGTACCAAGACCAACGGAAAATGAAAAGTTGTGATTTTCTAGGCCGATATTGCTAGGAACTATACTTTCACTCCATAATAATAATAATCAAGGAATTTCGCTGCCGTACCTTGGGTGCAGCAGGCGCAATGATATTACGCAGCGCCTCTCACAAATGTCTCCACGGTTGCAAGGCACGCACCCTGTGCAAGGTCACAGGTGGTGCGTAATATCATTGCGCCTGCTGCACCCAAAGTTCCTTGATTATATGACTCAGGTTCCTCCTATAATGTGAGACTAGGGATTTGTTTGCCCACTATATTGTCTGCCCAGATAAAATGGTAACAGCTTGTCCCAACCATTTGCGACACAAGTTCCAGTGACAAGCAATTTGTCTGTTAACATCAGACAAGACAAAATCAATCACAAATCACAGCCAATCAGAAGAGTATGTGGGCAGAGCTCTCTGTGCAAGTGCACTGTTGACTTGCACTCACAAGCATATAGCTGTCACGGCTGGTCAGGATAAAAACTCTGGTTAACTTGTAGACTTTTTATTGTGTGTCAGTGTCAAACCATGTCGCGTCTGGTTAGGACATTTTGTAAGTCTGACTGTTCAGAAAAGTAATAGCACATGTCTCTATCATTCATGCTAATACTAGGGCAACAAGCATTAGAGAAGCTTGCGGTAACAAGCACACAGAGAGATGTGGCTTGTATTGAAAAAAAAAAACAAAATGAACAAAATGCGTGATAAAGTCAAAAACTACAAGAAGTATAATCATGATCTTGTACACAAAGTGACAATCCAAAGCCTTGAGTCAATCACGCCAGGCAAGAGCTCTCATGAAAGTCCCAGACAACAGTTAACAGGATCTTGAGAGGCATGAATGGTTGGTCGGAGAAAAGCAGGACTGGTCAGGCCTGAGCCAGGAACAGTTCAAGTACCCGAGCGGATAACGGTTGCATGGAAACTGTTGGCTGAAGAGCCGAAGAGCATAAGATGATGTGTTACTGAGGGAGATATGTTCAGCACAATGACACAAATGTGTGGAGTGAGCTCTCTGGTTTGCGACGAGTGCCAGAAATCTCGAGTGGTGACTGGAGATGGCGACTGACTGCGAGTGGCGAGTTGGCAGCGGTACGGGAGGAAGGGTCCATCTGCACACATGCTGCCAAACAGAGGAAATGACAAACTAAATATGGTTCCAATAAAGTGTTAGAAATACCTCCTTCAGACAGACAAAGGTCGAGGCAAAACTTGTATGAGCGCTGATGACAAAATCACTAATTAACACAGGACTGTATAAGACATTACATTCAAGAGAATACACAGATAATTTTATGTCAGGCAAAGGAGGTGAATGAATCACTGAATGAAAGAGATTTTGAATGAGATGGTGCTTGTCCACACAAAAGGCGCTTATTGTAGGTAGTTGCTACACTCTTAAAAATAAAGGTTCCAATTTTTTTTTTTTTTTTAAGTTTTTTTGCAGAGATGCAATAGAAGAACCATTTTAGATTCCCCAAAGAACCTTACAGTAAACAGTTCTTTAAAAAGAACTATTTTTTTCTTAGTGAGAAGAACCTTTATCCACTATAAAGAACCTTTTTGTGCAACTGAAAAGGTTCCATGGATGGTTTTTCATGGAACCATTGATGCCAAGAAGAACCATGAAGAACCATTATTTTTAAGAGTGTTGGTCATTTCTATGTGGATATGTGGATACTAAGACCTTCTGAGAGGTTTTGAATACATTGCATTGCTCTTTCAATGTAAGTATAGAGGATTTTTTCCCCCCATTTTATCGTCAGACAGGCGGAAATTTTTCGAACACTAAAGGTGCAGTGACATTGGTGAAAAATTTGGCAAAATTTGGCAAAAAAGCTCTTTTGTCTATTGTCAATAAGCATGAAGCATAACTCACAAATAAGTCACTTTCAAGCCAAGCTGCTTTATGTTGGTCAGCATGATGTATTCATGTTACCAACTTGAACACAAGCAAAATCTGTGTGGGGAACTTTTTTGCCTTCACATGAAACTCACATGGATTGAACACAATTGAAATGACTGGATTTTGACTGTTAAATTGCGCTGAGCAGCTGTAATTCAAGTCTGTATTCATGTCCGTCATGATACGTAGGACTAGATTTGAGTGAACAAATATCAAAGATTGTATCCGCCACTGAGTATGTATTTTGAATAATGTTAAAGGGCACCTATTATGCCCCTTTTTACAAGATGTAATATTGGTCTTGGGTGTCCCCAGAATGTATTTGTGAATTTTCAGCACAAAATACCCCACAGTTAATTTATTATAACTATTTGAAAATGTCATTTTTGGGGCCTGTTTTAAAAAGAGCTGTTTTGGTGTGTACCACCTTAAATATAAATGAGCTGCATATCCCCGCCCTGCCTTTGGATGAGGGCGTAACTTGCATACCGATGGCAATAAACAGTCGGTAGAAGCAGAATGGCTGAGAGTGAGAGACCCGCTGTTTTGTATGGCATTCAGCCGTACATGTTTGAACCGGAATCAGACCCAGATGATGAAGAGACTCCGGCAGAAGAAACACAATTGAGAATGGAGCAGGACGTCTCTGAATGGTTAATTGATACATTTATGTACTTATAGAGTTTTAATCGTGTCCCCTTTGCAATTATGGATGTGCAACACACACACAAACACACACACACACACACACACACTGTGATAACGTTCGCGCATTTTTTTGAAACTACAAACACAAATACTGTGATAACGTTTGCTAAGTACGTTAGATACACATTATACAAACAAGGTTTAAATTATATACACAGACATTCTACGACGACAACAACAACTTTAGACGCATTTGTTATTGAATTGGCTGACATCGACTGAAATGACTATTTGCTCAAAAAACATTAAATACACTTACTTCTTCTGGAGGTGACGTTGGATTGCGAACAGTAGGCAACGATCCACACTTGAGGATTAACTTTGAAGCAAGACCTGCTTTGAATTGACCCTCGTTCTCAAAATAGTCAGTCAAAAAATGATTCGCGCAAACATAAACGTATTTTGGAATTTTGAGTGGCGCCTTACCTTCGTAAATAAAATCCATCCACTGCGTTTTCAGTGGCTCTGATGTCGGAAGTAAGTGAAAACTACTATATTCATTATTACATCCCACAACAGAACACTTATGTTTCTTAGGAGACATTACCGGCTGTCGTTGAAACAATGGAGGATGATTGACAGATCACCGACGGCGGGGTCTATGCCAAAACCAGATTGTCAATCAAACCATGTGGGTGGGGCTTAGCGCAATTCTACGTCACAGTGAGAGCAATCTTAGAACAGGGCGTTCTGAGACAGTGCTTATGAATTATTGAGATTGTAAAAAAACCACTGGGTGGATTTTTCTCATTCTAGGGTGGTTTTGCTCACACACTGCCAACACACATTTATTGTCAAACACCATGTAAAAGTGAATTTTGCATAATAGGTGCCCTTTAAACTTGATTAATTTTTGAAATTTTAAAATGTATTTGCTGTGATTTGAATTGGAGGGTTGTCCTTGCTACATTTAAGTACTGAGCAATATTAATTAACAACATGTACTTACTATAGGGTTAGGAACAGGGTTTGGTTTAGGTTTAGTTGCATGCACTTATTAATAATTTACTGTAAATACTATAGTAAGTACATGTAACGTGTAAAAAAGAAAATAAAGTGTTACCAGTTGATGTTGTGTCTCAAAAATGCATGTTGCAAGAATCTTATTGTGCCATATTTGGTTTAATCATTCAGGAAGTGGACACTTAAAACTAGGAAGCACTGAATTAAGCTTCTGAATGTGAAACGTTTTCATTGTGATGAGAAAAATTTAGAAAGAAAAACTTATTTAAAAAAAACAACTTATTTTCAAACTTATTATGATATATTTCAAGAAATATGATTGTCTACTCATGTTGTAATAAAAGCTTAATTTAATACATTTCCAGTACTTGATAAGAAAACCTGTTCCCTGCGCTAACATTCATCAGTAGCTAATAAAGTTGTGCTATTTTTCTGTAAACAGAGGAAAAAGTTTTAATACATACATATATAGTTAAATTACACACTGAAGTTCATTATGTGAGTTTTTTTTTTTTTTTGCTTTTAATGCACCTTCATTTTTACTTTAGACATCTCATGAGTCAAAGTCAATTTAGCATGGAAACCAAAACTGAAATAAAATGTGTTCTCCAATATGAGTTTGGATGGAAGAGTGAAAATGAAAAACAACTTTTGCTCTCCTATCGTGTTTGCATGCAATACACAAAAGACATTACGTTTGCTTGTATGGGGGAGTAACAAGCCAAATCAGGGTTGTAATTTAATTTCTAAAAAAAGGAATTACAGGGTAGATTTCTAAATAAGGTGTTGGAATGAGAGGGGAATTGTTCATTTGTGTGGCACCTGCTTCAGTCTGAAGCCCAGGAGTATTCCAGGACAGATAATTCCACACATTCACACGGGATGTTATTATAACTTCAGCGAGGTTAGAGGAAGTCACCGCGGCAATTACTCACCTCCCACCAGCCTCATTAAACCTCTGACCAACCACGGCCCCTCATCATACACACAGCACAACGAGACAGCCAATCAGGGAGCAGACAGGCGGCATGCCGCCGCCCACACAGTGACAGGGTATTGAGAGGTTGTCTGTCTGAGCACCTGAAATACATTTGTTTATTCACAATGTGTCGCCTGGCCAGACGGGGAGGAGGCTCATCTCTGTGAGACAGAGAATAACAGGAGAGGAGGGCAGGGCTGAGCTAACGCCGAAGATGGCCTCGCTTTCAGTGACTATGATCATATGCTGCTTTTAGCAAATGTATTTGTATCGAGATTTACGAGTAAAACGCCTGCAAAAAAAAAGTGGTGATGCTTTTTGTAGCCGCAGGATTGTCCTTAGTGGTATATTATAGATATCCTGTCACGAAACCACAATGAAATGGTAGAATTAAAGGAATAGTTCACCCAAAAAAAGAGAATTATGTCATCATTTGCACACCGTTATGCCTTTTCAAACTCGCATGGCTTCTTACCTTTTTAGTTTGCAGCACGAAAGGCAGAATGTGTAAGCTGCTCTTTTCCATACAATGAAAATAAATAAGGACTGGGGCTGTGAAGCTTCAAAAAAAAAAAAAAAAATACAATAAAGATGTCAAATACATCTAATTTGTGTGATTTTTATATTGCATTTGGCACTCCAAATTATTATTATTGTTAAAGGGATATTTTACCCAAAAATGAAATTCTGTCATAATTTCCTCGCCCTCAAGTTGTTCCAAGTTGTTTCTTTCTTCTGCTGAAGACAAAAAAAAGATATTTTGAAAAATATGGGTAACCAAACAGGCCAAGGGCTCCATTGACTTTTACAGTATGGAAAAAAAAATATATATATATATGGAAGTCAATGGCACCCATCAACTGTTTGGTTACTGTCATTCTTCAAAATATCTTCCCTCACAGCAAAAGAACTTCCGGAACGTATCCGTGAACGGACCCGTCTACTTGCGTGCAGTGACGGATCCGGAACGAAGGCGGATCGCGGACCCGCCGTGGCTCCGCGCTGCATCCGCTCAGCATCTGCGATTAAAACCTTACCTCCGTGGCGGGTCGGTTTGGGACCTGCAAATTGATACAACCGTTACAGTAAAGGCGCGTGCGCGTCTGCAGATCCGACACGGGTCCGCTCAGGATTCGCTGATTGACAGTAGAATTTACGGCGCCGCCTGGAGGCGGAGCTGATCCTCTGGCCGGCGCCAAAACGAATGTGACAGTCACGTGGGTTTGGCGACTTGAATGCGGATCCGCCTAGGAGTCTCCTGCTGTGTGGGTTCTTTTGTGTTCAGCAGAAGAAAGAAATTCATACAGGTTTGGAACAACTTGAGGATGAGGAAATGAAGACAAAATTTTCATTTTTGGGGTGAACTATCCCTTTAAATAAAACTAAAACTACTACAATAGTTTTTTGTTAATTGAAATAAAGCAGAAAATTAAAGTAAATATAAATATTATTTGAACACTAGTTGCTCATTAGTTGAAGACTTCAACTGTGTGCTTCAAATTAACTAATTTAATGTCAAAGTTTAAGTAAATTAATTAAAACTAAATGTAAATATAAAAAAGCTGAGAAAAAGTACAAAGCATATAAAAAAAAATAAAGCTAAATGACTGAAAAATCTAATTAAATCTCATTTAAATAATATTAAATAACACTGCTCAAAACCAACGACATTGCCATTACTGAGGTCAAACCTGGCATGACATATGTCGTGTCATATTTATGTGGAAATATGAATGAGATTTGAGAGCTACACAAAACATTATCAGTAAATAACTTAAATGTCTGCCTTTTCCTCAATAAAAATGACTATCTGACCTCAAAAGACATACAGACAGCTGTTATGGCACTATCAGTTTTGAGAATTTGAGAATTTGTTCTTTTTTTTCTAGCTTGACAGCCACTGTCACTATCATTGTGAATGAAACAGCAGCATGAACATTCTGCTTAATTTCTCCTTTTGTGTTCCAAAGAAGAAAAAGCCATGTGAATTTAACTGATCCTTTGAATGTAAATGGAAGGAATGGACAGGGCTTTAATGTAAATGTAAGAAAATTAATTAATTAATATGACATCTTCAATGGAAACTTAATGTGACTCTTCCAGTACAAGGTGTAAAAAAAGAAACAAAGAGAACAATGTTACAGTACTCCTCTTTCCCATCTGTAGTTCTCTTGTTCCACTCTGTCTGAAGCAGAACTGACGAGCAATCATTCCCGTTACACAGGAGAGCCATTCGCCCACATGACTGCCACAAACATTTCCAAACAGAAAATCTTGAACGTCAGGAATGTCATTCATCAAAACTTAATTTTTGGTACCTTGTTTTTTTAAGTTTCTAGTTACAAACTTTATTGAAATCAATGGGCTCCCCTGTGAACCAATAGGACCACAGCAAGAAAATCCGAGAAAGAAAGAAAGTACATATATATAAAAAAAAAAAAAAAAATAAAAAAAAATAGCCTGCAAGATTAAGAGCGGATGAAAGAATATTGACTTAATATTGAGCAATTAAAGTGAGTCTCATCCCCGGTTGTTTAAACACGGCGTCCCCATACACAGCCTGATGAATCTGCCTCTAGATCCCGCCGGAGCGGAGCGCTGATGACTAACATGATATTTTTACTCAGTAATTATGTAACTCATCGGAAACGCAGCACAAGTGTGAAGCACATGGAAGGTGCAGATACGGTCCACGCGATCCAGGAATTGTTTGCCCACCAAAGTGTTTCTGACACCTTTTGCTTTGCACATTATGTCCAGGATTGTCCGTGCCAAAGCTCTGCTTTAAGCAACCTTTATTTTAAGGCTTTGTTCCTGGTAATATTCAGATTATATATATATATATATATATATATATATATATATATATATATATATATATATATATATATATATATATATATATATATATATATATATATATATATATATATATATATATATATATATATATATATATATATATATATGTATTGACTTATATTAAATGGCTTGAAGAGTCATCATATCAAAGAAGAACATTCATGAAGTCACAGAGGTTATAACCCTCAAGGAAGTAACAGGTTTGTACAACTTCGAAATTAGAGTGACACAGCATTTCAAAGTCGTTTTTGGGAGATGTGACGTACCTTAATGTCAGCCAGTAACCAATGTCTCCAGTAAGCACGAGAGGGTTTCTTACGACTTGGAGCATCTGGGTCCACCATTAATAAAGTGTATTTCTTCTCCTAGACAGAAAGAAGGAAATAAATAAAGAACAAATATTTGACTTCAGAACTTCACATTAACCATTCAGAATGAGTTTTGTCAGTATGAAATATGATATGCGAGATATGATATGCAATATATATATGATATGCGAGAGATATGATATGGTATATAATATATGAGATATGATATATGATATGCAAGATATATATGATATGATATGATATATACATGATATGATATGATATGATTGATGTATGATTGTTATGATATATAGATATGTGATATGCAAGATATGATATGATATGTGAGATATATGATATGATATATGATATATAATATATGGGATATATGATTTGAGATATATGATGTGATATGATATATGATGAGATAATACTCAGGGCCATAACTACCACAAAAACAGCTAATCAATTTGCTTTTTTCACAAACTGATTATCATGGTTACATCCTTGATAGTAATGTACTAATAATTATGTATTAAAAATAATACATACGTTTCTGCTTTTTGTTCTCATCAACATGGATATGAGCTTTCCTTTCCTTCAGCGATTTCCTTTAGAAACATCAGGTGCTTTAACTATTTCTGAGAACCCAGCATCTTTAGCAAGTGACGTACGGAAGAAAACTTTAATTAGTTACTGATATTCTCAGGCAACCTTCCATTCTCACACATTCACCAAATCACAATCTGTCTGCAAAGTTTTCTTTACTTTCTCCCTTTCTCTCTCTCTCTCTCTCTCTCATAAAAACACTTCTCCATAAACAACCTGGCACATATTTTGGGTGCTACACATTAACAATGACTGACCAACTTAATTGCTCCAACTACTCATCTTCGCAAGTCCCCTTAAAGTTGAAGAACTGGGAGAGCAGATTGAATTATTGCGTGAGCACATTTGTCATCCCTGGTGAGGAGCCCAAAATCTGCCAGACCATATGATAGCGTTATTATTATACGCCTCTCTCAAGAAAACAGTACTGTCAATCACGATTGTTGCCATGCAACAATAGCTCCTCCCCACAACATCAAGACTTAGAAGAAGAATAAGTAAAACACAGTATAAAGTTAAACAATGCAATATGGTATTTCCAAAAAAGGGAAATTAATGACAAAAAATGCCAAAATGATTACAAATGATCAAGTCAAGTGACATTTATTTATATAGCGCTTTATACAATACAGATGGTCTCAAAGCAGCCTCACATTAATAAACAGGAAGATTGCAGTGATTAATGTTGTAAAATTCATTCATTATGAAACAAATTCAATTAAAAACAGTGTCATTATTTAGCTCAATTTAGTTCAGGGCTGTTTCAATTCACTTCAATATCCATGTCAGTGTTGCAGAGTTCAATTCAATTACTAAAAGTTAATCAATTATGAAACAATTATCATAAAAAACAAACAATAGTGATGCATTTAAAAGTAAAAGGACCAAAATTACACATCACACATAAATTAGTATACATTAAATAAAAGAAGCTTTAAATTAAACAGAGGACATTTGTTTAATTTATTTGTTTTGTTGTTGTTGTTGTTGTTTAGATGTTGCCAGTCCAAGAAAAGAGTTTTTCTCATTTCATCTGCAGCCTCAAGACAATTTAATCAGACAAGCCTATGTTTAAGCAACTAAAGCACGGAATTAAAAATCCCCGATATTCGAAGGTCTCTACAGCCTAAATCCTTTGCTCACCTGACACAAAGCAATAAGCTCAAACAACCATAAGCCTAATAATCGGATGATGTTTAAGTTTAAGTGATAGCAGCTCCAGGCAATATTCAAACAGCCAGAACAATGCTGCCTCCTCCACGGGCTGTCACGGTAAACCCTGACTGGATCGCACTGATCTGACCCCCCTGTGGACAGATTAACCACCCTCCTCAGACCTGTTGCTGAAAATGCGATTCCAGTTCTTATCCGCCATGATGAAGAGCAGATGAAACAAACAAACCTTTGGAGGTGAATGAATGATTAGTACTTGTTAATCCAGCACTTAAATAAATCTCAAGATTTTAATGTCCAGATTTTAATGCTACACTACATAAAGATAGATATATAGTACATCCTACATTACCTGCATACTTACAGTATACTCACATAAAACAATATATACTATATAGCAAATCTTAGTGATTGTTTATATTGTTGCAAAAATATAAACTGTATTGTCACAGATCTATAAATAATGTTAGATATATACTGTATCTGCCAAAACATGTACATTCCCTTAAAAAGATATACACTATATAGCAAATTCTAATTGTCTGATTTTATTTATTTATTTTGTTGCAAAATGTACCTATATTATCGCCAAGCTCTTTAAATAAAGTTTGATATAAAAGTATGTCCGCATAGATACAGTATACTCACTTTGGGTGATACATAATATATAGGAAATCTCAATTGCTTGATCGCTCTTACACTGTAAACCCTAATAATTAATTGGCTTGAGTAAAGGCAAACTTAAATTAATCAAATTAACTTTGAGTATTTAGAACTTTCTTTTCTTTTGAGTTCACAAAATTGACACATTTTAAGTAATCTTAATTGTTTCATTGTTTTGAGTTTTATGAACTTGTTTCTTTTAATTTAGACAAACTTAAATTTAACTGAATCTGGGCTGGGATTTATATTTCCCAGCATGCTTTGCCATGACACTCAAAAGGGAGAGTAAATTCTAAAATTAAGTGTTATACAATGTTTTTTTGTTTCTTTGTTTTTTTTTTGATGCAAGATTAATGTTAAGTGGGAGATTTAGTAGTGTTTAATGTTTAGCTATGCTAATTTAGAAGTTTCTGTATATGTTAAATGTTTCCAATTAGCAAGTTAGCATTTACATTTAGCATTTACTTACTAGTTAAAGCTAGACAATACTACTAATACTAACACTACTAAAAATATTTAAGTTGAGATTACATTGTATTTTAAGTTAAATTAATTATGAACTATCTTACTCAAATATTTAAAGTTAAGAGCAAATAAAATATATTGGAACAAAATAAAAAATCTGTCAGTTCTGCAGTTCTTAAATATTTTTATTTAACGGATTATGCCTGGCTCACACTACAGGAATTTTAGGCCGATTTATGCCCGATTTTCCCCTCCCGAGAATCGGAGAAAAAATCTTGTCGAGGATATTGATCGGCTCCGATGTTCGCCGCAGATTATCTGGTAATGTGAGGCGTTCACAGATCGAATCTTGCACCTCCCGATCTGCTCTCACACAAATCGGGGCCGCCCCGATCATATCAAACATGTTTGATATTTAGGATTTTAAATCGGGAAGATTACGTCAGTTCTTTAACAACAGCCAATGAGAGATGTGAATGAGAGCACATTTAAAATTGCGACCGCGAAACCAGCTGCTGTATGAATCCGTTGGACAGCGGAGATAGCGGAACGGTGCATTGAAGTACAACAACACAACTTCTTGAATAACGCGTCTTCAAAAAACATGAAACAACCGTACAGACAAAGAGAAAAGCTGAGGAGAAATCACTATGGTTTTGAACATGCCGGGTGAGTGTAGAAAGCTGCTAGCAAATGTAAACATACCTTTTTATCTCAGTGACAAATATGTTTACATCCGTTTCCCAATGAAATCACGTGAGGCTCTTCTGGATATGATAATCTTAACAATAACCTGTAGTGTGTGCTGCGCTACAAATTTGAAATGCATGTTTGAGATTTGTGAGAATAAAATCTGTGAAGATTCTTCTTATATGTGTGCTGCAACCAGATTTCATATTCGGTTAGGATTTAAAAACTCCTCTAGTGTGAGCTCTGCTTTACCTATTTATTTATTTTTTTGACAACTTATTCGGATTTACAGTGTATAGTTGCAGAATTTAAACTATATCATTGCCCAGCTCTGATCAGCTAAATGAGACCATAAGGTCTCTGTATTTTATGAATTTTATGAAGTTATATTGTCATTCAACATCAGAGTCTGAAAGCCCCTCCTCCTCCACTATGTAATTAAAGCTGTGACTATTGATTGCATGAAATCTTCCACACATAATTTTTTTCGGGTTAAATAAATGCATCATCCGAGTGTTTGAACTAAAAACAAAAAACCCTGGGCGTTGGCTCCTAGGAGGCCAGATCAAGTCCCGGAAGTGAGAGTGGAAATGCGACAGGCCCTGGCACGCACTAGCATGCTCGTTTTTGGCCCGACAGTGGAAATGGGGCTAATGTCTATTGTGAAGAAAAGCTATACAAATAAATTTGACTTGACATAACCCAATAATTGTAATGTTATTGGGGGCTCGTCCGGGATATGGACTTTGCAGAACTCTGATCCTGTAAACAATGCTTTACAGATTGTTCTGTACATCAGTTCCATGTCCATTCCTGGTACCCTTGTGCAGATACTAAGTGAAAGTAACCGTGTTTACTTATTTAGATGGTCATGGCATCACTTGAAACACTGGATAAAGTGTTGACAGACAAGTTTGGCAAACGATTCTTTCACAACAGTCTCATGCCAACACGTGTAATGTTTATTTCAAAAACTATGTGATACTTGCATATTTTAGAAGTATTTTTATTTACAGTACTGCACATTTGCCTGCTATATTTTCATTGTAAGTGCATTACTATAAATGTGTCTTTCATTGCTTTTTACAAACTGACTGACAAGTTGTAATTATATTCTATGGTAACTGACAGCATGCCACAGATGCTGTTAATAGAGTTAATGATGTATTTAAATGCAAAAACATTTAATAATTTGAGCAGAGTTCTTCAATATATTAGACACTGTACGTGTTTATGTGCAGTTTCAAAACTTTTATGTCAATGAACATGTCCAAACTTTTATTCATTATTCCAGTCTCAACAATCATATTATTGTAACATCAGTACACTACTGACATTAGGACTTATTTTCAGTGTTTCCCCTAATAAATGTGGAGAAAGCACATGCATTATGTGGGTGTGTGTCGCTGGGGTAGAGAATATATGTGTGTATGTGTATAATTAATGTGCATTTAGACAGATGGAGGAAGCAAATGCAGTGGAAAGAGAGGACAGGGAGGGAAGGTGTGAAGAGATGCAGTCTTCCCCCCACCAGCTGGGACAGGGTATGGTTTAGGTGTACAACATAATATCTTAATATTTGTGGATTTAAGTAATTCCATTTGTATTTCATGAACATGTTGTGATTGTTTGGTAGACATCATCCTTGTTTGAGATGAACTCAAGTCATATGTAGGGACCAGAATGCAGAGAGCCTGGGGCTCATTTGACTTTGCTTGTAAACAACCACCTGGAAACGCCCTAGTAAGCACACTTAACATAGTAACACACACCCCA
Source organism: Chanodichthys erythropterus (assembly GCF_024489055.1). Classification (NCBI taxonomy): domain Eukaryota; kingdom Metazoa; phylum Chordata; class Actinopteri; order Cypriniformes; family Xenocyprididae; genus Chanodichthys; species Chanodichthys erythropterus. Next base: position 35,162,281 of record NC_090229.1, read on the forward strand.
CAGTGTCATATTTTGCATAATGCTTCTGAAGATAGGGTCCGAAAGACCAAGGGTCAAAATCATTTCACGAGTATTTTCACAAGATGTTCTATATTTCTACTGTATCTTACACTATAATGCAAATACTTTAAATTATGCTCTACAGGAGCCATGGCCTAGCTGTTAACATGCTTCAGATTTTAAGGTCTGACAGTGTCCCAAGAGAAAAAAAAAAAATGGTTCAACATAATAATGGTTTAACGGTTTACCAGTGGAAATAAATCCCTGGTGAGTTTCAGCCTTCGGGCTGTGTCTTGGGTTTTTTCTTCTAGTTATTATTGGTATTTTTGGTTGCAAAATAATATGCACTTAGGATTTCACACATTTCGGATTCCTGTAGCCTCTTTGCGTGGGACAGGGCACATTAAGGACATATTTAACCCATTCAGTATATTGCTTTCCAAAACAATCAACAAAGTTCAATATTCAAAACTGCTTGACGTCAGACACATTTAGCTGTGGTGGTCAATCCATATCTTACCGCTATTCCACTGGGGCTAGTGCCAGAGCCGAGTGTGTGTGTGTATGTAAAGGGTGGGGACTTGATTTTACGCATTGGTTCTTTGATTGGATTTTGAGATGTTAGTGTTGCACGCACTCAAAAATGGAGTCAGATGAATACAAACTTGAAGGGGTGAGTTTAAGCAAACTAAATAATTAGAGAAGTCCTGCATATGTCACCAGAGATGTCTGTCATTTCACTGGAAGGTCCCAGTGTCATTTTGATTAAACATTATGAGGTCGAAATTTTTTGAACTACTTAGTGGACTAACTAGCACATTAAAATACAGATTTACCAACAATCAAGTGAACTTTACTATAGGCCTACTATTGACAATCCTGACTCTTTATGGCTTCAGATTTTGGCATCACACCAAAACATCAATGAAAGCTCGCATAAGAGGTTCTGATTCCCGCCTGGAGGTCTTTTGAAGATTGCAGTACAAAATGAGCCATTTGATGTGTACATGTGTTATAATGAAAAACAGAGAATATGGAACATGGAACATAGAACGTGCAACATAGTAGGTCTAAAAGTACGTAGGGTGTCCCTGTTTGACCTCATTCATGGCTGTAAAATGTAAATGTACTGTTACAATCTCAACTCATTATTTAATCACTCAATTATTCAATTGTGAAAATGAAAATCAACACCATACCAAGAATTTACTTGGTTTTTATTTAGTTCAACTAAGATTAAGGACTAAGACTAAGGTTGATTAAGAACCCCTCTGGAAGTACGCAATTTGAATTCTGCCATTTTTGCGCATGGGCACTAGTTAGATTTTTCACTAATACATTACGGAAATGGGATTATTATCATAAGAAACTGCAAGAAATGAGTAGATAACCAAGACATGGGAAAACAAACATAAAATGAAAGAGTAGCTAAGATGAAGAGGAAAAAAAAAGAACAGAGAAAACATGGCCCCATTGTGAGTTTATAAGTTCATGGTTTATCCCTGACCCGATACCAAGCCGTGTTGTCCATTCAAAAGTCTATAAATATCCATCCTGCTTTATCCTTCCCTCTCTCTCCATAGACACACAGATGACCATAAACACACACACACACACAAACACACACTCGGGACCCGCAGCTAACGCAACCCAATCAATCCCAAATCCCTCTTTAAGCAGTGAAAACACTTGAACTGGTTGGGTAATTAACAGGTATCTGTGTTGTGATTAAGATACAGAGACGGCTTAAGGATCATCGACTGTAGCTTAGTGCAAGGTTAGCCGATCAATGAGTAAATACAGGGGAAATTGGCCCATTAAAAAGAGCACCAGATGAATACTGATCTCAAAACTGGAGAACAAGTATCCCTGAAATGCACAAGTTATAACTAACTTATGAATGCAATAGTGCTCGTCCATGCAAAATTTTCCATGATCTCAAAACCTAGCAAATCTAGACAGCATATTTGGGCATTATAGACTCAAATCCAATCATTCAAATGTGTCAATGATTGCCAAAAGAGCTGTCTAGGTAGGGAAATTTTTAGACTTCGAGACAATGCCAATACTGTCAAAAACAACCTACTTTTCTTAGGGTGTGTCATTCCACTAACTAATTCCCAATTGTATGAATCAATATATTGTGAACACAAAGGCCTTGATGACTTAATGGGGATAATCATTAAGTTGTTTCATCAACTTGAGAGACTGAACAACAGTTTTGTTGGGTTAATTTTTCAGTGTGTGTGTTTCTTGGCGCCACTCAAAGCCTTAGATTTTGGCTGTATAGAGTGAATATTTTTGTTATCCAAAGAAAATATAAATAAAATAACTGGTCAAATTTTGTTTAAGTTTTTCAATATTTATTCAGCAATGACATTTAAAAAATTTTCACCCAACAGTAATTTTAGGTAAAAAAAAAGAAAAGAAAAAAAGGCAAATCCAGTGCTTGGATGCCAAATTACCCAAATTGTACTGCTTTTAACTCAGAATTTTTAGTGTATACTTAACAGGTGATGCTCACTGATTTTTACAGTGCATTCTGGGAATTCCTAGGGAGAAAATGCTTCAGTGCAGTTTAGTAAACTACCTAGGCCACCTGACCCCATTGGAATTGGCCTTATTCAATATCCAATAGATATATACAATATCTTATCCAATATCTCTTACATTTTATGTCACAATATTCCTCTTGAAGGTTTTATCTATTTTATGTTAATTTAAAATACGATTTTCCTCCCTGATGCCTGACACCACACCCACTGTGTCTGTCTTAACATTCACACAGGGTTGAAAACCAGGGATCAATATGGAGACCACCTGGGGTGACTTGTAGATAGGTGAGAGTTAAGACGTGGTAGGAGATTAGGAAAAAGATGACAGAAGAATGAGTCTGAAAGATGGATAGAATAAGGAAAAAAAGGAAGAACATTATGGAAAAAACAAAGAGATGCAAAAGGGCATAACAAGAAAGGACAAAGGAAGAGGACAGAAGAGTAGAGGGGAGGTATGTGGTGGGCTGGTATGGGCTGCTATCGAGGCAGGCGATGGGGCCGTTCTCAGGGATCAAAGGGGTATAAGGTCAGAGCAGGGGCAGTAATTGAATCTAGTCTGTGGTGGAAAAAGGGACAGTGGAAATGCAGAGATTAAGCTGGGACAGGAAACACACACACACACACTGTTTTGCACTCACCTCATTTCCCACACACATATATAGGTCACTATCTTAAAAGAGAACATTTAGGGTTAGGAAAGATGTCCCTTATTGTCAAGGCTGGTCTGTACCTTAGGTTTCTTTGCCTACTATGTGGCTAAAGAATAAAAACTAGAATCTATTAAAAGCCGTTGGAATTTTTGGTGCTTTTTTTAAGAATCTTTACACAGCTCTTTTCCATACAAGCAAGATAAAATGGAGGAAAAAAACACTGAAATGCATCAAACAGACCTTGGGGAGGTTCATGGGATATCATATCACGGGATATGACGCGCATGAAATGTGAATTGTTGTCCATCATTTTGCGAGCAATTGTTGATAAAGAAAAACACGAAAATATTATGCTGGTGAAGAAGTCTCAAACCCCAATCAATTATTCACTACTGAAAGTAAAAGTAAAACTGATCGATGAGAACTGAATCTACTTCAACATGTTCTTATAAGGGTATAACCTTAATTTATTTTCTAAATATTTCTCTTGTGGCTCATACGTAGTAAAAAAAAAAAAAAAAAGCAAAAGAAGAAAGAGAAAAAGTATTTCATTTTAAACTAGTTGTTTTTATAATGAGGATTAAGCTAATAACATATCACAGTGCATCGGTGGAAAACCCACTGTGATGCACTATAAAATTATTGTGAGGCAAATAAATTGTAATATTAATATAATAATAAATGTAGCCTAATAATAATAATAATAACATACTTTGTTTGATTCTGTTATGATGCTTTAATTCTGGATCCACTGGCACTCGTTGTATATGTGTTTGTGCAATACATTTTCATTGTGGGGCTTGCCGAAGATGGGCAAGAGTCATGCGTACTTTTGTATGCAGGGTGTTGCCGGCTTCAGGGTTTCCCGACACATGCGTGTCTGCAATGCTTAAAGTCTAGAAGTGTTCAGACGGCTCTCGTTTATTGTTTACTTATACATGTTTAGGCGAGCCCTGCATGAATGTTCACATAATCATCATCATTATCATCATTCAGATCATCGCAAATCCCCTCTTGACACCAGGCCTGGCCAGACCTTCAGACTAACGGCAGAAGGTCAGGTCTGCATAGCAGCTTTCACTGGCTAAAGACCACCCAGAGGCCATCTGACTGACATGTAAAGCAACCAATCAGTTTCGGTTTTTTTTTTTTTTTTCACATAATGTTTAGGGGCATGAAAATGTAACGTTGATGTCCCTACATAACAGACCAGATTGAGCCTGAGACTAATTAAATTTGAGAGCTACGGCAAAAAAAAAAGTGTATCAGTGAAATAAATTCTTACACAAAGGAATTTTTTTTTTTAAAAGAAAGTAAATATTGACAGATTTTTCATTTTTGTTTAAAGTCTTGCTCAAAGGCAAACGTGCATGGATTGCTTCTTGTATAAAGTTTCATCCTTGTCCAGTGTCTGTGCCATTTCTCTCTAGAAGTTATGAGTAATAAAAATGTCTTTGCACATCATTTTCTTTTTCAAGCGGCCTGAGCCAATTTGTTACCATCTTGTGGATAAACCAATCAGTACAAAACAATCTTGTGGTGCATGTGAGAACTAAGCATACATTGTATGTGCATTAAAAAAATAAAAAATAAATAAATTGACCATCACGCGCACTTTACACATACCCAATCGTATGCGTAAAACTGAAGTATACTTTGGCCTACTATGCCGTCCACTCCCAAAAACTGAAATCTCCCCATTGCGGAACAAAAACCCTGGTCTCCTGTATGACATTCAGAAAAACAGTCCACTTATGAGGAACACATTTACAAAGACAGTTGTATATGTATGCTTGTGTGTATGTGTGTGTGTGTGGGAGAGAGTGAATGGTCATGGGCTCTCATAACCAGAGCTCCTACTGTGCCACCACCCACCGCTGTAACCTGAACTTCATATCATCTTGCGCAAAAAGGCTCTAGAGATGCAAACACAGCACGTCGAAAAGTGATTACAGTTATTACTGAATGGCTGTGGGTGACATGCGTGCGGCTCGTTAACGCTCTGCACTGCTAAGTGTTTGGTTCCTGCTATTAACAGATATGGGCTTCCAGCTATTCGTCTCTTACCAACACTAATATGGCATCGCAGGGGCAGGAGTGGACGCACAGAGCAATCAACATTAGAGATGCCACAGTGAAGGGTTAGTAATGCAGAAGTAATGCTATTAATGCTATTTCATGTATTCTGACTTATTTACACTGTTTTACACTGTTGGATTCTCATGCTAAACATGGCCAAAGTTTCAAAACACGAGTTGGGCGTATGACGGAGTATTTCTGTGCCAAAAATCCTCACAAACTTTGGGGTCTTTTTTTCGAGTATGGGCCTGTGTGACATAAACGGGGGCGGAATTCCTTGTACGGGCACTTCTCCCGAAAGAGCGCGTGCACACACGTTGACCAGAGTGAGAGAGCAAGAGCACCCCCATCAACGTGCGTTCGGCTTTACGGAAGTCATCGGCAGTGCTGCACAGTTCACAGGACTTCACAAAATCAACAATGTCACCAAAGAAGTGCTTTTGGTTGTGAGGGAAAGATAACCTTGCTTCCCAAAGAACCCAGCGTTAAGTGGAGCTGAGAGTTTTGTGCTCACACATTACATTGATGCGCTCTCTATATTTGTTATTAAAGGGTTAGTTCCTGCAAAAAATGAAAATTACCCTCATGTCGTTCCAAACCCATAAGACCTCCGTTCATCTGTTCATTCACACAGTTTAAGATATTTTAGATTTGGTCCGAGAGCTTTCTGTCCCTCCATTGAAAATGTATGTACGGTAGACTGTCCATGTCCAGAAAGGTAATAAAAACATCATCAAAGTAGTCCATGTGACATCAGTGGGTTAGTTAGAAGTTTTTGAAGCATCGAAAATACATTTCGGTCCAAAAATAACAAAAACTGCGACTTTATTCAGCATTGTATTCTCTTCCGGAATCCTTTCCATTGAATTTATTCCATTAAATCCTTTCATCTGTCGGCGTTGGTAATGCACTTTTACGTCGCCGTGGTTGTTTTTGGCGATTAGGACATCCTCGCGGATGCACACTTATGCACCATTTTAAAAAATATAGCAATATCAAAATACAAACAATGTAGAATAGCTTGAATACAGCGTGTGTCTCCCTCAGACTGTAAATGAAGCTCGGGCGCACCAGATAACACGTCAGCAGCGTCTTACATCAGCAGCGTCACTGCGGAGTCCTGAACCACACTCCGGAGCAGAAGGGGGCGGTAATGCACCAATAAGCTGGATGCCAACCGCCATAAAACAGGAAAGAAGAAGAAGAAGAAGAAGAAGAAGAAGAACAAGAAGAACAAGAAGAACAAGAAGAACAAGAAGAACAAGAAGAAGAAGAAGAAGAAGAAGAAGAAGAAGAAGAAGAAGAAGAAGAAGAAGAAGAACAAGAACAAGAAGAACAAGAAGAACAAGAAGGAGGCGTCATGAACGCAGATTGACAACAGACCCGGAAGAGAAGACAATGCTGAATAAAGTCATAGTTTTTGTTATTTTTGGACCAAAATGTATTTTCGATGCTTCAAAATGTCGCGGATGTCCTAATCGCCAAAAACAACCACGGCGACGTAAAAGTGCATTACCAACGCCAACAGATGAAAGGATTCAATGGAATCAATTCAATGGAAAGGATTCCAATGCTGAATAAAGTCATAGTTTTTGTTATTTTTGGACCAAAATGTATTTTAGATGCTTCAAAAACTTCTAACTAACCCTCTGATGTCACATGGACTACTTTGATGATGTTTGTATTACCTTTCTGGACATGGACCAGTATACCGTACATACATTTTCAATGGAGGGACAGAAAGCTGTCGGACTAAATCTAAAATATCTTAATTTGTCTTCTGAAGATGAATGAAGGTCTTACGGGTTTGACATAATTGTCATTTTTGGGTGAACTAACATAAAATAACCATAGAAAACTGATAGTTGCAATCACTTTTTATTGGTTAAAATGAATGGAGAATATCTTGTGTTTTTCCATGGCTGCTCGAGCCCTCAGGATCAGTGCTTATGGTTTTATAAACAAGGCCCGGTTCCACGCTGGATTTACAGATCATTTGAAACTGAAAGAAGGAGCGGTCACAGCGGTAATGATCCCGGTCATGAGTCAGAACCGTAGGTGGTGAGTAAAACTGCTTCAAATGTTTTGTTGGCAATACGCGCCTAAGTGCATATAATGTAAACAACACGAACATAATGAATTCATAAATTCATTATTCATCATTCACTATACCCTATATTCATTATAGTGATTCAAAAGTTATCCATGGATAATGCGATGGTGTATTGCGTGTTTAAATATATTTGTTTAGCTGACCATTGATAGCTTGCAGTCGATCTCTACGCATAAGTTGCGTGTGCTTGTGACAGCTTGTCACTATCTCCACTCACACGGCACACCTCTAGGCGCTCGTCTGTTTTCGGAAAGACTCGGTACAGCATATGTATCTTTTATAAATATGACCAAACTTTTTGGCGATATGAAGGATGCTATACTACTCTATAGGTACTTAAGATTGACATGAGATTGGCAGAAACTGTGTGTGATACACCCCCCACCCCCCACCACCACCAAGCAAAAACTGTTTTCAACATTGATAATAATCAGAAATGTTTCTTGAGTAACAGATCAGCATATTAGAATGATTTCTGAAGGATCATGTGACACTGAAGACTGGAGTAATGATGCTGAAAATTCAGCTTTGATCACAGGAATAAATTACATTTTATAATACATATTCAATATATTTAAATCTAATATTTTACAATATTACTGTTTTACTGTATTTGTAATCAAATAAATGCAGCCTTGATGAGCAGAAAAGACTGCAAACTTTGGACTTGTAGTATATATATATATCTTATCTCTTACAGAATGTGAACTTTCAATATTCAATGAATATTTTGAGCATCGTTTTATTACATCCAATGAGCTAATAAATCTCTTTATTATGGGCATCTTATAGTGCAAGCAGCATGTTCTTTACAAAAGAAATGGTGATATTCACATCGCGCCTCAATGAAATTCATGCGTACATCTCATATGCAAACTCTCTCTTTGTCTTTTCTTCACTCTGACTGCTTTATTTAAGATTCTCTGCCTCTCTCAAGGGCTAACCTCACCCTCCAGCCCTAAGACAACTAAATTTATCCCATTCTGTAGCCCACACACCCTCACACACATGTATACACTTTCTGTGTGTGTGTGTGTTTTGGGGGGGGGGGGGGGGTAGGGGGGTATTAGTGGATATTGTTGTTAAGAACACAAAACTGAGATACTTCAAGAAAATCAAAGCCAATTTTTTATTAACACACAGTTCTCAAACGGATCCAGTAGAGAAGACACCATCTGGACTATGATAAGAAAAATGAAATAACAGATTCAAGAGCGATAAAAATCACAGAGCAATGTGAAATATTGTTCTTTTGTTAAAAAAGTGCATTAACACCTTTATGTTGATTGTCTCCATGTGCCCATGTGATCCGATCATAGTTCCAGTCCTTGGCAGGGGCCTGGGAGCTCAAATGTGGCCTCTATACAAAATTCTCAGAAGCTTGTTTACACTATTGGTGATCCAGCACTAGTGTTTCTAAACCAAGGAGGTCAGGTCCACAAAAGAAAAACTGAACGATGTCAAGTGGACATTTTTGTTTGTTTGTTTTTAATCAGTGGATGAAAAAAGACTGTTGTTCACTATTTTATTAAAACAACTTTGCAGCTTTAAATGAGATGACATGTATTAACAATGTACAGATCATCAACAAATTATTTGGACCCTTAAGTCACTTAAAATCATGTGACTGTCATTGCATATAAAAACAAAAAACAAAAAAACAAGTGGCATTTCAAAGAAAAAATTTTTAGTGGATCATGTTCATAGATCATGTGATGAACTACACCTGTGCGAACTTGAGGAGAACTGACTTATACTGTACATCCACTAAAAATCACATGCTGATCAAAAGTAATCACAAATTGGCTCTGAGAAAAGCTTGTAAAACATTTGTTTGCATATGCAACTTGCTTTTACTTTCATGATTTTTGGCTTTATTATGATATAGAGTGAAAATGAAGTGAGGTGGGAGAGAGAGAGAGGGGGACGGGATTAGGATTAGAAAAAGTCCACGAGCCGGGACTCGAACTTGGGTCACCCGAAGTGCAACAACGCTATATGTCGGTGTGCTGCCCACGAGGCTATTGGCGCCAACTGCTTTGATAATTTTTATATAATGGGATGATATTCAGACATTTAAATATTTATATTTAAATACTTTTCAAATATTTTATTTTGATTTCTTTAGTTTAGAAAAGCCTTTACTACAGGGGTTAGACAATGAAACTGAAACACTGGCCAATATATTGTTGGAGGTTTCACAGCTATATATATGCGTGGCCTGGAGGACAATCTTAATTGATTTTACATTTCATCAGTAAGAGCAGAGTGTGAAGGTTGAATTAGCAGAGCAATAGCACAGCTGTACATAAAATATTGCAATCAACACAACATAATGGGAGACATTTCAGAGTTCAAAAGAGGACAAATTATTGGTGAGTGTCTCGCTGGCTCATCTGTGACCAGGACAACAAGTCTTTGTGGTGTATCAAGAGCTATGGTATCCAGGGTAATGTAGGACGAACCACATCCAAGAGGAGTAACTGTCGACATAAGAGGAACTGTCTGAAAGTGATGTCCAGGTACTAACCCAGACTGTATCCAAAAAACATAAAACCACAGCTGTCCAGCTCACTGCAGAATTCTATGCATGATAATGCACCAATATACTCAGCAAGACTTGTGACAGAATGGTTTGATGAACATGAAAGTGAAGTTGAACACCTCCCATGTCCTTAAGATTAATCAGACAACAACAGCAACTTCGGGGTATTTTAGAGGAGTGAGTCAGAAAATGTTTTCCTCCACCAGCATCACGTAGTAACCTGGCCAATGTTCTGGAAGAGGAATGCCTCAAAATCCCTCTGGCCACTGTGAAAGACTTGCATCTGTCATTCCTAAGATGAACTGATGCTGTATTGGCCACAAAAGGAGGCACCATATTAATAAATTATTGGTGTTTTTTAGGGGTGTGATGAGATCTTGTGCCTCAAGATCTCACAAGATTAAAAGGTTACAAGATTATCTGTCAAGGTGAAAAGCAGTCTCGTGATAGCTTATTGCTATGACAGAGCGTGAGGTTGAAATTAGGATAGAAGTATATAATATGCCACTGCTACATTACGCCTCTACTGTTGTTTTGCTTTTTATAAAAAAAAAAAAAAACATTTAATTCAGTTGGATAACAGTCACTTCAATTCCATCCAGCTCATCCAACATAAGCAGCAGGGCTGTACATAGTGCAGCAGGAAACAGAGTTAACTGATCAAGAGTAAGTGATGGGATGACTGACAAGACCATGGCGGAGGATTCATTGCACAACAGAGCCTAAGCATCTGACAAATGTTTTGTAGAATGCATGCTCAGCACCGCCACTCACTATTCAGAGTACATGCGATCGCAAAATCTAAAGTGAAAGTAAAACATGAGTGCACATTCAAACCCAATTTCAATACAACAGAGTCAGTTGAGTTGAGAGCTTGAGTATTGTTGTCTTTTACTGCATATGATAATTCATACTCAGGAAGTAGAACTGAATTGACATTCATTACAAGATGATTAGTTAAATAATTTCAAATGCACCTGCAGACTATTTTTTCCAGTCGTGTATTACACCATTGAGGATTTCTTAAAAATACTGTGTAAAAATTATAAAATATAATAACCAGGTGTTACAGTTTCATCGCCCAACCCTTGTACTGTATGTGCATCAAAATTTATCACAAATTGACTTTCTTGTAGTAATACATGTATCTAAATATCTGATGTATTTACTTTATAGACATTCAAGCCATCTTAAACCTTGCCTATTTCTGCACCTTACTTAAAAGAAACTTAATTTACAATCATCCTAACAGTATAAATTATAACTACTAAACCTCATTATGAATATTTGCAATATGCCGGAATATAGCTTTGGAAGTTTATCTTTTTATAACTTTTAATAAGTCACATTTAATCTTGCTTCAGTTAAGTATGCTCTAGTAGAACATTAATTAGATTTTGGTCCAGCTGAATTTTAGAATGTACTGTATGGGAAACTTCACCAAGCATGATGTTTAGTATCCCAAAACATTAATTTTTATGCTTTGAAAAGAGTTAACGATTAGTTTTAACAGTTTGAGGGTTACTGTGCAATTACAAAATTTACAGAATTAATTCTTTAAAAAGAAGACTGCAGATTACTGTAAGTACAAGAAAAATGCAAATGGCACGAACAAGTCAGTCTCACTGAACTTGGTGGCATGAGTTATCTAATACTTATGAAATATCTCTGAAACTCTTCAAAAAACAGACATAGCTGTTTTGAAATAAAATTATTGTTAGATCCTTGACAGGGTTAATTGAATGACAAATGCTGCAAATTATACACAATGTTGGTTACATTTATATTTGAAGCAAAAATTAAATTGTCATCAATTAAATCAATCTCACAAAAATATCACATCTCAGCAATGCAAGCTGGTCACAGGCTGTTACATAAATATTTTTTATAATATTAATAATAATAATAATACTGTCACATGCATGTTCAGTTTAGTTCAGTTCTGTCATGTCTGTATTAGTTCTCGTTAGTCACCATGGTTTCTAATTAGTCTTGTCATCTGTTTCCGTTAAGTAGTCATCCCCCATTTTCACAGGCTAAAGCGGTAACACTTTACAATACGGTTCATTTGTTAAACATTAGTTAATGGATTAACTAACATGAACTAATAATGAGCAATACATTTGTTACTGTATTTACTAATCTTCGTTAGTGTTAGTTAATGAGAATACAGTTGTTCATTCTTTGTTCATGTTAGTTCACAGTGCATTAACTAATGTTAACAAGCTTTCAATAATGTATTAGTAAATGTTGAAATTAACATTAACAAAGATTAATAAATGCTGTATAAGTGCAGTTCATTATTAGTTCATGTTAACTAATGTAGTTAACTAATGTTAACTAATGAACCGTATTGTAAAGTGTTACCGCTTAAGCTAGTCCTAGACTAAAATGTATGTCTGAGCTTTTTTAACTGAAAGCAACTTACTGTGACATATCTTAAATTATGTCAGTGCCATTGTTTTGTCTCAAGATTCACACCAGTAATGTTTTTTTAAAGGGTATGATTATAAAAGATGCTTAAATGCCCTAATTGAACTAAGGCCTAATCCAGGCTTAGTCTAAGCCCTGTCTGTGAAACTGGGCCATCATCTGTGTATTTAAGTTCCTGTCTGTTTTCTGCTCATGGTCAGTTGTTGTCTGTGCACTAGCACACTGTGACTTATGGTTACCACCCACCGAGGGCATTCCAGAACCGGAGAACATCAAAGCCCCAGAGCTGACGCAAATGGGTCAGTCCATTGGAGAGCCAGGACCGGACCTGGACCTGATCGATCTGTGGTCCGCGGATCCAATTCCCACCCAAGTCCCCACCCTCGAATCCTTCTCTTCTTCACTGGTCCCGTCCAGTTATTTGGAGGCTGCAGTCCCATCCGGAGATCTTCTTCAGCACGTATCCCTGCCTGACTTCCTGATCCCGTCTCTGTCGCTGGTCCACTGGCGTCACTAGTGTCGTCAAGCTCCTTGGCTTTGTCCCCACCGCTCATTTCATGCGGCTCATCTTCCTCGCCTCAGGCTTCCCCTCCACCAGCTCAGCTTGAGGCCAACTACCTGGCTCCACTTTGGGCCTCCAGGCCCATGTCTCCACCTTGGCCTGTCAGCCTGTCACCATTACCTCCATGGCCCGTCTGCCCGGGTACTCCACTAGGCTCCCTTGTCACTCCAGGTCAGCCTCCGGCAGTCGACGCCCAGCTTCCTCAACAGACATCAGGGGTTCCAGCTACACCTACACCCCTACAGTGTCATTGGACTCCTCCCTTCCTCTGACCTCCCCATCATCCTTAATCACCCCATCGTCGCCCCAGTCATCCAAGTCCCCATCGCTGCCTCAGTCCCACGAGCCAGCAGTTCAGCGCCAGGCTTCCAGGCCTGTGATGTCACCCTGGTCTGTCAGCCGCTCTGTTCCACTGGTTCCTCCACTCACCATGGATCCGTCTCCGTCGATTGGTCCCAGGGTTTTGTCTGCCCTCTCAGTCAAGACTCCGCCCTGGATCCTCCCACGCTCAGCGCCACCATGGTACCTGTGGCCAACTCCTCCAGGCTCCTATCCATCACCAGCTCTACGCCCTCCGCCCTCTTTCCTCTTTTTAGAATTTCTTTGTCATGACATGAGGACGCACCTTTCCGAGGGAGGCGTTATGTCACATGTATGTTCAGTTTAGTTCAGTTCTGTTTTGTCTGTATTAGTTCTCGTTAGTCACCATGGTTTCTAATTAGTAAAGTCTTGTCAGCTGTTTCCGTTTAGTAGGCATCATCTGTGTGTTTAAGTTCCAGCCTGTTATCTGTTGATGGTCGGTTGTTGTCTGTGCACTAGCACACTGTGATTTATAGTTATCCTGAGTTGTATAATAAATCTGTCTTTATTGTATTTGTCTTCATCTTCTGTGGAGCACGATGTTACAAATACACTGTAAAAATTTCTAGTGGCTTGTTGCATCTAAATATAATAATAATAATAATAATAATAATAATGCTTGTAACTGAACGCTAATAATAACTTACAATAAGTATTATATATTACACATACTTATATTACTAATATCTATATTGTGTAAAAATGCATGATAACAAAACAAATTTTCTAAGGTCTTATGATCAAACCAAATGTAAAAGTAGCTGTGATTTGCTTGAGATAAAACTGTATGAATAGCATGTCGCAATAAATCTGGCATTATAAAGTGTGTAACAAAAAAGCAAATGGCACAGATGGACTGTTTTTTTCTGCTAGATGGAGACACGGCTGGTTGGGTAAGCTGAGCGATCGGCACAGGCAGATAATATATGTAAGAGAACAGAGACTACTCGATAATCATGCTAATCCTGAACACTGCCAAACATTCAGCATACTGACAGTGCCAAGTATCTGCAGAGAAACACTCTCTCTCTCTCTCTCTCTCTCTCTCTCACACACACACACACACATACAAAATCATAGACACAAATCACGCATACGCTTACACCCAAACACACATGGAACACTCAGACTGACATACGAGCACAAACCATCAGAAACACTCGCTCACACACATCACTGTAAAAAGATGCATTCAAATGGCTGCCCATTTCTCAGCCACTCTCTGAAAGTTGTACATTACAAAGAACGGTGTGATTTCAAAGTGAAAAATGCCTGAAGACAATTAAGCAAGGTCTCTAAGAGGCATCTGATTTGCAGCCCCCTTTGAGAGGAATATTCTAAATATAAACACATATTGGAAATGGGATTTTAGTCTGACTTCAGGCAGCTATATGCGGTTTCCAAGGCAACACTTTTTTGTTTGTGCTAATGGGTGGGATACAGTAAGACAGTCTAAAACAGAAGATGCACATTTACATTGTAAGTGCTACATGGGCAGAACTTCTAGTCAGATAATTAATAGTGAGGTTCTTTTCAGTTCAATGTAACCCACCACTCCAATCTGGTCAGTCTTCTGGCTTGGAGGCAGAAACATATTTCTGCAGCTGAGATCCACGCAAAAGTACAATGCTGCATGTGTTAGATTCCATATGTGCTGTGTACATGTCTCTCCTTGCTTAATTTGATACTTCAAAACTAAAGGAAGTCATTAAGGATTTCAATCTCACATCTTAGTTTTCCATAAGACTGTATATAATTACACTACATATTCACATAATTGCTGTCACTCTGCATTATGTCGTAAATTAAACTAACGCTACAGTAGTCTCAGAGCAGTGAACATTCCTCATTAATCTACCTTTCTTATATGTAATTATATTAACATCTCACTCATCTTAATCAAGAAGAACATACAGTTGGAAAATTCACTTTACCAAGGAAAGCAATATAGGGATTACCCTCTGGATGAAAATGTCAAAGCTGTGGCTTAGTGGTTTGTGCATGCTCTAACATTTAGCTCAGGCAGGTAACATGGGTTTGAATCTGGCCAGTGTTGTTATTAGCTAAAATTAAAAGCTTTTTTTTTTTTTTTTTTAATAAACTGAAAATAAAATATAAATATTGGATGAAAAACTTAAACGTAAAAGGCACAATATGTAAGACTTTTGCATTAAATTATCCAAAAACTCCTACACCTCCACAACCTACACTAAAATCTATTTAAAATACATTTATTTCATAATTATACTTCAAATTCATGAACATATTTATTGACATATCACGAAAGACTGATAAAAAATTATAATTAAACTTTATTTGAAGTATTTTTTTTGTTGCACAATACACATTTCTTAATATTATGCCGAAAAAATGTTTTTTAATAAGGATTGTAAGATCTCTGTATAATATCAGTCTTTAAATGCAAGATATTTAAAGTGTACCTAAAGAAAACTTGCAATTGTTCCAATTTAACACAATCAAATATACTTCAGTATGTTTAGTTGGACCTCAGCGCTACTTCCGCACAATTAAATTGCATTAAGTACAAAATTAGTTCTTCCAATTTAGCAGACTTTAAGTATACCAAAAGTACAATTGCAGGGTATTTTTATTTAGCACATAATATGTAAATGTATTTGTAGTAGAGTTGTCAAAACATTTGGTACCGACGTCGGTACTGAAAGTTTAAAAATGTGACACTTTGAGCACTGTTGGGCGTATGCGTAAACACCTCTGATTGGCCATTGTGTTCACGCACTCATCAGATATGTCTGTGATTGGCTACAGTGATCAATGCACGGGAGTGTTTAAAGGCACACGGAAATGTTTGAATTTTAAAGCATTTTGAAGGTGGGAGTGTTTGAAAGCAGGCCAGCCTGCTTTCAAACGCTCCCGTGTGTATCTACTGTATGTAAGCACTCAGTGAAGAGTGTCATTGATGTCTATTTACGACATGTTTTTTAAGCATTGATCACTGAAGCCAATCACAGACATATCTGATGAGCTCATGAACACAATGGTCAATCAGAGGTGTTTACGAATCTGCTCAACAGTGCTTAAAGCATCACATTTTTAAAATTTCATTATTGACTTGGTTCCGAAGTCATTACTTTAAACTCTAATTTGTAGTATACTAAGCACAAAATAAATGTATTTCAAATGCATTGTAGTATACCATTTTTCACTATGGCATTGTTATATATTTTGTTCACTTGTGTACTTATATTATCCTAAAAGTTTCCAACAATGTTTAAATGCAGAGAAATTCCCAATTTTAACGTTCTGTCATTGCCTGTCAATGGCGTTACGCTTGCGTTATCCGCAGTTTCCACTTTTACTGCCATAGAAACCATGGTCACCCAGTGAGTCCCATGAAAAAAATCTTCAAATGTATTTTACTATGATTGTTTTGACCAAGTAAAACAGACTTATACTATATTTAAAATGAAACTAAAAATACACAAATAAAAGCTAATTCAAAATATTAATAAATACAAATATGCGTATTAATATTAAAATAACTAAAAATATTTTCTGAAGCAATTCCCTGCAATTTATTAAATAAAATAATGTGAATTTAAGTGATCAAACATAACTGTAACAAAGTTCAAGTTCAGGGAAGAAGTATGCAGGAACTGGCAAGCGTTAAACGTAACTTTAATCCTGAAATAAACATAAACAACAAATGAAAGGAGTTATAAATAATAATAAAACAGTAACGTAAAATGCTCACCACAGTAAAATTAATAAAACTTACTATAAAAAATAAAATAAAAAAAGCTCATCCATGAACATGATTTGTGCCCGTGTCCCGTCAGATTGCTTTCCATCAGCTGTGGAGGTGAAGATAACAACTCCCATGACTCCACGCTCATTCTCGGCGTTATCAAGCTACGCCTTTGTTATTGTTTTAAAGTACACATGAAATCAAAATTGACCTTATTTATTTTGTTAGCTCAAATTGCTAGTTTTGTGGTGAACAATTCATCCGTGAAAGTCAATCCACACAAAAAAAATTGTTTGGCTTCATAATATTTAATCAAAATCTGAAAATGCTCCTCCCCTCTGCAACGGTGCCCCTTCTCAGATGACATCAGTTTGACGGCTGGGTTGTAAACACTTAAACCACTCCCCTCCGACCGTTAGTCTGCTATGAGCGAGAGATGGAGAGGATGAGCGCTAAAATAAAACTCTGCCCTCTATTCAATATTCCGTTTCACTTGGAAATACATCACAGCACTGGAGAAAAGTCGTTTGCAACTTCCGGTTCATGCAGACTTTAAATAAGTGACCTATAGTGGTGAAACTTACATACTGTGCCTTTAACCAAAAATTATAAATGTTGCCTTGGAAACTAACTTGAATAAAATAAGGTTTTAGCTGAGGTACTAAAATTACAAAAGCTAAAACTATAAACTAAAAAGGAAAATATGCTAAACTGAAATATAATAATAATAATAATAATAATAATGACAAAAGCACATTACAAAACTGCTAAGACAAACTATATTTAAAATGAAACTAAAAATATACAAATAAAAGCTAATTCAAAATATTAATAAATACAAAAAAGTTTATTAATATTAAAATAACTGTAAATCTGGCTTAGAATATTTTCTGAAGCAATTCCCAGCAATTTCCCATTAACACTATTCTCGTTTTCTCTCACTGTAAAGTAAAAGTTATACTAAACTAAACTAAACTCAACTTAACACGTTTATCCTGATGTCCAATTAAAAAGCTTTTTTGCACCTAAAACATTCATAATTTTGTTTTTTGTAACCACTTTCCACCCTATCTCTGATCCTATACTAACTCATCATAGCTGCCCCATCATTTAATAATCTCTTCGAAAAGCCTGCATTACAAGCTTAAAAAAAAAAAAAAAAAAAAAAAAAAAAAATCAGTCACATAATTTGTTAACATCATTTTGAAATGACCAGGGACATTGCTAAAACTATACTTCAGCCACTCTTTCCTAACATTGGGATCCTGAAGAAGGATCTGCAGAGCAGCAGGTGCTACACACAGTCAAGAACAGCACAGAATTGACAGATTTTCACACATTTTACCATTAGTTCTTCTTGGGTTTAGGAATAATGAATACATCCTTTGATTTGGTAATCAGTTTTAGGACACCACAGGGTAATCTTGGCTTTATGATTTTGGGTCAGAAAATCCAAGGATCCATTTCCAGTTTCAATAAATCTTTTCGGATTCGGAAGAAATTTTGACTTCTGAAATTTTACCTCCATTCACAGTACAATGAACTCAAAAGATAAAATAAAATTTGATTCCTCAATAATAAAAATATTTCACACAACCTTCGCAGAGGGCTAATACATTCTGTTTTTATGTGGGAAGGAAGAAAACTCATTGAAATGGGTTGAATCTTAAGTACCAGATTGCAGGGCTGTCCTCAGAACGCACAGAAAGTCTCTCAAACTGATTCTGACACCTCTCCTGTTAGCCCATCAGCGCTGCTAACGCTAACACAAGCATTCACAGGCACTGCATGTATCACCACTGAACACATCCCTTCCATGAATTTCTTTCCTATCAGGATTAATTATGGCTACTAATGTTGGCTGCATGTGAGAATGACTGTCATAAAAGGGACATTTTACTGCCACTCATAGTCATGTCCTCTTTGCACTCCTCTGTGTGGGATGATGACATTGACGCCATTCATGGACACCCACCAAAATGGCTCTCCCACTGGCAAGGGCCGAGTTTGAGATTTCTGATTTGGTTTGCCAGTGCAACATGACAGATGAAAATGATCTGGCTAAGGAAGCCTTAGCATGAAACACTTAAGCTGACCTGAGTCTTTTACCGTTCTCATCTGCCAAAAGAGATAAAGCTAGTCTGAAGCAAACTTATGTTAATGTTTGTGTTAATAGACGTTCATGAGTTCGCCAAAAACAACGTGTCAGGAAATGTGCTCAGAAGGCTCTATTATTATTGTCACAACAAAAACACAAGCAGTGAGGTTTTCCTTTAATAGATTTTTTTTCTTTTTTCTTTTTTTTTTAATCTAAGGAGCTGTTCATTCTAAAAATTCAGCTAAGAACGTATATGCAATAAACACTGCATAATATAAATCTACAAATCTGGTAAGGGAAGATGGACACGCTGTGTGTTTTAGAGTCGATACACTTTGGCCATATTTCTTGATGCCCAACTCCGATTTGTAGACTATATTTTTTTGACGACCAGCTTACATCTTTTAAAAGTGACCCATATCTGCATTTACACTATACACTTTGCCAAACAACCCAAGGTAGACATACTGACCTGGAAAAGCTTAGGCCAAAAAGGTAAAAATGAGACGATTTGCAATGGACGCAGACATTGGGTCAGCAAAACATTGGGTTGAGATTTCGTCCTCCATTACGCCATTGAAAAGAGTCATGTGATCGCGGTTGAGTCCACCTAAGCTGATGTCATTCAACACCATCTCTTTTTCAATGACATACGACTCCGCATTGTTGGGAATATCCGATCTGTTGGCTTACATGGCAGATGCACATATCATACCAGATTTATTTACACATATGAATAAGGCCTGAATATCGGAATCCTTGTGCTTTTTTCTGTTGATCTGTGCCACATGGGAGAAAAATAAATCAATTGGAATTGGGTCACTTTTATGGGGATTTATGGGGATATTTGCAAGAATGATAATGTAAAAAGACAGATATTCACTTTCACATAAAGTCAAAATTTTCCAGGTGATACAACATTCCTGATATTATGGTCAAGAAAATACCTCATTAAATGATGAATTTCTTGAAAGAAAACCTTACAGATTAGTAGTAACAAATAAGTAGTTTGGCATAATGCTTTAATTTTATTTCTAAGAAAAAAAAATAAAGTCATGTGGTGACATTTGCCCTTTTTATGACAAGACAAGGTTGGTTCAGGTTGTAAAATGTCATGTAGTTCGATTAATATTTAATAATTCATGATTATTGTTAAAAATATGTTTCACCTAGAAAAATATATAATTAAAAATAATTCCTGAAAATAATGATTAAGACATGTATACTCATAAGTTCAAGATGTTAATAAAACGTTATTACTTTTTATTTGATTGTTACACAACATTACATTTTTAGAACTTTAGAAAAAATTCAAAACCACATAAAACCAACATGAATACAAAGACTAGATCTCTATGATTTGGTACATGTGCCTTAAACTGGATTTTTCACTAACATTGACACTCTTAATTGTCACAGACCCACCATTCTCACTACAAGAGTGGGTTGGACGTATGGTTCGAACATTGTATAAGATCTACAAAGTGTTTACAACGGAATAGGCCTTTTACAGCTACATTACATCCACAATCTTACAGTCACCTTCTAGCCACAAGGTGCTAGTATGGCAGCATTCAAGGGTCTAAACACATGCAAGGTTACAAGCTTTCAAGTCTCTCTTTGACGTATCTACAGCAGATGAGGGCCGTCTGTGTGCTGCTCTCACCAGCCCACCCGTCTGACAAACGGCACCTCGCTGATCCGCGAGAGCTAGCGTCAGGGAGCCCTCGCGACTCGCTAAGACTCGGGCCTAGTCAAGACGTCAGAAACACCATCACCATCACCATCATTCACAGCCAACTCAGCCCAGACTCAAACGGAACAGATGGAGGTTCACAGAACATAGAATGCATACATTGTACCCGCCTGGGAAACATGCTGTACCGAAATGCGCTTCGCATATAAGAAAGAAAAATATAAAATTAGAGCTCATTAAAATCTGAATTGTTTTTCCTATATAGAAATGGAATTAAACAGAGAGGAAATGTAGACTTTTGTTGAGGTCTCCTGCTTCTCAGGCTTTAATTTTGAGAAAAGTTCACAGGTCAGTGATGTGAAGCTCATGTTTTTAAAATATGAATATACTGATTTAATATTAACTATTAAAATATTGACTTTACACCTAGTCTATTATCAGAATGTTTTTAATTTATTAATTATCTTTTAAAATGTATTTCATAGGAAAAAATCCTTTTTTTTTACTCGTCTACAAAATCAAAGTCAAGTGGTGCAACCAACATGCAGAAAAAAAATGTTCTAAACCCTCATATGACTGTGTTTCAAGATCAATAAGTCTTTAACAATAGATCCTTTTCACATTTCCAGGTTTCTCAGAAGCGGATGTCGTCATAGTTGGGTAAAATTCTATAGCGGTGAGTGAGAGAATACACTAAATTTATATTTTTTTGTGTTTCCATTTGCTCAAATAGCAAAAGAAAATCTCCACAAGCGTTTTCACAACTTTCAAAAAGAGGAAAAAAATAGAAACTTTTACTGTCACTCCCATAGCTGCTGTATTAGAAACACCCTCACAGCAGTGTTAACTAATTTTTTGTAATTTGATGCAAAGGTAATATAATACCAAGTAAATGTACATAAGTTTAAAAAAAAAATGAAAATATAAAAAAAAATTATATAAACTTTTTATATTATGTAAAAACTGCAGGATTTACGATATTGATGACCGTTAAAACGTATCATCACAGTCTGTGAAAAGGGTCTATATCAGATAAGTTGACTTTTTATAACAAGGAAAGGTAAGTTCTGCTTGTAAAATGTCATGTGAGGTAACCTAAATGAATTAATTCATGATATTGTAATTTTTTTTTTTATTATTATTTTCATTGTTTTTAAAATAATGATTACGATGTGAACACATGTATTCAATGTGAAAAGAAAATGTTATTACTTTTTATTTGATGGTTAAACCACATGACATTTTATATACATTAAGCTTGAAAAGTTTTTCAAAACCATATGAAACCAAAATGAAATGTTCTAAGAACTTGGTACATGACTTAAAGCAGATTTTTACAACTCTACTATATCATTGACCCTTGATGAAAATAGCAACCTTTGAGCAATCAAATCAAATTATAACTCTCTATATATGTGGTGATTTTCACTCTGTATTAAAATATGCTGAAAATACAATACTCCAAGAAATATTAATAGACAGCAAGCATACTATATTTTCTCCCACTGAAAGGAAATTACTTTAATTAACCTCAAGATTTGCGGGTTCAGATTGCACAGATCCCAAAAAAAAAGAAAGGAATAATGGAAGCTACGGAGAGAGAAAAAGAAAAATCATAATAATTAAGAGGGAGGAGCAGGGGGAAAAGGTTTGTAAGGCATGGAGAATGATAGAAACGAATGACTGGGGGAGAGAAAGGAAGAGTGGTATGTAAGAGGATATAAATATCGTCATGTGATCTGGCGGTAATGACGTCACAATAGTGTGTGTTATCAGCGCTTGTGCAGGTTCTTTGGTCGCAGGGTTTGTCCTTTTCACTGCTAAACAGACACCCGCTCTGCCCTTAATGCTGATAAAAAGCCACAAATAATGCTGACACATGTGACCACACCCATGGTTACTAGCCCGCTGGACAGATATCTCATCCGTCTTGACCTTTCTGTTATCTTTAGTGTAGCGCTCTCCCCTTACAGCTAAGATATTTAAGTAGAAGGGATCTAATTTGGATCATTAGTTCATGACCAGTCTGGTGACTGATGCTTATAATAAACAATCACAATAAACATTTTATTCACCAAGTAACAGAGTTTATTAGCATAACTGTAGGCTGTTAACAGTTTTCAGCATTTTGTGCTTTAATATAGAATTTACCTGATTTGCTATCACAATGTTGCCTATTTTACAACGGCTTCAAATGAGACTCATTCAATCAGATTTAAAATTATGTCATTTATTACTCACCCTCATGTTGTTCCAAACCCGTAAGACTTTCGTTCATCTTTGAAACACAAATGATCATTTTGATTAAACATGAGAGCTTTCGCCCCTCCATAGACAGCTACATTTTTGACGTAAAACTAATCCATATGAAATTGAGGTTTAGTCTAAATTTTCTGGAGACTCAATCACTTTATATGATGAACAGACTTAATTTAGGCTTTTATTCACATATAAACATTGACTTATCCATATAGCAATGCCTATTAATGAAAAATATTACAGTAATAAGTATTGTTGAATGAATAATAAACAAATAATACAATTACATAGCTTATAGTAAAGCATTAACAGATTGTGATGCAATAAATTAAAGGTGCCCTAGAATCAAAAATTGAATTTACCTCAGCATAGCTGAATAACAAGTGTTCAGTACATGGAAAAGACATACGTTGAGTTTCAAACTCCATTGCTTCCTTCTAATATAAATCTCATTTGTTTAAAAGACCTCTGGAAAACAGGCAAATCTCAACATAACACTGACTGTTATGTAACAGTCAGGATCATTAATATGTATGACCCCAATATTTGCATATGCCAGCCCATGTTCCCAACATTATGAAAGGCATTACACAAGGGCAGCCAGTATTAACGTCTGGATCTGTGCACAGCTGAATAATCAGACTAGGTAAGCAAGCAAGAAGAATAGCAAAAAATGGCAGATGGAGCAATAATAACTGACATGATCCATGATTACATGATATTTTTAGTGATATTTGTAAATTGTCTTTCTAAAAGTTTCGTTAGCATGTTGCTAATGTACTGTTAAATGTGGTTAAAGTTACCATCGTTTCTTACTGTATTCACGGAGACAAGAGCCGTCGCTATTTTCATATTTAAACACTTGCAGTCTGTATAATTCATAAACACAACTTCATTCTTTATAAATCTCTCCAACAGTGTAGCATTAGCCATTAGCCACAGAACATATAGCAACTCAAACTCATTCAGAATCCAAATAAATACTATACTCACAGGAATTGATGCATTCATGCAGCATGAATGACGAACATCTTGTAAAGATCCATTTGAGGGTTATATTAGCTGTGTGAACTTTGTTTATGCACTGTATAACTGCACTTATGGTCGAGAGCTTGGGAGGGCAGGGAGCGAGAGATTTAAAGGGGCCGCGTGCTGAATCAGTGCATAGTTAATGATGAGGCACAAGAGGCACACTAGAGACTGCGATCTTTAGCGACGCTGGTTCAAATCCCACTCGAAGTGGGTTGAGTAGGACCGGTTACATTTGGTGCCGTGACCCGGATGGGAGTGAGGTTTAGGAGGATGAGTGTAATGGAGGCAAGCTAGTAAGAGCTGTGTAAACCTCACTACCCTGGCCTCAGGAGTCATGCTAGCGACTAACGGTAGAGGCTGCAGTCTTTAGCATGCTTGTTAGGGCACTCGCCTCCCATGCCGGAGACAGCAGATTGAACACCGCTCAGAGTGGGTCGAGAAGGGCTATTTACATGAGCGAATTAAAACGTTTTTCTGGTGAATGTAAAAACATAATTTTTTCTCTCAACTAATTTTTTTTCCCATCACATGTTCCTTTATGACTCCACAGTATGTTTCTCATTTGATGAACAAAAGCATTTAAATTGTCAGTTGTTAGTTGATTATCCTTAACCATTTGATTGTAATAGGTTGCCTTATTTTTTAAGTTAGGTAAACTTTTTTTTATAGTGCGGAAACAGTGTCTTCATAAGTTTTATACAATCTATCAGTTAACCTATTGAGAGTAAAATGGCATAATGTTAAAGTCAAGAGTCAAAGAGCTCTGCAGTTTTTTTCCAAAAGGGCATGCATGTAAAAAAAAAAAACATGTTTTTGTTCAGTTTTCCCTTTGAATGTATACTGAAACATTACTGGTCTGTGTGATCCAAAACACTTCTGAATCTTATTATTGAACTGACTTGAAAAGACACTGGCTCAAAAGAGAGCCAGTTAAAGATCCCACTGTGGTGCATTAGGTTAACATCTTAATGTAACATTTCTGGATTTATCACACTGATCTAGAGAATGGCTAGTTTTTAAACACGCTGTTTGTTGACGTTTGTTTTGTTTTATGCCGTATGTCTGTACACAATATCCTGCATGTATAAGCCCATCCATCATGGCCCAACAGCTCAGAGCCACAATCCCATTTTAGACACAATTAAACCACCTGAGTGAAATAAACATGACATACGTGTCGCTTTTTGCGACCACAGCCAGATAACGGATTAAGTGGGATTTACATAGACAAAAATGGGACATTACTTTGCAGGTCTTTGAGAGGACATACCTATCGATTGGCAACATGAACCTGACGTACACATCTCCAAACAGATGCGTTTTCTGCATTTAGTCCTTGAATCTGTTGTTTGGGTCTCATGTTGAGATTCTTAAAATGCTTTCAACAAAAGCCTGAAGTCAATTATGTAGCTGTCTGAATACATAGGTGCAGCCAGTAAGCCGCTCCATCAACAGAGCGACCGCTTTCCCTCATCTCATGTTTCTCGGCTCTCTCTCATCCTTCTCGAAAGGTCTCAACAGATGCCTGAGGTCCATAAACTCTCTGCATTCTCCGAAGCATCTGGGATCTGCTTCTCTGTCAAGGCAAGTTACGGGACAATAACCTCAGCCACATTTCTCAGGGTAAAAATGTGTTTTTAAAAGCAGAGTTTGAATACATTCGGCACAAAACAGCAGAGAGCCAGGAATCAGCCTAGCGGCAAACACAAGCGCTCGGCTTCTCGCACTGTGAAAGGGTTACATCCGCATCTCGCGCTGAAAGAAAACGCTCAACATACACACGGAGAAGAACAAATCCTGTTGAGCCAAGCTGAGCTGAGATACCCTACATACTACCAGCCCTTCCAGGCACAATTAGGATTTTACGGAAGGGAGAAATCCACATTCCTGCACACATAGAACATCATCCTTCTCAACAGCATCCAGCTATTCTCTCATTTTCTCTCTTTCCTTCTTGCACGCTCATGAATCTTTCCTCTCCCTTCTTTCTTACTTGGGAATTTGCGCGAAACAGAGAAAGTCTTGGAAATCAAATTAAAAGCTCCTTTTTGGCAGGGAAAGGGTGTCTGAGGGTTATCGAGAAAAGCAAAGATACATTCAGTCCCAATCAAATTTTTTCAGGCATAGTTGTGTCTGTCTTGTGTTTTAGTGCACCATTTCTAACAATACAGGCTAGACTTGCGCTGAAGGCAAGGAAAGCCAACACAAAACTATAGTAGTTCTAGGTCAATTTTCTCAGTTTTGGGGCTTTTTAAACACTTAAGTAGAGTGCAAAATGAATGCTGTTTGATGATACATATAAGATTCAAGGATAAAACTTCATCTTTACAAGTCCTGTCGGTGTTAATTAAAACCAAAATTAATATTATTTGATAATAGTTCTTTTAAATATGTGGTTCTTAATGTAGCTAATGTATGTTTCAGTCGATGGACATGCATTCTAGTTTCCCAATATGTTACAACAGCGATGATCAAAAGAACATGAACAAAACAGTCACTCGTTGTAAACAAATGTTCAATCATGTGCCGAAAGCTCTATGACCAGCAGTGTTGCCAACTGCTTTCAATTGAAAGTAGCTAAATGTCACTAGATGACATCATAATGGAAAATTCATTGATCTATATAAATATGAATAGAGATCAGTGGGCAAAATAACAAGCCAGATAAGGTTTGTCCAAGAAGTTGCCAGATTTGTCCCTAAACTTTTGAGAAAAGTCTCAAAGGGGGCGGAGAAGTCACTAAATCTAGTGACAAAATCCCTAAATTGGCAACACTGATGACCAGTCACTAACGCCGTCATCACCCGTGTGTTGATAGCGCGCGACACGAGTGCAGGTGAGACCTGAACATCTGTTTATCTGTTTAAACTAAACTCATTTAAACCTTGCTAATTTAAAAATTCATCCGTAAGACGAGAAAGAGATCTTGCGCGTGCTGTGAGGAGATTTGTGTGTACTCATCCGAAGCACGTACATTTCCTAAACGGAAAAATTCACACACAAATTATGTCAACATGCCCATCTTAGCGAGTATCCTAACAAACATAGTAGGTTATATCTACTTATATCTTATAAAACGAGACAGACAACGCATGTGAATCAGTATCAGTGTACTGGATCTTTGAATTGTGTCTTAAAGGGACAGCAGTCTAATATTCCTGCTCTCTGTGTGTTAATCGAACGTAATTTGTTTTTATTTTCTTTATCTTTATTAGGACAATTGTCCAATTTTTTAGTGAACGTAGCATATACCGAACTGTACCGAAACCGTGACCCTAAAACCGTGATGCAAACCAAACTGTGAGAAATCTGAACCATCCCACCCCTTATATATATATAAAATAAATACAGAAAAAAAAACAATAATATTGTGAAATATTATTACAATTTAAAATTATGGTTTTCTATTTTAATATACTTTAAAATGTAATTTATTTCTGTGGTCAAAGCTGAATTTTCAGCATCATTACTCCAGTCTTCTGTGTCACATGATCCTTCAGAAAACATTGTAATATGCTGATTTGATACATTAATTACAACTAGATTATTTATACAATGGCAAGAAAATGAACATAATGGAAATAATGAAGTGTCAACATGTTAATTTTTACTTATTCTTTTCATCTTTGGAAATTTTGATAATTCTGCAACAGGACAGTTTTGGAGTGAAACAAACCAACTACCAGCACAAAAATCACACCAAATCCACTGCTAATACTTACTAATGTTTGTGCAGTTGTTGTTGACTTCACTAAAAACTATGTCACTTAATGGAAAATTATGTCATCAAGGAAGTGGCTTTTTTAGTTTTAGAAAAGCCAGGGGGAAAAACAGGATGAAAAGTGATACTGTGCACACAGGAAAAAGCAATAAACGGATTATTAATTCAAACAATTTTTCTAAGAAAACTCTTTTTGCTTACATTATTTTGATTACAGAAAATGGGGGAAAAAATGAAGAAACACCTGCAATGAATTCCTAATAAACTGCCAGTTTTTTAAGTTCCAGAGAACATCAACATCAATAATGACAAAACCAAAAATACTGAAATAACTGAAAATTATTTTTTACTTAATTGTGATATTGTGTAATCAAAGAAAATGAACTAATATGATTTCCAACACTTGTTTTTATTTAGCAGAACTTATATGATGCGGCTACATCAAAATATAGTACATAGGAATGACCCAAATGCATTGCAAATGCCATTTTATATTGTCTTAAATTATCCAATTACACTTTTTCATTATTAAAGAATAGTGCTGAGCATCAGACAACGGCCTAAATGCTCTCTGTTGTCCTTAAAAAAACAAAAATGTACCAGATTATTAAAGAAAACTGATATCATTTAACTCAATGATTCATGTAACTGCAGAGAGAGAGAGAGAGAGAGAGAGACTGAGAGTGTCAGGAATCCTTTATTAAGTTCCAAGATGCAGTCATTTAGATTACAGTTAAACTGTGATTCACAAACATCATGTACTGTATTTTCTAAATATGCTAATCTATGGAGAATTATGGGTATTCTGCAACCAAGCCAATTCCTCCAAACACTCAGACACACACACACAAAGTGCAACAATCTCAGCATATTATAGTAGTCAGTTAAGCGACAGTTAGTTGAGGCAACAGTCTGAGCAAAGCAGACACTTGAACGGTTACTGAGATTGACTTTGGCCTTTTAGCTGTCAGCACAATAGGGCTGAGCAGACACAAACATATTATTACTGTCACTAAAGATTCCCTGAATGAAGAGAAAAGGTTAACACCATCTCTACCATGTGAAATGACACTGGATCTAACAGCTTAACCATGACCTGCAGTTAAAGCACAAATGTGTTTGTCAAAGTATGATCAGAGTATAAATATTATTCATATTACCATGCAAGAAACATATTTAAAACTGTAACTTGCAAGGATTTTAATAGATCATTTATATCCATTAACGACAGTTCCATTCCTGACTTCTGATTGGTCAATACAGTATTAAAAACATGAAACATCAGTTCATCTCTGTGCAGCTCCCATTGCAGTTAATTATTTCAGCTTCATAGCTATTGTTCTGTTTTTGCTCTTTTTTAATATTTGTATTGTGTAGTAAGGACGTTATAAAACTGCTTGAGGCTGTGTTGATTTGTGAATACAGTCAAAGCTAAAGGCCACTGCTGATGTATATATTTTTTTCCTGATGCATTATGAATATGAACGAAAGAGGAGAGATCAAAAGAAAAAAAAAACTGGAGCAACAGTTGGAGAATGTTTTAGAAGACAATACATAAAAAAAATAAAAAATAAAATCACTCAGCAGGATGCAGGCAAATGCATGTGGAAGTAAGTTGACTTATGCCCACTTGTGTTCTCTTCAGAGACAAAATGTCCAAATGGTGTTCCAAGTCCTTGTGTATTGTGGGGGTGAGAAGCGGTGAAAAACCTCAGTCACTTCAGGGTAATGCAAATGACTTTAATATGTTAAGAAGATTAAAGTGGATAAATGTCTAGATACATTTTTTTGAAAAGCCACATAAACCTCTAGTGTTTTTATTTGGCGAGGGGAGGGGTGGATATACGTGAGTCAGTTCGGGATGATCAACACAAAAACCCTGCCGAAATGAGACGCCATTGGCTGAGGAAAATTGGGCTTATTTGAGATTTTGCATTTTAAGCTTCTTGGATGTAAGACCGTCCCACTTCTTTCTTATTATTTTTAAACACAAACCCTTAGGACAACAAAAAGCTACCGGCAGACATAGGTCACAATCTGCCATCTCCACGCTCTCTCCTGAATTAGGCTTGGTTGTCTTCTTCAGCTTTTGTCAAAGTGGTCTTAAAGATGGTGAGCTCTGAACTACTTTCGCGGTCCTCCTGTGAAAGTAAGTACACATGCAGCCTTTAGAATAATGCATTAACTATACTTGTGTATCCGTTTTCTCAAGCTATAGTTAGCAAATCAAGTTTTTTTGTAGGTGAGCTTTCTTGGTGATGCAATCAACAAAACTTATTTCTTAAGAAAGAAATCTGAACACGAAATGACAACCGACTGCAGCAATTGGCCGAAGTTTGTGTGGTGGTAGAACACTGCATAAAACGTACAGATGCCACAGCAAAAATATGTGAGTGTGAAAAATGAAAGAGAAATGGAACAAAATAACATAAAAGGATTAAGAAATGATTTGCATAACATTTCCGTTACTTCCAAAGCGCAGGATCAGAGACATGACAGGGACGTGATGACTGCTGAGTCTTATCGTCAACCACATTCTCTTCAAGGCACAAAGCTAGTCAAGATCAATCACAGTTAATTTCACAATTAAAGATATAACCATCAAGAGAATATCTTCAGCTTGCTTCTGGGATCCAAAATCGGAAGAATATGCACACGTTTGTTTCATTCACATTCCCCTCAGTTTTCTCATGATACTGAGAATGATCGCTGTCCCAACCACCCGGTAAAAGGAACAAGAGGTGAAATCACAATAGTCCGAAACATAAGCGAGTTATGTTCAAGTGTGATATGTGCCATGCACTTACTACCATTCTTATTTGCTCTGATCAAAAAGACAATATCTAACCAGCTGGGCTGCTGCCAATGAAAATCAGATTCAGCTCGTAATGACCACAAAATAACATCAACAACAACAACAACAACATGCCCAGTAGGTACAGCTAGAGAACAAAAGAAAATATGCAGGAAAAGAAAGAGTATTTGATAACTCTGAAGGAAGGGAAAAGGAAGGAAGGAACTAAGGAACAAAGTAGAATGGAAGGGGAAAAGAAGGAAGGAATGAAGTGGAAAGGAAGAAGTAAAAAGGAAGGGGAAAAGAAGAAATTAATTAAGTGGAATGGACGTGAAATCAAAGAAGAAAAGGATGGAAGGAAGGAAAAAAGGAAGGAACGAAGGAAGGAAGGAAGGAAGGAAGGAAGGAAGGAGGGGGGAAAGAAGAAAGGAATAAAGTAAGCGGAAAGGAAGGAAGGAATCAGAAAGGAAGGAATTAAGTGGAATGGAAGTGAAATCAAAGAAGATAAGGAAGGAAGGAAGGAAGGAAGGAAGGAAGGAAGGAAGGAAGGAAGGAAGGAAGGATGGAAGTAAGGAAGGAAGGAAGGAAGGAAGGAAGGAAGGAAGGAAGGAAGGAAGGAAGGAAGGAAGGGGGAAAGAAGAAAGGAATAAAGGAAGGAAGGGGGGAAAGAAGGAGAAAGGAAGAGAAAGGAAAGACTTAACTAAGTGGAATGGAAGTGAAATCAAAGAAGAGAATGAATGAAGGAAGGAAGGAAGGAAGGAAGGAAGGAAGGAAGGAAGGAAGGAAGGAAGGAAGGAAGGAAGGAAGGAAGGAAGGAAGGAAAGAATTAACTAAGTGGAATGGAAGTGAAATCAAAGAAGATAAGGAAGGAAGGAAGGAAGGAAGCAAGGAGGGGGGAAAGAAGAAAGGAATAAAGGAAGGAAGGGCGGAAAGAAGGAGAAAGGAAGAGAAAGGAAAGAATTAACTAAGTGGAATGGAAGTGAAATCAAAGAAGAGAAGGAAGGAAGCAAGGAAGGAAGGAAGGAAGGAAGGAAGGAAGGAAGGAAGGAAGGAAGGAAGGAAGGAAAAAAGTGGGAGGAAGGAAGGAACTAAGGAACAAAGTAGAATGGGAGGGGAAAAGAAGGAAGGAACGAAGTAAGCAGAAAGGAATGAAGTAAGTGGAAAGGAAGAAGTAGAAAGGAAGAGAAAAGGAAGGGAAAAGAAGGAATGGAAGTGAAAATGAAGAAGAGACAGAAAGAAGGAAGCAAGGAACGAAGAAAGGAACGAAGAAAGGAAGGGAGGAAGGAAGGGAGGAAGGAAGGAAGGGAGGAAGGAAGGAAGGAAGGAAGGAAGGAAGGAAGGAAGGAAGGAAGGAAGGAAGGAAGGAAGGAAGGAAGGAAGGAAGGAAGGAAGGAAGGAAGGAAGGACAAAGAGGAAGAAAGCTGGAACAAGTTCCACTGAGACTTTTTTGGTGCATTAAATAAGATTTTATATAGCTGATCTTCAAGAAAATGATAATCTTTGTAATGCTGAATCTTTTTTAAGTTTCATTAATTTTGATGAATTCAATTAATTAATTTTAAAGTAAACATTTCCTTAAAAAAAGGGTCCACACTCTGGTCTCATTTCTAATGAGAAAATACTCACCAATTCAAATAATAAAGCTAAATGAATGGTTAGCATATAAGCGACAGACACATTGAGCCATGGTCGAAAATGCAGTTTCGAGTTTGGTCTGCATCATACCCCATTTTCCCACTTCTCTTCATTCTAGTTTCTTAGAGTAAATGGACACACATAGTACTAAATAAAGACAAATGTTTGTTAAATCAAGTTTCAGAAGTTGCAAATGACTACTTTCAAGCGACTTTGATATGAATGTAGTCTACCAGCAAAGAAGATTAAACATGGCTCATTAAATACATACTGTCCCTTTTTTCTCACAGTTCCCACAGAACTATGGATCTGCCAAGCCTCTCTTGTTCTCTCGTGTTTATCTGTGGAAACAATATCTTTGCCAAGAGAAAAGGGGACGGCGGGAAGACGGAGACAGTGAAAGTTTGTAAAAGGCCCCAGGGCTCTTTCAGGACCAGGTGAATCAGTGGGCTGGGACAGACGTGCATGGAGGGGGTGGTAGGGAAGAATTATGGCGAATCTTCAGAAACACATGCATTTAATTCCTGTAAAATGAATGCAAATCCAAAACTTTTTCAAACTTAAACTCTTTAGAGAACAGAGGGAAAAGAAGTTTAAGAACAGCTCTAAAAGTTCTCAATTTGGTCTCCGATGATCATTAAACAAGGTAACGTGTCGAATCCGGCTCACGTCATTTCCCGATCCATCTTCCTCGCATCATTTCCTGTCCTCTCTAAACGAAAGTGACAAGAAGGCCCAAAATCCGAAAAGGCAACATTACTTCAACCTTTTGTAAAGGCACAACATGCAGGGCATCAAATGCACTGTAACCGAATGTCACAGTCTTTGCACCTAAGTGAACGAGACACCCACTCAAACAGACACCCAGCAACATCAGCCTGCAACAATATCAGCTCACAATTCACATTAGAGATGGCATTACATATTTCTGACAGGCTTGCCTTTACACGCAGAACTCCTCAAATGGGATTGGGCAGATCCCTCTAAACAGCTTGCAGCCGAGTGACATTTTGTCCCCATTTCAGCAACGGTTCTGCCAGATATGATCCACCATCTAGTTAACGCAAGTGTTAGGCTAATTACTTTAGCTGCTTGAGCCTGGCCTCCGATGCTCCGTGCAGCATCAATTCTCCGGCAAACGCTTGGCGGTTTCCAGGCTTCGTATAAATAGAAATTTAATTTCTGTATGTTTATCCTGGCATCCTCTGCGGCAAAGGCATATTCCCGAGCCTGATGGATTATTGCATCTTTGAACTTTAAAATATCTGTCAATGTAGGGAAAAGGCACAAAGTAGAATCTCGACTTTAATGAGATTTGTAAGTGACAAACGAGAGATTAATGTTCTAAGTCGATGTAATTCCATCTTTCCAAATGTGTCTCCCATACCTTTTCGTCTGACTTCTCTCTGTTTGTCTTTGGCTCATTTTTTTTTCTAGGTTTGATGTAAAGCGGAAATTTAAATGAAGGTGAAGCAGAATGCAATTATGAAGAATCTTAATAAAGATGCATTGTTTAAATTAGCAATTTGCGGTAGCAATTTGAAAGCCGATGGAAAAACTGAAAGATAAATAACTAGTGAGATAATAGTTAATAGCAAATTAAAAATACAGCTGGAGGCGTGGCCTCACATAATTAATGCATATGCAACTGTACTATGTTTGATTCACTATATTAGTGAAGACACTGCATAGACTTCCATTGATTTTATATCAGGTTAATGATATTCTATATCACCTAACTCAACCCCTACCCCTAAACAAAACCCTCACAAAATCCTCTGTGTGCAAAACATTAGATTTAAATAAAAACAAGTTTTGGATCATTTATAAGCCCTTTTAAATAGTGAGGACCAGTTAAATGTCCTCACCAGTTAGTTATTTCACATTAGACATTTGACCCTCACAAGTATAGTCAAACCTGACCACAAGGAAGGAAAGTCCAGAGATCAAACAATACTGTTGTATGACTGATAATTAAGTGCTTAATAACCAATATTCATAACTGATTTTTAAAACTTCTGAAGGTGAACAGCGAACTATAAATTTAGTTTAATATTACACTGAATAAGTCTAAAAGGTTATGCAAGTGACATAACATTAAGAGTTTATTCGATAAATGTTTAATGCTTTAATGACAGCAGCAGTTGCTTGAACTCCACAAGTTGATGACCATGTTCTCCAGCATGATTTGAGGATTAATCAAGGAGCATCTTGTGATTCAATATAAGCAAGAACATCTGAACATGACACAAAATTTGACCTAGAAATAGTGCAGAATATTAAATTCATTTTACATTATCCAGGTTTTAATGAATCAACTACAGATTACAGATTTTAAAGAGTTCTCAGACTTTTAAAGTTGACCCCTCTTTACATGATATAATATAAGTCTCTGGTGTCACCAGAATGTGTCTGTGAAGTTTCAGCTCAAAATACCCCACAGATCATTTATTACATCATGCCCAAAATGCCACTTTTTGAGTGCAATCATTTTGCATTTAAAGATACACACCTTTCCAGAAGGGGGCTGTGCCTTTACAACTCCTTGAATACTCAGTCAACAAAAAAAAAAAACAAAAAAAACTGGAAAAACAATATGGGGCAGTTTCCAAAAAATGCACATTTGCATTCCACTGCGCTGCTTTTCCTTTATTTTCTGAGTAAACATGCAATAGACAGACCTTGCATTTTTTTTCTCTTATTCGGGGCCATTCATATACAACACATCTTTGCATTTAAAAATGCAAGATGCGGGCAGTGGAAACGCAAGGTGTCGAGACATGTTTTTTTAAAAGTTAAACTTTTAACTTCAGCGCTGTGTTTTTAGAATACCGTTTCCTGCGAGAGACGCTGTAAAAGATGTGAGATGCAAGCACAACAGTCAAACACGTCTGTCTTGCACATTTACAAAGAAAAGCAACGGAAAAATAATGCCACAGTGGAATGAAAATACACGTTCTGTGTTCATTTACACAGTCAACAACAGAACATTTAGATTGTTTATCACATAGCTGAGACATTCTTGTATTTCCACAAGCTGCTCTAACGAGGAGATAAACATGGCGGACTGTGTAAAGCTAAGCTAACAGGGCAGATTCTGTAACCAGTCGTGGGCGGGGCCTGTTACATTGTGATGTCACATTGTATAGAAAACACAAATTACTCATTTTGAGATACGGTTTATGATTCATGGGGAATATAAAAAAAGGAGTGGGTGGATTTTCACCATTATAGGGTGGTTGTGTACACACACTGCCAACACATTTATGTTCAAACACCATGTGAAAATTAATTTTGCATAATAGGTCCCCTTTAACCCCTTTCATTTAAAAAATAAAATAAAAATGAAGCAAGGTAAAACAAGACAGAAATACCATGAGGAGATGTATAATTTGTCTATGAGGTCAAAGTTCACAGGCTCCTGGGTTCTCACAGGAGTTCACATCTCAGCGCTGACCCTCCCCACGGGGTTCTGATTCCTGAACCTCACTATGGAATCTTTACATTCATGATGCGCTCCAGTCTGAGAGTGGTGCACAGTCCTTATACAACATGTAAATCATCTGTGTGTGTGAAAACGAGGATTATGTGGCTTATTGCCTCTCTCACCATTTAACTGAATATTCATATCAATCCTTCGCCTCTAGTAAAGAGTAGCAGCAGATGTTGGCAGAGTCAGATCCCCGGTGTGATTCATAGGCATTGTGTAAGAGCGCCTGATGATGACTGTATAAATGAGGTCCAGTGTCAAAGCAATATGCTTGTTATCATGACAAACAGATCCACAGGGGAGAAAGAGAAACCTGGTGTCTATCCTGAATGAGAGCCTGTAATCCTACACGCCCGAGACGCCCACCTGGTGATGGCAGATTTACTATTAAACAGGCAACAGTGACCTTCTTTCATTCATGGAGTGGATCTCATCTAGTGGCATGGTTTGGCAAAATTTGGAATTTAAGAATTTGCTTCATTTCAAACCATGGCAATTCAGTTTCAGAAAATTGGTCACACCCAGAAGAACCATGTTTCAGTTAAAAAATAAAAATAAAAAATTATATATATATATCACACACATATCTATGGCAGAAATTAAACATTCACAGGTCTGAATGTTTTCAGTCCAGTTGAATTTAACCTTCCGCAGATAATTTGCTTTAAACTGAAAAATCTGTCACTCCAAAATAATATGATGATCATAGAACAAAAAGGTATCTAAGTGGTGAATCTGCTTTTTTCATGTAAAGAAAATGCTGTTCACTGTCTGTCAAATTTATTTGCAATTTTGCTCAGTTCATTAAAACAAATAAATAAAACATAATTAAATATGATTTTTTTTAAAGTATTGTTTTAATTATTTATTTCTTATTTTTTATTATATTAATTAAAATAATTAATAATATATTAATTTTCTTTAGTTGAAATACATTTTTAATAAAAAAAAACAAACAAAAAAAAACAAAACAAAATTGCAATATACTTTCCCATTTAAGGTTTCAATCTTGTATGCCCGCTTTTTTTTTTAAGAATTTGGAACATTATATGCAAATTGTTCATGGTGCATCAAATAAAATTTAAAAGTATTAAGTATATTGAAATATTATAGAAATGTGTATGTAATGGATGGACATATGTGTATTTTGATTATTTATTATTATCCTAATTGTAATTTTCTGATGTGTGTATTAACTAGAGCTGTAGGCCAGTGCTAAACTTTTCAACATGGTACTAAAACAAACTATATAGAAAGAGCTTTGTACATTTTTGTACATAACTTGTGTTTTATTCATTTGTGAACAAACATGTCTTAAATTGTATTTGGGTGCTTTTCACAGCCATTATTAATAAATGTCATTAACTGCAAGTTTAAAATGTTCACATTTATTTATTTATTTATTTATGTGTTATTGTTTTATTTATTTATTTATTTATTTTTACAACAATTAACAGCTCTAGTGACAAACTTTTTAAGTGTAATTCATACTACGAACTTAATATATTAATAAAAACTACACTTACTGCAGTTCTATGAATTATCTCCAGCCCTTCCTCATAAAGATAGACAAATTAAAGTGGTTCGCCCACTGTGAGTATAAAAAGCAAACTCAAAACCCCCTCTCTTCCTCCATCTTTCAAGAGGCCCAACAGCGAAAGACCTTTCAGGAATCCTGCATGGGTGGACGAGTGGGTTTTCCCTGGGAAAGACACTCAGGGTCTTCCGGAAAGGAACCCCACCTTCGGATGTCGGATAGCACGCTGCTACGGCGCGCTGGTGCCAAGGCTAGCGTGGGTGAGTGGGCAGCGCTGCACTGAGACGACTAGCAGCCGTGGGCACTGCCAGGCTTAGCGATGAAGATGCCGCCCCTGTCGTCATTACAGGCAGCTCACAGAAAAGAACAGAGAGCTTCGCCGAAATAAGCCAAAAAAAGCAGGAAGTAGGGAGGGATGGTTCACATTGAAATCCTCTCTTGACGCCCCCACGCACGGTTTTAAGCACAGCGTACAAAATCACTCTCACAGAGAGAGCGAGAGAAGAAGAGATATTAGCGGCGCAGTAAGCTAGCTCAGGAGATCACATCCAGGCGCTTTCTAATCACTGTAATGGTTTACAAACCTCATGCTCATCTCTCTTAAGCACCGAATAAAACAGTAGAAGTCCCCATATGAACCACAGGCGCTGCTTTCCTATGCCAAAGACACTTTCAACAGCTGCGGGGGGCAACAGCCTAAAAAGTTAACATGATTTTTTTTTTTTTTGGGGAATAAGTCACATCCTAGAATACCACCCGATAAGACCTTAAGGAAATGGATGGAGTTGAGAAGTTCTGAAATATCCTTGTATGCCGATACTTCTCGATCAGCAAATAACACGTGCCAGATCAAACATTCATCCAGAATACAAGATTATGCACACGTTTAAATAAACACTCCAGATATCTTTAAGAGCACACAGCATGTTGGATATCACAAGCTGCTCTATGCCAAACATAGCCTTGCAGATGCTTTTAAGGTAAAAATGCGTGATATATCCGTGACCTTGCGTCTAATATTAGCATTTTTTAAATGAGTCGATATTGGAATAGCATCAGGGATTTTTTCCAGCATCAAATAGTAAACTATTTTTTCTATACCAGGTCACAACTTTGAAACAGTTACACATGTCCCAAATAGGCATGCTGCAATACATCGATGAAAAACAGGACACTCATTTGGTCTCTATTTCTGAGCAACATGCTCTCCAACCAATACGCCCATATAGGTCGTTTGTCACTTCCCTGAAATACGACCCATAGGAGCGTCTACTAAAGTTGTGCCCCTATCAACAACAGAACACTTTCATTTTAATGCATTTTTCCCTTTTATCTGAGTCATATTGCAGTATACACCAATATGCAATCATGTGATCATGCAATTGTGGGATTCGATCCCAGGGAACGCATGTGCTCATAAAGTGTATATGCACTATAAATAAAAAAAATAAAAAAAATAAATAAAAAAAAGAGTTTTGCTAAATGGAAATAGGAGAAATGGTGTAAAAAGTCCACACATTGAATTTAAATGAACATACATTTTAATGATAATGACATTGTCATTATTTTTAAGCCAGCTAGAGGGCGCATGACTTTAAAACGTAAATATAGGTTGTAAAAAGGCGCTTGAAAAACGACCTATAGGGTCAGTTTTTTTTTTTTTTTTTTTTGGAGAACAGTCTGTTCTGAGGCTTTGCACTGGGTAGCCCCGCCCACCTCAAAATGCTATTGGTCAAAAATCCTGCTTTTCAAACATCAAATTTGTTCTGATTGGCTGTGATTTCATCAAGCGCTCAATGAAAACAGATAAATTGGTTGCCACTGGAAACTTTCTTGTTGGATATGGCGTTAAGCAACTTTTCTTCAGAACCTGATTTAATATATCATGTAAAATTATAGATTGGAGCTTTAACTATGAACATTTTTTTTTTTTTTTTAAACAAGGACAAAACTGCATAAATGTATGGTAACAGTTTAGGGTCCAATTTTCACTATGATCTAGTTGCTTATTAGCATGCATACTAGGATATTGTTTATTAGTACTTATAAAGCACATATTAATGTCTTATTCAGCATAACCATATTCTAAATCCCTTATTCCTATACCTTACTAACTAATAAAAAGCAGTAATTAGGAGTTTATTGAGGCAAAAGTCATATTCAATAGTTAGTTAAGTGAGAATTGGACCCTAAACTAAAGTGTGACCAAATAATACTGGCCATCCCACAAACTATTATCAACTATCAATTATTTTTTTGCAAACAAGGACAAAACTGTATAAATTTATGGTAACACTTTAATTTAGGGTCCAATTCTCACTATTAACTTGCTTATTAGCATGCATATTGTAAGCATTTTGGCTGTTTATTAGTACTTATAAAGCACACATCATCGCCTTATTCTGCATGACCTTATTCTCCATCCCTTAATCCTACCCAATACCTAAGCTTAACAACTACCTTACTAACTATTAATAAGCAGTAATTTTATATGGATCTTATAAAGTACACAAAGCCAAGATCTCAAATCATATCATACATATAACTGCAAATTTACATGAACACAATAATAACCATTGTCGAAAGGAGCGAAAGATAAGAAATCATTTTGATGATGTACATGAATCGAGGATATTTGTGGGTCTTGGAAAATGGCACAAGCATTACAACACAAGTGTTGGTACATAAAATGCTGCCAATGGTCTGTTCTCCAAACTGAGAACATGTGGTATCGTCACAAGAGAAACAGGAGAATATTCCATACATAACAAATCCCATTTATAAAAGAGCACTTATGAAATCCAATTGAACTTTCTTTTGTGTATGTGTGAGATAAAAGGGCCTTGTAACAGTTCTAACAGTTTAACAGGCTATTCTGGCAGTTAAAATGAATTGAAATGAAAACACACTGACGTGTAAGGTCTTTCATGAAGATTACTGCACGTTTTAAAGGAGAAATCATGTGCAATTTTTGCAATTTAGCATTATTTCCTGCTAAACTAATCCTAATAAGGTCAGGTTTAAAGGGTTATTTCACTGCAATAAAAATCCTGTCATCAATTATTGACCCTTATGTTGTATCAAACCCATAAGACTTTTGTTCAAAACAAAATGAAGATATTTTTAATGAAACCTCCACTGAAAGTCCATTCCACCGAATCTTTAACGCTTCAAAAAGTTCATAAAGAGATCATAAAGAAAAACCATATGAATAGAGCGGCTTAATCCATGTCTTCTGATCAGACATTATCACATTCAGTTACACTTTATTTTAAGGTGTCCGTGTAACAGTGTAATTATACATTTAAGTACTGAGTAATACTAGTTAACAACCTGTACTTTCTATAGGGTAGGGTTAGGAATATAATTTGGTTTAGGGCTAGTTGCATGTAATTATTCACAATTTAATGTTATTAGTATATGTTATAAGGACACTGTAAAATAAAGTGTACCCTTTACTTTAAGGTGTCCATGTTACGGTGTTCGACATTTAAGTACTGAGTAATATTGTACTTACTGTAAGGTTAGGGATTAGGATTAGGGTGTGGTTTAAGGTTAGTTGCACGTAGTTATTCATAATGTATAGTTATTACTACATGTAACATAACAAGGACACTGAAATAAAATGGGTTACACTTTATTTTAAGGTGTTTTTGTTACACTGTAATTATACTTTTAAGTACCGAGTAATATTAAGTAGCTACATGTACTTACTATAAGGTTAGGGTTTGGTTTGGTTTGGTTTGGTTTAGGGTAAATTGCATGTAACTAGTCATAATTTATAGTTATTACTACAGTAACTACATGTAACATACGTAACAGTGACACTGTAAAATAAAGCGTTACAATAAAATGTTACCTTTACAATTTTTGAACTTTTTGAAGCCTCAACATTTTGATGTAATTAATGCATTAATGAATTTGTTTGCAGCCTAAAGGCATTTTAATATCAGATTTACGGCTGTTTTTGTAACAGCTATGCTAGATCATTATAAAAGGTGTTGCTAATTTTAACATAAAAACAAGATGAGCTAAAACAGTCCAAGTTCATCAAGCATTACTGTAAACAAACTATTTTTGACACTGCATCCAGAAGTGCCAGACAAAGACGCAATTATCTCCATAATGGCCTGAGATTAAAATAATTTGAATTACGAGCACTTTAGACCGTGTTGACTGTCAACAATATTCCTGGGCTGCGTTTCCCAAAAGCATCGCAAGCCTAAGTTGATCGTAGAAGCAAGATCAACTTAGGCTTACGATGCTTTTGGGGAACACTGCGCAGATTCCCGAGATATAAATTTCTTAGTAAGTGAAGAAGTAAACAATAGTACATGCAACAGATGTTTACACCCTCAACACCAATAACAAACGATGAGATTTCAAAGGCCGTTATCCCTTCAGATCATACCGTATGCAAATGCTAAAACATTCACTCAAACACATTACTTTGATGAATCCGTTATGGCTTTCGAAGACATTTCGACCGCAATAGCACAAAAGCATTATGGTTATTCGAGTGAAAATCAAGTTCAAGTCAAGCTGAGGGTTGAGTCATTACTTTGAGGGCTGACGGAGGGAAATCTGTTGTTTAGTGTGACCCTTTGCTTTTGTTTTGGGTAATGAAAGCCCATTGAGAGGCGGACGTGCTGGACCGCTGCCCATTTTGCTCTGTTTCAATTACCCAGCATGCCTTCAGCAGGGTAATGAGGTGGGTGTCACCGCGGGGGTAAAGCGACAACCAGTGACCGCTGCGTCGCCACTTGGCCTCTCATTTCCGTGGTGATGAAGTGTCGATTGGCAGGGTCAAGGGGGCGGGAGAGAGAGAGCGACCGCACAACGAGGGCTGACACGTACGGTCTCCGAAGCCTCCTCGTATTCGCAGCACAGACCTCCAGCTACCATATGTTTTTATCAGAGACAGAACCACAAAAGGGGGAATTACGTTTGAAAGGCCTGTAAATAAAGTTGGTATTGATTTGATCTCATGTGTAATCCGTTTTGCTGTCTGACACCAAGTCCAGCAATAAAAGAGAATCATGTAGGACAGCATAATAGATAATACGACCATACATCAATTGGGGTTTGGGAGACGTGAGGGCGATAGATCATCTTCCAGCCAGACTGCTTAGCTATGGAATTTATAAACTAGCTCCTAAAATTGAAGCGGCTTTCAATTTTAGTTTCCAATTTACAGATACGCCATGGTACTTTGCTGCTTTTCTCCACCACAGTTGATTCTATTTCAAGTTTACCAGAACGATTCCCACAACATCGCTGCTCTAAACTCAAATACACCAATCAAGAGAGAAAGACAAAGTTTGCCTGACATAGCAGCTGTCCAACGGCTCTTCTATCATATCGATGGCGTTTTTGTCTCTTACTTTGTCTGAAACGGTTGCTCTTAAAATATGTTTTTAAATTATAAAATGAGGAACGTTAAAACATTTTATTCATTTTTTCATTTTTAAACAATTATTATTAGTTTTTAAAAGAATGTAAATGTAAACTTCTAAAAATAAAGAACCACATTATTATTATTATTAATATTGGAGTAGTTTGATTAAATGAGCTTGCTTGACTTCGAAAGAAAGCTATTCTAAAGTTCAATTGTGGAGAAGGATATTTGGACGAATCAAAAGCTCCAAATGCAAATATTACTACAAATCCAATTATGACGATGCATAATAAAAAATATTTTCTTAATATGATCTGGATTGAAGAAAATCATTCATATAGACTGAATACACTACAACTGATAAGAGTTCATTTAAAAACTAAGCAATGATAATGTATGTAAATATAGGCTAATACAAAAGTGTTATATAAATTTTCAAAACATATATATAATCTTTGATGTAATGCATATTTTTGAGTTATAAACAATGTTGAGTTTAAACAAGTTTCAGTAGTTCAATAACATTTCAAGTTGTTTAAATTCATTTTTTGACTGTTTTTTATGTCAGGCAGTACAACCAAATAATTGTATTGTACTGTAGTTGTACCACCTGACATGGAAAGTGTACCAACCTACTCATACTTGAAATGAGCAGTTTTTACCAGCATTTGAGAGAAAACCTTTTCACTCTGCCATGAGGATCAGTTGGGGCCTCTGGATGATGCATTATCATGTTTACTGTTACTACTTTGTCAATCAATTCATAATAAAAGAGCCAAGTTTGCAGATTGCAGCCACCCTGATATTTGAGAATATACAAATTGCTGGACAAAAAGTTTTTTAATCATCTCAACAGCTTTAAAAACCACTGATATAAAAAAAAAAAAAAAATTATATGAAAGGTTTCAAACCTAAAATGATAATTTTTTATTATTAAGACACCATTTTAAGCAGTTTTCCTAGTCTGTTCATTTGTTCGGGCAGTTGCTCCACCTGACTTTTTGGGGATTACAAAACATAAAATAATATTTATTACTAAAATGTACTAAAAATTAATTCAAATTAAATCAGTTTTATAGAATGAAGTGATATATGTCATGAATTTAGCAAATTATTTTAAAAGGAAATAATGCACAATAATAAACAAAAATATGAATGATATATATATATATATATATATATATATATATATATATATATATATATATATATATACATTTGAGTCAATGACATGACTTTCATATTTTTGTTTATTATTGTGAATATATATATATATATATATATATATGAA
This sequence comes from Chanodichthys erythropterus, assembly GCF_024489055.1. Taxonomy (NCBI): domain Eukaryota; kingdom Metazoa; phylum Chordata; class Actinopteri; order Cypriniformes; family Xenocyprididae; genus Chanodichthys; species Chanodichthys erythropterus. The sequence continues at coordinate 35,206,256 of NC_090229.1, forward strand.
GCACTGCAGCATTGATACATTTACAGACATTAATTAATAAACCAATCTCCGATTACCTTCCTTCAATAAAATGAACCACATTTATGTAAACAACATAAATGCCTGAAGAAAAACTTTAAGCCATCAAAAGTGATCACATGAGGTTAGTAAAGATGTCAATGCAGGTTTCGATGACATACTTAAAGAGAATTTGGTCTCTGTAACATGAATTCATTTCAGCACACATATGTCTAAGTTATGGAGCACTAGCGCCATCTTCTGGAGACATAACATAACAACAACATACCAGTATGACGTAGTACACAACATGACTTGAAAACAAGTTTAAAGAAACTCTAAAGATATTAAAATAGCAAATAGAGTGGGGAAAAAAACATTTAATTAGCATAAGAGATTTTAAGCCGACTTAAAACCAGGGTAGGAGAAAGTGTTGTAATACTACAAAAATACTACACACTTCACCAATTTTATAACATATTTTAGCCTGGCTAAACTTGCACTTTAGCCATTACTAATCACTGACTAAAGGCTAAACCACTGAACACTAACTGACTGAGCGAGTAAGAGGTCAGTGTTGAATTTCTCTTACCTCATCAGCACTAGGCAGCTGTACTTGAGGTGATCCCCACTCCTTACTGATCTTCTCTCTGATCCTCTGTGGGATGATCAAGCACTTGTCAATAACCAGATCTGGGTAAATCAGCTTTAACTCTCCCCTAAAGAGTAAAAATGCAGGTATGAATATGTTAACATGTCTATAATACTCCATCACTAATCAATGAACAGTTTATGGTTTCCTATAGGTCATAAAACACTAATATAAGCTGTGAATAGCCCATGATTGCACTGAAAGTTGAACAAGTGAGTAAGTTGTCAGGTTTGTAAGGCTTGTTGTGTGGGTTTTGAGTGGGACCGGCTGCTTAAACAGCCATGACTCAGTGCTCTGAGGGAGTCCTACACATCCCACACCGGCCTACAAGCCAGACTTCTGAAATCAATTCATCTAAAGCAATATGGTTTGGAAATTAACCCATGACCAAAAATCCTAAAGGAAGAAATTTGTAAATGATTCCAATTGGAATTTTAATGAACCAATCTCAGCAGGATAAAAAAGCCTATGTAAGACATCAAAAGGACTTTACATGCATTCAAGTTTTCCATTTTTTCCCCAGTTTTTTCAGCAAACATTCAGGATATTTTGATCATATTAACTAATTGTTTACTACATTCAGTTTGCTATTTCTATATTAAACAGAAGTGTGTATTAACCCCTAGTTTACAGTACATATGGGTCAACATCTATATATGTAATTATTGTACATGTGCATATAGACAATGTTAAATATAAAAATAATGAGTCCTAGATTTATATATAATCACTAAATAGCAACTGTCATTTCCCAGATGCTTTTATCCATGACGATTTACAGTAGTGACAGTTCTCTTGAAGCATCGAGGTACACACACACATTTACTTAGCTAAATGAGAACATTGTTTTGACAGATTTAGCTAATTTAGAGATTTAGATTTAGACAAATGTGTCTCCAAACATTAGCTAAGTAAGCCTAAGTATCAGATGGACATAAGTTATGTATTTTGGTATTAAAGGGTTAGTTCACCCAAAAATGAAAACTCTGTCATTAATTACTCACCCTCATGCCACTCCACACCTGTAAGACCTTTGTTAATCTTCAAAACGCAAATTAAGATATTTTTGTTGAAATCCGATGGCTCAGTGAGGCCTGCATAGCCAGCAATGACCAGCAATTTCCTCTCTCAAGATCCACTGATGATCCACTAAAAACATGTTTAAATCAGTTCATGTGAGTACAGTGGTTCAATATTAATATTATAAAGCGACGAGAATATTTTTGGTGCGCCAAATTTTATTTTATTTTTTTTAAATAACGACTTATATAGTGATGGCCGATTTCAAAACACTGATTCAGGAAGCATCGGAGCATAATGAATCATCGTGTCGAATCAGTGGTTCGGAGCGCCAAAGTCACGTGATTTCAGCAGTTTGGCGGTTTGACAAGTGATCCGAATCATGATTCGATGCAGAAGAACCATAACACTCTGAAGCAGTGTTTTGAAATCGGCCATCACTAAATAAGTCATTATTTTGTTTTTGGCGCACCAAAAATATTCTCGTCACTTTATAATATTAATATTGAACCACTGTACTCACATGAACTGATTTAAATATGTTTTTAGTACATTGATGGATCTTGAGAGAGGAAATGTAATTGCCGGCTATGCAGGCCTCTTATCAAAAATATCTTAATTTGTGTTCTGAAGATGAACGAAGGTCTTACGGATGTGGAACGGCATGGGGGTGAATAATAAATTACATTATTTTTCATTTTTGGGTGAACTAACCCTTTCAGAGAAATAGAATTCTGATATAATACAACTTGATAAAAATCGTTGACTATTAAAAAAAAAAAAAAAAAAAAAAAATCATTTAATATTAGCTGGAACTAAAAATGTTTGAGAAGAAAATCTACCAAGTTTCTGAAGATGGCCTATTGGAACTGATATTCAGGGAGAGGTAGCGAACAAGATATTGGACACATTAAAATTCTCACAGAATTTTTGGACAAAACGACAACATTATGAAGTCTTACTTGCAGAATTCAGCATCTTCTGAAGTCAGGAGCCCATCACAGGTGGATGTGATCATGTGACATGCAGAGAGGACGCACAAGACAAGCGACGTGCAAAATAAATACATTTCCACCGACCCTTCAAGAGAGAGAAACGTAAATAACTCATTTCACGCTCGTTCATATTATATACGTATGTAAAACTTACTTTAAGTGCAATTTTAAGATATTATAGAGGAAATGTATATTAAACGTAGGCTATATCATGTCTGTTTTTGACAAAACATTAAATCTTTGATAAAGTTCATAATTTCTGTATCATTTACCTGTAATTCTCGACAAACTTGGAGATGTTAGTAGCTGAGGTTTAACAGACCTTCAAACAGTCGAGTCGTCGACTAAAATAGTAATATTACGTTACAAAGTTAAATTGAGAAACACATTAGAACCGCCCCCTCTTCACTGCCATTGGTTTACACTGCTATTAGCTGACACCTTAGTGGTCTATAGATGCGTCAGTCATTTTTTGTTTGCTGTTGGGGTGGCGGTCCTTATTTTATTTTTTTTAGACGGCAGGTATTAATGCCACATGGCAACAGGTGTTTGTTGCTGTAACAACATCTGTGATGTCTCTTTAGTGAAAATTATATGTACTGAAAGCTAAATCGAAGCCGAAATCGTTCACGTATCCGACTCGATCCCGCTGGTTCTCGAGTCAATAAACCACCTCTTTCGAAAATGTCCGGTTCATAATGAGCCAATGAATGAGCATGTGTGCCTGGAACGTGGCTCGGACTACATTGGCGTTAAAGGGTTATTCACCCAGAAATTAAAATAATACTCATCCTCATGTCGTTCCACACCTGTAAAACCAAAAACAAAATAACGACTTTTCAACAATAGCCTAGTGATGGCCGATTTCAAAACACTGCTTCGAATCTCTTGTTTCGAATCAGTGATTAAGAGCGCCAACGTGATTTCAGCAGTTTGACACGCGATCCGAATAAATGATTCAAAACAAAAGATTCGAAGCAGTGTTTTGAAATCGACCATAGTGTTGAAAGGTTGTTATTTTGTTTTTTGATTGTTTGTTTTTTGGTGCACAAATTATTCTCATCGTTTTATAATATTAAGGTTGAAGTACTCACATGAACTGTTTAGAATGTGTTTTGAGTACCTTTCTGGATCTTGAGAAGTTCAGTGGCATTGCTGTCTATGCAGGCCTCACTGAGCCATCGGATTTCATCAAAATATCTTAATTTGTGTTCCGAAGATGAACGAAGGTCTTACGGGTGTGGAACGACATGAGGGTGAGTAATTAATTACATTATTTTCATTTTTGGGTGAACTAACTAACGTTACAAGTCAAGCGGCAATACCAAACAGGACCACATGGAGATGACGCCGAGAGTGCACACACACGGTTTGTTTCGCATTAATAATAACAGACTCGCGCGTACCTAATATACAACTGTATGCATTTGTAATCATCTTTACCTTGATTACACTTGTCATCCATCAAATCTTTACTGGTGAGAATTGTTTCCTTTATTCAGCACCTACAGACTAGTCCTGAATTTAGCAGTGGCTCGTTAAAGGCAAAAGAGAAATCGCCCATTTCAGATAAGATTTGAGGACGCTGATTGGCTAAATTTTACATCATATCTCGAATATGTTCACAGCAATTGGCTAAACTGCTACATAATCCCGCCTCCTGTGGGCGATTTCTCTCGGTGAGTTCCAAATGCATCCGGCTTGTCGAAGAAGTACTTCAAAACATTTTCGGTGTAACGGCCACGGTTCTTCATTGAATTTTGGTATCAGCTAGAGCCGGCCAGAGCGCTGCATAGTAAGTAGCCACGCTTCCCAGTATGGAAATACACACAGACAATGACACGCCCCTACTGCGTGCTAGAATCTCCGAAAAACAAGCCGATTTAGTTTAGTTTAGTTTATTTGAACATGTAAATAAAAATATATATACAAACATGCATACATATATAAAATTAAATTAAAATAGCAGCTGAATTTAAATCATATACTTCTCAACACAATCTTCCAAAATTATTATAGAAATTCCCATGTTCAAAAAGTAGGAAGAAGTTCGTAACAAACTTTTCAAATCCTACCCCATTTCTCTATTTTTATCCTTTAGTTAAATACAAAACAATTTGATACTTCTCTTATACATGCATCTTTACATACACCATATATCTACCTACCTTATATTCACATAAACCCATACATTCACATAGATACAGATGCATACACACACGTTCCTTTTTTTTTTTTACTAGACTTAACATATAAACCAATGAACCTGTATACACTACTATCACCTCGAGTCCTTTTCATATTCATTTAATATATTCTGTTTAAATAATCTTTTAAAGTTACTCATTGTTGTACATGATTTTATCTCTTCACTGCAGCTGTTCCATACAGTAACTCCTTTGGTTGAGATGCAGTGATATTTAGAATTTGTTCTTATACATTTCTTTTTAAATACAAATGTTCCTCTTAAGTGATGTTTGCTCTCTCTCATTTGAAACAACCCTTGAATACTATTCGATAGCTGTTGATTATTTATTTTATACATGATTTGTGCAATTTTAAAGTGAACCATATCTCTGAATTTTAGTGCTTTTAATTTAATAAACAGTGGAGTAGTTGGTGCTCTATAGGTAGTTTTATTTACAATTCTTAAGGCTCTCTTTTGAAGGATAAATATTGGTTCAGTATTAGTTTTATAAGTGTTTCCCCATACCTCCAAACAGTAAGTGATGTATGGAAGTATGAAGGAACAGTACAACATGTACAATGTTTGTTGATTTAATAGGTAATTAATTTTATACAATATAGCAATTGATTTAGATATTTTAGCCTTGATATAATGTATATGTGGCTTCCAACATAATTTTTCATCAATTATTTCTCCTAAAAATTTAAATTCTTTTACTCTTTCTATCTCAATATCATTTATCATAAGCTTTTTGTTTAAAATTATAGCTCGATTACCAAAAATTATAAATTTAGTTTTACTTAAATTCAGTGTTAGTTTATTTGCATCAAACCAGCTCTTCAGCTTTTGTAATTCATTTTCCACTGTATCCAAGAGTTGTTCCATATTTTCTCCAGAACAGATTAAATTAGTATCATCAGCAAACAAAATGGTTTTCTGTGTTTTTGACACCTCCCATACATTATTAATATACAAGTTAAACAACAATGGTCCCAACACTGACCCCTGGGGGACCCCACAAGTAATTTTCTTTGACTTTGAAATATGGTTTTACAGTTCAACATATTGTTGTCGATTATGTAAGTAGCTATTTAACCAAGAAAGTGCAGTCCCCCTAAATCCATATTTGTGTAATTTCATAATCAAAAAATTGTGGTCTACTGTATCAAATGCTTTCTTAAGATCCAAGAATATCCCTACTGCATATTTTTTTTGTTCTATTGCTGTTGTTATTTCTTCCACAAATTGAATAAGTGCATGTGAGGTTGTCCTATTAGTCCTGAAACCATATTGCTGATCACACAGTATATTATGTTTAGTAATGAAATTATCGAGCCTTTTAGAGAATATTTTTTCTAATATTTTTGAAAATTGGGAGAGCAGTGAAACAGGTCTATAGTTTGAAAGTGTATGTTTTTCACCAGCCTTATATATTGGTATCACTTTTGCCATTTTCATTTTTTCTGGAAAAACTCCAGTTTTCAAAGATTGATTACATACATGCGTTAAAGGTTTAACAAACACAACCAATAATACTTTTTATCATAAACATGTCAATACCATTCCAGTCAGTTGACTTTTTACTCTTAAATGTTTTAACAATCTCTAAAATTTCTTTTTCATCAGTTTCCTTAACAAACATAGATTCCTTAATATTTACATTGTTGCTTAACACATCATTTATACTGCCGGTCTTTGCAAACCCCTCAGCCAAACCTGGACCAACTCCAACAAAAAAATCATTAAATTAATTTGCAGCCAAGGTCATATCCTTAACTTCTATATTATCTTTTGTCAGAAAATAATTATTGACTTCTGTTTTACCTTTTTTATTCTTGATCATTTCATTCAACACTTTCCAAGTATTTCTTAAATTACTTCTATTGTCCTCCAGTAGTTTACTATAATACTTCTTTTTATTGCTTCTCATGATTCTGGTTAGTTTGTTTTTATATATCTTATATTTATTTTCTGCTTCTTTTGTCCTCTTCTTTAAAAATTCATTATATAATACATTTTTCTTCTTACATGCATTTAATATTCCATTAGTTAACCATGGTTTTTCATCAGATTTCAGTGTTAAAGTGATATTACAATATTCAAAAATGAATCATAGGCTTCATTCACGTTATCTACATACACTTTTCCCCATTTCAACCTCAAAATGTACGCTTTTAAATATACCAATACTGCTATCTCAAACACGGAAAGGCTTCTTCATGATCTCAACTAACAGATTCTGCAAAAAAAACGAAAATCACCAATTTTGAAAAATGCTTCTTTCTCATTTTGCTCAAGAGTTGTGCTGCCGACTTGTGTCCCTGGTTTCCGTGACGGGTCACATATATCGCACTCCGAACGAAGGGCACTTCGGAGTGAAAACAATCATGGCCGCCATATCGAATCCTTCATATCTTACGCACCCAAAATCGGCAAATTTCACTGCCAAATCAGAAGCGCAATAGAACATTTTTTTAGATTGTCACCAGTAAATTGTATGGTTCCTACAGTAAATGTTGTATTGTCTTATATATGTTTTATTTTACTAGTTGTGGAATCCAACCATTCATCCATCCAAGGTAACGTATTTAGTCTACTTTATTGAGTATTTCCATTTTATGCCACTTTACACATTTATTAATAATAAATTAATAATCAATCAATTTAAGATCATCATGTTTGCAGTGAACAATATACTTTAGACCTAGACCTGATATAATAATGTATCTATCTAAAACATGGGAAATTCAGTATTTAAAGCATGCCATAGGGCATACAAAAATCTGTATTTAATTAAAAAATATATATATTTCAGATCCTGCCCAATATTGTCCTAGAAACAATGTTCATATTGAAGGCTATAAAAAACATGAATGTAACTGTGTAGTATATGCTATAAATTATGTGCAAAAAAGGGGTCAAATCACATTAGGCCTAGGATACATTCTAAAATTGTACCTTTACAATCTAAAAACAAAATGTTTTTTGAAGCAGAAATTAAATACACTAAACTAAAAATGAAAATAAATAAAAACAAAAGAACAGACTAATAATTATTATGATTTTGATTACCCTAGAATAGTCACTTTACACAGTTAATGCTATCGTACAAATACACTTAGTTGTAGGTTCGAAATTCTACATATGACATAAATATGTTCGCCAACAAAAACAAATTTTCAAATATTTTGAGCAAAATGTATTTTTACTCAGATTGAACTCTGTCTGTTCGGCGTGCGGCGGCGCTCGTTCACGGAAGTTTGTGCTTGCTGAAGGCTCGTCCACGCCTGACTGCAAAATGGAAATATTTTCTCGACTTTCTAACTTTTACAGATGGAGAATTTGTCTGTGAAATGTTAATTATGCACTGAGGAAATTATTAAATGTCACTTCAGCTTAAAAAAAAAATATTAATAGAGGTATGTTTGTTTCCACCAATCGCTGCACAAGTTAAGGTTACGTATGATGACGAAAGCACGTTAGTGCTAGCCCTCCCGGAACCCATAGAGATTGCATTGCAGTGCCTGCAGTTCGAAAAAAAGTTCTTTGAATGGAAGTCTATGGGAGCAGTCGGGGCAAATCTCCGCCAGATTGAAATGCCCAAAAAGAGGCGGTACTCCACAGAGCGTGACTCGATGCTGATTGGTCTATATCCAGAGGCAGAACAAACAGCAGTGACAGCTAGCGTAACTCCGTGGTTGAATGTGATTGAAAAATGCGTCCTTTTCTCACTTTGGTGGTGCGTCGCCCTATTGCCCTAATGAAGAAACTGCCCCTGCTCTAAGCGATGTCACGCGTTTTTAGGCCAAAACATTTTTTGTCACATACAGCAAACATCTCCTCACTATCCGCTAGCTGCCTGTCCCTTGAACACACTGTAAAAAAACGCGGTCTCTGTAGTCGCCACTAGCTCCAAAAACGGCAACAAAAACTACCTGGTGCAGCCTGGACCACGAAACATAATAAACATGCTCCAGCCAATAACCGACAAGAATGATTTTAAATGCGCGTTCATGACTGTTTCAGGAAGCACGGAGGGGAGGGGAGGAGGAGGAGGAGGGAGGGTCTAGCTAGCCTCTGTTTTGTTTGACAACACTTCGAACGTCAACAGAAGTTACTCCACCCAGGATCGCTTAGAGCACCTTTAATTGATCACGCTACAAACATAATGATCTTATAATACATGATGCATTGCTGTGTTCGTTATCACATAATTCACACTTTTGGACACTTTTGCACAACACTGCAAAATCAAGCTGTTATATTCATGTATTTATTGTCCAACATTCCCAATTTTTCTGATGAATGTCCTTAATTTACTTTCATATGTTGGTAATAATTCAGTGTTTATAAGCCTTTTAAAGAATTTTAACCCAAACTGACTGGGTTTCTAGAGAGCAAAGGTTTTGTGAAAAAAGTGACTTTACAAAGTGTGTTAAATAAACTGTTAAAAGGATTTGATTATCACTGGTAGTATTTTATAGATAGTATTTTATTTTGTGTTGTCATCATTCAGGTTGAATCTCAGCTTTAATGTACGTGTTTTTTTACAAAGCAGCTGATATTGCCATAGAAACTAGTGGACTGCCGACTCGCTTTCACCCCAAAATGGCGGAAACACGGGGCTGCTACTGGGTGCCAGTGTTTCATTCTATTGAGTGTTGCTTCTTGTTAGTGTATATTCTTTGGTACAACTGATGGACACTTCGGGCCCCCATGATCCTTTGCACAGGGAAGTTGTTTGACGTCAGAGAAAAGGTACAGGAGGCTCGGAGTTCGATTTTACCTATAAATGTGTATATATATATAGTATTTTTCTATACTACTGTAATATTTATACGAGTTAGATTTGGTACATTATTATGGTCAAAATGATATTGTACTTCAACAAAAATACTTAACAGCTACCTTTATCAGTCCATTCAAATGTTTCAAATACATAGACACAATATACATTATATTTAACAAAAATAAATAAACTAACGTTAAACAAAATGTGTGTTTTTGGGGGGTTACCCAGGGTACAAAATTTGCGACAAAGGTGCTTCCTTGATTGTCTCGTTAAGAAGTGCATTCTAAAAAAGGTTTTTTACCCCTATACCCTTAAGCTCTCACTCTGGAGGGTAAACCCTTTAAAGGGATTAGGGCATAGGGATGAGCCTTCCCGAATGGAAAACAGTGTCTATCGCCACAGAACTGAACTTGAGATATGCGGACAGGCAGAGCTGATATAGGAAAAGGGCAGCGCCCTCTATTGGCCAGCCGCCAATATCTAGCTTCCACCAGACCGCCTTCCGTATTTGAGTTTTGAAGAAAGCGTAGGACGTAGCGTAGGACTAGGATGTAGCGTAGAACGTAGTGTAAGTTTTTTGAACTGCAAGAGTTTTACACTTTCTTCATAAATTGAATATGGAAGGGGATCTGGCAGAAGCTAGATATTTTACTTCATAACTTGTTAAAGTCTCCGTGAACCGGAAGTTGCAAACGACTTTTTTCCAGTGTTGTGACGTATTTCCAAGTGAAACGAAATATTGAATAGAGTACCTCAGGGATGACATGTTTTTGTAGGCCAACCGGGAAGTTAGGGGCGCACGGGTAGTGTTGTCAAAAGTACCGGCTTCGGTACCTAGTCGGTACTGAAATTTTAAAAACGTGATGCTTTGAGCGCTGTTGAGTGGATTCGTAAACATCTCTGATTGGCCATTGTTTTCACGGCTCATCGGATATGTCTGTGATAGGCTTCAATGATCAACGCTGTAAAAACGTTTCTAAATAGTCATCAGTTAATCTCTTCTCTAAGCGCTTACACAGATACACACGGGAGCGTTTGAAAGCAGGAGTCTATCGCGGATCGGTCCTCTGTTAGACGCCTGCTTTCAATCGCTCGTGCTCCCACTTTCAAAACGCTTTCAAATTCAAACACTTCCATGTGCTTTCAAATGCTCCCACGCGTTGATCATTGTAGCCAATCACAGGCATATCCGATGAGCGCGTCAACACAATGGCCAATCAGAGATGTTTATGAATCCGCTCAACAGCGCTCAAAGCGTCACGTTTTTAAAATTTCAGTACCGATAGGTACCGAAGTTGGTACTTTTGACAACACTACGCACGGGTTCCCTTGATTTGTTAGCAACCGCCATTTTTAAGACACAATAAACGTTTAAAAAATCACAAGCGGGTTATAACTGGTGTGTTTTATGTCATAGATCAAAACGTGAAAATATTTAGAAAATATGAGTGGGGATGGGCGATACATCGCATGCGATTGTCACGCGCATTTCGTCAGTAAAGCCGGTTCCCTGATTACCACTAAATCGCCATCACCTGCTTTCAAATGGAGCGGCATTTAATAGACAGAGCCGTAGATCACTGACAAGCTACGCAATATCACGCTCAATATCGAAGACCCCGTGAACCCAGGATCCCCGTGAATCCTCCTCTCCATCTCTCACTCATAGCCGACTAATGGTTGGAGGGGAGTGGTTTAAGCATTTTTAACCCAAGCCATCCAACTGACATCATCAGATATGGAACGCCATTCCAGACTGGAAATAACATCAGATTTTGATTCAAGATTACAACGACAATCTTGTGTATTAACTTGCACGGATTAATTGTTCACCACAAGACTAGTAATATGCACTAACAAAGTAACTAGGGTCTATTTTGATTTCATGACGACTTTAAATATGGATATTTTTTTTACACAAACGCATCTGTTCACTTTAGAAGGCCTTTATTAACCCCCTGGAGCCGTGGATGGCTGGATGCACTTTCTTGAGCTTATACTCGTTGATCCCATTCACTGCCATTATAAAGCTCAGATGCGTCAGAACATTTATTAATATATCTCCGATTGTGTTCATCAGAAAGAAGAAAGTCAAATACACCTAGGATGACTTGAGGGTGAGTAAAGCTTGGGGTAATTTTCATTTGAAAGTGAACTAATCCTTTAACTTACAATTTTAAGGACCTTAGGCTTAGTGGAATAATTGCTTGACTGCTCTATTTTCCACATAGTCAAAATTGAACCTCATGGGGACAAACAAACACATAAATAAATACAAAATGCAAACTTCTAGCTTGTTTATTAAACACTAGTATTTACACATTTCATGAACACATGCTGCGGGTTTCCTGAAAATACAAACTCCCCCCTCCCCAATACCAACTCATAGAAATGCCTGTTTCCCATACAAATCATCAATGTCAGGCTTCTAAATACTGAGAGAACATTCAAGTTTTTCATTCAGTCATTTGATTTCAAGGCTTTCGTGGCTTCTTTGCTGCACTGGCCCTACATTTTTGTAACTGTGCAGCAAAAACAACATCAGGTGCTGCTGACACTCTGGTTTGTGCTTCTTTGCAGTGGTGGCACTAGGACCTAGAGCTCAATAAAATGAGCTACTATAGACTTTAAAGCAATTATTTTTAATGATTTCATTAAATTCTTAAATAACACAGTATATTTTTCTGCTTTAACCCCTGATTATGTATCTTATCTGAGAGTAAAATAAAAATACAGGACATGCATCAGTGGTGAACACTGATTGGAAGTGCATGATTACTTTGGATGGCACTATAGAGCACACAGTATATTATGCTGCATAGTGCACAGTTGTCCCCAATATTATTTATTTAATCTTTTGTTTTTTACTGTTCTTATAGCGGACCAAAACATTAGCCTATTTGCACACAGCATGTCAAGGTAGTCAAAATTTAAAAATGCCCACCAAACTGATCATTGTTCATTTCTTTACACACTTTGTATCATTGTATTCAATATTCTTCATCTGTAAATGGAAGCAGTATGATAACACGTTCACATGTATGATAAGACGTTCACATAACACCAAGACAATAGAGAAAATCACAAGGTAATAATGGGCTAGTACAGTAGACGAATAAACCATCTTTACCAAACAATATAACATCGATTTTACACATTATGCACCTGGTGTACAACACATATAATACATAAAGGATATCATTACATTTCAAATACGTCTCTGCTTGTGTACTTTACATTAAGGCATGGGGTATCTTCTCTGCAGCAACAGGTTAGGAACACAATGTTACTCACTTCTTACCTGATTTATTTATTTATTTATTTTAACTTATTTTGCTCGCAGAGAGTTTCTACAGTCTGAATTGAGTGAATCTGGGGTGGTTAAAAACCCATAAGAAGTAAAAATCACAAGTATCTAATATCTCAGTTGTTTCTCCTAGATCTAGACAGTATTGAATGCAGACTTTTGTTTAAGGTTCCGGCTTCTCAGATTTTTCTTCTCTATTTTCATCGAATTTCATTTCTGCTAAGGAATTCTGGGAGAAACATCTGAGATATTTGAGTTGATATTAAACTCCATTATGACTGAAAGAACAACATCTGAGCAATAAATTCTAGGAAGATGAATATGGCATATAGCAAATGATACATGTCATATCTCAGTACATTCATATAATCTCTCACACTTTGATTTACATAATGGTGTTACATAACTGTATATGCTCTATAATGATAACTTAAAAACTCAGAACTGTCATATGTATCATATGCTAAAAGACTTTTTTGATTGTAAATTGTAGCAATGTACGCCACTTAAATGCTTGTCTTTTATAGGATGATGGGTAGAGACTTCAGATTGATGCATGTATAAATGATTCTTCCTTATGCCCAAAGTATGCTGCACTTTTTACGCGTACACGAGGGTCAGCGTAGAGTGCACGTGACGTGAATTTCATCATCAGAAGAGTACGCGCATTGCCGATTTTTGTAACCGCGCATACTTGTACGCGCAGGTCGCACATACGCATTGAATTTTTCTGCAATAATTAGTTTATCCACAAGGTGGCAACCGTGCCCTGGGGTCGTTGATTCACAAGGTAGTCGAAGAAAAACTGCATAAGCAGAACAGACCCGAACGCATGCAAGCTACAGAGAAGATGGAGGCCTATATAGATGAGAGATTGTGCAAAGTGGTTAGAAAGTACCCTCATTTGTACAACTCTTGCATGAAAGAATACAAAGATGTTTACGCCTGTGTATGCGTACGAGTCACATGAAGTATACTTTTCAAGGCTGTGCATTCTACTGTGTGTGTACACTAGCATACATGTAAAAAAAAACGAAGTATACCCAGGGCTTATAATTCATTAATTTCCAAAATAACCTTCAAATTCCTTGAAACACTTTCGGATAAAACCTCTTCACATTTTAACACTTTATCTTTATATGTTAATGACTAGAGTCAGCAAATGTTCCTGAGTGCTATTACAAATACTTAGTAAGAATACTTTGCTTGCCCACCAGAGGAATTAATTCTCATTCTGGATCTACATTCATAGCACAGCATAGAGCATACACATATTTTTGGGTTTCTAAATTAAAACTATATTCCTCAACATTCCCTTGATGCCAGCTTCAGTAGCCTTGCACATGCAGGTCAGCTCTTAATTTGATTTATTAAAGCAGAAAAAAACATTCTCTAATATTAATTGGTTTACAACTGCAGAAAATGCATAACATATTGCCTTTTACTCTCTGTGGTGTGTTTTAATTTCCTTTTTTTTTTTTTTTTACTGTTTAAGTCAATCTGGTGCTAGAAAAAGTAGTGTATTTCCTTATTATAAGTCATTCTATATTTAAGGTGCTATTCTCTTCTGTAACTATCACAGTTGCTAGATCAGAAACATTCAAATCGCAAAGGGTTTAAGTCTATATGAACCATGCTTGTGAGGTTTCCTCTCCTATATAGGGAGATAATGCACCTTAAATAGTGTTGTAAATTGTAAAACTGCCTTGCATTGCATTATTCAATTGGAACTTTTCTGTCATTTTTTCCTTAGTATATTATAGTATTAGAAGAGTCATATAAATACCTTTATTCTATATATTTAAGTTACTACTAGTTATATTACTATTTTAAAGACCCTAAAGTGTCCCCTAGAATGGTATGCTGAAATCTAGCAGATGTAAGAAACACTCTACAACTACTTAAACGTAACATGCTGTGATGCTTCATGGGATGGTCACGGGCCTGCCCGTAAAACTCATCCAAAAGCTATTTGGAAACATTTAAAACTGTGTTTCTGTGTGTGGATTGATATCATCCACCTTATGAAGCAAATGTGAGCTTACTTTGGTAAAGACAGCAGCTAGTGCCCACACTTTGAATATCAGCAGTGTTGAGGCACTCTTTAGATTCCCTGTAGAGAAGCCCAGCGAGACTGTTCACCTGGGATCCTGTTTTGAAGTGTCTGGTTATAATATTACAGGTTGTTGCTGTTTTCCAGAATATTGTTATCGAGACAAAAATGCAGCTTTCAGGAGGCAATCTTGATGTAAACCTGAACTTCATCTTGTGATAGCACACATAAATGCAGATTTTGTGTAAGCCCATAATCATTTGAATGCCTGTTTCGATTTGCACGCTTGTCAACTGATAACATGAGGTTACAATTATTAACAGGAAATAGAGAAGAAAGACTGCTTCATTCTAACAAATAAGCAAAAATATATACCACAGTGTGCAGGAAAAACAAATAATCTCAAAGTATTTGTCTGTTGTGCACCAGTAACATCCAGCCTGAACATTCTTGAAGAGCAGGACTGAAAGCACATAAAGTGGCAAAACATGTTAAGCCCCATCCACAGGTATAATGTTTATTACCACAGAAAATACTCTGCCATCTGTACGTTTGAAAGAAGTATCTTATGCTCACCAAGGCTGCACTTATTTGATCAAAAAATACCACAGATATATATATATACAGAAATTGTGAAATTATTACAATTTAAAATAACTGTTTCCATACTAATAGTTTTTAAAATATAATTTATTCCTGTGATGCAAAGCTGAATTTTTAGCATTATTACTCCAATCTTCAGTGTCACATGATCTTTCAGAAATCATTCCAAAATGCTGATTTGGAAAAATGTCTTATCCATGTTGAAAATAGTTGTGCTGCTTAATATTTTTGTGGATACCATACATTTTTTTTTCCAAGATGTTTTTATTATTATTATTTTTTTATGAATAGAAAGATCAAATGAACAGCATTGATTTGAAATAGAAATCTTTTGTCTTTTACTGTCACTTTTGATCAATTTAGTGCATCCTTGCAGAATACAAGTATTCATTCTTTCCAAATTTTAGTGCACTTAAACCCACTCCTTTCTTACAATGGCATTCTTAAGTTCTTGTTTAGATCTGCCTCCATCCAATCAACAACCAATTGATAGACCAAGTCCCCGCCCTACATAAATCATTTCACACGTATATCACAATACGGAAGAAAACATCTGTTGCTAATTCCGTTTCATCGCAACCATAAAAAGAAAGTTCACCCCAAATTGAAAATTCTGTCATCATTTACTCACCCTCAAGTTGTTCCAAACCTGTATGAATTTCTTTCTTCTGCTGAACACAAAAGAAGATATTTTGAAGAATGTCAGTAACCAAACAGTTGATGGGCTCCACTGACTGACTGAAGTCAATGGGGTCCATCAACTTGTTGGTTATCGACATTCTTCAAAATAGCTTCTTTTGTGTTTAGGTTTCAGGTTTGGAACATGAGGGTGAGTAAATGAAGACAGAATTTTTAGGTGAACTAACCCTTTAAGTCCTGTGGCTATATATTGTTTATACAGTGTGCATTTTAACCTTTGTTTTTAACCTTTAACCTCCATGGTAAATGCCTTTAAAGTACCCACAGTTATTTTCAGTGGTAATCGACATTATGCCATAGATAATGTCTGTGGAGTTAATTCCCCACATGTCCCTCCACAAACCATCAACCTTTAAATGTCACATTAATAATACCTTTAGATGTTGAATGGTGGACACCATTTGAATCTTGAGAACGTCGGTCTGTTAAAGTGGTTTGAATGTAGATTGCCAAAACACTGAGAAATTCATGTTTGTCGTGTTTGCTGGTTGCTCTAAAATGTTCCCTTTCTTCTTGTCATTTAGAGCTGAAAAGCACTTAGCATTTCAAGTTATGAATATGTGCAGTCCTGCCATGTATTTTTCTATACAGATGATGATATGCAGTTTTTGATGGTTATGTTTGCGAAACCGATGCTAAGTGTAGATTGTCTTTACAAAGGTAATTGAGCAGCATTCTACCACTGCAGGATATGATGTCACAAGAGGACATAAAAGCTGATTTGACGAAGATCCAATCAGTAAAGCAGAGACTAAACAAAGTGCTTTTAGTCAAAGCCTTCTGTTACTGTTACTTTTTCATTTTTGCCTGTTCTTCAGCAGCTAAAAGCAGGGCTTGGGCATTTTGCTCAACAGAAAACAGGTAATCTTGTAGAGGTGAAAAAGGCTATCATTCCTTATTGTTTATATCCCATATTTAGGGCTGTTAGGTGGATTGTGCACCCTGAGAGCCATTCAGATGACTGCAGAGGAACCAGCAGAAGATGGAGAACTGGAAGAAGGGGAAGACGGAAGATGCCAAAAGAGCCACTTGCGTTTACACTGACGCTTCTGGTACAAGTAATCTTCTTTCTCACGCTCCTTACGAGCCCGCTGATAGTGATCTTCTTCCTTTAGATACCACACGGGAGGCCAGCGATGTTTCTCAAAGTGCTCCTGGTTTTCTGCAAAACAGAATAAAATTGCAGTAATTTCAGTACTGAGATAAGGGGTGCCTGCTTTGCTTTTTAGGAAAAAAAAGCCAGACATCTCTAAAACAAGATAAATGCTACCTATAAACTACCATTCAATAGTAGTGTGGTCAGTAAGATTTTTGGTTTGTTTGTTTTTGAAAAAGGTCTCTAATGCTCACCAAGGCTGAATTTATCTGACAGTAAAATAACAGTAATATAGTGATATATTATTTCAATTTAAAATAACTGTTTTCTATTTTAGTATATTTTAAAATGTCATTTATTCCTGTGATGCAAAGCAAAATGTTCAGCATCATTATTCAGTGTCTTCAGTCTTCAGTGCCTTCAGAAATCATTCTAATATGCTGATTTGCTGCTCAAGAAACATTTATTATCGGTTATAACCTCTGTTCCCTGATGGAGGGAATGAGACATGGTGTCGATGACTGACACTAGGGGTCATACTTGGGAGCCCAAATCACCTTTGATACTTTGAGAAAAGGCTAATTGGTGAGTGGAATTTGCACCACTTCCCCGGATATACGGGTATAAAGGAGCCGGCATGCATCCATTCATTCAGGTTTGTGCTAAGGAACCGAGACAGTGTCCCGCCCATTTCAGAGGGCAGTTCGGCATTGTGGAAGGAGGGACACCATGTCTCGTTCCCTTTATCAGGGAACGGAGGTTACAACAGTAACCGAGATGCTCTCTATCTGTGAGTCACTTTGGCGTGGTGTCATTGACTGACACTAGGGGTCCTCAGAGGAAAACACCAAAACAGCTGAAACATGTTACAAGGTTTTGGCGGTGCAGAGGTCGGCAAGCCCCTGCATGCCGTAACAAGGTCAGTCGCAACATTGTAACATACCCACCACCCCACGTAAGCTATTTAGTCCTTCACAGGGCTCTCAAGTTTTGAACTGAGTTCAGAGTGAGATTTCGGCGGCGGCGGCGGCAGCGACGGGGTTTGGGTGGGGGTCTGATATGAAAAATGACACATTCGTACAAATAAAAAAATATTTATTTAATTCAGCATTTGAGTGAGTGAGTGAGTGAGTGAGTGAGTGAGTGAGTGAGTGAGTGAGTGAGTGAGTGAGTGAGTGAGTGAGTGAGATAGAGAGATAATGGTAATATAATCATACACATTTTATTTTATTTTTTTCCTCAACATTATAATGTGAAACAATATAAACATGGTAACCATATTCTGACTCTAGTGTACATTATATGTACATTACGTTCTGCAGTGTTTTTTCCCGGTCACTGCTTGAGCTTATAATGCTTGTTCTTTAGGCTTAAACTTGTTTTGTATATTACCTAATAATAAGTTTGTTCAGAAATGGTGATGACAACTTTAATAAAAAAAATGTTTAAAAACAAAATTCTCTCATTTTCTCAAGATAATCATAATTTAAAGCTGCTGTCCGCGATTTTTGGCCCTCTAGCGGTTAATAAACAGAACAGCACACATCTTGCGGAGGAACATTCTAGCCGGAGCTACTTTTCTCCGTGTATGTCCTTTTTACAGTCTGTCTCATGGTATGTCTATGGCGAGTCACGCAGTTACTGTGATACTCTGCGGCGGGTCCTACCAATCCGGTCTGAAATAGTCTGAATATAAACACTTATTATAAGTGTACCATAATGATTCAGGATAAGACAAAAACACGGTTTGGAAAATGGATTCATGTTGTATATTCTCATTATATAATTTTTGTAAATTTTTAACACAAAAAAGTTGCGGACTGCAGCTTTAAATACATGAATATTCATTTTTTTATTAGCCCAAATATTCGAATACAATATTTTGGAAAAATGCCCATCCGTACTAGCTAGGAAAGTTCACGTAAAGTACTCTGGACAAACTGATAACTAACCTGCAGCTGCCTGGACACAAAGATGACTTACTGTACTCATAGGATATGGTCCCATATCAATCACGATCAGTCTGTAGCCAGATGTGAATCAATGTGACTGACAGATGTCTTCTTCTAACTACTTAAGCGAGCATCTGAATCAGTGAGCGAGCCCGTGAATCACAGAATGTATCGTTCAAGTATCGTTGGAATCAGAACGTAAACGTTGTTGTGGCGGGAATATCTAAATCTTACCCGGTTACAGCAATTCTATTTTTTGATTGGCTGTCCGGTAGCTATTTTTTATTAGATTAACTGGTGCGTGGCAGGGCCTTCTGAACTCTATGGGGAACTCGCTTGATTGATTCATCTAATAGCGGCGCAACTTGTTGTGCGTTATCCTGGAGATTTCTCTGCGTGAGAAATACAAGGTGTGGCGTGTGAACGGGTTGAAATGCGTGTGTCTCACGCCCAATGCGTGAGACTTGAGAGCCCTGCCTTCATACCACATGGGGACAGAGAGGGAATAGGTCACTTCAGCCAGGAATAGGTCGGTACCATGGGATTAGGTTGCTTTAGCCGGTCTTTGTTGACCTTTTCTACTTTTTTTTTTTTAATTCACAGCTGTGCGAACCTGAGAAAGCACTGGGGAAGTTTTCCTTTTTTCATGCAGAAAAGGAATACTACGGAGACCACATCCATGCCCAAAGAGAGGTTAAAATGTGGAGAATACATCACATGAACACCCACCGGGAAGTACCACACATGGAAAGAAGGTAGGTAGGTGGTAGGTCCTACCTGAAGAGGGAAGAACTTCTACAAGCACAGTGACTGGAGGCAGAGACGCTCCAGTCACTGTGAGCTCTGCCTAGGGGAAGACGGGTTTACCACCAGAGAAACCACATCATGGAAGATACCTCATATGGGATTACCATCAGGGACTACACAGGACTACCAGATCTTTAAGTTCCTTGGCCTGATAGACATGCAGGATGGCCATGGCATGCAAGGCGGAAGCAGCCTGTCCAGCGGCAATGTCAACCTTTGCCATTAGAGACAAATTAAATTTAGAGCCCCTGGAGGGGAGTCTAGGATGATTCTGCCAGGTGGCGGCATTTAGCTGGCATAAATACACCGCAATCGCACGCTCCATCTAAGGAACCTCCATGTACCCTCTGGCTGCCCCACCGTCAAGTATAGTGAGGATGGAAGATCTTACAAAACAGAACCGGGCAGTAAATGGTGCATTCCACAACTTCGCTAGCTCTTCATGTACTTCCGGGAAGAGAGCCCAGATACCAATCATCCAACCATGAACGCTCGGGACAGGGTGGAGGATTCCACTACAGCTCAACGCTTGCGGCGGCCCGGGCAAGCATGGCCGTCAACTCAGCATCAAACTCGGGATGGGCTACTGCACCCGAAGTTGAGAGTCCAGCCGGGTCCTCAGAATCAGAAGGCATTAGCCCATCCACAGATGCTGTGATCAATAATTCATCCTCATCTGGAGCCCCAAATGAGAAATCTGCTGCATCATGTGGCGCAACACCAAACTCATCCGGGAACTCCAATGGTCACAAGGAGGAATGGGAGGTCCGTGGGAATTTCATTGCCCAATGGAAAAGCTCTAATTTTTGCCCTCAGATCATACTGAGCGCTAGCCGGTGCAGTCTTGTGCATTTCAGAAGGACCAGGATGAGGAGCAGCTGAGGTGACTCCTTTTACTAGAAAAGAGAGTCGTGATCGCAACATTGACATGGTCATGTTCTCGCAATGAGGACATGAACCATCCAAGAACACTCTCTCAGCATGGGTGCGACCTAAACACATGAGACAAAGATTGTGGCCATCCAAGGATGAGTAATATCAACCACACCCAGAAACGCACAGAAGGAAAGGCATCTTGAAAAGATGCTCTCTGTCTGTGCTTGCTCTTTTAGAAGAATCTTGCTCTTACCGATCACTGAAACGCCCAAGGGAAGCTCTTTCTGCACTTATCCATGCGAGGCTTGGAGAAAGACCTCTGTACTGCACCATAACACCAGCAATCCTTCTCAAATGAGTTGATTGGAATGAGGTTGTGTATAGATGACACTTCACTTGGCTCCGAAGAACAAGTCTGAATTCACGAGTTCACACTTACCATTTATTCTATCTGACTTATTTGTATGTGTATTTGGCATGCTGTCCGAGGAAAGGACTCCGAGCTCGAACCTGGAGTACTCCCCCCGTATTCCTGGCTGTGGTAGAAACAAGCCAAGAGTGAGGAGTCAAGGTGGTGCAGGGATGTTGAAAACTTTTGAGGAATGTAGTCGACTGTGTGAGTCGACTGTGTGTGTGTGTGTAATTGCTGATGAGTTGATTGGATAGATCATTTGAATGTGCTCTTCCCGAACTTTGTTAATGAAACCTCATTAAGTGGATGCACACTGGCTCTTTTTATACCCGTATGTCCACCACTTGCCAATTTTCATTGGCCTTTTCTCAAAGTATCAGAGGTGATTAGGGCTCCCAAGTATGACCCCTAGTGTCAGTCATCGACATGCATTTCGAAGTGACTGACAGATAGGGAACAGTTGTGCTTTAATATTTTTTAACATTATTTGACACAGAAATCTAACAATTTAACCATGTAAAAGTCTTTCCTGTCAGTTTTGATCAATTTAATGCATCCTTTCTGCCATGTCACAATATTCATTTTAAAGTTAAAATAAATGTAATATTTAAAGATGTGGCAGCTATACCAATCTGAAGGTTGTTGAATTACCTGTAGATTTGGCTTTCATGTCACGAGGGAATTTGCGACAGACTCTGTTGTAGTTGGTGCAGATGTGGTGGAGGCACCAATCAGTCATCTGATGAGAGCAGTGGAACTAATGGGAACAATCACATAGATGAAAATCATAGGTTTTGAAATGCTTCCCTTTACATTTTTCCACAATCTCTCTGGAATACTTGATTCTAATTGAAAGCAATATTTCATTATTATTTATTTATTCAGTAAAACTACATGCAATAAAGCCAGTCAGTTGAGATATACTGTATCCAACTGCAGACCTGCATTCAAGCATGACAAGCATTATGGAGAATACTGTGTGTTGCCTGTAATATTTCTGTCATGATGTGGTGAACTCATTTAGTGTTTAGCTGCTAAAAAAATACTAAAATACTACTGTGCGCATCTTTTGCATTTTATTATTGAAGTTTGAATTTGTTGACATAGTTAGGATATGTTTACGCAACAACATTGTACTAAAAACGGAAAAGTCACTTTGTAAAGAAACCCTACACCCCTATAGAATGAACACTTAATACACATGTGCTTGACGTCACCATTTTCACAAATTTGCGTTTTTGTAGTCTACACGGAGTACTTTTGAAGTGCACTTTGAAACCCATTTTCAAAAGTTTGCGATTTCAGGCCCCCAAAACGCTGTTGTCATGTAAATGATTTCACTTGACAGCGATCCATTTTCATTCTCTCAGTCAGAAGTACACTTACTTGGGCCATGTCTAGGTAGAGCAGAACATCTCCATCTATGTCAGCTCCCATCATAGCAGCCTCTGTCAGTACCGTCACAGTGTATAGCTCTACAACAGACACACAACACTCATAAAAACAACAGAATATGTCAAAATTATTATTTTTTTCTTTGTTAATGACATTAGTTAGCATTAGCCACATTTCCACCACAGGAACTTTCCCCAGGAACTATGGACTTTGGGTTGGTACTTTGGTTTCAACCACAGGAACCAGGGTCTAAAAGAAGTTCCAGTTAAAATTTCCTCCTCAGAAAGTCCCTTCTCATGAGGTAGTACTTTTTCAAAGTTCAGAAACTTGCGGGGGTGGGACTTGGGCACTGAACGTACTGATTGGCTGAGTTCACGCAGCATTTTGATTGGTTGACTCATGCAGCATTTTATTTCAACCAACATTTTTAAAAGTATGTTGGAATAAAGATCTATTTGTATACTCTTTCGTCGTGCGCATCTCTACAGCCACCTCACATGACAGTAACTCTGCACCATTTAACAATAGTTAATGTTCCATTTGCAAACATTAGTTAATTACATTAACATGAACTAAAAATGAAAATATAACTCTAAAGCATGTATTAGTCTTAATGTTAATTTCAGCGTTTACTAACACATTATTAAAATCAAAAGTCATATCTGTGGCTCATTATTGGCTGGCTCCTGCGTCAGCATCACACGCATGCGTCGTGCTGCTCACATGAATGCCGTCGGCCAATACTGAGCCGGTGTTCTAACGTAGAACCTGGAAGCACTGAATGTAAACAGCACAGGAGACTGACAGGGAGTTAAGAATTTGTTGAATAAAGTTATTTTTGTTTTGTTAGTGCACACATAAAAGTATTCTCGTCACTTCATAAAATTAATTTGAACTTGTTGACATAGTTAGGATATGTTTACGCAACAACATTGTACTAAAAACGTAGTCACATTGACTATTGACTATTTTAACTATTTTATGTCTTTACTACTTTTCTGACCTTGAATGGTGTAATTTCATTGCTTTAAAAAAAAAATGAATTTGTGTTCTGAAGATGAACGAAGGTCTTACGGGTGTGGAACGTTATGAGGGTGACAGAAATTAATTAATGACAGAAATTTCATTTTGAGGTGAACTAACCCTTTAAATAATTTTCCCCAACGCATAAATAGGTCAGCCTGACGATGGTGGGAAATGTTCTCCTTAAAAATATTTAAAAATAGCTCAAACAGTAGAGCAAGACATTAGCAATGCTGATATCATGGATTTGATTCCCAGGGAACGCATGATAAAATGTGTCTGCCAAATGTAGATTTACACAGGATAAGAGCATCTGTAAAGATCAAACTCAGACTGCATTTATTATGGCCAAAAACAGTGTGTATGTAGGTTTATTTGTGTACCTGTCAGCGCAACCAGGTGAGGCAAACAGAGACGGTTTGCAAGTACAATGAGTTCCATGGCATCCAGATCTGAGCGAGAGCAGAAGCGGCCAGTGTAGAGATACTCCAGCACAGCACGCATGCAGCTCCGCGTAGTGTTAGGAAACAGCACCTGACAAAACACAGCAACAGTCTCAAAGCCTCTTTGTTTTGTGTTTGCTTTTCAGTTTTAAAGTAACATGCTAGAGCGGTATTATAGGAATCAACTGTGTTCATCAGTAAAGTCCAAGTATAAGCATTCTGTAGATCATTTATGTTTGCAAACATATTGGTATACAAGAGGGTCCAAAAGTCTGAGAGTATCACATGAGCACTCCGTCTTCTCAATGTCTAGGTATTTGTTTTGTCCTACTTTTGCTTAGTGCAGCAAGTTTGTGTAAAACCTGATGTTTATGTTCTACAGCATGATCCAAAGAGCATTTTTAGCTTCACTGGGCGCAAAAACAACTGACTATCTGTACAAAATATACATGATCAATGTCACAAAACTACTTATTTGATTAGTACTCTAGATATTCTGAAAATCTGAAGTGTAATTTTTCTTTGTTGTATTTTTTAACCCTGTAAAACCAGACATATGAAGTTGTGCAATTATTTTTCAGGAAACTCACAACTAAAGCAGTTCCAGGCCAGTTATTTACCACATTACAGTTCTAAAATTGTTCAGAATGAGAAAGTAGTTCAACACCCAAGAGCATTTTAAGGACAAAAACATGACAAATGTCTGTACAATGTCTTGAAGTGTGGTAATCATAGTAAAAGTGGAATAATTTTGCGTGATTGCTATTGAATTATTAGAAATTCAATAGCAATCTTTCCAATTTAAATACATAAAATTCCAGCTGTTCATCAGATTCCTATCAAAAACTATACTGGGTCATGTTAAACAAATTTTACATCATGTGTTCATTAAAATACAGACCACAAACAGTAGTTTTACAAATTAAGTTTTACCACTGGTACAGGATATACAGTATGAGAGTGCACGTTACCTCTTTAGTACAACTCTCCACAAATGGTCCACCAAACATGGCTGACATCCAATCACAGCTTGAGATGAGCAGTGGTTTATGGGCCATAATGGTGCCATCATCCAACCTGAACACCACATCTGTAACACAGAACAGAAGACTATCTGTAGATTTTCAAATCACAATTATAATGGCATATATCTATATTGTATAAACATGCTTCACTCTCTGGTCAAAAAAAAAAAATAATGGTTTGATCTCAAATTTGACCAATAGGCTATTTGACCATATCATCTTGACAAGTTAAAAGGCATTTTGTGACAGTGGCTCAATATTACGTTCCACTAAAGCTCAATCTTAGTGCTGGAGTCGAGTATAAATAAATCTAAATTCTCAGTGTTTGTTAAAAGAGGGAAAAGCTTGGTCAGCATTACATGACAGCTTGATGTCCTCCAAACCCTGAGAGTGCTGAAAAACACAATATGTCCACACCGGTTCTCACTACCAGAACAGCACTGATTATGAAACCGAAAGCCAGCTGACAAAATATGGGGGCTTGTTTTTCTCTATGGGGGTGAAAAATTAAGCTGAAGTAGAGGGGAAAATAGCTTGAAGGGACATTCTGCTTTAGCCCATCACACAAATTTGCTTTGGTTATATGAAAAAATGCTGGGCGACCTTCCGCTAGGATGGACACTGTACACCCAACATGTGCAGATACCAAAAACGCAGAAGTTTGCTTTTTAATATACAGCTGACAGTATTATACTACGTGACACAGGAAGGTTGGGGTGACAAATAGGGACATTTGCAAGAAAAAGGCAAAGGGACAGCAAAACTAGTCGATGGGTTGTCTAAATGCTATGCAGTGTTAGTGTAACTGACGAATATAAGCTAACAAGGCTAATCACAGTCCACAAACAAACAGAGACCTACAGATTTTTAGGACTGGGTAATATATCTAATATTCATTATTACATAATTGTGATCATTTAGCTGGTGATATAAAAAACGTAATGAATGTTTCAATATTTTGAATGCACAATTAGGTTTCCTAAAGTGTTATTTGTGAATCAGTTCGAACTGTCTGTTTCAGTAACTTAATTCAAAACCCTGAATCAACCATTTGTTTGATTCCTGAAATCTCACATAAAAAAAAAATAAAAAAAATTGTGAACTCATTTGACATTACTCTATGGAAGCTTGTTTCTGCCAATAAATGAAAAAAAATAAAATAAAAATAAATAAATAAATAAATAAATGAGCTCACAATTGCAAGAAATAAATTCCTTTGCAAGAAATAAAGTCAGAATTACGAGTTATGTCAGAATTGAGATATAAACACAATTGCAAGAAATAAAGTCAGAATTGCGAGTTATAATGTCAGAGTTTAAATATAAACTCACAATTGCAAGATAGAAGCTCACAATTGCAATAAATAGTCAGAATTACAAGTTATAATGTCAGAATTGAGATGTAAACACAATTGTTAGAAATAAATTCAGAATTGTGAGTTATAAAGTCACAATTTTAAGATATAAACTCGCAATTCTGACTTTTTTTCTCAGAAATGTGAGTTTATATCTCACAATTCTGAGAAAAAAAATTCAAGTGTACCTTTTTTTTTTTCAGTGGCAGAAACAAGCTTCCATATTACTCCCATTTTTCATATACAGAAGGTTTTAGTGAAAATATATGTACAGTTGTTAAATATTGCTGTTTATTTTTATATTGGTGCATATAAATAATGATAAAATATCATTCTTTCAATATCATTGAAAAAACACTATCAAGTAAAACATGCCTAGATTGTGGAAAACATGCCTAGATTTTACCTCAACTAGATTTTTAATTTATTAGACATTTTTCCATGTATTACAGTTTTTTTCAGTTGCTAACAAGCATTGTTCAATACCGAAACACATTTTCAAAACTCTTCACACAGTCTGCATTACCAGCATGAATGTTGGCCAAACCGTTAAAGGGATAGTGCACCCAAAAGTGAAAATTTGATGTTTGTCTGCTTACCCCCAGGGCATCCAAGATGTAGGTGACTTTGTTTCTTCAGTAGAACACAAATGCTGATTTTTAACTCCAACCACTGCAGTCTGTCAGTCAAATAATGCCAGTGGATGGGAACTCAAACAATAAGAGTCTAAAACACTTCCATAGACAAATCCAAATTAAACCCTGCGGCTTGTGACAACACATTGATGTTCTAATACATGAAACGATCGGTTTGTGTGAGAAACAGAACAGTATTTATATCATTTTTTACCTCTAAAACACCACAATGTCCAACTGCGTTCAGCACTCGGTTAGTGAGGTCTGATCGCGCTCTGTCTATGGAAGTGTTTTCGACTATTATTTTACTGACAGACTGCAGTAACTACTACTGAACTACTACTGAAGAAACAAAGTCACCTACATCTTGGATGCGCTTGGGGTAAGCAGATAAACATCAAATTTTTATTTTTGGGTGAACTATCCCTTTAATCTCACCTACAAAACTCACCCAGACCAACATAACACTGGCAACAATTCTCATTCAGAAAACACACATTTCATTCACAACTTTTTTAAAGTTTCAATGATTTTCACACATAAATCCGTTTTTAAATCAGAAATTAATCAAAATTTCATTTTTTTATATGAATATAGTACTTGGAAAAAAAAAAGAATAAATAAAATACATTTTTACATATTTTAAAATAATTACTGCATAAATGCTTGGAATTTGCTATCATTCTTTTTTGAATGTGTTTTTAATCATTTTGAATGCAGTGTGTTAGCATTAGAAAAATGTGCTGAAAATACATAGTTTTTTGTCTGCATGCATTTTGTCTGAAAGCAAAGAAAAATGGTTCACAGTTTGGTCTGCATTGACTTTTGTTTTGCTGATTGTGTGAAGAGTTTTGAAAATGTGGTTTCGGTATTGAACAATGCTTGTTAGCAACTGAAAAAACTGTATTAATAGTAATTATTCAGTTTGACATTCTAAATACAGTAGTTGTTTGGTTTAAATGATTGTCTTTTGACTGACCTCTGAATTTTTCAGTAATTGTAGAGCAATTACATTTGTGATTGTGTATCTGCCTTGAAATGTACTGTTAATTTCATGTAAAACAATAATGGCAAACTAGATAAGCGCCCTAGTCCACCTTATTAACCAAATAGTTGCTTTTTGGAAGACTAGACTATTGTTCTGGCTCATCCCTAATAACTGCCAAGCATACATACAGTTCACATGCCTCTCACCAGAGAAGGTCCCTTTGGCCAGACATTCTTTGACTCGATTTGTGCGTCTCACGTGAAAGGCCTTAGTGATCTCCTGATTCATGAAGGCCTCATCGTTCAGGATGTTAGCCACCATCATACGCAGGTCAAAAACTTCCAGCAGCTCTGCGATGTGAGCCACCTGCATTAGCTCTTTCTCCCGTTCATCTAGTTTACCTGTGTACAGGTAGCGCAACACGGATCGGAAGGGACCGGGTTGCATTGAAGGGTCCATGTGCACAACAGTCATTTTTCTAGGGTTGAAAGTGACGGGGTCATCTACCAATTCTTCTTGGATGCTAATGAAAGCACGGCTCAAGGCAGGGAGCAGACGACCACGGCGATCTCCGTCGCCTTTTAGAGTTCCATCACTGGTGCAAGCACGCAAGTTTGCTCTATCTCCATCGTCGCTACTCTCACAAACGTCAAAACTAGCTGCGCGCATCAGCAAATCGCGGCCAGAAAGTGGTGGTCCTCGGGGTCGTTTTCGCACCCGTTCGGTCTCCTCAGACCCATGAAGTTCAGTCAAGAAGAGATCGTAGAACTTGGAGGAGGATGTGGCAAGGTAAATGCGATGGGCGAAGATCCTCTGCCGTTCCTGAAGGACTAAGATGACGTCGGCACAGAGCGGGTCCTCCAAGAGGCGGCTAGGGTGCTCCTCTATGTTACTGGGAGGGGCGGGAACAGTGATAATGGGTGGAGGGGGTTTAGGGGGAAGGAAAGGGGCTTGGAGTAGTGGCCTTTGAACGTTTCGTAAATGTGACTTCCAGAACTGCAGATGACGGCGGGAAATGAGGGCTGCACGGATAGCATTGTCGAAAACGTCCTTGACTCCAAACTGAGCAACTATGCTGGTCTCATAATAAGGGACGCCTAGTTCTTTAGCCACCTCACGGCCTTTCTCTGGTGGCAATATCTCATTGGATTTGATGGGTCTGAAACAAAAAATAGCATTGTATCATCATACTAAAGGACTAGCATTCCCCAAAATGAAAAGTCTATCACCATTTACCACTCTCATGTCATTCCAAACCTGTGAGAAACCCAAAAGACTTACTCTTTATGGTGCAATGAAAGTGAATGGGCATAGGTCAGGGTTGTTTAATAGGGCTGGGACAATAAATCGATTAATCTCGATTCGTGGATCGATTCTGAAATTTTCCGATTGCATCGCGATTCTCTGTTGAATCGATTCAGAGGTTCACTTCTCAATTCGCGATGCAATCATTTTATTTTCTCATCCCTAATGTTTAATCCTGCTCATGGAGGGTCAACGTCCTGCAGAGTTTAGCTACAACTAGCTCCAACACACCTGCATGAAAGTTTCTAGTGGTTGCATCCAAAAGCTGAAAAATGCTGCCTTCCGAGACAGCATACATAGGTAAGAAGGCAACAAGGCATGTTCAAATCTAATTATCGTGTTACATCCTGTCCACTGAAATACATTAATATTATTTTTTGAAAGCAGCACAGATGCATCCTCTTCCGCCTATGATATCCCACTAGTTTGCGCATCTGATTCTGTGTCCACTAAGTTAAAAAATAAAATGGCATCAGAAAGTTGCAGTTGGTGGTTTTTGATACTTTTTTCCACTTTTGATGTCATTTCTAGCAAGAAATTAGTATTCAAATATCACCCTAGCTCTTTCTATTTTGTTGTAGATCATTAGACAGGTATGCTGCCTAAGAAGTCTGTCCGAAATCAGTTTTGTGAGGTACCTTTGTGTGCAAACGCTGCCAGCAAAGTCGTTGTCTAGGGCAGTGAGGCTACATGTCATCTGCCTAAGCTTTCAGACATGGCCAGCTTAGGCACCTGGCTTGTTGCCCTGCTGCCC
Organism: Chanodichthys erythropterus; assembly: GCF_024489055.1. Classification (NCBI taxonomy): domain Eukaryota; kingdom Metazoa; phylum Chordata; class Actinopteri; order Cypriniformes; family Xenocyprididae; genus Chanodichthys; species Chanodichthys erythropterus. The sequence goes on from NC_090229.1 coordinate 35,236,627, forward strand.
TATCAGGCAATGACTTTGCAGGCCTGCACAGGATTGTGGGCTATCAAAGGCAGCAAAGGATATATCTATGCTGCCTTCAAAAGTCAATAAGATGAAGGTAACTTAGTAGACATGATGTGGTACGACCACTGGATTCAGACATGCCTTGTTGCCTTCCTACTTATGTATCCTGCCTGTGGAGGCAGCATTTTTCAGCTTCAGATGCAGCCATTGGCATGTCCGAATCCAAAGTTAGCTTCACTTCCTGTCTCAAAAGATGCCTTCATATGATAAATTTTTGAAGGCAGCATAGATGTATCCTTCCCTGCCTTTGATATCCCACAATCCTGTGCTTTCCATTCTGTGACAGTTGAGCTAAAAAATAAAGACAGCGTCCGAAAGTTGTGGTTGGTGGTCAGTTTGTGTGTAAATGTAAGTTTTTGACCATTGTTTACCACTTTTGATGTAATTTCTAACAGGAAATTGTTGTAGTAATTAAATATTCGCTTAGTTATTATCAAAGCTCACGCTACTTTGATGTAGATCATTAAACCATTACGCTACTTCAGAAGTCTGTCCGAAAGTCATTGGCTGATAGGGCAGCGAGGCAACAAGTCAGCTGCCCAGGTTTTCGTATGCAGTAATGACTTGAAAGGCAGTGTTTGAGCATGAAGGCACCTCACGAAACTGATTTCAGACAGACTTCTGAGGCAGAGTAACAGTTTAATGATCTACTGCAAAAAAAATAGCGCAGGGTTTGGTGAGAACTAAACAAATATTTAATAACTACAGTAGTAATTTCTCACTAGAAATCACATCACAAGTGGAAAATGTTGGTCAAAAATGTACATTTACACACAAACTGACCAGCAAACGCAACTTTCGGACGCCATCTTTATTTTTCTAGCTCAACTGTCAGAGAATGGAACGTGATTGAAAAGCAGTGAAGGATACATGTATGCTGCCTTCAAACATTTATCAGAGGAAGGTATCACAGGAGACAGGATGTGAAACTAACATTGGATTGGGACATGCCTTGATGCCTTCCTACCTTAAAATGTGTCTTCCGAAAGCAGCATTTTCCAGTTTTCGGATGCAGCCAGTGAGTCTGAAGATCTTGATGAGCTGGTTCAGGTGTGTTTAATTAGGGTTGGACTGTTGGAGCTAAACTCTGAAGGACAGTGACCCCTTCAGGTGCAGTATTGGATAGGGATGCACCGAAATTTCGGCCACTGAAGATTATAGGACGAAAATGGCATTTTCGTTTTTGTCTGATAGAGAAAAAAGGCCGAAAATATAAGCCGAAAATATGCCTCACCACTCATCCGTGTTTATCGATCAGGTTTCACTCTTGCGCAGCATGTTTTGTATCTTTGCAAGCGGCTCCGCTTCCAAAGATGCCTAACTTCGAAGCGACTACAGTGAGTCTGCACTTTTGTGACGTAATGCCGCTTTGACAGAAGAAGTCCTCTGCATAGCTTGCGGGCTCAGCAGAAGTGCGCATCGAGGGTGCATATGAGCCACAACGGGGGCACTCGCGAGCACCCTTCTGAAAGATAACATGACGAATGGGACATCCTTCGGTCTTGTGGACTTAACGGACATGCGGACGCAGCGGCCATTTTAAGTCCGGAAGTTGTAAGACGGAAAATGCACATTTGGGACAGGACCCTTATGAACAGGGTGTTACTTTAGTATTAGTATTTACTTCAGTAAAGTGTGGTTATTTTATAAATGGTTTGTATTTTTTTTTATTTTTTTTTTACTCATTAGACTTTTAATTAAAATCAATAATAATAATACAATTATACAAAAAAAAAAAAAAACTAATTTAAAATAAGAAATGAATAATTATTTTATTAAAAAGTCATTTTTGGTTTTGGTTTTCATTTCGGTGCATCCCTAGTATTGGACACCCCTGGCAATCGAGCTTCAAATATTAAAAGGTGGCATCATTAAAATTATTCCATACAGCTCATGCACAAAATTATGAAGTTATTCAATAGCATTGCATAAGGAACAGATTGCAATTTAAGTCATTATTCACTGAAAATCTTCCCCTCCACCACTGCTCTCAAATTTAATTCACTTTCACGTTCATTTGAATATTAAGTAATGAGTCAAGGCGCATCACACAAGTTCAGAACAACATGAGGGTGAGTATATGATGACAGAATTGTAATTTTGGAAATGAACAACTTAAAATATTGTTATGGAAATAGACTAGAAAGTAGACTGTAGTATTAATGGGGACATAACTGGGGTGTCCAGTTCTGTTCATGAAAGGTCACTGTCCTGCAGAGTTTGCTCCAGCCCTCATTAAACACACCTGAGCCAGCTAATCAAGGTCTTCAGGATCACGAAAAGCTTTCAGGCAGGGGTGTTGGAGCTAAACTCTGCAGGACATTTGCCCTACAGGTGCAGGATTGGACACCCCTGGTTTACAAAGGTAATTTACCTGGCCAGTGGGCGGCGAGCTCTATTCACTGCCTCCAAGTCAGCGTACCGCAGGTCTAGCTGGCAGCCCACTAGGATAACAGGAGCTCTGGGACAGAAATGCTTGATCTCAGGGTACCACATCGTCCTCACATGGTGGAGTGAATTTGGGTTTGCAATGGAGAAACACAACACCACCACATCAGACCTGTTACGAAACCAGAGACAACTGATAAGTATTATAGTTTAAAATTGTTTAGGTTGCTGTGTAACCTTTTTCGGGTCACCTTTGACTTCTGCATAGTATACTATAAGCTTATCAGTGAGAGCAAAGTTTAATCAGATAGAGTTCTGTAGAATTTCACATGTCTGTGGTAAAATAATAATAATAATGTGGAGGTACTGTTGTAAAAAACTTGAAAACACCTTAATATAATTTAATATAATATATATATATATAATATAATTTATATTCCACATAGTCTGTTTTGTCCAGTATTCTTTTAAAATGTGTATAATATGCAAATAATAAGGGGAAAAGGACAACAATACAAATATCCCATATAATATATAAATGAGTATACTTAATATAATATGAAATAGAGAAATAATGATCCAAGTTCACCTGCCATACGCAAATCTGCGGTCCTTGTGATGGTCACCAAAAGTGTCCCAGAGACGCAAGGACACACTGACATCATCCACCACATCCCTGGACCTTTCTAGAACCTGACCAGAGAGAGACACCTATCACATGCATGGAGATTTACCCGAGAAACTGTGTACATCACATTTTTAAATATCAGATTAATTATATATAGATTATAGTGTCATCCATCACATGTTTTTCATCAATCTATATTTTACATACTTTCTTTGAATGAATAAGAATATGACATTAGGCGTTCCTCACCTCCTGGCAGACTCTGTACTGATCTATTGCCCAGACGGTGGGCACATGTGTGGCAAGTAGCTGGTACTGTGTAAGCGTCGCATTGCAGGCCCGGGCACAGATGAGCCGGGTCTTTCCAACTGCGTTGTCCCCAACCACCACACACTTGATAGTCTCGACATTTGGCCTCTCATAGTCCATGTCAGAATCCATAAACTGATGCCTTTCACATAAAAAACAAACAAAAAATAATATAATAAAGATACAAACTTTTAAATATTTATTTTTGTGGAGGGAGCTTCAAAAAGTTGTAGTGACATTTCTTGCCAAGAAACTACCACAGATGAACGAAGACACAGAGATGTGAATATTGGTTGATTATTGGGTTACTAATAAATGGGTCAATGATGTAGTCATTATTACTATTATTTATTAGGGGCCAAGCCCCGAAGGGGCTGTAGCCCCTATTGTAATTGTAAGTTTTCCCTTTTATTATTATTATTCTTCCTCCCGAATGGGAGTCTATGGCAGCCCTATCAACGGAACATGAGAAAATGATGAAATTTGGCACAGTTGTAGAGATGCTCATGAATAGTGATTGGACCAAATTTGGAGTCTCTAGAACCAACTCTATAGCGCCACCACCAGTTCAAAATTTCAACATTCTAACGGTTTTAACATTTGAACTGTTTGTCATAGAAAAATTAAATTTAGTTCATCTGATTCGTCTCTTCATGCTGATGCTATTCAACTTCTTACATTAAGTCTCCACCCATTACAGTAGCGGCCATTTTGAAAAGTACAGTATTTGTTTTTTCGCTTCTCCTCCTTCAAAATTTGTCCAATTTTGTCCAATCTTTGATCAGATTATCTTTGGACTGAGCCGCACAGAAATGACTGAACAGATTTTTTTTATTCATCTTTGTTCAAAGGTTATGATGTCACGAAGTTAACGAGGTCGACCCAAAATTAGTATAGAGGCTGTATCTCGGCCAAACTTTGAGCAATCGAAACAAAAATTGGTACCCTTCATCAGAACCATGGTCTGAGGGTCTATGCCAAACTTGGGAACAGCGCCACCTACAGGTCATGAGATATGAAAAATGGCTATTTTGGCCAATAACTTTTGAACAGTTTGTCAGAAAATCAAGATCTTGGTGTCTATGGATTCCCTGTGCCATGCCGAATCCGACGATACCGATTCTGTCAATATTGGATGAATCACGTGTCCGCCATTTTGAATTTTGTCATAAATTGCGATATCTTTTAAACAATTTGACATATCTTCACAAAAATTGGTATGTATGACCTTTAGAAGGTCGTGAAGGTACCTGAGAAGTTTCAGCACAGCGCCACCTACTGTTCCACAGATGTAATGATTATTTCAAAAACGCTTATAACTTTTGAAAACACTTTCCAAAATGTGTATGCTTCATGTCATTTTATTCCCTGGCTTATGCCGATTCCGACAATGTATCATTTGTCATTTTCCTTAAATGTACCTGTCTGCCGTATTGAAGTAAATGAAAAACAGTTTTTTCGCTACTCCTCCGACAAATTTTGGTCAATTTTGTCCAAAATCAGCTCAGATGATCTTTGGACCGAGCCGCACAGAAATGACTGAACAGATTTTTGATATTCACTACCATTTCCGAGATATTCATCTCTGAATGTGACCTTGCTTGTGTTTGTTGTCTTATGCTAGTTAGCTTAGCACAGTAATTGCTTTGCATGCTAAACTATTGCTATTCTTTCTAATGTGGTCTTCAGTCAACAGGTTAACCAAAACTTAGTTGGCATTAAATAACTGTGCATACTAATATGGTTAACATGCTATGAAGCTTTTTTTTTTGTGAACTCTTTCTCACACTGAAACCTCTGCTTAGCATACTGATGATCTTGCATGGCTGATTAGCTCAATGTGTTACGCCACGGATCCCGAATGCTATGCATCGTGGGTTCGAAACTCAGTGTGACACATGCCCAGACCGCATGAGGTACTGTGGCAGGAAAAGATGCAGAACTTGTCTGTTCTAGGCATTCTGCCTAAAACTGGTCTAATCTGAAGCTATCACATGCAATTCCTTTATGTCCAAATTCGTAGTTATTCTTCTTCCCCCGTATGGTAATCAATGAACCATAAGAAGGAAAATTATCAAATTTGGCATGCTTGTAGTGATAGTAATTAAAAGTAATTTGACCAATTTTGGAGTATCTAGGACTAAGTCTATAGCGCCACCACCAGTTCAAATATTCACTTTTGTAAAGGTTATAACTTTTGAACCCTTTGTTCCAGAAAAATGAATGTCAATACAACTGATTCCTCTCTTCATACTGATCACATTCAATATCTTACATTAAGACTCCACCCAGTACAGTAGTGGCCATTTTGAAAAGTACAGTATTCCATTTTTTCACTACTCCTCCTACAATTTTTGTCCAATTTTGTCCAAAATCAGCTCAGGTGATCTTTGGACCGAGCCGCACAGAAATGACTGAACGGATTTTTGATATTCGCTACCATTCCCAAGATATTCATCTCTGAATGTGACCTTGCTTGTGTTTGTTGTCTTATGCTAGTTAGCTTAGCATGCTAATTGCTTAGCATGCTAACCAGTTGTCATTCTCTTTAATGTGGCTCTTCAGCTATCAAGTTAACCATGAGCTTCATTAGCATTAAGTTAGCTTAGCATGATAATATGGTTAGCATGCTAAGTAATGCTTTTTTGTAAATTCTTTCTTACACTAAAAGTTCTCTTCCACAGATTGTTGAATGTGCATCCTCAAGTAGCTCAATGTGTAAAGCCAGTTACCTGATGAGCTCTGCACCCCAAGATAGTGGGTTCGAATCCCAGGTGGAGCGGTTTTATGAAATAGTGTGTTTTGATTCCTTTACTGCCTCTTGGATTAGAAATAAATGCTTTTTGTTTCATGCTGTGTTCATTTTCATCTAAGCTTATGTACATTCTGAGTTCATTTTCGCCCGTAATTCTGAACCAGCTGTTTCATGTTTGTTCATTTTCTGCTGTTTTTCCTCTTCCTGCTCTGTATTGCGCTACAGCATGATGAGCTGCAGAATGATCTAAAGTAGTTATTAAATATAACATTCAGTGCAGTTTTATAAAAATTCTTTCATTTTGAGTTCATTTTCACATGAACTAATGAACTTCGGCAGGTGTGCCAACATTCACCTGCACAGTGGCGCAATGAGTTGAGAAATGGACATTGGACCCGGAGGTTGTGGGTTCGAATCCTGTGTGGGGTGCCTTTATACAATTGTGTGTAATGAGTCATTTTGATACCTTTTTTATCCAAATAAGCATTGTACTAATCTTTATTCCTCTTGAATGAGATACAAGTGTTTTTAGTTCATTCCCTGTTCATTCTCTGAACTTCTATTGATTTTCATTTCATTTCCACCTGTCCTTCTGAACCAGCTGTTTTGCATGTACATTCAATTTCTGCTGTTTTTGCTCTTCCTGCTCCGTATTGCGCTACTGCCCCTTCTGGGGCTTGGCCCCGAATTGCTGCTTGCAGCTATATTTATTATTATTATTATTAATTTATTATATAGAATATATTATATTTTAGTTGATAAACCACATGACATTATGAGAGTAATTAAATTTAAACTTTTCTCGAAAAAGTCATGCATTTTTTTCCAATAACAACCAAAACAGGAATACAAAAATTACACTCCTAAGAACTTTGTATATATTTTAGGGTACGCTTACACACGCTTACACAACAACAATGTATAAAAATGGAAAAGTTTTTCCTTTGCATTTTTCGTGTACAGACGACAACATTGTCAAAAAGATCCCTGTTCACACAAATCCGTGAAAAGGATTAAAAATGCTGTATTCTGCTGACAGGCCAGTAGTGGGCACTGTCACGACACGTAATACACATGCGCATGACGTCACCATTTTCACAAAATCGTGTTTTTGTAGTTTACACAGAGATGATAACGGTATCGTTTTCAAAAAATTGCACTTTGAAACCTATATTCAAAACTTTGCATTTTCAGGCCCCTAAAACGCTGTTGTCATGTAAACACACATAAAAAAAAATCATTTAGTTGAAAACAGTTTTTTTTTTGTTGTTGTTGTGTAAACGCTCCTTTAGTTTCTTACAACCACTAGGACCAATTTCTCCATACTTAAGTCACTTTTTTTAAAAGTGATCACAACAGCAGTCTATGTGGGCTAAACTGTGGGTCATTTATCACTTCTTTGGCACAAAATGCATTCGATAACTACATCATTCAAATTACATAAATTCTTTTCTCACTTTGACACAACCACTACTCAATAAACCTACAAGTCAATTTTCACATTTACATACTCTTCAAACTGTTATACTTAGGTTCAAACCAATAACATAATACAAGACTGAATAAGACAGCAATTTGCTACAATACTACTGTAATACCATGTTGAATCTAAAAAAATGAAATACAATGAAAACAATTAGATGTAGCTAAACACATGTTAGTTTCAATTTCATTATCATCCATTCAAAAGAGGAAAACTTAGGAATACTTTTGTACTGTAATGGACATGGATCATGTTACATATACTACAGTGAATTATGAACAGTAGAGATTGTCATTCTTGTTTTGTAAAGTAATTGTACAAAAGAAAACATAATGTGTGAAATAATACCTTTTCTTAGTGTTTTTAGGTCATTGTTTTTTGAGTGACAAAGTTTGTTGGGTGAACCCTTTGCTATAGTGTACGGAAGAATGGCTTGATTGCATCTATGAAGTGTTTTGGTCATTTAAGTGTATTTTAAATGTGAAATTAACTGTGAAGTCTGTCTTGGCTGTGCCAAGTGGAGAGTTGGTAAGGAGAACTGTGTGAAGAGTTTTGAAAAAGTGACCTATTGAGAAATGTGTCATAGTGATTGTATAAAAATAAAAAATAAAAACTGTAAGATATTTCTTTTCTTTGAAAAGATTTTTCCTCTTAAATGTGATTGACTCAAATATACAAACAACTGATGGCATATAATCACAAAAATATTATGTAAATAAAACAATTCCAATCCCATTTTTAGTCATTCACACATCCCGACTTCCTCCATTCACCGCACTGAAAGTAAAGTCTATAAAATGATTGTGGTCCAAACAGACCTGATTCAGCATTTTGAGCAATCAGAGAATGGTAACATAAAATCAATAAAGGAACTACCTCTATGGAAGGGTTTAGCTCTAACCCTAGTCAAACACTATAGCTAATCAAGGGCTACGTCTGAAAGCTTAGGCAGCTGACTTGTTGTCTCACTGCCCTATCAGGCAGTGATATTGCAGGCAGTGTTTGCGCACGAAGGCACATAACAAAATTGATTTTGGCCAAACTTCAGAGGCAGCATAACAGTTTAATGATCTACAACAAAAGAGCTTTGGAACTAAGTGAATCTTTAATTACTACAATATAAATTTCTTGCCTGAAATGACATCAAAAACGGAAAATGTTGGTCAAAAACATACATTTACACACAAACTGACCACCAAATGCACCTTTCAGACGCCATCTTTATTTTTTACCTTAACTGTCACAATGGAAGGGACATGATTGTGGGATATCAAAGGCAGTGAAGCATAAGGATTCAAAACATAAGATTTTTAAAATTAACTCAAAAGCCAGTGAAGGGATGACAAAATAGGGAAGATATAGTCCCTCTTTTTAGACTCAATCAAAAGTCTAGCGACCACATTTTGAACAACTTGCAATTGTGATGATGAAGATTGAGGAAGACCATATTAAAGAGATTTGCAGTTATCTAATTGTGATTTTATAAGTGCATGAGTCGCAACTTATAAATCTTTACCTGAAAGAAGATGCTTCAACTGTGCATCTCAATTGGAAAAAGCCTCCTCTAATAACAGCACTCATTTGTTTCTCAAAAATTAGTGAAGAGTCAAAGATCACTCCAAGGTTTTTCATTTGTTTGCATACACTGGTTGAGAGAGGACCTAACTGGGCTTCCAGAGCAGGGAGGAATTTGCAGGACAATCTAGAATTAAAACCTCTGTTTTATCCTCATTTAGCTGCAAAAAATTATTTGTCATCCACCTCTTAAAGGGATAGTTCACCCAAAAATGAAAACGTACTCGGTTACTAACGTAACCTCGGTTCCCTGAGATACGGAACGAGTACTGCGTATGGGGAAAGGTCTCCCTTTTTCCCCGCTGCTGAAGCCTTTTTCAATAACGCAGTGTAACTGCACCATCATTGGTTCACTCATAGACAAGTTGTTGAACCAATGACGGCGCGGCATAGCTGCGCGGCCTATGGCGACAAAGCGCGCGAATATTCCCGCCGAAATGGGCGGGGTTAAGGGCTATATAAGCAGGCGTTTCGCCATAGGATTTCAGTGTCATTCGACTGAAGCGACGACCCTGAGCCGCAGCCTCGTGGCACGGCAAGTATCGCAGTACTCGTTCCGTATCTCAGGGAACCGAGGTTACGTTAGTAACCGATTACGTTCCCTTTCGATACTTCACTCGTACTGCGTATGGGGAACGAATTCAACCACGCCGTGCCACGGCTGGGAACGATATAGCTTGAAGTTTGGACACCTGAGAGGGGGCCAAAAAGACAAGCGAGAGGGCAAGCCCTTACCGAACCCTTGCGTTACACTTAGAGGAAATTTATTTCCATGATAGCGTGAGGCGGAGCTCATCTGAGGCCGCTAATCACACTGAAAGGACTCGAGCCTGTAAGGTCGGGACATCGAGATGGTAAAAACCTGACAAAGGTGGACGGCGAAGACCAGCCGGCCGCCACACAGATGTCTTGGATGGAAACTCCGTTGGACCAAGCCCATGAGGAGGCCATCCCTCTAGTGGAGTGGGCTCTGACTCCTATGGGGCATTTGGCTCCCAGTGAGGAGTAGCACAGCGTAATAGCGTCCACTATCCAACGAGAAATGCGCTGTTTTGAGACCGGAGATCCTTTGGTGCGGCCTCCAAAACAGACAAAGAGCTGATCTGACTGTCTGAAAGACTGCGATCGCTCTATGTAGGTCCTCAATGCCCTGACAGGGCAGAGTAACTCCAGCCCTTGCTCTTCCGTCGAAGGGGGCAGAGCAGAGAGCGAGATGACCTGAGCTCTAAACGGCGTTGAGAGCACCTTAGGGTCGTAGCCATGCCTGGGTTTCAGAACGACCTTAGAGTCTCCAGGCCCGAATTCGAGGCATGCAGGGCTCACAGAGAGGGCCTGCAAATCGCCAACACGCTTAACCGAGGCCAGTGCTAACAGCAAGGCGGTTTTTAGCGTCAATGGCCTGAGGTCGACTGAGCCCATTGGTTCAAATGGGGCTCCTTTTAAGGCCCTGAGGACCAAAGACAGGTCCCAGGAGGGAACGGTGAGGGGGCGAGGAGGATTCAATCGCCTAGTGCCCCTCAGGAAACGGATGACAAGTCCGTTTCGTCCCACTGATTGGCCAGCAATAGGAGCATGGAACGCTGCAATGGCTGCTACGTAAACCTTGAGCGTGGAAGGGGTGCGCCCCATTTCCAAGCGTTCTTGGAGGAAAGACAGTATAGAAGATACGTCACTCTCCATTGGGTCTATGTTGCGTGACGAACACCAGTCAGCAAAGACCGACCATTTCTGGTCGTAGAGGCGTCTCATGGACGGCGCTCTAGCCTGAGAAATGGTATTTAGGACGTCCCTGGGGAGGTTAGTAGGCTCCCATCGAGGGACCAGAGGTGCAGAGCCCAGAGCTCCGGCTGTGGGTGCCAGATTGCCCTGTTCGCCTGAGAGAGGAGGTCCCGTCTCAGGGGGATCGGCCACGGGGCTCTCAGAGAGAGCTTGAACAGCTCTGAGGACCAAATCTGGTTCCTCCAGAGCGGGGCCACTAGAAGGACTCTGTGTTGGTCTTCTCTGATGCGCCTGATGACCTGAGGGCGATCGGAGGAAAAGCGTAAAGGAGCGTGCTGGGCCATGAATGGGCCAGAGCGTCGACCTCCTTCGAGAAAAATGTTGGGCAATGAGAGTTGTCTTCTGAGGCGAAGAGGTCTATCTTTGCCTTCCCGAAGAGCTCCCAAATCCTGAGGACAACCTGGGGATGGAGCGTCCACTCGTCGGAGGGGACGTTGCTCCGTGACAGCATATCTGCACCCAGATTGTTCCTGCCAGGAACATGAGTCGCTCTGAGCGACTGAAGCCTCGGAAGAGCCCATTCCAGTAGACGTTTCGCCAGAGCGCATAAGCCACTGTCATACTGTCCGATTGGACTAGAACGTGACGCCCTGTCAAATGAGCCTGAAAGAACTGAAGGGCCTTCATCACTGCTAGCATCTCTAGACAGTTGATGTGCAGAAGGCTTTCCTCTTGGCTCCATGAGCCGAAGGCCGGTCTGCCGTCGCACACAGCGCCCCAACCCGAGTTGGAGGCGTCTGTTGCTAGCACCGTCCTTCGTGAGACCGCCTGTAAGGGCACTCCGCGCTTGAACCATACAGGGTTCGTCCAAGGTTTCAGGGCTAGAAGACAGGCCTGATTGACCTTGAGGCGAAGGCGGCCGTGCCGCCAAGCGCTGGGAGGAACCCGGAACTTCAACCAGTACTGAAGAGGCCGCATCCGAAGAAGGCCGAGCTGTAGTACCGGAGAGGCGGAAGCCATTAGCCCTAGCAGCCTCTGAAAAAACTTCAGAGGGAGGCAGGCTCTGTTCTTGACTGAGGCTGTGAGCTGCTGAATCGTCAGAGCGCGCTCTGGCGAGACTACTGCCGTCATATGGACTGAGTCGAAAACTGCTCCCAGAAACGATATTCGTTGAGTGGGGCACAGCAAGCTCTTGGTTGCGTTGACCCTGAGACCCAGGCATTGTAAATGGCTGAGGAGCACGGATCTGTGGTGTTCCAGCTCGACTCGCGAACGGGCTAGAATGAGCCAGTCGTCGAGATAATTCAGGACTCGGATTCCCGCCTGTCTGAGAGGGGAAAGTGCCGCGTCCATGCACTTGGTGAAAGTGCGAGGAGCCAGAGACAGCCCGAAGGGCAGGACCGTATATTGGTATGCCACTCCCTCGTATGCGAATCTCAAGAATCGTCTGTGACGAGGGGCTATCTGGATGTGAAAATACGCATCCTTCAGGTCCAGCGAGCAGAACCAGTCCTCGGGGCAGATGTGCGCGAGGATCTGTTTCAGTGTCAGCATTTTGAACTTCCGTCTCATGAGGGAATGATTCAAAAGTCTGAGATCCAGGATGGGTCTGAGACCACCATCTTTCTTGGGGACCAGAAAATAGCGGCTGTAGAAGCCTGACTCGCTTTCCGCGGGGGGAACTATTTCCACAGCTCCTTTTCTTAGCAACGTCATGACTTCGGCTCGGAGGACATGGGCGTCGTCCGGATTGACCAAAGTTTGAAGCACCCCGCCGAAGCGAGGGGGCCGGCGTGCAAACTGGAGCGAGTAACCCTGAGTTACGATCCCCATGACCCAATCTGACACATCGGGGATGGCCTGCCAAGCCTCGGCCCGAGTGGCAAGGGGTTGAATGATATCGTGTGACAGACCGCCGCTGAGGGGGTTGTACACCGAGAGTAGCGGAAGAGGAAATTTGCTCTCTTTTAGATGATATAAAAATTTGTTCGCCGTGAAAACGGCGTTTGGAGTGGGCGCAACAGTTGTGTGCCCAGTTGTCACTTGAAACATGTTTCCCACGCCCGGATTTAAACGAGGCGGAGGGGAAAATGTTCGTGGGAGCTTTTGGGGTGGTCCGGTCGCGACGGGACGATTCCCCATCCTCTTCCTTCCTGGCAGATCAGGATGACTTCGGAGGCACCGGGTCCAGCACAATCTTGGGCCGGGGTCCCTGGCGTCTCGGGAAGGGATGGGGCTTGGCAGAGCGCGAGCGCTGGCGTTGCTCCTTAGGTGGCGCTGACTGCGGTGCTGCAGGTGGAGCGGGCTTGTGCTGCTGAGCCGACGCAGTCCTGGGGCGGCTGGAAGCAGAGCTGGAGCGCTTGGGCAGGAAATGTCTCATGGCCTGAGACGATTTCTGTGCCGCTGTGAAGCGTTCAGTGAAGCCATCCACTGCAGGGCCGAAGAGACCAGAGGGAGAGACCGGGGCGTCTAAGAAGGCCGTCTTGTCATTGTCCTTGATCTCCGTCAAGTTAAGCCACAGGTGGCGCTCCAACACTACCAGGCTGGCCATGGAACGGCCGATGGCCTGAGCCGTAGCCTTCGTGGCTCGCAGGGCAAGGTCAGTAGCGCTGCGAAGGTCCTTGAAAGCCGGCGCGTCAATCCCAGACTCGTCCAGAGAGCGGAGGAGTTTGGCCTGGAAGACTTGGAATATGGCCATGGAGTGTAGCGCAGAAGCGGCCTGTCCTGCCGAAGTGTAAGCTCGACCAGCTAAGGTGGAAGTAGTCCGGCAGGGCTTGGAAGGGAGTGACCTCTTAGCTTTCCATCCCACAGCCGCGGGAGGGCAGAGGTGAGCAGCCACTGCTTCGTCAAGGGGTGGCAGGTGCTCGTATCCCTTTTCCTCGGCGCCGTCGATGGCAGTGAGGGCGGAACGGTGCGTGGTATGAAGGCGGGCGGAGTAAGGAGCGCGCCACGACTTCGTCAGCTCCTCGTGGACCTCGGGAAAAAAGGGCGCTGCTCGCTGGCGAGGGGCTTGGCGGCGGCCAGGCAGGAACCACTCGTCAAGGCGACTGCGCGACGGCTCCTCAGGTGGGGCCCAGTCGAGGTCCAGCTCTTCTACGGCTCTGGATAGGATGCGGAAGAGCTCGGCATCCATGCCCTGGCCATGTTCAATGGGCTCCAAGGGAGGCGGGGGGGCGGGACCGTCCGATTCGCCAGCCCACACTTCTGCTTCGGAAGCCGCAAGAGACATGGAGTCGTCCTGCTCGTCGTCTGTTCCACCGAATGAGACAAGGTCACTCGCTTCCGCAGAGGGACGCTGCTCAGGCCGAGAGAACAGGACGGGAGATGGTTCCCTCGGAGGAGAGGGCGAGGCACGCGGGAGCTGGGCCGGCGTAAGCTCGCCTATCTCCTGGCGCTGGGTCGCTCTGCCCCGCTGTCTCTTCCTAGCCGGCTCGCGGGAGGAAGGAGACGGGAGGGCGCGCGCGGCGAGATCACCCTCTGTGAAGAAGGCGACCCGCGAGCGCAGGGAACTGAGACTCATGCACTCGCAGTGCGGGCATGAGTCCCCAGCGAGCGCGCCGTCTGCATGGGGCTTGCCCAGGCAAGCGACGCACTCGCTGTGACCATCACCGTCGTGCAGGGCCCCACACGAGTGGCGGGGCATCTGAGAAGACGCCGTTGCCGTGAAAACGGCACTTGGGTGGCTCTTTTAGAGCGGCGAGGGCCGCGGAAGCTCTAGAAGCGGTGAAAACCGCTGAAATACGCTCTTTTAGAGCGGCGTTAAGCCGCGGTGAAGATCTCAAGACGGCGCGCCGGATGGCGGCAGGGGACACACAGGAAGCGGCCGGGAGCGGGAAGCGGGAGGCGGCGACTCGGCGACGGCGCTGACGCTGCAGTCGGAGAGGGCGCCGGCGCTGTCCTCAGTCCGGCGAGTCCAGGCGAGTCCGCTGCGGGAGCCTCTTCAGACGGCGGCGAGAGCAGTCAGGAAGGCGGCAAGCTTCTCGGCTTCAGGCGGAGATCAGCGAGGAGATGATGAGGTCGTCGCTGAAGGAGAAAACACTGAAATCCTATGGTGAAACGCCTGCTTATATAGCCCTTAACCCCGCCCATTTCGGCGGGAATATTCGCGCGCTTTGTCGCCATAGGCCGCGCAGCTATGCCGCGCCGTCATTGGCTCAACAACTTGTCTATGAGTGAACCAATGATGGTGCAGTTACACTGCGTTATTGAAAAAGGCTTCAGCAGCGGGGAAAAAGGGAGACCTTTCCCCATACGCAGTACGAGTGAAGTATCGAAAGGGAACTTGATGTTTATCTGCTTACTCCCAGGGCATCCAAGATGTAGGTGACTTTGCTTCTACAGTAGAACACAAATGATGATTTTTAACTTCAACCATTGCCGTCTGTCAGTCGTATAATGCATGTCAATGGGAACTTCGTCTATAAGAGTAAAAAAAAAAAAAAAACAGGACAGACAAATCCGAATTAAACCCTGCGGCTCGTGACAACACATTGATATCCTAAGACACGAAACAATCAGAAACCGAACACTATTTACTATGTATTTTCAGAACGGTATTTTCCACTATGTCCAACTGCCTTGAGTGCGGGCACGGCGTCCGATGCATGAGGTGTGTACGCGACTGGCGTAGTTTACACAAGCGCCGGAAGTGATCTGTCGCGCGTATACATCACTTATTGTTTACACAAACATTGCAGGTATGACGGCTAATCAAAATGGTACTTACTTGCGATTATCCGGATTGTTCGAACCGACTTAAAACTAAAGGATTACATTCTCTCGCATGAACTCATTCAGGAGCGGTGACTTTCCACGTGTTTCCAACTTCTGAGCCTGCTCTCCTGAAGTTATGGTTGATTGCTCTTCGGCTGGATATCAACACACCCATTAACGTACTGAAGTTGTTAAGGGTCTACAGCGATCATTTTCCCCTGATGATTTTACATACCCAGGAGAGGATCACGTACAACTTAAAGCATCAGCTGTGCCTATGGTTTTTCCACATCCAATTGAGGTATGTGAACAAGATCTTTGTATTTGTCCTTTTTATTTTTAAAGCTGCCCTTATGAAAAGTAACAAAAAATAAATAAATAAAAGTTTTGATGTAATAAAACCATGTTTTTTAGTGGTTTACTTCCATTTGTATAACAACTGTTGTACTACAGGCACCATGTTTAAACTACGCCAGTCGCGTACACACTTCACGCACCGGATGCTGTGTGAGCGCTCAAGGCAGTTGGACATAGTTGTGTATTAGAGGTAAAACATTATGTAAACACTGTTCTGTTTCTCACACAAACCGATCGTTTCATGTCTTAGGACATCAATGTGTTGTCATGAGCCGCAGGATTTCATTTGGATTTGTCTGTGCATGTTTTTTTTCTCTCAGATTTTGTTACCATTGCCATGCATCATACGACTGACAGACGGCAGCGGTTGGAGTTAAAAATCAGCATTTGTGTTGTACTGAAGAAACAAAGTAACCTACATCTTGAATGCCCTGGGGGTAAGCAGATAAACATCAAATTTTAATTTTTGGGTGAAATATCCCTTTAATATAATTTACACATTTCAATAACAGATCAAATGAAACAGTTGTGCCTAGCCTTACTGGAAGGTAAAACTGAGAATCGTCCACACAACATTTATATAAAATGTTGTATTTCTGAAAAATGTGGACCAAGGGAAGCATAGAAAGGGAAAACAATAAAGGTCCCAAAATGGATCCATGGGGAACACCACACAAGACAGGTGCAGTTAGTATTGTTTCTAAATTTACGGAAAAAATCCTTTATCACATCAAAATTTACATCAGATGAAGGTATCTCAGGAGACTGGAAGTGATGCTAACATTGGATTCGGATATGCCTTCCTACCTTGGAATGCATCCTCTGAATGCAGCAGTTTTAGTCTTTAGGACGCAGCCAAGGTCTTTAGGATTAGAATAAAGTATACAGACAGGTGAGTTTGAGAACTAAACTCTGCAGGAAAATAGAACTCAAGGGCCAGAGTTCAGAACCCCTGCCCTACACGGTCTTCATAATGCTCTTCTGTACTGATGCCAGTGTCATCTAATTTTAGAGTTCTTTAAAGCAGGGGTTTCAAACTCAGAGTTTAGCTTCAACGTTAATTAAACCTGATCCAGATAATAAAGTATATGCATCATCGACATCTAATTTTAGAGTTCTTTAAAGCAGGGGTTTCAAACTCAGAGTTTAGCTTCAACGTTAATTAAACCTGATCCAGATAATAAAGTACTTATTTAAAAACTACAGTTATGTGTGTTGAAGTTGGTTTGGAGATAAACTCTTTAGGACTGTGGCCATCCAGAAGCTGAGATTGACATCCCTCAGGGTTCCTACGCGGTTTGGAAAAGTATGGAATTTGATTTGAGTTTTTTCCAGGTCTGGAAAAGTATGGAAAAATATTTGTGTTTCCAGACTATTGCCTCTATTCAGTTTTCTAATTTATTATACCTGCAAACTAGTCACTTTGTGGCGAAATTAGCAGTTTTGAATCAAAATACATAATTTATGTGAATTGTTTACATCCGAAGAGTTATTTTTTCGGGGTGAGTGACTGTGTGACACAAGATTCTCATAAGAATTGCAAATGGGGTTACTATTTTTCCATAGACTGGAGTTAGTCACGATCTGTGTCTGTGCTCTGTGGCGTGATAGATCGCTGTAGCGCTCGTGAACCAGCCATCTCTTTGGCTTTACTAGTTACAACACAAAATGATTGAACATCTGAAGGTATATTGAAAGATACAGTACAACTTACCAAAATCTGTCATGTCACATGCAATCGATTAATCAGCGTTTCAACCGCAGAAAGGCGTCAATAAAACAGCTTGTAAAAATGTCACATTTAGCCTACCTCAGAAAAGCCTTACAATGTCCAATAACTCATCATTTAGCTACAAAAATGAACTTTGAGAGGAGCATTTTGCTAAATATATGCTCTATAGGCTATTACATATTCATTGTATTTGTACTTAACATGTGCTTCTATATTGAATACATAAATCTGTTTTATGACAGTCACCATTTAAATGTTTAGGCCTACATAAAAAGAGTAGAAAAATAATTGTCACTTTTATTATAACGTTATAATAAAAACTTCCTTATGTGTAAGTTAGCCTATATGTAAGTAACTTACGATCAATTTAACCTAATATTATAATGACGTACCAGCTGTGGTTCCCTGTATTGTTTACAGCATTAGTTGAGAGATTTTTTTCTTTGAGGAAATTTGCCATGTACTGTACCTGATAGGCCCAAATTAATCAATACTGAATCAAAGGTAATCAAATCAAAATCAAATCGCAAGCTTCTGAATCAAAATCGCATTCGATTGTGAAATTTGTCAATGCTCAGCCCCGGTGCCAAAATGTTTTATTTTTTATTTTTTACTTGAAGCAAATGTTGTTTTTTCCATTTATTTTCTTTTCAGAGTGCACCAGAATGCTTCCTTTACATGTTAAAATCACAAAAATCTTCTCCTGGGGGAGGATGCCCCCAGACCCCCTACAACTATCTACTTTCTACATGTCACCTTTTTCACCTCTCTTCACTTTGCAAATATGTTTATAGAGTTACGAATTTCTAAAATATTACGGAAACTGCTTGTGCTACTCATACTCGTAGGCTACTCTATAAAAATACTTTGAATACTTTGAAACATTATAGGTTTCATATATTATATGTATATATGATATATGATAATATATGATACATATAATGTCGAGAACAGAGCAGATGTATAAATCACAGAAGGATCTCTATAAAGGAAATGTATCGAATTAATAGACAAATTAAATATTCACGCCTATGTAGTGAGTGGTATGGCCGGAAAGGGAAACAAACTAAGTCATGCCAACTTGTTAAACGGAATATATTAGTACTTGTAGATTTTATCCCCAACAAAAGTTACACAGGTACGTGGTTTTTAAGAAGAGAAGGGCCTAGACATGAATACTAAATACAAAACTTTATTTCAACAATCAAACACTAATTTAAAAATCACTAAAAGACTGTAGGACCCGGACTACAAACATGAAGCAGTGACATTTCCTCTCTCAAGATCCATTAATCAGTTCATGTGAGTACAGTGGTTCAATATTAATATTATAAAGCGGCGAGAATATTTTTGGTGCGCCAAAAAACATAGAAAGGGAGACAGAGGCTCACCAATGGCAGAAATCGTTTGGAAGGAGGTCTGGAAATTTGAGTATGGAAAAGTATGGAATTTTTAAATGGAAAATGTGCAGGAACCCTGATCCCTGCTATAATGTGAGCTGCGTGTTTGTTTCCTTGAGTGAACTATTCCAAAGTCGCAGTGAGTGATAGGATATTTAATTAAGCTCAAAGCTGTTACCAACATCAACATCACAGAGACTAGATAACGTCACTAGAGGTAAACAAGCTGCTGGGGTTACCAGCTGGGTAATCATAAATTCAAAGGAACAGATGCTTATGATAAAGTGCAGCTGGAGTGAGATGTTGCCATTGTTGTTTTCCCCCCAAAATTCTTTCTGTAACAGATGTGTTTCACAGTAATGCATACTCAAAGTAGAAAACTTAAAGAGATGGAAAAATGAAAAAATTAACACTTTATTTTAATGTGCCAGTATGTTACACATAATACACTGTAACATTAAAATAAAGTGTTACCTCATCATTTAGACACTCATTGCATGCCAAACCAAAACACTTTCTTTCCTCTGCATCATTCTGATTGAACAACAAGCATAAATGACACGTTGCATAATAATAAATAATAATATGTTCATTAGATTAAGATACATGATAGAAAACGTTTTATTACATATAATCAGTCAGTGTATGTTTATTTCAGTACACACTGAATAAAAGTAGTAAGCGTGAAAGTGCTCCAATAATCTGATCCAGTAATGCACATAATCTGTCAATGATCATCATTTTTATATGGCATATAATCAATATGGAGTAGGCTATATCATGTCATTACAGTTAATCATTCCATCACTCAGCGTTAACTGATAACATATCAAGTTACAATGATAAATATTCACGCGGCTGAAATATTGATTCGATCACAAGCGCATCAAAAATCCACTATAAGCTACTTCAACTAAACACAGCACCGCAATAACCGGACATAATGTAGCCTAGGCACAAACAGCTCTAAATAATGTCACTCGGAAATAAAGTTAGGCTATGCATTCATGTATAAGTATCCAAATTCTATTAAGTTATATAAGAAACAGTACATTATTACCTCGTGTCTTGAAAATGGAGGTGGCTGGTATAGCAGCAGTCTTTGGTTTCCAAGGAAACGGAATCTACTCCTCCTCTAATACTGTACCACGAGCCCCTCTTATACTTAATGCAATGTTATTCCTATACTCTAATCAAATAAACAAAGAATAGATAGCTAACGGCTGTCTCAAAACTATATGCATCATCGACAGCAGATAAATAATATTGAATAAAAAATTTAAAAACCGGATTTTGTATAGCCTAAGTGTCAAGCGCAAGATGAAGTAACGTGACTCCTTCTGCTATATCGACCCTTAAGACGTTTAAATAAATTTAAACACAGCATACACCAACGAGAGTGTAATGAACGAGCATCTCAACTCCGTCCAATATCAAAACTAATGATCTCATTCAGAATTAAACCATAGGCTGCAGCGTTACAAGCCATTTAGTAGTTACAGTGTAACCTAATGGTTATAGGCTAGTAAGCTGTAAGTTAAACGCATTCATTCATTCATTTAAGCTTTTTATGTCATTAGGCTAGCCTATTATTAGGCAATAATCATATTAAAATAACCTAGGCCTACTTAAAAATAAAATAAAAATATGCAAATGCAATGAATAGCTAAATAAAGTCATACCATTTATTTTTACAAATTAAAATATAGTTGACTTAATAATGCAATTGCTTTTAAAGAGCAGGCTACGTGTGAGTGAAATTGTATGCTAAATGGAGCCACTGACAAAAATTACATCATTTGTTTTTGGATACTGGAATGATAGGCTATAGGTGAAGGATGATATTGTCTATCCCGTTTGCTGTCTCGTCTGAGAAAACCATTTAATAGCCTATAGTACATTTCTGATAACTCTCACAACAATCATTTAAACAAGCATCGATAGGATATTATAACCGTGGTGCATTTTCTGAGTGAAATGCATGTCTTACTACGTGCTATTATGTAACTGCAAATGTCCTCCTGAGAAAAGACACTTTAAGTGTCGTTTTAATAAATAACAGCGACTTAATGTCTTCATACACCAGTGAGTAGGTTAAACAGCCTGAGACCCACACAGGCTGCGGCTGCTCTTACCGCATCACAGGGAAGTGCTGCATCGGCTCGGCCGATATGGGGAAGCGACAGAACAAATGCATCGGAAGAGGCTGGAAAGCTGGCACTAAACTTCATTTTCGGATCAAGAATATACGGCTTACAATCGCCGCCACCAATCAAACCGCTTACAAGAGAAATTGTTCTATGCTTCTCCTTCTCGAGCAGCGCCATCAGATGAAACGTTGACTTTCAGCTCAGGCTCGTTGGCTGGCAGCAGCGGGGCAGGACAGACTACTGCTCTTGATGTTTCCTCAGTTACCGTACGAACTGTACAACACAGGCACAACAACACAGTCAGCACGGCCCATTCACCCACACATACAGACAGACAGACACAGTAGTTCTGCCCACACACCACGCACCCTCAGCGACTCCCTGTTTACTTGCTTTAGCAAGTGCTAAATTCAATCTCTTTATCCTTTATGTGATCCGTGGATAAAGAGGTAATTGTTTTTTCTCTTATTTTTTTTAAAGATCAGAGTCCAAAGGTCTAATCTGGGTTTAAGTGTAAGCACTACCTGGCTAAACAATCTAGGTTTGATATGTGTGGAGATTTTAAGCAAAAAAAAAAAAAAAATGTAGCACTAGCCTATATAAGAGAAATTATTACCATCTTGGTTGTTTCATTGATGAACAATAGCTCAAAAGCAAAAGCTTATGAAAAGATTTTAAAACACAGACTCCTGATCGTCTCTGGGATTATAGGCTGTCTGTGTCAATGTATATTTATAACATGGCAAACAGTCCCTGATTTAAAGGGTTATTCAAGGATAAATTTAATTCAATGCGATGTCACTTTTGTCAATGTCACTTTTCACTAAAGAAATTTGACTTTTCAAAGTTAGACATTCAATGAATGACAAAATAAATTACTTATGTTACATATACTGATCCACAGAAAATGTTGTTTCCTATACATTTTTGGTCAATCGGAGAACATGTATGGCATGTATCATCTGTGTTTTGGTTCTTTGAGTTTAGTTTAGTTTATTTTTTTTATTATTATTATTATTTTTTTATCTGTTTATTTTGTGTCCTTGATTGCTATGGTTTCTTAGTTGATTTATCATTCCCACCAACACAACTTTGGGGACAGTATGATTTTAAAAAGTGAATAATAATAATAATAATAATAATACTTTTATTCAGCAAGGATGCATTAAATTGCTCAAAAAATACAGTAAAAACATCTATAATGTTACAAAATGTTTATTTCAAATAAATGCTGGTCTTCAATAAAAACTATTCATCAAAAAATCCTGAAAAAAAAGTATCACTGTTGCTTAATATTGTTGTGTGATACAAAAAACTGCATCACACAACAATATTAAGCAGTTTTCAACATTGATAATAATAAGAAATTGTTCATGAACAGCAAATTAGTGCATTGGAATGATTTCTGAAGGATCATGTGACACTGAAGACTGAGTAATGATGCTGAAAATTCAGCTTTGCTATCACAGAAATAAATTACATTTTAAAATATATTCAAACACCGAACCGTCATTTTAAATTGTAATAATGTTTAACAACATTGCTGTTTTTACTGTATTTTTGATCAAATAATTGCAGCCGTGGTGAGCATAAGAAACTTCTTTCAAAAACATTAAAGGCCAGGTTTACTGACGTCTTTCCGCGTTTGAAACAACATTCCTTCTCGTCTTGCGAAGGGTCAATTTACTAAGGTTTACATTAGTCAATGTATTGGTATTTGTGCCATTATTTACTGCCCAAAAAAAGCCAGTCTTAAATCAGATGCTAATTTGGTAGATTGCATTAGTCAATATGGAAATGATATGGAACTGAATCATCCACAGAATCTTTCAGTCCTATTGGCGCTTTTATGGGATTGCGCTTTTATGCTATTTGCCCGGTTTAGTAAATCTGGCCCTAAAAATCTTAACTCACCTTATCTTTAACTTTCCTTCCTTGGTAACCAGACATGAAAGAAGAGCAGACCTCAAAATGTATTTAGCATGGATACGAATCCTTCTCCTCCTCGCTCAGGGGGACCATTTCTTTAAAGACCACACACGTGAGTTCCCTTTCGAATGGGAACTCGTGCTGCGTCTCCTAGAGGGTGCCATGGGGAATGCCTCCGGCAAGACTGGTGTCTGAAGCATGAGTCTAAATACAACAATGAACCTGACATTGGCAGGCGGCAGCCTATGACATCACAACTGGTACGGCCGAGAGTATAAAAGGGTGTGATGCATCTGCATTTAAGATGCTGTTTCTGCCAACTAAGCTGCCAGTTAAACTAATGTTAGGTCTTTGTGAGCCCCCCTGGCTAATGTGAGTGTTTTCAGGCCTCCTCTCGCTACAAAAGGTTGTCTTTATTGAGGCTCCCGCTCCCCAGAGCTCTGCTAGGATATCATTTGCGAGTTGTGGGCTCTCTGTGAGCCTCCTTGCATTGTGTCCTAAGCGTGGTGTGTTGTTTAGTCTCCTCTTGATTTAGAGAGTCGTCATACTGAGGTCTTTGTTCCTAGAGCTCAGCTAGGTAGTAGCCAAAGTTGTTAGGCTCTCTGTAAGCCTCCATGGCTACTTTGAGCATTGCTAGGCCTCCTCTCTCTAAAGAGAGTTATCTTACTGAAGCCTCCACTCCCCGGAGCTCCACTAGATTAGAATTGTGAGTTGTAGGCTCTCTGTGAGCCTCCTTGGCCATGGTGAGCATCATCAGGCCTCCTTTTATTGCTGAGAATTATTTTTATTGAAGCATCCGCTCCACAGAGCTCCGCCAAAGCTGCAACTTCTAGGTTCTCTTTGAACCTCTTTGCATGGTATCCTAAGCATGGGGCATAGTTAGTCCTCCTCTTGTTAGAGAGTCATCATGTTAAGGCCTTTGCTCCTAGAGCTCAGCTAACGTTTGCTAAGTTGTCAGAGCTCTTGGTGAGCCTCCTTGGCTACTGCGGGCATTGTCAGGCCTCCTCTCATTACAGAGAGTTATCTTTATTGAGGCCTCTGCTAGGACATCATTTTGCAGGTTGTAGGCTCTCTGTAACTCTGTGAGCCTCCTTACAAGATGTCCTAATTGTTGGGTGTAGTTAGGCCTCCTCTTGTTTTAAAGAGTTGTCACGCTGAGGCTACTGCTCCTAGAGCTTGACTAGGTGGTAGGGTAGTATGCTAAGTTGTTAGGCTCTCTGGGAGTCTCCTTGGCTACTGACCTTAGTGTGGGGCGTTACTAGGCCACCTCTCATTTTGAGAGTGTTGTATTTATGACTCCACTCTGCAGAGCTTCACGGGCCAGTTATCTCTGAGTGTTAGGCTCTCTGTGAGACTCCTTGGACACTGGCCTGAATAAGAGAACATAGTTAGGTTTCCTCCCTCTTGGAGGCATCCTGCTGAGGCCTCCGTTCTTGAGAAGCTCCGGTCTATGATTGCGTTGCTGGTGCTGGTACTCCTTTGAGTTTTTGACTTAGCTTAGTCAAGAAGGCACTCAACCCTTCAGCATGGAGGCATGGTTATACCGTTCCCTATAGTGCCTTCTAGGGGACACAGCACGAGTTCCCATTCAAAAGGGAACGTCTCAGGTTACACATGTATGCTTCAGTCTTGCCAGAGGCATTCCCCATGGTGCCCACAAGGGGACACAGCATCTTGTTCCCCTTCTCAGGGAATCATAGTTACATGCATAACCTGAGACGTTTTTAGACCTGGCTCACATTGTGATCTTCCCTGATGAGTCCCTGTGTTTATTGTATCATGTGGGACTTAATGATCAGATGAAAGCCCACCTGCCTGTGGATGGTCCTCGAGGAACCTTGTATGTGAAGACGATGCTCCTATTATGTGGACCCCTCTTCACAGTGGGTAACGAGGAGGAGGAGTCTGACCCTGAACCAGTGCCCATGCCCGCTGTGGACCCTCAACCAGAGGCATGGTTCATCCTGGAGCCAGCGTCCAAGGCCCAGTCCATCCAGTAGTCTGGCCTTTGCCTCTGCCTTGGTCTGTCATCCCCTCTCTCCACCACAGACTTCCAGGGCTTTTGCTGCACTTGAGCCCTCCACCTCTTTGGATCCACCGAGGTCCTCCTTCCCTCTGGCCCCACTATTTTTTACACTCCCACCGGTTCCACCTCAGGCTTGCAAATGCCACCTTAGCTCTGCCTTGGTCTTCTAGGCCTGCAACATTGCCTACGGCTCCACCTTGGTCTCCACCTCCTTCCCAATCCATTGGCTTTGCCATGGTCATCGGTCCAGCAATCTCCACCATGGATCTCCATACCACAGTGGTCTCTTCTTCTGGATTTCCTGTTCCGCCATGGTCCTTTCTTCTGCCGACTTTGCCGTGGTCATCTCCTCTGCTGGCCTGGCCAGGGTCTTTTCCTCCACAAAATCCTCCATGGTGGTCTATTGCTACTTCAAAGCCCCATTCTCTACCCACCCAACACCAACTAGGACTTTTGTTTAGGTTTTCTTTACAGCACCAGATGGTGCCTACTGGGGGAGGGGAGAGGGAGTTAATTAAGTTAAATCACTTAATTAATACTCTTAACCACACATCCACAGCACCATGTTCAGATAACAAGGTAGGGTGATGCTCGAATTGCCTACCGGTATCCATGAAGCGATGTGTGGGTCCAACTCACTCCAAAACAAATCCATCAAATGATGTTTTATTAACACAATTCGGGAGGAGCAGGTGCAGATTATTAGACTAATTATCACAGGTGGAAAGCATTCAGCTAATCAACCAATGGAGGTATATATACGGCAGACTTACCTCCGTTCGATTGACAGTTTATCAGCATCCCTCCAACACCCCATCTCCTCACTTCTAAATTCCATCTCTCATAACCACATCCGGGGGGAGTACTCTGGGTTCGGGCCAAAATTCCAAGCTCAGAGCCCTCCCCCTGGACAGCACACCAAATACGCATTACTCTCTCTATCTAATAAATATATGTATATGTGAACTCGTGAATTGGTGATCACCACAGGTTATTAGCAGGTAATATTGTATGAACTCCTCCATATATGACTCAATATCATGGCCAACTTGATTCTTGAACATAGAATATCCATAATCCTTACTGTGGTTCAGTGTTCTGTAATGTGTGGTCTGCAGCACGCAGGACGAGACAAAGTAGCTATAAAGCAAAATAATCTTTATTCAAGATTTTTAACACTCTGGAACAATAAAGGCGAACCTAAGAAACTAGCAAACCACATAAACATACAACAACTAACAAAGAACAGAAAGAACTCAAGGCTTAAATACACACAGGGGTAATTAACGTAACAAGAAACATGAGTGTATCTCAGTCTGAAACCACAGAGACAAACAAGCAAAGGGAACACAGGTAAACAGGAACAGAATCAAACTAAAACACAATGAAACTAAACCATTACAGTACTACTATGAAACATTTAGAGGTACGTAACGCAGCCTGAGGGCAAGATGGCGTCAAGAGGAGGCACATCTCCTGGGGCAGCGAACTTCTGCAACAAGACCTCAATCGTACTGTTCTTACAGCCCAGCAGATAAGAAAGGACAAAACTAAAATGCCCAACAGAAAAATCTAAAAAGAAAACCCAAGAGCTGGTAACCAGAAGAGATGGTAAACAGAAACTTTACTGACAGTCAGTAAACATAAACAAGTAGCAGGATGAACTTCAACTGGCTATGTAAAGGAATGAAGAAGAGTTAGGGCAGGCAAGGGTAAAAGTCAAGTCAGTTCAAACCAAAAAGTCCAAATAAACTCTCAACCTATAACTTTCTGAATATATAATTATATAAAAACATATATTAAAATTTATTTTTTAGCTTGAAATGGCACAATGCAATTACAGAATTACCCTTGTATTACAGGTTATGACAACTGTTGTAATAGCACTTTGGTGGTTTTATACACATGCATACTCATATGGTTTCTGATAAGGGAAGTGAGGAAAGTTCATTGTTAACGGTAGAACAGAAACAGAGAGAGAGAGAGAGAGAGAGAGTTCCACGTACAGAGCGCAGACAGTAGCATATGCCCGACACTTGCTAAACAGAGAGTCATTCACTACTATCGGATCAAACATTATGGGTACTGAAGTGAAAAATACAGACACACCACTGTCACTGAAAAAGTTTCACATCTCCGAGGATTATGGGTTTATTCTTCCTGAACCTCTGGTAGGTCATTACACTTGTAGCATTTTATGAGCTGTAACTAATCTTTTTTATTTTTATTTTATTTTTTATTTTACTTTATTTTATTTTTTATTTTTTTTGTATATTGTAAAATTGTAGTAAGAATGTACTATATTGGTGTTTTATGCTGTGTACAATTTAGGGAAATGAACTGGCTCAGAAAATGTAAATTTATGACAAAGGGGCAATTGATTGCTTTCAGGTACAAAGCCACAGTTTGTTTCATTACTTGATATTGTCCAAGTCACTGTGGTATTGGGAATGTTTTTAACAAACTATTAATTTGCATTCATATTAAGATACAGTAAGACTGATTGCTTGCATTTAAAAGCATTAGACTTTGACACTGTTTGCTTTCCGAGTAACCTTTGCTTTAATGGTAAATAGGTAAATACAAAACTTTGCACATTTCAAACACAGTTTTATCTTTGAATAACCAATGAAGCCAAGAAAGCTAATAGACAGTGGTCTTAGAAAACTCTCTACGTAAACTAAATTAGTTGGCTGACTTCAATAATTTTATTACGTGCAGATATTTTTTTAGCTGTAAAGGTCTTTGAATCGTAAACTTTGACTCGCGTTTAGTATCTGGGATTATGTATGTCTTTTAATGATTTGCGTAAAACTTAAAAACCACCTCAAGGTACACGTTTGGACTGTGTAATCAGTCATATTTAACTCTTTGGCTGAAAAAAACAAAAAAAACAAAACATAACTGTATGGTATATTTTATGGACATAAAGAGTAATGGAAGTGAGGATAGAAAAATAAAGTAAACTGTGACATATTATACCCAAAGATTCTTCATACAGTGGACTACCAGTAAAAAGAAATAAAATTTGGGACCAAAAATTATTTAGTCACTTTGACCTCACCATGTTCTGCTTAAGTGTTATCTGTCATAATTAAGATTTTTTTTTTCTGACACAGTTTAACTCTGAGATATTGTTTTACCATTTTTTAAACTATAGTGAATAAACTATATTAATGAATGAAATGTTCAAGGTGTCTGAATACATTTTGGTTTGACTGTACATAGGTTTTCTTTATATCAAAATACATTTGCATAACAGTAAATGTATAGAAAATTGATCATAAATGCATATTATATTACATACTGTGTTATGGACACATACTAATACACATGTACACTGTGTTTCAGACAGACCTGCCGGCGCACTACAAGCCCTGGATGGACATTGCCAGAAATGTGACAGAACTCATCTCTTCTCATTCTTTGCGCCTCAGAATTCATGATGTATGATCTTTCATACTAAGTGCACAATAGTGAAAGTGTCTTACATACAAAGATAAAAAAAAAAAACAATAATAATAACATCAATTTAAAATTTTGCTTTTCCATTCACTATTTTGTGCTTCAGCTCCCATATATTATGTATATAGACCGTTTCACAGTTTCCTTTTACTTTAATTTTCCTTTC
Organism: Chanodichthys erythropterus; assembly: GCF_024489055.1. Lineage (NCBI taxonomy): Eukaryota > Metazoa > Chordata > Actinopteri > Cypriniformes > Xenocyprididae > Chanodichthys > Chanodichthys erythropterus. The sequence goes on from NC_090229.1 coordinate 35,265,485, forward strand.
TGCCGTTACTTTCTTTTTATTTTCTTTAGAGGAACCACAACGACTATATGGGGATTGTTTAACCCTTTTGACACAGACACCTTAAAATAAAGTGTAACCTTTAAACAATAGAATTATTAATTGTGAATATCATTAATGAAGCAGATAAAGCTCTGTGATTATTACTGTAACTTAAACTAAGACTAATGTGTACTTACTAATGTCACTTTTCAGCTTCATTTTAAAACAAAGTATTATTTATATGATAGTTTTAAACATAAATATCTGTAATATTTAGAATTCTGTCATGTTTTTATGCCTTGTGTCAATGACAGTGACAGTCACATGCCACCATGTTTCATTTAAAAACAAGTGGTATTTTGCATTTAATCTAATAATCTTTTGTGATTTAGGTACCAAGTGAGAGGAAAAAAGCTCATGGTGGTGATGAGAATGGATGCAGGGTCTGAAAGGGTCAATAATTCAATTGTGATTGTTCAGTGATTGTTTTTTATGCGTTATCCTCTCCTAGATGCCTCTGTTGGAGACTCATTTGTTGCAGACCCATCGTGAGCTGCGTTTGGCTCATCTGGCTTTGAGCACGATGACTATGGGTTACGTATGGCAGGAGGGAGAGAGAGAAACAGTAAAAGTACAACAATGATTTTGTATGCAGTTCAAACCATTAATAGAACTGAACCACAGAACTGACCTTTCTGACTATTTACTGTCATGAACTTCCAGGTGCTTCCGAGGAATCTATCGGTGCCATTCTGTGAGGTTTCTCAGAGACTGGGTCTGCCCCCAATTCTTATCCACGCGGACACAGTCCTTGCTAACTGGAAGAAAACAGATCCAGATGGGTAAACTCAAGATCCATATAATATGATATGTAAAACGCTGTGTTAGCTTGCCCTGTTTTAACAAATGTTTGCATTTTAAGTTTAAATGGAAATAATTATCATGGTCTTCAGTACCTTTAGCATTCTTATTCATTTCAATAACAATTGCTCGGCAGAACCCACAGAAGTACAACATTTAAAGGGTTAGTTCACCCAAAAATGAAAATTCTGTCATTTATTACTTACCCTCATGTCGTTTCACACCCATAAGACCTTCGTTAATATTAATATTATAAAGCGACGAGAATATTTTTGGTGCGGCAAAAAAAAACAACTAAATAACGACTTATTTAGTGATGGTCAATTTCAAAATACTGCTTCAGGAAGATTCGGAGCACAAATGAATCAGTGTATCAAATCATGATTTAGATCGCGTGTCAAACTGCCAATGGCTGAAACTGCTTCCTGTGCGTAACATGAGAATGAACCTCACTGGTTCTTGCAGAAGCTCAAGCGTGCTGCGTAACTCGAGAATGAACCTCAATGGTTCTTGTGGAAGCTCAAATGTGCTGCTTAACACACGAGAATGAATCTAATTGGTTCTTGCTGAAGCTCAAAAGTGATGCGTAACTCGAGAATGAACCTCCTTGGTTCTTGCGGAAGCTCAAGCGTGCTGCGTAACTCGAGAATGAACCTCAATGGTTCTTGTGGAAGCTCAAATGTGCTGCTTAACACACGAGAATGAATCTAATTGGTTCTTGCTGAAGCTCAAAAGTGCTGCATGACACGAGAATGAACCTCATTGGTTCTTGCTGAAGCTCAAACGTGCTGCGTAACACGAGAATGAACTTCATTGGTTCTTGCTGAAGCTCAAATGTGCTGCGTAACACGAGAATGTACTTCATTGGTTCTTGTGGAAGCTCAAATGTGCTGCTTAACACACTAGAATGAATCTAATTGGTTCTTGCTGAAGCTCAAAAGTGCTGCGTAACATGAGAATGAACCTCATTGGTTCTTGAAGAAGCTCAAATGTGCTGCGTAACACGAGAATGAACTTCATTGGTTCTTGCTGAAGCTCAAATGTGCTGCGTAACACGAGAATGAACTTCATTGGTTCTTGCTGAAGCTCAAATGTGCTGCGTAACACGAGAATGAACCTCATTGGTTCTTACAGAAGCTCAAACGTGCTGCGTAACACAAGAATGAACCTCATTGGTTCTTGAAGAAGCTCAAATGTGCTGCGTAACACGAGAATGAACCTCACTGGTTCTTGAAGAAGCTCAAATGTGCTGCGTAACACGATAATGAACTTCATTGGTTCTTGAAGAAGCTCAAATGTGCTGCGTAACACGAGAATGAACCTCATTGGTTCTTGAAGAAGCTCAAATGTGCTGCGTAACACGAGAATGAACCTCATTGGTTCTTACAGAAGCTCAAATGTGCTGCGTAACACGAGAATGAACTTCATTGGTTCTTGCTGAAGCTCAAATGTGCTGCGTAACACGAGAATGAACTTCATTGGTTCTTGCTGAAGCTCAAATGTGCTGCGTAACACGAGAATGAACTTCATTGGTTCTTGCTGAAGCTCAAATGTGCTGCGTAACACGAGAATGAACCTCACTGGTTCTTGAAGAAGCTCAAATGTGCTGCGTAACACGAGAATGAACTTCATTGGTTCTTGCTGAAGCTCAAATGTGCTGCGTAACACGAGAATGAACTTCATTGGTTCTTGCTGAAGCTCAAATGTGCTGCGTAACACGAGAATGAACTTCATTGGTTCTTGAAGAAGCTCAAATGTGCTGCGTAACACGAGAATGAACCTCATTTGTTCTTACAGAAGCTCAAACGTGCTGCGTAACACGAGAATGAACCTCACTGGTTCTTACAGAAGCTCAAATGTGCTGCGTAACACGAGAATGAACCTCATTTGTTCTTACAGAAGCTCAAACGTGCTGCGTAACACGAGAATGAACCTCATTGGTTCTTACAGAAACTCAAACGTGCTGCGTAACACTAGAATGAACCTCATTGGTTCTTACAGAAGCTCAAACGTGCTGCGTAACACGAGAATGAACCTCATTGGTTCTTACAGAAGCTCAAACGTGCTGCGTAACACGAGAATGAACCTCATTGGTTCTTACAGAAGCTCAAACGTGCTGCGTAACACGAGAATGAACCTCATTGGTTCTTACAGAAGCTCAAACGTGCTGCGTAACACGAGAATGAACCTCATTGGTTCTTACAGAAGCTCAAACGTGCTGCGTAACACTAGAATGAACCTCATTGGTTCTTACAGAAGCTCAAACGTGCTGCGTAACACGAGAATGAACCTCATTGGTTCTTACAGAAGCTCAAACGTGCTGCGTAACACGAGAATGAACCTCATTGGTTCTTGAAGAAGCTCAAATGTGCTGCGTAACACGAGAATGAACCTCATTGGTTCTTACAGAAGCTCAAACGTGCTGCGTAACACGAGAATGAACCTCAATGGTTCTTGAAGAAGCTCAAATGTGCTGCGTAACATGAGAATGAACCTCATTTGTTCTTACAGAAGCTCAAATGTGCTGCGTAACACGAGAATGAACCTCATAGGTTCTTGCTGAAGCTCAAAGGTGCTGCGTAACACGAGAATGAACCTCATTGGTTCTTGCTGAAGCTCAAAAGTGCTGCGTAACACGAGAATGAACCTCATTGGTTCTTACAGAAGCTCAAACGTGCTGCGTAACACGAGAATGAACCTCATTGGTTCTTGAAGAAGCTCAAATGTGCTGCGTAACACGAGAATGAACCTCATTGGTTCTTACAGAAGCTCAAACGTGCTGCGTAACACGAGAATGAACCTCAATGGTTCTTGAAGAAGCTCAAATGTGCTGCGTAACATGAGAATGAACCTCATTTGTTCTTACAGAAGCTCAAATGTGCTGCGTAACACGAGAATGAACCTCATTGGTTCTTGCTGAAGCTCAAAAGTGCTGCGTAACACGAGAATGAACCTCATTGGTTCTTGCTGAAGCTCAAAAGTGCTGCGTAACACGAGAATGAACCTCATTGGTTCTTGCTGAAGCTCAAAAGTGCTGCGTAACACGAGAATGAACCTCATTGGTTCTTACAGAAGCTCAAACGTGCTGCGTAACACGAGAATGAACCTCATTGGTTCTTACAGAAGCTCAAACGTGCTGCGTAACACGAGAATGAACCTCATTGGTTCTTGAAGAAGCTCAAATGTGCTGCGTAACACGAGAATGAACCTCATTGGTTCTTACAGAAGCTCAAACATGCTGCGTAACACGAGAATGAACCTCAATGGTTCTTGAAGAAGCTCAAATGTGCTGCGTAACATGAGAATGAACCTCATTGGTTCTTACAGAAGCTCAAACGTGCTGCGTAACACGAGAATGAACCTCAATGGTTCTTGAAGAAGCTCAAATGTGCTGCGTAACATGAGAATGAACCTCATTGGTTCTTACAGAAGCTCAAGCGTGCTGCGTAACACGAGAATGAACCTCATTGGTTCTTGAAGAAGCTCAAATGTGCTGCGTAACACGAGAATGAACCTCATTGGTTCTTACAGAAGCTCAAGCGTGCTGCGTAACACGAGAATGAACCTCATTGGTTCTTGAAGAAGCTCAAATGTGCTGCGTAACACGAGAATGAACCTCATTGGTTCTTGCTGAAGCTCAAAGGTGCTGCGTAACACGAGAATGAACCTCATTGGTTCTTACAGAAGCTCAAACGTGCTGCGTAACACGAGAATGAACCTCATTGGTTCTTACAGAAGCTCAAACGTGCTGCGTAACACGAGAATGAACCTCATTGGTTCTTACAGAAGCTCAAATGTGCTGCGTAACACGAGAATGAACCTCATTGGTTCTTGAAGAAGCTCAAATGTGCTGCGTAACACGAGAATGAACCTCACTGGTTCTTGAAGAAGCTCAAATGTGCTGCGTAACACGAGAATGAACCTCACTGGTTCTTGAAGAAGCTCAAATGTGCTGCGTAACACATGCGAATGAACATCATTGGTTCTCGCATGATGATGAATGTTTATATGTGAATAAAAGACTAAATTTAATCTGTTCATCATATAAAGTGATCGAATCTCTTCAGATAACCGCTAAATTCATGTGGATTAGATTTACAATCTCTTTATGAACTTTTTGAAACGTCAAAGTGGTAGTTGCGTAGCTGTTTGTCAATAGAGGGACAGAAATTGCTCATATTTGATTAAAAATATCTGAATTTGTGTTTCTAAGATGAACGAACATCTTATGGGTTTGGAACAACTTGAGGATAGTTAATGACAGAATTTTATGAAAATATTTTTTGAGCGAACTAACCCTTTATGTGTGAACCGAATGCAATGTTTTTGGACAATTAATGACAATTAAAGACAATTAAATATGAAGTATACCGCCAAATGTACTGAACAGCATTTATAGTAAACTAAAATATACTTTAAAATAATATACTCATTTCTATTGAAACTTGAATGTCATGTATTTAAATTATGGCTGTCAAAATAACGTGTTAATTTCAATTAATTAATCTGAGAAAAAATAACGTGTTAAAAAAAATAACGCTGATTAATCCATTCCGTATTGACCTTTGAACCTGGAGCCGTTCTAGCCACCATTCGACAGTAAAATGAAGGAGGGAGACGACTGCTGCGCTGACGGACAGAACGAGCAGAGCTCCTCCCTCGTGCGCGCGAGCTCTCTCTGTCTTCAAAGTAAGCACTGTCTTTGCACTCTCTTTACCTCACACATAATAATGTGACTCAACTGACACAATGCTAAAAGTTCGTAAGACCAAATCCATGTTTCACGAGGCGCATTCGGATAATGTTTTTCCTGAATAACCGCTGGGTGTGAATAGAGCTTAAAAGAGCGTCACCTCATCTTCTCTGACAGGCGCCCTGCACGTGCAGCTGACATAAACCACACTTTCAGTAAACAAAAAGGAAATCCTATCCAGTGATGAAGTGTTTTCTGTGTTGAAAAAAATATTTTGCGATGTCCTAATGACAGTCGCGATTCGCACTTAACGCGTCAACGTCCGCTAATGTCCAATTCACGACCTAATGACTCATTTGAACAGATTCATTTTAATGAATCATGACAACAACTGATCTGTCCACACGGTCTTTAATGAATCATTTACTCGAACAACTCTCAAATGAGAACATAAGTGTGCCCATTTAGCAAGAGTGGATAGTCAAATTAGCCTTAATAATCCACAATATTTTCAGGTTATTTAAATGACAATGTGTAGTAAATTAGGCCTGCCTATAAAATCAGTTAGTTTATACTGGAGTGAGGTGAAACCAGAACAAAGCAAGCTGTTGTTAGCTAGGTGCATTCAATTGTGTATGGTAGAAAATTATATTATTAGTTCATATAACTTCTAAATGCTACTTTTTAATACTTTTCAGGTTTAGCAAAAAAGCATCTTCTCTTACAAAGCTATAAAATCACTCTTTTTTTTTTTTGCAAAGAGGGCAAGAAAGAATTACAGTGAGAGTGACGGGTACTTTATTGTCGGTATCGGCTCGCAGATCACGTGGGTAGGGCACTTTTTACTGTTTGTGTGGATGACCATGTCTGTCACCACCGAAGACCATTTTTGACCCTGCATTGATTCATTTGAATTAAAATATTTAATACTTTCACGGCAATGATCAATTAGCGTCGCACACCTGTAGGTCGTAGATAGGTGCGTAGGAAAAAAGACTGGTAAAGTCAAAATATGAAAAAACAAGGATGCCTGATGAAGATCATACGATCGAAATGTTGCTAATAAAGAACCTTTTTTATTGTTTTGCAAGTTGATAGTGTGTGGGATTGACAGCCCTAATTTAAATATATTTGTAATTACTTATTTGTAATGGTGAAGTTACAATTTGGTATGTTTAAAATATATTAACTTTATATCAAATAACAGACTACAGTTAAAATTTAAATTAAAATAGCCATACTTCTTTAAAGCATGACAAGAGTTGTTTATTAAAAGTTGTTTGTTTAAAAATGATGTACTTATATCCCATATTAAGACAAATCATGTTTCAGAAGTAACATGTGTATTATAAATCGCATATTTCTTTTTCATGCACAACTGGACACTGATTGTTCCCAGACCTTTTTCCGTGGAGTAAGTATTTTGTTGAATTAACAGAAATGTGTGTTACATGTTATTGATTTGTAGAACCAGCAGAGGGAGCCATCTTATTGTGTACAGTGTGGAACATGTAAATGTGCTCTATGTGTGATCAGATCCTCTTACAGATACATTTATGGCAAGAATTAGACATCACAATGATAACCTATAAAATAATGTAAAAAACTTTGTAAACCAGATGTTGATATAGTTTAAGGCTAGTGCTTCTGAAGTGTTGACCTGCCGTCTGACTGTTCTTGCTTCTTATAAGGAACTTGGAGTTGTTGTTGACATTGCCTGGAGGGGAAAGTGTAAGGGGTTTTTTTCTGGTTACACTGCTGGTGGAGTTGGCAGCTGTTCCTGGCCTGAAGGTCTGACACCTTTACAAATGCCACAGTTCAAAGACAAAGCATGAGAAACAGAAGCCATGATAATAAATAATTCATATTGATACATCATGGTAGTATTTGTTGAATTACCTTGGAATGCAAATACCATGGTATGTGAATATGAACTTTGGAGTTAATTCTGTATTTTAATAATCATCATTTTCTACAGCATGGCACACATTCTGTATTACCATCTGATAACATTACTTTACTATGGTAATGCTAAATCTTAAAAATAAATTAGCTGTTTGTTTTTTTTTGTTGTTGTTGTTTTTTTACAGTCTATCCTTGATGTCATCAACGGTGTCCATTATAATGATGTTGCTATGGTCACCAAAGCTCTGGATGTTGTCAGTCAGGCCATAGACAGCATGAAACAGGCTCTTAAACTAATGCATGGTAATACTTTTAGGTGATAAATGACCTCTATATGTTCATTCAAGTGGTTTTAATACTTATTGTGACCATTTCAGAATATGTAGATCCCTCCATATTCTATGGCATTTTGAGGATCTACCTGTCTGGGTGAGACATATTGTTGGTTTCACAGCTTTTTTTGATTCCCCTCAAAGTTCTTCTGAATGTATGAAACTTTACTCTCCTGCTGCATGTGGGGTTTAGATGGAAAGATAACCCATCAATGCCAGAAGGTCTCGTGTACGAGGGAGTTCAGGAGAAGCCAATGGAGTTTTCGGGAGGCAGTGCCGCACAAAGTAGTATCCTACACTGCTTTGATGAGCTGCTGGGGGTCCAACATGAAGGCGACGGTGGTAAGAGAATCATCTGTAATTTCCCTCATCATTCCTGATTTAAAATTTTGCCTTGCAGTTACAACAGTGATGATTATGCTGGATAACATGGATCATCATGTTTTGCACAAAATTGCAGAGTCCATGCCAACGATACTGTTATTAATGAACCAGTTGCAAAATAAATCTTATCTTGCTTATAGGGCAAGGGTTTTCAAGCTGGTTTCATGCAGGGACCTCTAAAGAGGTGCTTGGGGTCTTCAGAAAAGGATTTTACTAAATCAGAATGCCAAGTATGTTTACACACACAAAGAATTTGTTTTGGAGCTTCCAGTACAGAGAAATAAGTACAGACATCGATAAAAGGAATATAACACAATAGTATAAAAGGCAATAAAGTTTATTAAAGAATATAATACAACACAATAGACAGAGTTATGTGTTTAAAGATAAGCTATATACTAAATAAATCTATTTTTGGGCACTCAAAGTTAATGCATTAACTAAAAAAGATTTTATATAAAATAACTTTTTATTGATGTTGTTTTAACATGCTGCTTTATTTATTGTGAAAAACACTTATATACATTTTAATTGAATTTAAAATGTTCCCTCTCAGGCTTAAACATCTAACATTTTTAATATTTAAATAGTAAATATATATTTCATATAATGTTATTTGTAATATTATATTTTCAGTGTAAATATTTTTATATTTTATTTTGTGTCAGTAAGATTTGTTCTTTTTTTAAGAAAGAATGCTATAATAATAATAATTCTATTCTGCAAGGATGTATTACATTTTTCAAAGGTGACATTAAACCATTTTAAATTTTTCTTGATTACCTCTTGAACTTTCTATTCATCAAAGAATCCTGAAAAAATGTCTCATAGTTTCCACAAAAATATGTATCATCACAGCTGTTTTCATCATTGATAATCAGAATCAGAATGTTTCTTGAGCAGCAAATCAGCCTATTAGAATGATTTCTGAAGGATTGTGTGACACTGAAGACTGGAGTAATGATGCTGAAAAGTTAAACTATATTAAAATAGAAAACAGTTATTTTAATTCACAATAACACTTCACAATATAACAGCTTTACTGTATTTTTGATCAATTAAATGAAGCCTAATGTGAAAAACTTTAAACAGTTTTACCGAACCCAAACTTCTGAAAGCTAATATACTGTGGGGCAGTCGTGGCCTAATGGTTAGAGAGTCAGACTAGTAACCAGAAGTTAGCATGTTCGATTTTCAACAATGGCAGGAAATGACTGAGATGCCCTTGAGCAAGGCACCTAACCCCCAATCACTCCCTGGGCACCACAGCAAAAAGGCTGCCCACTGCTCCAGGTGTGTGTGTGTGTGTTCATTACTCCCATTGTGTGTGCACTAATGGATGGGTTAAATGCAGAGGACAAATTCTGAGTATGGGTTACAATACTTAGCCTTCACATGTTTAAAGAAAGGAAAGAAAAGTATATAGGCCTATATATAAATTGCAAAGCCAATATTTTCCAGATAATGTTTTGTTTTTTGTTTTTTAAACAAATGTTAGACGAAAATAAAAGACAAATGCATTTTATAAAACACTTTTGCATTTGTAGCCTATTGAAAACTTTGTTTCGCTCTGTCAATACTGTTCCAACAGGGGCCTTCCTGAGAAGAATGAGGGACTACATGCCGCCCTCTCATAAGCGTTTCATTGAAGACATCTCTTGTCGCCAGTCCCTGCGCAACTTTGTGCTCCAGCAAGCCGATGAGCATCTAACGCACACATTTGAACAGTGTGTGGCTCGCTTGGTGGACTTTCGGAGTTGCCACATCAACATTGTCACCCGTTACATTACTATACCGGCCTCCCGTGCCAAACAGCTCCGTGCAGACAAGCAAGGTTCGGTCGATGAGCTCGACGCAATCAGGAAAGCACCAACAGCGCTGGAGGAAAGAGGTACTGGAGGTTCAGGGATTATGGTCTTTCTGAAGACTGTGCGTGATGAAACTAAAGACGTCTACATCCCACACTGTACTAATGGGAACCAAGTCTTGCCAGACGCACAGATGACAGCGATACAGAAGGCTGCATCTGAGCTCACAATAGAATGAAAATAGTATCTTGAATGGTGATTTAACAACCCAGGCTCATTGGAAAAAATTATATTACGTTGCTTTTTGCATGTTTCGCAACACTTTCAAAGTGAAATGGCCAGTGTGTGGCGCTAAAAACACGTTAAGTTTTACCTGCAACAGATGAACACGAATCTGCTAATGTTTTATTAAAGGCACAGTAAGCGATTTCTGAGAAACGCTGTTGAAAGTGGATCAGACCGAGCACCACAACACATTTGTATATACTCTTGTGTACTGTTTGTACATTTTTTGTTCTTCCTTGTCATTCGTTTGTCATCTTTGCTTTATTTTTCATGAAGCAATATTTTCCGTTGCTTCAGCTGTAATAAAGAGGCATCCAAACCCTTGCATTGTGTTTTCATGCATTTTGGGAGTGGTGCAATGAAAGGAGGGGTGTGTTTGTTTAGGTTGATTTCAAATATCAATGTTTCTCAGAAATCACTTACTGCAATATAAAGTTGGTTGTTGTACGTATGGCTGCAGTTCAGAAACGAAATGTCCGGAGAGTGGTCCTAAAAGGTTAAGGCTTTACCACGTGTGAAAATAACATACAGTACCCCTTATACTAAACCCCCTCTAAAACTGATAGTGTTAGAAAACATCAACTTTTGCTGAAGAAATCATGCCATTTGCTGTTTCATGGGACTTCTTCCATGAAGAAGTCTCTGAGCGCTCCCAGGGCTTGCTGCTTAATTTTTCCCTAGGAGCACATGTGTTTAGAAAAAGCATTAGGGGAGCAAATAAAATTGGTCAAATTATGTGTTTTTCCTAAATAAAGGGATACAAGGAGACATTTATAAACAAAAGAATTAATTTATCAGAATACAAAATGTACACTAGGTTTTTAAATATTTCTGCTTCAAAATGTAATATGAAATTTAAGCTGCAGTCCATAACTTTTTTGCTTAAAAATTATGCAAAATCAATTTTTGAGCAAGTACATAACTAGCCAGTGTTCAAAACTATCTCCTTAACTTAGCCCGATTAAATAATGTTTTCTAATCCGAGTGGTACTTGTAGGTTTCTGCGGAAAATTCGATCATGCATCCATTCTTCTTTGTGTCATTATTCCATGTCTGTTTACATAAAGAACAAGTCCCAGCTAGTAGGTTATATCATGTGAGGATGCTGCAGGTAGCAGATCTTTTGTAGCCTTTTCTCAGTCACACAATGCTGATGTTAACATTAACAATTTGAGAACAAAGTATAACAATAATAAAAATTTGCACGGTTTGATGTGATATGAGCTAAGTGATTGTTAGATTTAATCACCATTGGTAGCGCGATTTATTGTAATGCTTTTTTTTTCTCAGTTGGTCAGAACAAAAATGGCAGACAAGTTACTTGTTCAGATGACATTTTTCTGGTGAAAATTATTATTTTGGTCATACTTCCAAGATGCAGTATCTGTAGTTCCAAAGTACAGTATGACACATTAGATCCATCCGCGCTGAGGAGCTGTGCTGATGCACAACCCACGTAAAGATGATAATTCTGCAAATAACTGCAATTGCAGGTTTCAAACAGAGATGGCGACAAAGAGGCAAAACTTACGGACTGCTGCTTTAAATGTTCTTTCCTTCCTGTGACGAGGCAGCCCAGACAAAAGTTCACATTACATTAAATGCCAGATACATATTATTGTGTAACTAAAATACCAATAATAACCAGTGAAAAAAACTTTATTTAAAAAAAACATTACATTTTTTATAGACTTATACTCATAAACAAGCCCGAAATTTGCGATTTTTACCCCCTGAACCAGTTCAGCGCAAATCCCGCCCTGCAGTATTTGTGTACGCAATCAGCACTCTGTTTGACATGAAGAGTATATAGAATCGGTTGCAGTGCAAGATTGCGCTGAATTGGTTTGGGAAAAAATTCACACTACCGAAATACACTGGGACTCTTATTTTGAAATGTATGCTTTATTATTGCCGGCTGCTCATTCAAATGATGAGGGAGATAAAATATGCAATCCTACAACCATCCACAACATATAACAATACAAACACCATAAAGTAAACATATTGTCAAAATTCATCAACAGTAAATCATAAGCAATATTGGCATAAATGTTCATTGGTTGTGAACTGCTCTGAAACCAACAGCGTTGTTACTTTAAAACATGCAGTGTTCATATTTATAGAATTAAATCATAGACCTTTAAATTTAATAATCACATTCCAAATAATTAAGTTTGTTGTTCCATTTAAGACTTTTTATGACCTTAAATTTCATAACACGGAGGACCCACAGGGACTATGTTTTCTTACACACGTTATTATTTGCACACATGCTCCCAAATACATTTTACAGTTTGTGCACATCTCTTTTTAGTCAACAATGTGAGTGAAATGCTTGCACTGTCGAGCCCTGGCTCTGCATCGCAAGCACACCGCTGTACCAGGCGAGCTACCGAGCAAGTTTACTATGTCAGAAAAGCCATACATATGAAGCTGATTATATGATGCATACGTCAAAATGTATTCATTTGCAAGTCATACACTATTGTAAAAGTGTTTTGAGGCCATAGCATACAACATTACATATAACAACAAGTGTGGATTTAAAGGTACAATATGTAAAATTTTTGCAGTAAAATATCCAAAAACCACTAGGCTAGTGTTATATATTTTGTCCAGCTGATTACTAACAATATCTCTAATGTTTTCAACTACTTGTAAATCATGAGAAAATTCCCATTCTAAACAGTGACACGGGGCAGTGCAGTCGCCTGTCAATGACGTCAGTTACCTTTGTTACCGCCTTTACTGACGTAGAAACCACATGACAACAGTGCCGTGGACAAATGCGGAAGTAGAGTCTAGCATCCAGCAAACCACTAGCTTGCTTCAAGCAGTTCCTTATTTACTTCTTGCACATTTTATTGTGGATTGTGTTACTTATTTATGGAACATAATTACTGTTTTCCATCTGCCGCTGGTTCTGTCGACAAGGACAGCTCCCGTAAACTCATGACCAGAAAAGCGGAAGCGGCGCCGGTGACCGTGTCATAATAAAAGTCCCACTGCTCGTGATGCGTGTGTTGATCAATCGCTCCAGCTCCTCGTTCAGCTCCCGCAACACTCGCTCCTGCTCTGCTTCATACTACAGTAACGTTAATAATCGCATCCACGAACATGAGGTCTTCCAGACTCCAATCCCTATTCTTTTGCACCGTCCGTTGAGATGGAGACCACATGTCCCAAGTTTCCGCTCTAAAACTTAGCGTCATCAAACTACGCCTTTGTTTTGAATAGGCTTCTAGCGACCTCTAGCGGAAAAAAATATCACAAATTGTACCTTTAATTCAGTAATCTGCCTCTAATTCTAATTTGTCAATGTTGATGGTGTTGTACTGCCACCAGTGGTCATTTCAGCTCAAAACTGCAGTGAATTGTATGTATATGTTTTGCAAAAATGTAGAGACATGTTCTTCCAATGAGCCTATGTTGCAACTTGACCTGCTACTAAGACAAAATTCTCAAACTTTTTGCTGCAAGAGGAAAAACTACAAAACATTTTCCTCAAAGAAAATTTGCCTTAAATATCAAAGGTCTCAGTGTATGTCTTTGAAGATGTTAATTTATCCATAATTGTAAAACAACAAATGACTTTCCATTACAAATGTTGAAAATGTTGCCTAAACATTAGTTTAGTATGTACTGCACCTTATTAACTCATCAGTCGTTACTTGTGTACTTACAGCGACCGTAAATGTATTAGAGCTTTTTCTGTTCCTTAAATTGACATTCCTTTGTCATTTCATGCAATTAATTATTTTGATTTGAAACTATAATCCAATCAAAGCACATAAGCCATGCAAATACTGTAGCCTTCCTTCAATGAATATTAGAAAATATATTTTGTGGCAAAGAATGCCACAATTTCAAGCCAAACTATAATTTGAACCATCAATGTTAGTTTCCATCATATGCAACCACTAATCTTTCATTTAATTTTAATCAGAATGCAAAAAATGTCCCCCATGAGCCTCGTTTCCTAAATGACAATTGGTTGCAATGAGACTGCTCTCATGCTAGAAAGCTTTCATATCACGGATGCTTATTTTTAGTAAATAATGAGGAGAATTTCAGAAAGCAGCTGTTGCCTTTGCATTTTTGGACAAATAAAGATCCTACTGCACTTATGCCATTCTGTGCAAAGATTACGTGTGAATCTTGTTGCTAATTTTCATTATTATTTTATCTTGGTAAATCCATTAATGAAGTACAGTGTGCAGTAAGTACAGTATGGTAATCATTCAGTTCCTGATGAAAATGTCTGATAAAGGCCTTGAACGTCTGAAACGTCATGCTTTTTTAAGAGTGAGGGTTACACCTTTTTCTAATTCACAATCATTCAGTTCCTCCCATATAGTGTGAGGAGTAACTTATGGAAACCTGTTTTTGCCTCAGAATAAAAATAAAAAAGGTTGTTGTGAGATAAATAAGACATAAAGTCATATCGCAATATATAAGATCCTGTTGGGTGATATAAAGTGGCAATTCTGACACTGTCACAGTCATGTCTTTTTACTCAGAAGCAGAAACGGGCTCCCAAAACTAAAACTAAATAATCAGCAATGATACAGAGCTCTTAAAGGGACATGGTGATGGAAAAAAATATGGGAGGAAAAATTATTTGTCAATGCTTTTGCATTCTCTTGCAAATGTTTTGTGTTTCCCCAAGAAACTTTGCATTCGCAAAAACATTTGTGAGAGGAAAAGCATTTTTTCTTCCATCTATTTTATTTTATTTTTTTATCACCATGTCCCTTTAGAGGCTCTGTACGACAATGCTACTAATTTAAGTGCATATGTTGTGTTGAAAAGTTTTTTGTTTTTTTAGTTAATTAGTTTGGTCAGACAGTTCAGATAAATGAACCAGATCACAAAGAAACAAAGTCCCTGCTCCTCATTAAAGTCACATGCACAATTTTGTGGCTTTTTTTTTTCAAGACATATTTAGCTTAAAGGCTTAGTTCACCCAAAAATGAAAATTCTGTCATTTATTACTCACCCTCATGTCGTTCTACACCCGTAAGACCTTCATTAAGAACACAAATTAAGATATTTTTGTTGAAATCCGATGGCTCAGTGGGGTCTGCATAGCCAGCAATGACATTTGCTCTCTCAAGATCCATTAATGTACTAAAAACATATTTAAATCAGTTCATGTGAGTACAGTGGTTCAATATTAATATTATAAAGCGATGAGAATATTTTTGGAGTGCCGAAAAAATAAATAAATAACGACTTATATAGTCATGGCCAATTTCAAAACACTGCTTCATGAAGCTTCATTCATTTCATTCATTCCAGAGACAAAGTTCTCTGCTTAATAAATCTAAATATCATCTGATATATTGTTTATAAATTTTATTGTAATATAATAAATAAATATAGTAATAAATATATTGTTGTGAAATAAATTATGTACAAGTTCTATTATATTAAATATTTATATATATATATATATGGGTCAAAATATATGGGTCATTGACGTGACGGGTTTTTTTTTTTGTCCAAAGGTCTTAATAATAATAAAAAACAAAGATATGACATCCAAAGTATGTAAGGTAGAACAACTAGATCTCTTTTATTGAATCCAAAAGGTTTTTAATTATATTTTGCTACATATAAAGATATTTTAAAGATTTTAAAGTGTCAAAACTTCATTAAGTTTAACCGTCCAAAGGCCAATATATATTTCATTTGTGATTAAAATATCTTAAAATGTAATAAATGTATATATTTTTTATTCTGGCATGATTTTATAACATCATATATCAACATAGTGCAAAATGGTATAAAAATTATATGTAGAAGTTGATTTGTTTTGAGAAAGAATGTTTGGAAAAATGAATGTCATTGATGTCATTTGGAGTAACCAATATAAAGGGACCATTTTGGATCAAGTCATGCGGTCAATATCATGTGACAGGATGTGACATCATTCAGACACCTGCACAGGACCACATGCTCATGAAGCAAAGTAAATTAACTATTTGAGAAATGTATGTTTTCACTTGATCATACGCATGTCCCGAAACATCAGGTCATTCGGTACAACCGCTATAAAACATGGAAAATGTTGTAATATTTTAAAAAACTTGTACTAAATATAAAATGTTTGATTGTCCTTTTGCTAGAAATCAGCCTGTTAGAATTGTTTGAAAATATCATCATTCTGTAAAACCAAAAGTGTCATTCGGTAAAACCGAATTTTTTTGGTGTCAAATTTTATCCATCTTGTAAAAAATGACAAAAGTAGTGTTAATTGATTATAAAAAAACACACATAATCTCATTGTTAACACTTAATAAAACTTCAAAATTAATTATATCTCCATTATGTTTTTTTTTTTTTTTTCACTTTTAAAAACCATATTCGTCAATGACCCAAATATATTATTCCATATATATATATATAAAATATACTGTCCCTTTAAATACCATCAATGCAGTTAGCTTTTATCTAGTACCCTGACTGTGGTTTATGTGGTGCATGTATAACTTAGCAAGTTTCAGTTTCAGTGGTTTTGCTGAGTTCATGTTCAGCCCACTACAATGATCAGTGTTGCAGCTATATACAGCAGGTAATGGTGTAGTTCTGGTAGCCCAACATAGGAGGAACTACAGCTCACCTAATGACACAGCAGAGATAGCATGCAGAAAAAAAAGGTCATTATCATCATTCTGGTGTGTAACTAGAGAGGTTTCACTCTGAATCACGGCTTTGGGTGTGTAGTTCCTTTGGGCATTCATGTACTGATTCAAGAATCAGCTTTCTTATGGGATGATGTTTTCTGTTATTGGGTGGTAAGGCCAGCAACATCCAGGCCTTGTGTTAAATATGGTCTTGATGCGACCCAAGCTTATGAAGTTCGTGTTTTATGGTTCACATCTAAGTAATTCACAGATCATTTGAAAAGTCATGTCTTAACATGTAATGTTATATTGATAAACGTGAAACTAAGGGTGTTGGTTTCAATCAAGCACAACTAAGAATTTCCCACAGCTCATTGCCGAAAAGATGAATGATGACACGGAGGGCGGAGCATGTTACGCCCTTTATGAGATTCTCATTGTTTCCAAAAACATCACGGGAATACCACAAAGATACAAAACAATACGCAAATCCTGTGACTTATTTTAAAGTCTATACAACAGCAACCTCAAGATCCGAAGTTATTTCTATTAGTCTAAATGAATACCTTTGTAAAAAGAAGTGTGCTTAATTGTATTGAATGTGCACTTCTAGTGTACTTCAAAACTTAAAAGTATATTTTTTAAACAGTCCTTGCAGGTAATATATTATGACTGAAATAGAAGGTCACTTTCAAGATTAAATGTGCATGTTGTAATAATGTGAAATTAACTGTTTTACCTTAAAGTAGGCAATACATTTTAAATCATTATATTTTAATAAGCTTTTGTTGTACTTTCAATTAGGATAAATATCCATAGAACACATGAATTTTGAACAGATTTTTATTTTACATTTTAAATGTGTCATATTTTTATAATCAGCATTATCTTGTATTGTTCACTATCTTTAGGATTTTTTCATTGGCTTTTGGACTATTGTTTATGTTTATGATTCTTACATACATATTTTGTTAATAACGATAATCTTCACAAATCAACTCAACATTTATATATATATATATATTTTTTTTTTGAAGCCTACATATAACTAAAGGCCTGTTCACACCAAGAAGAACCAGTTCTGGTCCGGACCAAAAAAGGAAATGATACATTTAGCCCTGGTTCGCTTAGCATTCACACTGTCATTTTTAACACCAAACCTAAAGATACAAAAAATAAAAAGGCTTTTATGATGTACATTTTGCAATGCAACTTGTCGAACATCCAAAACAATGCTGCTGGGCTAAATGCGCTCTCTGTATGTGTACATATGAAGACTTGAAATTTTCTTCTAAAATGAGCATTTTTATCAAGCTTGTATGTTCAGTTATTCCACTTTAATTGCCATGAAAAGGACCTATTAATTGCCATTAAAGTGAAATTACTGAACCTAAACATACGAGCTTGATAAAAATGCTCATTTTAGAAGAAAATTTCAGATGGCATCTGAAGTCTTCATGATGGAGCTGACAACTCGGAAAAGGAGTCAAAACAGCATCAGGAATCCCTCAGTCACACACACAAATGAAGATCTGCTGTGAGGAGATGTGGTTCTGATGCCTGTACCGAACTGTAACAGGCAACATCACGACTATGACGAGAAAAAACAGGTATGGTTGAGCATTCTGTCCTTTTTAGGGTTTAGATAATCCATTATGTGTTCATATTTCAGTTAAACCGCACCAGAGCTTGTTTGAAAGCGGACTGAGATCTTTTCAGGGCATATTCACACTGGCAGTTTAGTTTGGAACGGGGCATGATTTGCATGAAAACTGATAATGTGAAAATTGTTATGCCGACCCAGGTGTCGAACCCGAGTCTACCGGAAGGATGTGGTCTGAGTTTGGTTGCGCTCGAACTGTGCTGTGATTTGCGTGAATGTGAAAGCAGCATGGACTCGGGTGCACGCTTGTTCAGGAAGTAAAGTAACCTGCGCATGTGTTTTAGCCAATTGATTTATTTAGTTAAATACACATGTGGGTGTTGATGATTTACCTTGGATATGAGTGAGAGTGAGCCTGCAGTGTAATCGCGCATAGCGAGTGCAATCAGGGCAATGTGTCCTCTAAAGATTCCATTTGCAAGCAGCAGAAATCTGCCTTCATGCAACGCACATACAGCACACATGCCCAGTGTGAAAACGTTCTCAGTCCACTTGTTTGGTGTGCACCAGGGTTCAGATGGCAGTGTTCACACTTATTCAAATGAACCGCACTAACAGAGCAGTCGCACCAGTGTTCGTTTAAATTGAAACAAAGCTGCCAAGTGTGAATCCACATCCACACCAGCAATATTGTTTTGTTTATTCTAAACTTGCGCTGCAGTTTTGTCATCTGCTGCTTTATGACCCACATTCTGTTTTCTGTTTTGGGTGTTTTCACAATTGATTAGATTGCCCGGTCCAAACTTGAGTTTGATTGCTCCCACCTCCCCTTGCCCCTGCTGGATTGTGTTCACCTTATATTATTTGGGTCCAAACTGTGGTGCGGTTTACCCCCTGCTGCTTGTTAGTGATGAACACAGGAAAAGGTGGCAAAATGCTGTTGCTCACTTACTTTTACATTTTGGTTTTTGAACCTTTGGTTTTGTTTCCAAAGCATCAGAACATAACAACACTTGCGTCTATTTGTCACAAATGTACTGCAAATTTTCTAAAGAACGCAGAAGTCCATTTCTGCTGAAGTCAAGCAAAAGTGAGATATAGGGTGCTTCTCAAATGGAAGGCTGCATCCTACTGAGACTGCTTGCCTTGCCTTGAAAATGTATGTACGGTAGACTGTCCATGTCCAGAAAGGTCATAAAAACATCATCAAAGTAGTCCATTTGACTGTAAACAAATCTCGGCCGCACTAGATAACACGTCAGCAGCGTCACTGTCCGGAGCAGAAGGAGGCAGTAATGCACCAATTAGCTGGATGCCGACCGCCGTAAAACAGGAAAGAAGAAGAAGAAGCAGCAGCATCACTGTGGAGTGAAGGCGGATATACAACAGACCCGGAAGAGAAGACAATGCTGAATAAAGTCATAGTTTTTGTTATTTTTGGACCAAAATGTATTTTCGATGCTTCAAAAACTTCTAACTAACACACTGATGTCACATGGACTACTTTGATGATGTTTTTATTACCTTTCTGGACATGGACAGTATACCGTACATACATTTTCAATGGAGGGACAGAAAGCTGTCAGACTAAATCTAAAATATCTTAAACTGTGTTCCGAAGATGAACGGAGGTCTTACGGGTTTGGAACGACATGAGGGTGAGTCATTAATGACATCATTTTCATTTTTGGCTGAACTAACCCTTTAAAGCAGGATGGATTCTGATCGAATGCCAATGTTGTTATCATTAATCAGCTGAAGAAAAAAAAAAAATTCTAAAAGTGATTCCAATGATATTGTTTCTCTGTGCTGTTATAGTTGTGGTGTGGACGGGCCTTTATACAGATTACAGTACGTAATTTCTCAGACATTCTATGACTAGACAAATGCAGAAACGTGTTTAAACAAGTGTTGACCAACGCCAACACATGCCGACGAGGGGAACACACTGATCCGACAAAACCCAGCGAACCCAGTCGTTGATCGGCATCTGTCGGTGCAGTGTGAATTGGCCTTTATATGTTAAATGAGTACAACCTTCTATTTGTGCACTCTTGAATTTGTTTGCTTTCATCACTTCACACTGTATTCTTCTGGTTCGCTAATCTGAACAGCCAATCAGAGTGATCTGACTTACAGAATGACTGACAATTCAACATGCTCAATTGGCCAAAAAGCCACTGACAGGGTCTGAATTGTGCCTCAAAAATGGTGAGTCACAGCATTTAAGCTTGTGACGACACTTTCAGTCTTTATTCAAAAATAATTTAAGAATATTTGCAAGAGCGTGATCATGAATACAATGAGGCTGTAAAAGCCTCTTCTGTAGTCTCATTTAGCCACTTAGAAAACACAAGGGGGTATTACTGATGTATTTTATGTCATAGAATAAAACATAAAAACATCCTGAGCTTGTATTAACCACAGACCTTATTTCAGGCATTTTACCAAAAACCCACTGACTTCAGAATTATGGAACCCGAAGTGCTCAAATGTTTGTTTCCAGGTTTTGGCCTTGCCTTATTGCATTGCATTATCGAATTGCCTTCCCTGTGAATTATGCATGTAACGCTGCCTTGGAATTAAAGAAGGTATAGATGGCAACATAAAGCTGCCTTTTGGCTCAAGTGCTCCCTAGATACATAAAATGCTAACTATAAACAAGGCCATAACTTTTTTGTGTACATCCTTTAGCACAGGGCATAAGGAAACTACTTTCAGCTATACACTTGCATCCGGCTTTCCATTCTGCAGCTGTGTGTAGGAAAAGGAAAAGGGAATTAGCCTGCGGGAGCAGTTTTGCTGAAGCGCTTATCTAGGATCAGAATAGCCCTGTGCTGAACCCACGCTTACCCCCAGCACAACACAAACCTTAATCTACTGGGCCCGGCCTGAGTTTTACACTATACTCTCTACTATATTCAATAGATGGAGAGGGAAAGAGAGATAGAGAGATGTGCTGCATTTATCTGAGATTTTCTATGCCTAAGTCCACCCACGTGTTCTCTTTCTTCCTGCTTTACCTCGTCCATTCTCTCTGTTTCACTCTTCCTTAAACCCCCTCTTATGGAAAACACAGAGATATGGATATTGCAGGGACGAGGTCATGCAGTATTTGCACACACGCACATACAGTTCAGCGGCACCAGAAATGATTTGGATACGTGAAGCAAAGCTGAAACATGTATGAATTTCATTAGATAACAAAATATTGACCCAAAGTGGCATCTGCAAACAAATGCCTTTGAAAAAGACTTTTCTGATACATTTTTGTAAATTCAAATATACATACAGTGCGAAATGTAGATGTTTTGATTGGTAGGATATCTGAATACTCTGTATTCATAATAGTAGTTTGGTATAGACAAGACATTTGTGCATCTAAGTATGGATTATGTGCCTAAATTATTATCTGGGCCCATTTCAATTTAAATCTCCCTTATCCTTTAAATCAAAGTCATGTGGTGCAACTGGGTGTGTCTCATACGTCCTGAAAAGTGAAGCCGCGGGCTCTTTGATCGCCCCCTGGTGGCTGGATGCAGTACAAGTCATAAACCCACCCTCTCAATGCAAACTAATGGCACTTGTCAAAATAACAAAAAATGAATTACACATACAATAAAAATTTCCGAAAGATGGTTTTGGTCATTTAAGGTAGTTGTTATCATGCTGATATATATTCAATAGTTCATTTTTGTGATCAGTTTGATTTTTGCAAGCAATTTGGTGCTATAGAAACGGGGCGTGTCGTCACGATTTAGTTGATTGACAGCTTCTCTGAGGACTGTCGGAGCTTTGAGGGGAGATTGAAGATGAATAAATAACTATTATTTTTCGATTTCTGTCTTATTTCTCACTGACAAAAGTTGTTGTTCAGCAGTAAACTGTCCTAACCGACCTACAGATCTGAAGGATCACTGAGTTTTTTTCGGTCACGTTAAATGTGGGCTTTATAAGCTAAATGTAATTAACCAAGATAACACGGCTAATGTTAGCCATGACGGAAAAAGCAGGTGATCATAATCTGGCAGTTACTAATTATCTTTATGGGTATAAAATAATAATTATCAGGACAAAACTAATCCTACTCTGGTTAATTAAAGAGCACTGTCTAATGTTACAGCAATCGATCTGCTGTAGAGTTAGTTCAACTTTACAGAGGTTTCAAAAATATTATTGCTCTAGAAACAGAATATTTTTTCACAAGTATAATTTTAATTTGTGTATAATTAATTTATTTAAAATACATCAATTACGATATGTTGTTTTGACCTAGTTATGAGTAATTTAGTTTAAAACTGAACAATGTGCATTAATAAACTTTCAAATAAATGTAAATTCCTTATTGCCAGATGTAATTAGCATTGTTTAAGCCAAATGAAAAAGGGAGGAGGAAAAGAAAAATATAATAAACAATAGATAATAAAACAAATAGGTGATCTGATCTTGGTGACGCAGACGTCTGGGCGGAAGTTTGATACCGCGACTCCGCCTCCGTCTCCTGGTTTCACTGACGAGTCTTTCTGCGCATGCCCAGGTTCCAACATGTCAACGTCCATCATCGTCCGTTTTACCTTCAGTTCATTACAATGGAAGGAAGTGGCGTCGCGTCGTCCATCTTTTTTTACAGTCTATGGGTGCAACCAACATGCACAAATATGCAGAAATTAGTACGGCTCCCGAAAAAATGTAATGATTAACCCTATAAAGGCTGATATATAGTAGTCACAATAATAGTTTTTTTTTTTTTGTTTTTCTGTTGACTATCATATAGGATTTTATGTCTTATATAGAGAACATGAAGCATGAAAAAATGCAATTTTATTCAATTCATTTTTTTATATCAATTTTATTCAGAGTCCCAAACTGTTAAAAAAAAAAAATGCAATTTGGTGCAGTTGCTAATTTTTATATGCCCAAAAAGTATATAACTATCAGCATAAAAATAAATATCAGATAAAATTCTGATAGCTTGTAATGTAAACCAATGACATTTTTACTACTTCCATAACATGCATATAAATATGTTGTCATTCTATAGCTCTTAATAATATGTCTCACAAGTTCTATGATCATGTACAAATAAAAGTTCCTCAAAAGCCCAATGTATCATTTCTGATACTCACATTTAAACTAGATTTTTCAACTATTTCTTCTTTTCTTTACAA
The DNA here is from genome assembly GCF_024489055.1 of Chanodichthys erythropterus. Taxonomy (NCBI): domain Eukaryota; kingdom Metazoa; phylum Chordata; class Actinopteri; order Cypriniformes; family Xenocyprididae; genus Chanodichthys; species Chanodichthys erythropterus. The sequence continues at coordinate 35,289,156 of NC_090229.1, forward strand.
TAGACACTCTTATTAGTCACTGAGTCAAGTAGTATAAAATGAGGTTATATCTATGTACATATTCATTCCTACACAGCCTGCCTCTCTTCCTCTCTCTCACCTTCCATCTATCTCACATCTCATATTATGACAGAATATGCAAATTCTGACTCATGAGTTGGAATACCCTGACACAATAAAGTAGCCTGGAGAGCAATGATCGTCACCGGATGACCAAACAATTCCAAATAAACTGCTATCATTGTGGAAATGTTTGATGACACATTGTAGGTTTGTTGAGAACGGAGCACAGTGACGACATCCGAACACATACCTGCATTCATACAAATGTGCAATCGCTCAACAAGGATATGAGTTTACAGGCTGAGTGGGTGAAAGGTCAAAATTAGACACAAGAACAATGAGACGGAGGGACAGTGACACTGAGGTGGAACTGGGGGCCACGCAATACTCCTGTGTCTTTTTTGTCTAATTACTTGCTTCCTTTTCAGCCAAAGTAAATAAAGTGCTTTCCGTATTGCCCAAGATCATTGCACTCCCTGACAACACACCCACAAACACAGCAGCATCACTAAGGATGTACTCATTGTATGTTGTGAGTAATAGTAGTCAAGGGGGGATGTTGAACACAATGTAAAGACGCATGTACCGCTGTGCGGCACGAACTGAGAAAGTCTCCTGGGTGGTTGGCTGGCCTCTCCCAAGTTCCCAGGTCAGAACTCTATGGAATTCCTTCCATTTCATTTCATTTGGCTCGTTCAGTGTTCTCCTCTTTTTTTCTTTTTTTTTTTCAGTCAACATTTGTAGTGAAACCTGCTCCGTTAGGTGTGGCGCTCAGAGCTTCTGAGATTGTTTGTTTTGAGGGAAATGCTGGGAGCTTTCCCTTAAAGAGATGTCCTGACCTCTGGGAAGCACATGATCAACCACATATCTCTCAAGCTGCAAAAAGGTCACAGAACATTACAATAGCTGCATATGACTCATACTCACAAGTCTTCTGAGACCATATGATCCAATTTTGAGTCGTGTCCTTTGTCCTTTTTTGAAGTTTGACAGTTGTGGTCATTATCTATGGCCTGTAAAGGTTACAAGCTTTCTAGGCTTGAGATAAATGACACATGAGAATGGCCACGATTAAGATGATGATCTTTTAAAATTATAATTAAAAATGTACATGCCAAGTTCTTAGAAATGTTCTCTTGGGGTGTATTCACACTTGGCAGGTTTGGGTCGATTAAAACAAACTCTGGTGCGATTGCTCTGTTAGTGCGGTTCATTTGAATAAGTGTGAACCCTGCCCTCCGAACCTAGGTGCGCAGCAAACAATAGGACCAAGACCCCTAAATAGGAGGATCTCAGTCTACAAATGAACTCCAGTGCAGTTCTACTGAAATATAAACGCAACATGAACCAAAGAAAATAAAACGGTATGTTATGTCATAAGATGTGACCCTAAAAAGACAGAATGCTCAAGAATACCTGTGTTTTTCTTGTCATAGGATCAATGTTGCCCATTACAGTTAAGCACAGGTGTCAGAACCACGTCTTCTCGCAGGAGATCTTTATTTATGTACGCGACGGAATAATTTCTGGCGCCGTTTTTGCTCCTTTAAACATTTTATAAACTCTTTGTGAGTTCTCAGCTGCTAAAAATACCATCATACTGTATGTACACTAGGGGTCGAAGTCGATAGTTATGTGATTAAAGTCAAGTCAACGATGACTTATCGTTGATGACGCAATTAATAAAAACACAAGAGATGGAAAAGCTTTGCAACATATAACAATTTGCATCTAGAGGCTAAAGTTTATGAACAAACTTCAATGTTTGCTGAACCTCAAGCTGAGATTCAAACTCGGGTCACCTTTTGCACAGCTGCGGAACGCTGCCCGCAAGGCCAGTTCTCCTACTGCTTATTTTTTCAGTTCTTTTTCTCTGTGGGTCATTATATTTTTTACAGAGATTTCTGCTTGTTCTAAATCTGATACATATAAAGTAGCACAGTAAGATTACATTTATTTGAATGCATTAGTGAGAGAGCTATTGTGTGTGAGAATTAATCTTACCTGTCTGTGCAGCATCTCTCTAACTAATAGATTTCAACTGAGGGGGTATCTAAATTACACGTTTAATAAAATGTGGCCCAGTTTTTGAATTCTCTCTACCATTTTTAACAAAAGCCTAAATTTATTGACTCTGACAAGGTCATGTGGTGTATCCACCAAATAAAAAGCATATTTCTTTAGACATTGAATATACTGAGTTGAGTTGACTTAAATATCTTTACAGGCCATTGATAGTGACCACAACTGTCAGAAATTTTTACATATTTTAATCATTATTTTGTAAAACACAATGGAAATAAATGGAAATTAATTTTTCATAGTAAAATATTTTTTTACAAATATAATGATTTTTTCATTCATAAATATTACTTTTCAGCATTACATGACATTTTTCTTAAATTATTCAAAATAATATAAACTACTCAAAACTATTTTCAAGTCTTCTTTCAATGAGGATTCACTTATTAATGCCAGGCAAGAAAGTGGTTCCAGAAGTTCTGGTGGCTGTGGCAGAAAGTTCGTAATAATCATTCAGTCGCTTGGATCTTCCTCTCCATCTGCCCATTGGTTTGAAGATGGTAACCAGAGGAGAGACTTACAGCACTGTTTTTGGTGAATACAAAAACCATTTCATGAAAAAGAGAGAAACAAGAAGATTTTGAAGCAAATAATCAGGGATGAGCTCATGCCAAAACAACCAAACAAAAACTAACTTCCCGATGACTTAAAATAAAGAAACAAAACATACAACAACATAACCTAACTCCTTATCTTCCCAAAAACAGGAGAAAAGATAGTGGCCTGTTGGCTTACAAAAAAACAAGGCATTCGTCCCTTACGGCTTCCTAAGATGGTTAAGAAGTAACAAACATGGTCAGTAGGGCATTGAGGTTATAGACACAAGCCTCTCACAATCAAAGGAGGCTAACAGCACTCTGTTGGAGCATAAATCACAGTGTAACAACATTTTCACAAGAGCTAACACACAGTATCAAACAATCATGAGTAATCAAAACAAAGAGGCAGAGAGTGCCTTCCAGCAGAATCCCAGGGGAATTTATAGTCCAGGTCTCTCCCCCGGTCCAACCACCAGCAAACTCTCTATATGCCCAGGACCAATCCTGAAAGAGAAATCAGACAGCAGGAACACAGCCAAGCCAAAGTATACATTGCGTCATAGCCGTAACAAACATCAACTCAGCTGTTTCCATGGCCGTATGAAGACCCTTGAGGGGCACGAGGTGGCAGGCTTTGGAAAACCTATCAATTACCAGAATGTAGGTATATCCGTCTGATGGAGGTAAGTCTGTGATAAAACTACTCCAAGATGTGACAAGGGCTGATGAGTAATGGGCAGTGGGATGAGCTTGCCAGATGGACAATGGCATGGACTTTTCGACATTGCGCATTCCTTGCATCCTTGGATGAACCTTCTCACATCCTGTGTCATGGGGGGTGACCAGAAGAGATCTCATAGCAGTGAGTGGGTTTGATTGGTCCCAGTGGCCAGTTGCCAAGGAGGAATGAACTAATTCCATTAGAGGAGTGTGTTGAGTTCTTGGACCGTATGTGTGGGCACCCAGGTGGAGCATCCTTTTATCCAGGGACCACTGGATTGGGCTGAATATAAGACTTGAGGGGATTATAGGCACAGGATTTTCAGGAGCTTCGTCAGGAGAGTGGAGACAAGGCTTTCACATTCTTGGTCCTTGGACGGTAGGAAATGTGAAGAAAAGGGTCCATCTGGTCTGTCTGGGGTTTAACCTTTTAACCTCATGGAGATGCTCCAGATTACAATGGTCAGTTAGCACAGTGAAAGGATGTCGGGCCCTTTCCAGCCATTGCCTCCATTCCTCCAGAGCTAATTTGATGGTGAGGAGCTTACAATTTCAGATGTCTTAATTCTTCTCCACCAGGTTGAATTTTCTGGAGAAGATGGCACATGGATGGATTCATGAGGGCTGCCCCTGCTGCTGTAATAGCACCGCACTGATGCTGATTTGTCAACTACAAAAGGTTAGTTGTGATTTGGATGAACTAGGAGTGGTGCACAGGTGAAGGCTTCCTTGAGGGCCTGAAAGGCTTTAGTGGCCTTGGGTGTCCAGGACAGAGACTTGGTCCTGCCTTTCAGAAGATTGGTGATTGGAGCTGTGATGGAACTGTAATTCTTGATAAACAGACAACAGAAATAGGAAAACCTTAGGAAACTTTGCAACTTTGATAGTGGAGGGCCAGGAATGTACTGCTTCCACATTTCCCTCATCCATCTTGATACCATTTTTACCACTTTAATATGGTAGCAGAGGAACTGAATTGTGGACTGGTGGAAGGTGCACTTTTAAGCTTTGAGGAAGAGTTTCTGTTCTCACAACTTCTTGAGGATCTCTGAATCGTGTTGGCGATGTTCGGCCATGGTCCGGGAGTGCTACTGATTATGTTGATATAAACCAGCACAAGTGGTGAAGGTACTTCCGGAGCACCTCATTCATGTACTCCTGGAATACACTGACCAGCCCATATGGCATAATGTAATATTCGTAGTGGCCTGTAGGTGTCACAAATGCAGTCTTCCACTCGTCCCCCTCGTGTATCTGGATGAGGTTATAGGTGTTTTGGAGGTCCAACTTTGTGAAGACGGTTGCACCTTGGAGCGGATTCAAAGCAGCTGGGATGTGGTGAAGGGGATAATGGAACTTTATAGTAATCTTGTTGAGAGCCCGGTAATCAATGCAAGGCTGGCCTCATATGAACCGCTCGATTCATATGGATTAGTTTTCTGATCTCTTTATGAAGTTTTTGAAGCGTCAAAGTGGTAGTTACAAAGGCAGTCTATGGAAGGAAATCTGACAGCAATCTGTCATCAAAAAGATCTTCATTTGTGTTCTGAAGATGAAGTCTTACGGGTTTGGAACGACATGAGGGTGAGTAATTAATGACAGAATTTTCATTTTGGGGTGAAATAACACTTTAACTCTATGTGCAACCCGGATAAACATCTGTATGAAGCCGATGGAATCATCATGAGCTGAGAGGTGCAGCCGCAGAGTCGGTTCCAATCCTTGTTAAGAACAAATGCTTGTTCCAGCTGCTGGCTGCTGCTAGGGTTCGAAATTTCAAAGCATAGTCAGTTACAAAACATACCGTATGCTTGTGACCAGCAATGCTGGATTATTCAGCAGGGTGGTGACACTGTGACAAGTAAAGAGGAGACAGGAAATAACGATGAATGGGACACAGACAGCTTCAAGCCCTCATATTCCACCTAAACACTATATGTGTCTAAAATGTGTGCAAACCACTAACAGCTGTGACAAAGGATGACTTTATCATTCTAAAACTACATTTACTGACTCAGTTGTTCTCCCCTTCTCTTACCATTTTTCTCTTGCCGTGTCCTCATCTTTATCATCATTTTCCTTTTTCTGCTAATGCATATGCAGTACCACCTGGAAGGCCAGCGCCCACTCTTTCGCTTATCAGAGGCTTACCATCCGGGTGCCACACACACACGTGCACTGAATAATGTGGGAAGCATCTTCCAGGTAGAGAACTCAGATTACAAAGTAGGTAATCGAATATAAACTCAAAGGTCTATCAGTGTTGGCCTGGATGTTTGCAAAGCCACCAGATAGTAGTCAAAAACACTGTTAATTTCTACCACACCCCTGACAAGTCTAGTCTTATTTGGATCAATAAAAACATACTTTAAAAGATGCAAATATCTTAACTCTGGCTCAGGGGCACCAAAAGTAAATCTACAGTTCATAGGTCATATCTTCCTGTGACTAAACATGCTTAAAGTACTCATTTGATTTGAAATGTCAAAGTAATGACTTATATTTCCAATATTCTCCCTCCTTGTGTGCTCCAGAGAAAATAATAAACTGTGCATATTTTATAGACATTTATAAAAATGTCTTAACTGATAAAATCATTTGCTGTTAAATTAAGTGTTAGATCAACAAATAAAGAGTTGAAAGTGATTGTATTATTTAGTATATTGGCAAATGTCATAGGTCAGGGCAGAATTTAGATTTTTGGGTGAACTATTCCTTGACCTTAGTGGTCAGAAACATGGTTAAAGAGGATATGAGGATTTTTCTAATAATGTATTGTTTGTGTCATGACATTCAGTTATCACAGAGAAGGTTTATTAAAGCCAGACAAAAGAGGTGAAATGGAAACTTCTAGTGATGAATGTCAAAATGACTTAGTAAAGCAGTGGAACAGATAAACAGAAACTGATTTCCACCCATTGACACAATCAGTGTCCATAAGGGAGGATGAAAGATGTGATGTCATGGTTTCAGGCACAACGAATGATACCATGATGCTACTGATTATACATTTGCTGCAAATACCAAAGCAATTCTTTAGGGAGCATCTCTTGATTTAAAATAACAAAAACCTTTTCATAGAAAACAATAGATGACTCTCAGAATAAAAAAAAAATGATTCATTTATTATGATTTCTGATAGTGATAATGTCATATGGGGTTTTACACCTTACTTTACACCATAATTATATACTGATGTGCATTTTGTTCTACATTAAAATACCTCCTGCTTTCCCAGTTTGTGGAAACAGATCTATGTAAACATTTGTGGGCTGATTTTCTGGAAAAATGCAACAGTGTGATTTTAAAGCACTCTCAAAACATTGCTCTGTTTGTTTGAGCATCCCGGCCAGCCAGACACAGCAACATTGACATTGTCATGGGACTATCTGTTTGTTTGACCAATGGCAGACAGTGGGAGTTTTTGGGAAACCTGTTTCAAAACAATCACTATTTTTGCAAATTGATTTAGTGACGCAAGTTGCAAAGACACTGAGCAGAGATCTATACAGTTTGTGGCCTAAATGTTTTATGACTCTGTACATGTCATATTGTACATCGTACAGTTATTGCAATATTGAGTATTTATCTTACTTTTTAATATTAAAATGCAAAAATAATAATGGTAATACTTTACAATAAGATTCCATTAGATAAAGTTCACCCAAAAATTAAAATTTGATGTTTATCTGCTTACCCCTTCTGGTGTATTAGAGGTAAAAAAAAATTATATAAATACTGTTCGGTTTCTCACATAAACTGATCGTTTTGTGTCTTAGAACATCAATGTGTCGTCATGAGCTGCAGGGTTTAATTTGGATTTGTCTGTGCATTAACTGAGATTAATAAATGATTTAGAAATATGTTTCATTGTTAGTTCATGTTAAGTGATGTTGTTCAGTACTGTTAGCAAATAGATTCTTATTGTAAAGTATCAATGCTGCAGCTTACCCACCGGGGCCTACTGCAGCTTTGCAGTGCAATTGTTTCAAATTATTCTGGTTAATCCTGTAGTATTTGTCATAGTGTATCATCCCCCTCGACCAAACAAGGACTTTCTTAATGAATTTGTGGGGAAATTGTCACCATTTATGACAGAATTTCAATCTTGGGAGATTTTAACATTCACGTATGCTGTGACTCTAAGCCACTCTCAGAGGATTTTTTAAGCCTCATTAACTCATTTGACTTTCTTCAGTTGCCGTCTGGCCCTACACATTCACAGGGCCATACTCTGGATCTGATTTTATCTCATGGTCTATCTGTTTTGGACTTTGAAATTAATTAACCACACAAGTTCAGAGGGCCACCAAGGCTAATAAGTGTAAATATCTTTTAGAGCTAAAAACAAAAAATAGCCACAAACCTATAATTCATGTTTCTATTATAGATTCTGTAAATCTCTCACTGTAAATCTCTTCTCTGAGACGTCAGTCTCTTTTTGTGAAGATTTTGCTTGGTATTTTGATAAGATCTGTATTAGCTTTCAGATGCTTCCGTCCATCTATACCTTGTTTGATGTCTTTTACTGCTCTTCTACATGGTCTGTTTTTAAACCCATTAATCTGCATACTCTTATGAATATTGTTAAAGCCTGCTATGTGTCCTCAGGATGTTATTCCTGCACGTTTCCTTAAAAAAATCATTGACACTCTTGGTCCTGGACTTTTGTCTGTTATTAACAAATGTCTTCGCACTGGAACTGTACCCAGTTGCCTTAAACATGCTACGGTGTCTTAAATCATCATCATCAACAACAACAACAGAAACACTTGACTAATTTCCACCCTATCTCTAATTTGCCTTTTGTTTCTAAAATTTTAGAGAAAGTGGTTTCAGTTGAACTAAAGTCTTTTTTGACTGATAACTATACATGAAATATTCCAATGTGGTTTTAAAGTTTATCATATCACTGAATCTGCCCTCTTACGATTTTTGAATGGTATAATGCTAAGTACTGATTTTGGGCAATCTATGGCTTTGGTCCTGTTAGATCTTAGCACCGCCTTCGATTTTGTTGTTTACAATATCCTCACGACTAGACTCATGTGTGGGTAGACTGATAAAAATGATTCTGTGGTGACGTAAATACTACAGAAAAAACAAATGTAATTTCTACATGAAAAAGTTCAGACAAGAATTTAAAAAGAGTAAATTCTATATTAGTACTCAATTCAAAATAAATATCAACCATATAAAATTAAGAAAAAACTACTCAACTTTTTTTGATTCTGATGTTCCCAACATGCACTGGGCCATCAATAATTAATAAGGATAAATCACCCAAAAACATAGACTTCATTACTTGTAACACAATACACAATGACATTCGATAGATCGTTTTTGAGTAATGTGTCATTTTGAGTAGAAAATGAACTCCAGATGTCACAAAATCACAAGTTACTAAACCTAACAACAAAAATGATAAAACAGAGTAAATACAGCTGAAAAAACAAACAAACTTAATAATCATTCAAGCCCCAGTGCATTACATTTGTTTTTTCAGTAGAATTTACATCTCCACAGTTTTATCAGTGAGGTATGCGGTATCATCCCGTTTGGTTCAAATGAAAATAGTGTACATGACTTTGACAGACTCTGGCACCATACAGTACCTCATGTGTCAGGAACCTGGGCATTTTATTTGACAGCAGTCTTAAATTTGATAAGCAGATAAGCACTGTGGTTAAATCATGTTTTTATCATCTTCGTCTCTTAAAGGGTTAGTTCACCCAAAAATGAAAATTATGTCATTAATGACTCACCCTCATGTCGTTCCAAACCCGTAAGACCTCCGTTCATGTTCGGAACACAGTTTAAGATATTTTAGATTTAGTCCGACAGCTTTCTGTCCCTCCATTGAAAATGTTTGTACGGTAGACTGTCCATGTCCAGAAAGGTAATAAAAACATCATCAAAGTAGTCCATGTGACATCAGTGGGTTAGTTAGAATTTGTTGAAGCATCGAAAATACATTTTGGTCCAAAAATAACAAAAACTATGACTTTATTCAGCATTGTCTTCTCTTCCGGGTCTGTTGTCAATCCGCGTTCACGACTCCACAGTGTTGCTGCTGTGTAGGAGCTTCCTCCATCGCTCTTAGTTCTTCGTCCATGTATTCTGGTTCAAATAAATATGGCTGAGCAAAAAAATGCAAGTATTCCTCTGTGTTGAAATCCTTAGACATGTTTGCGAAGGTTGTTTTGTTTACAGCGTGCATCTCCCTCAGACTTTAAATGAAGCTCGGGCGCACCAGATAACACGTCAGCACTGCCATTACACGATAGGCTGAGAGAGGTGCCGGACGTGATTAAGTTAGCTGTTACGCTTTCTCCAATGGTAAGAGATACTGTAAACCCTCTAATCTCCTATAATAATACAATCTCTGGTTTGAACTTGAACGTGCCCCAGTTCAGCGGAAATCCCACCCTGGAGCTGATTCCAAACATTTCATTGGCCATGTCAATCACAGTAACGGTTACCTACACCCACCCAACCCTGATTCCTAAACCTACCCGTCACTGTAACCTCAGCCAATGACATTGGTTGCAAGGCGGGGATTTCCGCTGAACCGTTTGGGAAAAAAAAAAAAATCACGCGTTAACAACATGTTAAATCATGCTAGCAACTTGCTAAAACATTTTAGCAATGTGCTTGAACATGTTAATAACATTTTGACTGAGTAAAATCTTCAAACTTCAATTTTTACTGTCATTTCAAACTTTCATACAATGCTTTGTCAAGCCAACATCAAAGTTTGTTCATAAATTTTACTCATCTAGTTCTCATATCCGATATCTTACTATTTTCCCTTCACCAAACTAACTGCACTCAATCATCCATTTCCATAACACAAGGTTTCTGAATTCTATGAATCATTTTGATACTGTAGGTCATCTTTGAATTAATTGTCTTTCATGGACTGAGCAGTTTTAGAACATAAGTAATAACTGTAGTGCAAAAACAAAATGAAATATAGCTGCAAGCAGCAATTCGGGGCCAAGCCCCAGAAGGGGCAGTAGCGCAATACGGAGAAGGAAGAGCAAAAACAGCAGAAATTGAATGTACATGCTAAACAGCTCGTTCAGAAGGACAGGTGGAAATGAAATGAAAATTAATAGAAGTTCAGAGAATGAACACGGAATGAACTAAAAACACTTGTATCTCATTCAAGAGGAATAAAGATTAGTACAATGCTTATTTGGATAAAAAAGGTATCAAAATGACTCATTACACACAATTGTATAAAGGCACCCCACACGGGATTCGAACCCACAACCTCCGGGTCCAATGTCCATTTCTCAACTCATTGCGCCACTGTGCAGGTGAATGTTGGCACACCTGCCGAAGTTCATTAGTTCATGTGAAAATGAACTCAAAATGAAGAATTTTTATAAAACTGCACTGAATGTTATATTTAATAACTACTTTAGATCATTCTGCAGCTCATCATGCTGTAGCGCAATACAGAGCAGGAAGAGGAAAAACAACAGAAAATGAACAAACATGAAACAGCTGGTTCAGAATTACGGGCGAAAATGAACTCAGAACTTATGTACATAAGCTTAGATGAAAATGAACACAGCATGAAACAAAAAGCATTTATTTCTAATCCAAGAGGCAGTAAAGGAATCAAAACACACTATTTCATAAAACCGCTCCACCTGGGATTCGAACCCACTATCTTGGGGTGCAGAGCTCATCAGGTAACTGGCTTTACACATTGAGCTACTTGAGGATGCACATTCAACAATCTGTGGAAGAGAACTTTTAGTGTAAGAAAGAATTTACAAAAAAGCATTACTTAGCATGCTAACCATATTAGCATGCTAAGCTAACTTAATGCTAATGAAGCTCATGGTTAACTTGATAGCTGAAGAGCCACATTAAAGAGAATGACAACTGGTTAGCATGCTAAGCAATTAGCATGCTAAGCTAACTAGCATAAGACAACAAACACAAGCAAGGTCACATTCAGAGATGAATATCTTGGGAATGGTAGCGAATATCAAAAATCCATTCAGTCATTTCTGTGCGGCTCGGTCCAAAGATCACCTGAGCTGATTTTGGACAAAATTGGACAAAAATTGTAGGAGGAGTAGTGAAAAAATGGAATACTGTACTTTTCAAAATGGCCACTACTGTACTGGGTGGAGTCTTAATGTAAGATATTGAATGTGATCAGTATGAAGAGAGGAATCAGTTGTATTGACATTCATTTTTCTGGAACAAAGGGTTCAAAAGTTATAACCTTTACAAAAGTGAATATTTGAACTGGTGGTGGCGCTATAGACTTAGTCCTAGATACTCCAAAGTTGGTCAAATTACTTTTAATTACTATCACTACAAGCATGCCAAATTTGATAATTTTCCTTCTTATAGTTCATTGATTACCATACGGGGGAAGAAGAATAACTACGAATTTGGACATAAAGGAATTGCATGTGATAGCTTCAGATTAGACCAGTTTTAGGCAGAATGCCTAGAACAGACACAAGTTCTGCATCTTTTCCTGCCACAGTACCTCATGCGGTCTGGGCATGTGTCACACTGAGTTTCGAACCCACGATGCAGAGCATTCGGGATCCGTGGCGTAACACATTGAGCTAATCAGCCATGCAAGTTCATCAGTATGCTAAGCAGAGGTTTCAGTGTGAGAAAGAGTTCACAAAAAAAAAAAAGCTTCATAGCATGTTAACCATATTAGTATGCAAAGTTATTTAATGCCAACTAAGTTTTGGTTAACCTGTTGACTGAAGACCACATTAGAAAGAATAGCAATAGTTTAGCATGCTAAGCAATTACTGTGCTAAGCTAACTAGTATAAGACAACAAACACAAGCAAGGTCACATTCAGTGATGAATATCTCGGGAATGGTAGCGAATATCAAAAATCCGTTCAGTCATTTCTGTGCGGCTCGGTCCAAAGATCATCTGAGCTGATTTTGGACAAAATTTGATAATTTTCCTTCTTATGGTTCATTGATTACCATACAGGGGGAAGAAGAATAACTACGAATTTGGACATAAAAGGAATTGCATGTGATAGCTTCAGATTAGACCAGTTTTAGGCAGAATGCCTAGAACAGACACAAGTTCTGCATCTTTTCCTGCCACAGTACCTCATGCGGTCTGGGCATGTGTCACACTGAGTTTCGAACCCATGATGCAGAGCATTCGGGATCCGTGGCGTAACACATTGAGCTAATCAGCCATGCAAGTTCATCAGTATGCTAAGCAGAGGTTTCAGTGTGAGAAAGAGTTCACAAAAAAAAAAGCTTCATAGCATGTTAACCATATTAGTATGCAAAGTTATTTAATATAAACTAAGTTTTGGTTAACCTGTTGACTGAAGACCACATTAGAAAGAATAGCAATAGTTTAGCATGCTAAGCAATTACTGTGCTAAGCTAACTAGTATAAGACAACAAACACAAGCAAGGTCACATTCAGAGATGAATATCTTGGGAATGGTAGCGAATATCAAAAATCCGTTCAGTCATTTCTGTGCGGCTCGGTCCAAAGATCATCTGAGCTGATTTTGGACAAAATTGACCAAAATTTGTGGGAGGAGTAGCGAAAAAACTGTTTTTGATTTAATTCAATACGGCAGACAGGTACATTTAAGGAAAATGACAAATGACACATTGTCGGAATCGGCATAAGCCAGGGAATAAAATGACATAAAGCAGATAAATTTTGGATAATGTTTTCAAAAGTTATAAGCAATTTTGCAAAAATCATTATATCTGTGGAACACTAGGTGGCGCTGTGCTGAAACTTCTCATGTACCTTCAGGACACTCTGATGGTCATATGTACCAAATTTTGTGATGATATGTCAAATTGTTTAAAAGATATCGCAATTTATGACAAAATTCAAAATGGCGGACACGTGATTCATCCAATATTGACAGAATCAGTCGGATTCGGCATGATCCAAGCAATCCATAGACACCAAGATCTTGATTTTCTGACAAACTGTTCAAAAGTTATTGGCCAAAATAGCCATTTTGCATATCTCATGACCTGTAGGTGGCGCTGTTCCCAAGTTTGGCATAGACCCTCAGACCATGGTTCTGATGAAGGGTACCAATTTTTGTTTCGATTGCTCAAAGTTTGGCCGAGATACAGCCTCTATACTAATTTTGGGTCGACCTCGTGACAAGAGTCAATATAGTGGAATAAAAACACTGCAACTTCAAAGGAAGCAAGACAATGTTTTCAAAACTAGTGCTGGATACCTAAATTTATGTTACACTGTTTGCTAGCCTGGCATAATGATCTCATCGTTACAGTTTTTTACAATCGCTAGGACACATTTCTCAATACTTAGGCCACTTTTTCAGAACTCTTCACACAGTTCTCCTAACCAACTTTCATCCTGGCACAGCAGTTAATTTCACATTCAAAATGCACTAAATCTACCAAAACACTTCATACATGTCCCAAATCAACTCATTTTTACCCAGCAAACACGCTTTGTCACTTATAAAACATCACCTAAAAACACTGACATCAGTTAGCAATATACAATGTTTTCGTTTTTAAAATTTCTTAACAAAACAAGAATGACACTCTCTACTGCTTATAATTCACTGCAGTTTACATGGTCCATTTTTACATTGCAGAACAAAATTATTCCTAAGTTTCCCCTTTTGAGTTGATGGTAATGAAATTGAAAAACGAATGCTTCTGTAGGTGTTCAGTTTCATTTAATTGTTTTGATAGTATTTGATTTTTTTTAGATTCAAAATATATTTCATAACTATATTACTGTAGAAATGTAGCAAATTGCAAATGTTGTATGTGAACACAAGTTTAATAGTTTTGAAAACAGTATGTAAGCATGTGCAAATTGGCCTGTACATACAAAGAGTTTGGGCAGTTGTTGTGTCTGAGTGAGAAAAGAATGAATGAAATTTGAGAGATGTAGTCATTGAATGCATTTTGTGAAAACGTAAGCAACATATTTGAAAAACACCTGTTTGTCTTGTTGAATGCAGACAGATATAGACTGTAGACAGACTGTAGATAGATAGATAGATAGATAGATAGATAGATAGATAGATAGATAGATAGATAGATAGATAGATAGATAGATAGATAGATAGATAGATAGATAGCTATAGAATTGACTAGATAGATAGATAGATAGATAGATAGATAGATAGATAGATAGATAGATAGATAGATAGATAGCTATAGAATTGACTAGACAGATAGATAGATAGATAGATAGATAGATAGATAGCTATAGAATTGACTAGATAGATAGATAGATAGCTATAGAATTGACAGATAGATAGATAGATAGATAGATAGATAGATAGATAGATAGATAGATAGATAGATAGATAGCTATAGAATTGATAGATAGATAGATAGATAGATAGATAGATAGATAGATAGATAGATAGATAGATAGATAGATAGATAGATAGATAGCTATAGAATTGACAGATAGATAGATAGATAGATAGATAGCTATAGAATTGACTAGATAGATAGATAGATAGCTATAGAATTGACAGATAGATAGATAGATAGATAGATAGATAGCTATAGAATTGACAGATAGATAGATAGATAGATAGCTATAGAATTGATAGATAGATAGATAGATAGATAGATAGATAGATAGATAGCTATAGAATTGACAGATAGATAGATAGATAGATAGCTATAGAATTGACTAGATAGATAGATAGATAGCTATAGAATTGACAGATAGATAGATAGATAGATAGATAGCTATAGAATTGACAGATAGATAGATAGATAGATAGCTATAGAATTGATAGATAGATAGATAGATAGATAGATAGATAGCTATAGAATTGACAGATAGATAGATAGATAGATAGATAGATAGATAGATAGATAGATAGATAGATAGATAGATAGATAGATAGATAGATAGATTGATTTTTATTAGATTTAGATTGTTTATGTGAGCCAGGAACAGGAACTGCGAGCTCTGAAATAAACAAAAGCTTGAACACATTGTCTTTTGTACTGACGTTCCATGGCACTCCTCAAGGATAAAGCTCATTAATCCATACTGATCAGAGGCTTATATCCAAGAATTCACTGTAGTACAGCTGCTCCTGTGGGAAGTTCGGGCTTGTTCTGAGCATTATGGGCAGGATACAGGTGGGAGGCATTACAGCAGGAGCAAGGAAATGGTGTTAAAATAGTGAACTACTATGTGATGTAAGGAATGTGTGGAGTTTTTAGGTCTTAATGTCTCCCTGTCACGTGTGAGAAGGGTGATCATGATTTTGCCAAGTATGACAACATCCTTGACGGTTCTGGAACAATATTTTGTCATCATATTTTAGGACTAGGGAACCGTTGGGTATGTTTAGGGGTTGGGGTTGATGCTTCAACAACATTCTTATCAACCTATCATTTCCCATTTGATTTTAGTCATAATTGATGGTTTGGGTTTGGGTTACGACTGTTTTTCTGACAGGAATGTGGATCCAGAAGCGTCATTCTTGACAAAAGCATGGTGACTGTGTGAGCAGATCAGTATACAGTAAACTGCAAAATTATTATTATTTATTTTCTCTTTTTTCTCAGTTTTGAAAAGTGCAAAAGATAAAAATCTAATATTATAATAGTTGTTTCTGATATGCTTTAGCTTCCTACTAACACTTCAGCCTTTTTGGTTTCTATGTCTGGTAGTGTATGATGACAGTTATTCTCAGGGTCACAAAAACATTTATTTACTCAGATTAGTAATATTTCAAACTGTCCTGCCAAAGTATGTAGTCCTTTAAAGCCAAAGACATCCAAATTAATGCTGTCAAATATTGTGCCATTCAGTTGAGGCATTAGTTCTGGGCAACGGGATTAAAAGAATTAGTGAGGAAAGTATTGACTATATTGAGGTTTTAGCACTGATATACAGCCTTTCAGTGGAGGCGCTAGGCCAGGGCTTGCTGGGGCTATAGCCCCACCAGAAATGTGCTTAGCACCAGCGCGCCAAATTTTAAAACGGCGTATCAAGTTAAAAGTTTAACATCTGAAAACACGTCTCGACACCCTGCGCTCTTGTTGTTTGCGTTTTAAAATAACCTTCATTTAGCTCACTGCAGTAGACGTACATACGCCAAGATATGGGACTGTAAACAGTTGATTCAAAGAGCTGATAAGGTAATAATAAAGGTGTTAGGCAAAATTGATAGGCTACTCTGCTTGGTAACTAACTTGTAAATGTAGTTTAATGGAAAATGGAAAATTAAAAAAGTAAAATGAAATAAATGTAGGGTATTGAAGTTATTGATTGATATATATATATATATATATTTATATATATATATATATATATATATATATATATATATATATATATATATATATATATATATATATATAGTTGGATAAAAATGTCTGACAAAAGCATAAAACATATAAAGATCTGTGTTTTAAAACTACTTCATTATGTCTCAAGTGCCAGTGTTCACCAATACATGCTGTGGAAAGTCCCTTACAAATTTTTAATATGCCATTTTAGCATTTAAATGCCATTTCCATAAAATTTCCCAGAGTTCTTCTTCAATGTAATCAGATACTGTCCTATGGTCTGGATCGAAAATCTTGGCCACACAGCAAAGAAATTTTTACTCAAAAAGTCACTTCAGTGAAATATATTCTGTGCAACCGAGAACATGGGAAATTTACTGTTTGTTTGTTTGTTGGGGAATAACAGCAGGCAGCGAAAAAGCTCTGATTTATAATTGAGTCGTGTCGCACAGATGTTGATCAAATTTGTTAAAAGCAGCCAAAAATCTGGCCTCAACAAATGAAAGAAATTCCCACAGATAAGCATATGAACAAACAAAATGAATGATATATAAATTGAAAAAACAAAACAAAACAAACAAACATCATGAGAAGCTGCATCTTGTCACAGACTGCATTCCCTATAATCTTCCCTAGCACTTATGCTACCTTCACATGCTCTTTCCTAGGTAAAGAATTGCACATGAACGCCCTCCCATTTCGATGTGTAATCACACCTTCAGAAGTGGGAATTATCAAATTTCCGATAGCACGTGAAGGCAGCATTAACCATGCATACTTGTCACTCATCAGCCCTCATCACAATCACTATATAGCACACACACACACACACACACACACACACACACACACACACACACACACACACACACACACACACACACACACACACACACACACACACACACACACACACACACACACACACCATCACAAGTTGTCTGGCCTTGTCAAGAGAACACATACTCACCTGGGATACGTCAATACAGACAAGGTTTATGTGCATAGGGCAAATAGTTTGTTGTTCGAAATAGTAATGTACCAGATACCATTATCAGGAAAATTGCTACAGGAAAGGTGCTCTTTCTTTGCTGAAAGGCACATTAAATGGCTTATGACCCAATCCTTGACTAATTTGATTATGCATATGATGGAAATGAGATAAAAATGAGATAAAAGTCTAATATTATAATAGTTGTTTCTGATATGCTTTAGCTTCCTACTAACACTTCAGCCTTTTTGGTTTCTATGTCTGGTAGTGTATGATGACAGTTATTCTCAGGGTCACAAAAACATTTATTTACTCAGATTAGTAATATTTCAAACTGTCCTGCCAAAGTATGTACTCCTTTAAAGCCAAATACATCCAAATGTTTGAGTTCACATTGAGACATTTGACTTGGAATACACATTGCAAAGTTGTTGAAATTTAGAGGAGACAAATGTGAGAACGCCAAAGTCTTTATAGCTAAGGAGAAAAGTCTGAGCACAGTGTGTGATGTTGTTGAGATTTCTTTTAAAACTTCAGAAAAGACAAGTGTGAGAGATCCAGTGTCTCTAGCTGAAGAGAAAAGTCTGAGCACAATGAATGATGTTGTTGAGATCTCTTCTGAATCTTTAGAGGAGACAAATATGAGTGATCCAGAGTCTCTATCTAAGGAGAAATTTCTGAGCACAGTGTGTGATGTTGTTGAGATCTCTTCTGAATCTTTAGAGGAGACAAATGTGAGACCACCAAAGTCTCTATCTAAGGAGATAAATATGAGCATAGTGTGTAATATTGTAAAGATCTCTTCTGAATCTTTAGAGGAGAAAAATGTGAGTGATTCAAAGTCTCTTGCTGAGTAGAAAAGTTTGAGCACCGTGTGTGATGTTGTTGAGATCTCTTCTAAAACTTTAAAGGAGACCTTTGTGAGAGTGTTAGAGTGAGAAGCAGGAGACTCAAGCAAAAGTCTCCATTTGATGTTAAAGTAACTTCATTTATGTCTAGGAGAAACATTTGAGATGTTAAAGAGATCTCACTTTTGGTTTTTCTTTCCTATGGAATCTACTATTGTCATTGTGTTCAAGCCTATGGTGAAAAATCTAAACTGAACTGACTAAAATATGAGGGTAATACAAGGATCAACAGAGTGAATAATCACAGAATTCAAATTGCTGAGGTAAACTAAGCTTATTAAATTGCATTTATTATTGGAAAGTGTGAAGAATCATACACATTTTAAATGTCACATTGACCTCTACATTCCTCCATTACTGTATGAACATTTCCTGTAATTCCAATCCCATCCACTCCTACATGCCTCCACACATATTCACATTAAACCCTTTTTATATTGCCATCTGCCTAAAATAAATCTCTGCAATAATAATATCCCATCCAGCAACATCAAGACATGGTGTCTGGCCAATCCTAACACAATGAATTCCATGGCAGTCTGAGAATTAAGCGAAAATTACGCCAAAAATGTACGGCTTCTGCCCACTCTTCTTTGCACTATTTAAGAGTCAGTGATGACTTGTGCCTTCAAACCCATATGCCCTCTCTCTGTTAGGCTCATGTAGCATTAGATCAGTGTTGTTTATCAACCAAAACTCCCGTCATTTTCCCAGCAGTCTCTCTCCATTTCACACACTAAAGAAAAGCACGTTGCTGCGTCATCAGAGGGGTTTGGGTCTAGGCCTTAGGAGCTCTGGCAGTCTGGTCTATAAAACCTAATTGCCCTGAACAAAATCTTGTAACAACGTGGTGCGCTGCAACCTGAATGGCACTTTTATAATTTTTGTTACTTAATAAATTCTGCTCTCATCAACGTCACTTACTCAAACTCTAAATTCCATTCTTCATAAGAATTCAAACATTCTCTCTCTCCTTGTGTCCCTCTGTCTCTCTCTTCTCTCATTAAGGCCAGTGGAAAATTCTTTCTCCAGATTTATCAGCATGTTAATGAAGAGAACAGAATAAAGAGGGTGGGAATTTAAAAAAGCAACTTCATGCCAAACATTTCCAGAAATTCCTTTACAGCAGTAGCTCTCAGCAGGTAGGTTGTGACCCAAAATGGCACCATGGTCTGTTCTAAATGCAAATAATGGCAAATAATCATATTAAGATAGCAAAATAAATAGGCTTATTAACTTTCAAAAATGAATTGTCTGTTTTTCTGTTAAACCTTGCTTACTGGTTAAAAGTTTGGGGTCAGTAAGGTTTTTTTCTGTCTATTAAAGAAACCTTAAAAAAATGCATGTACGTAGCACGTAGAGGGTGAAAAGCAACAGCCCTAGTGCTGAGCCTTATGAACGATACTGAACTTTCATACTGAATTCATAAACAATATGACACCTCTTCATTTCCTGCTCCAAATTAAGAATGGTCAGATAAATACAATTTAAACCATCAATGCAATTTCACTTACGCCAACATCATTTTTGAATCTACACAAGAGAATGTTTTGGCCGATAGTATCAAAAGCAACACTAAGGTCCAATAACACTAATAGAGAGAAGAGCAATTCATTTGTAACTCTCTCTCTCATTTGTAACTCTCCAAGAAGGAACATAGTTGTGAGGATACTGCTTCCCTTTCGATATGTTTCACTTGCATTGCATCAGTTCGCTGATGCTTTTTCTCCAAATCCTGAAGCCTGATTGGTTCACGTCTGTGCATCTGCACAGAGCCTTGCAGTGAATGCTGCGTGCCCAGATTGCGCTCTTCAGCGACCCGTCCACTCCCTCATCTCCTTCCCCTCTTGAGCAGCGAGGTGGAAATGAGCACACGGTGGCCTAGTGCCTGTATGCCTCACTCTCCCCTTAACACTGCGAGTACCCTGTGCTCTTCACCCGTGAAGATCAGTGTCCCTCATCTGGTCCGAGTGGCATGGTCTTGTTTGGCGGGTCTGACGATGAGTTAGACTCTATGTCTCTGGCCGCCTCTGAGTGGGAAGAGTGGGCGAACTCCAGTGATGACTCCTCTAAAGAGACTGATGACGTGCGGCCCTTATGTGAGACCTCACTAAAACCGTATTAGAGCTCGGCTTGGACTGGTCAGTCCCAGAAGAGCCCGTCCGCACCCAACTCAATGAATGGTTCCTGCAGCTGTGGCGCTGCCAGCAGGCCTCTCGCCAGCATCCAGCTCCATTCTTCCCAGAGGTCGACCAAGAGCTCACCAAGACATGTTTGGCTCTGCTGTGGACGGCTTTGAGGACCTCATGCAGCCGAAGCAGTCCTGATATCTCAGGATAGAAGTGGAAAGGGACTACCCTCAAAGTGTGCCCGTTTGCGCAGAGTTTGCGCACCAAAACCCCTTCTCACTGTTACAGCAAACCAAACAAAATGTTTTACATTCTCACGAAAAGAGCATTCCCACTCTCAATGCTGTAGCAGGTGCTGTTCTTCAGCTTCAGCATGAGATGCAACCTGTAGTACTTGAAGCATTTTCAGCTCGACTCCGGACATATGAAGTAAATCCTTGTGCAAATTCAGTTTATATCTGTGGATCTAAAAGATGCTTACTATCCAGATAGCCCCTCATTACAGACTGTTCTTGAGATAAGAGGGGGTGGCGTACCAATATACAGTCCTTCCGTTTGGACTCTGCATACTTTTCCGAAGTGTGTAGATGCGGCTTTCCCCCCCTTCTGAGACAGATGGGAATCTGCATACTCGACGATTGGTTGTTTATAGCCCAATTGGAATGGGAGCTATGTGCCCACAGATCCCTGCTTCTCAGCCATCCATCTACATCTGGGATTCAGAGTCAACTTTGGCAAGAGCTTGCTGCTCCCCAGCCAATGAATAGTCTTTGACTCAGCTCTTATGCAGGCTTGGTTCTCAGAGGGACGCACCCTGAAAATCAGGAGCATGGCAGCCTCGTTTAAAGTACGGGTCTCTTCTTCCTCTCAAGGGGTTTCAGAAGCTGCAGGGCCTCATGGCGGCAGCTTCCTCAGTCATTCCGCTGGGCCTGCTCCACATGCGACCACTCCAGCTCTGATGGAAGGCCTGTGTCCCACCTTGTGCGTGGCCTGAAAGTAGACCCTGGTAAATGCGAGATTGTGACAGTTCTCACGATTCCAGGACAGTTCTCATGTTTCCAGGAGATACTGGATGGCAGGTGTGCACCTTCCATGCTCAAGGTGTATGTGGCGACCATCACAGTGAATCATACCCTGATGGCTGGCCAATCGATTGGGTGAATCCTCCTCTTCGCCCTTGCATGGTTCCATTGTGGGACCTCTCCACAGTTCTTAGGGCACTTCGAGGATCTCCCTTTGAGCCGCTCCAAATGACTGACCTTCGGTCTCTCTTGTTTAAGACTGCCCTTTTGCTGGCTTTAGCATCAGTTAAATGAGTTGCCGAATTGCAGGCTCTATCTGTGGAACCGTCCTGCCTTGAGTTCAGTTCTAATGACAGTAAATTGGTCCTTAGGCCAAGAAAAGGTTACATGCCAAAAGTGCTCTCTACCCAGTTCAGAATGCAGGTGATAGCGCTGTCAGCTCATCCACTCGGTCCCGTAAGGGCCCTTAGAGTATATAATGAGCACTCTAGCTTTTTGTCAGCTTCGGAGGCTGCACTGAAGGGCTGCCAGTTTCAAAGCAAAGGATTTCCAGATGGATTGTGCATGCGATAGTGCTGGCTTACAAGTCCGTGGACTTGTTGCTCCCCTTAAGTTTAGGACCCACTCCATTAAAGGTATGGCCTCCTCTTGGGCGTTGTCCAGCGGAGTCTCTATTGCAGATATCTGTGCAATGGCTGGCTGGTCTTCGCCATCCACTTTCATCAGATTTTACAACCTGGACATCCTTGCTCTACAAGTACAGGTGTTGTCTTCTTGCAAAGTGTACTGCTTACCTCATGCTTTTTCATGCTCTGTTTCTGTGAACGGTAAAGTCTGCATTCTTTAATTTGATTGTACCTCATTTTTATGCTGTCTATTGTAGGCCTGACCAAAAATCATGCCATTGGTTGAGTCAGTCTTGCTGTGTCGGGCTGGTTGAGACAGTCAGATGAACATTTTTGGGCTTACACTTTTTCAAGAGTCAACCTACTGTACCAATGAATTATAGTTGTCTCTGCATATTAAGATGAAGTATGAGAAAGTATTCTAACACCTTTATCAAGTCAAGTCAAGTCAAGTCAAATTTATTTATATAGCGCTTTTACAATTGGTAATTGTTCAAAGCAGCTTTACATATTAGAAGCACAGAAAAAGGGAAGTGGTTAAAAATAGGCTGTACAACCAAGCGTGGTAATATGTAACATATACAAGATGGTGCTACATTAAGCCAATGTCGGCTGACTCCCAGGGGTGGAAAAAAACCCCTAGGAGAAAAACCCAGCGTGCTAGCACTGGGAAAAAAAGTCCTAGGAGGGAAAAAACCCCTTGGAAGATATATATAGTATATGTAAATGGATATGGAGATCTCTTGTAGAGATTAAAAATAGATTATACATAGATATATGTAAGCGGATACGGGGATTAAAAATCTGAATTATAGATGCAGCCAGAACTGGGTCTGTAGGCCCATTGTCTCCTGGGCTACGTTGTAGTCAGGTCCAGACACAGGTTCTCCATCTGATCTGGATACGGCCTGAATCCAGCACCCAGCAAACCTCAGGATAAGCAGAGAGACAGATATTAGCGGAGATGCCATTCTTATTCTGATGTACAGGTATATCTAGTGTTATAGGAAATGTTCTCGGTTCCGGCCGACCTAATTATTGCAGCGTAACAATCCTTTAACGGATTTGAAAAATGTTAATGTATTGATAATGTGTTATGTGTATGCAAGAGCAAAGAGATGTGTTTTTAGTCTAGATTTAAATTGACAGAGTGTGTCTGCTTCCCGAACAATGCTAGGAAGATTGTTCCAGAGTTTAGGTGCTAAATAGGAAAAGGATCTGCCGCCTTCAGTTGATTTTGATACTCTGGGTATTATCAACTGGCCTGAATTCTGAGATCGCAATAAACGTGAAGGACTATAATGCACCAAGAGCTCGCTTAGATATTGGGGAGCTAAACCATTTAGAGCTTTATAAGTAAGTAGCAAGATTTTAAAATCTATACGATGTTTAATAGGGAGCCAATGTAATGTTGACAGAACTGGGCTAATATGGTCATACTTTCTGGTTCTAGTAAGAACTCTAGCTGCCGCATTTTGGACCAACTGTAGTTTGTTTAGAAGCCGAGCAGAACAACCACCCAGTAGAGCATTACAAAAATCTAGTCTTGAGGTCATGAATGCATGAACCAATTGTTCCGCATTTGTCATTGAGAGCATATGCCGTAATTTAGATAGATTTTTTAGATGGAAGAAGGCGGTTTTACAGATACTAGAAACATGACTTTCAAATGAAAGATTGGTATCAAAGAGCACACCCAGGTTCCTAACTGAGGACGAAGATTTAATGGAGCACCCGTCAAGTGTTAGAGAGTATTCAAGGTTTTTTCGTGAGGAAGTTTTTGGTCCAAAGATTAGGATATCAGTTTTTTCTGAATTTAATAATAAGAAATTTCTTGTCATCCAGTTTTTAATGTCAGCTATGCATTCTGTTAGTTTTGTGAATTTGTAGGTTTCGTCAGGGCGCGAGGAAATATAGAGCTGAGTATCGTCAGCGTAGCAGTGAAAACTAACACCATGCTTCCTAATTATCTCTCCTAAGGGCAGCATGTACAGAGTGAAAAGCAACGGTCCTAGTACTGAGCCTTGTGGTACTCCATATTGAACCTGTGATCGATACGACATCTCTTCATTAACTACTACAGACTGATAACGGTCAGATAAGTACGATTTGAACCATGCCAAAGCAATTCCACTAATGCCAATATAGTTTTCAAGTCTTTTTAGAAGAATGTTGTGATCGATAGTGTCAAAAGCAGCACTGAGATCTAATAACACTAATAGAGAAATACAGCCACGATCGGATGATAAGAGTAGATCGTTTGTAACTCTAACGAGAGCAGTCTCAGTACTATGGTTTGGTCTAAATCCTGACTGGAAATCCTCCTTTAAAAAATAATTTATCTCCTTTAAAAAATAGTTTCTGAGCTAATCAAGTCTCTGCACTGCCTATTAAATACTCAAGGTCTTCAGATAATCCAAGCCATTTTATTTTGTTTCCTTGACTTTTCAATTTAAGTTTTAATAACAAGAAACCAGAGAACAACAAAGATCAAGGCTTCACAACAAACACTCTAAATGTGTTTCTGTTCAGTTTCAGATTCAATTTGCATCTGGAACACTGTCACACTTTTCTATGGTCATTGTGAATGAGTGAGAAGATACTGTAGCATTATTACAATTGACATGAATGAAAGATGATAAAGAGTCTCTTGTTCAGTCATCCTGGTCTTTAATCAAGCTCTGTTAACAGGATGAAGTCTTTCAAGTAAATTCTGAGCAGTTCATACAATCTGCAGCAATTTTTTGAAGTCAACAATAATTTGAAATCTTTATTGTGATTAGGCATGTTTTGAGAAATATCAACAAGAATGTGTCAGCAGTGTGGAAGACCTACCTGTAGAATTTAAAGGAATTGTTCCCAAAAAAATAAAGAGTTGAGGGTTGCTGGTTAGTTGCCCTGTTATAGCTTCTTCTGCCATAACTACACCATGGAGACCCAAAAAGCCTCTTTCTCTACTGACTGCAATATTATATATTGGTATATATGTGTTATGTGTACTTGATATAAAAGGTTTTAGCACTGCCAATTTTGTTTCAGAATCTTCTAAAACTGAAATGGGCTTATATTTCTATGTCTGCTCTCTTTATTGCCACAGCTCAGGACAGTTGCTAGTATGACTTTCTTTCATCCATGGAACACAAAAGCAGAAACTTAGTCAATACTATGAATAGTGAATAGTGACCAAAAATGATGAAAAGCTCCATAAAAGTAGTCTGTCTGGCTATGTAGAATCATATGATAGCTTTGTGAAAAAATTTTGACAGAATTGTAATTTGTATGAGCTGTTCCTTTAAAATGTCCCAGGTTATGTATGTAACCGGGTTCCCTGAGAAGGGAAGACACTGCATCATGACGTTGACTCTATGGGAACACTTCTGCATGAACGGTGTCTGAAGCATGTGTGAAATCATTTGTGATTGGCGGATGTGAGGTCAGGTGATGTAGGGTAGCACGTCAGCAAGACTATAAAAGGGTACCTACGTCACGGAATCCACAGATTCTAATTGTCTGAAGGAATCCATTTGACACTTGTTGAACAGAAAGGCTGGATCAACATAGAAGGACCTGTTATCCTAGGGTTGAATCCATGTCCAGACTTTAAAATGTTATGAATGTGTGTGGAGAGGACCAGCCTGCCACAGAACAAACATCTTACAAGGGTGCACCCTTTCAGGACCCACTGAGAGATGTTGGGCAGAAGTCATCATGCTACCGCTAAATCTGACAGAGTAATCATTTTTTTGATAGTATTGGTCGGTTTGAGGCCCTCAGTTAAGAATGCTCGCTAAAACATGCAACTTCAGAGAAATTACAGACTCACTCATACATGACAGGATAGTATGCTGAACTAAAAACACAAGACTGAGAGAGAGGCTGCTTCGTGAGAATGATTTAACACTACAGACATGGAAACGTATATATGCAGAGCAGCAGAGTTATCACGGCAAAACAGCAAAGTCATTGCAGGAGCAGCGGCAGCGGAGAAGTGCATGCTGTCAGGCAAGTAGCGCATCAAGATCAACATCAATCCAGCAGTATAATCACATGTAAATTCTATGGTAAAGGGCATAAAAATTAATAAACAGAAATGTCCAGCTTTTGTTAAGAAATGCAAAAAGTGTGGAAAGGCAAATCACTTTGCAGTTAAGTGTAGAGCCTAGCTAAGACAAAGGAACCATAAATCAGTGCACAAGGTAATTGAACAGGACAGTGATGAGTATGAGGACATTCTCTAGCAAAGACAGAGACTGTAAATAAACTAGAGAAAGACAACAAAAAGAAAACATTTGTACGCAAGGATGCTTGAAAGGATCTTGTGAAATTTCAGATTGACCGTGGGGAAAGCTGTAATGTAAATCCTTTTAATCTACTGAACCCAGATATAAAACTGGAGGATACAAATGCTGTCCTAATAATGTACAACAAAAGCAAAGTGAGACCACTAGGAAAGTGCAAACTGAAATTAAGAAACCACAATCTGTACAGGCTGGAGTTCCAGGTGGTGGATAACAGCTGTACTGTCCCTCTAATATCTAAGAGATCAAGTGAAGCTATGAAGCTAATCAAAGTGCATTGTGAGATCATTCTTGCAATAGACAGTAAAGTCACCACTGAAAAACCTGCAACCAGCCCTAAAAAAAGAGCTGCAAGATCTTAAAAGGAGAGGAATCATTGCACCAATGGAAAGGAGAAAGAACTGGATCAGAAGTATGGTGGTTGTACATAGTACGTGGTATGTATAGATCCAGAACTTTTAAACAAAGCTTTAAAGCGCAGTTATTTAGCTGATTACATTTAGCTGATGATGCCTTGTTACAGGACAGGGAGAGACAGAAGAAGCAGCTGAGAGAGACCATGATAAAAAGCTGAATGTGTTTCTAGTGCAATGCAGAGAGAAAGGTATCAAGCTAAATGTTGACAAACTCAAATTGAGACAAAGAGAAGTCTCTTACATCAGGCACCTCCTGACGTCCGATAGACTGAAAATTGACCCAGACAAAGTTCAAGCATTAACACGCATGCCGAAACCAACAGATGCAAAAGGAGTTCAGAGACTTTTAGGGATAGTAAATTACCTCTCAAAGATCTTTCAGACCAGAAATACTAGAAATAAATCGGTGTATGCACTCCTCTCATAGGTGTAGAAGGATGGCCAGAGAGGAGGGCCAGAAAGAGTGTGTACCGGCAGGGAATGAACATGCAGATCAAAGCGTATGTACAACAATGTGACAGCTGCACATGTGAATCACACATGTGAAGTTTGGAGTGCTGAGGTTCCAAAATGGCGCCGGTGTTTGTGGCTTGCCGTCTGCTTCTTTTTAGTCAAGTTAAAGGCAAGTTTATCTTCGCGGCAGTTGCCGTTTCAACGCTATTCCCTGATGGATTCTTTGAAGGGAAAGGATTGCTCTATAACTTTGCGCTCTATGGAAATACCATATCAATGGATTACTCCTGTGCTCCCTGCTATTGCAGTGATTTCCCGCTGTCCCGTCTTCCTAAAGTGAATTTGCAAAATCTACGTTCCCTGCAGTATGAATCGGGTGAGCAGAAACCATTAAAAAAGTTAAAGTTTGCTCTGATAAATGTGCGGTCACTCGCAAGCAAAACTTTCATCCTGAAGGATTTTTTCGACACTCAGAACTTAGACATCTTATTTCTAACAGAGACCTGGTTAAATACTGGTGACTTGAGTTCATTCTCGGAGTTGCTACCATCTAAGTGTGGTTTTTTTGAACTCCCCGCGGGCCTCTGGTCGTGGAGGTGGTTTGGCAACTATTTTTAAGAGCAGCTTGAACTGTCGGACTCTGAACACCACGTATTATGCTAGTTTTGAGCTGCTGTTGTTTCAGTTGAATTCCTCAATACTCTGTGCTGTGATATATCGTCCTCCAAAATTTAACAAGGATTTTATATGGGATTTTACAGACTTTTTGGGTGATATGTGTTTAAAATATGACAAACTTTTATTAGTGGGGGACTTCAATGTGCATGTCTGTTGTTCATCAAATCCACTGGCTAAAGACTTTTTGGATTTAATTGACTCTTTTAACTTTGTTCAACATGTTCAGGGTCCTACCCATGAAAAAGGCCACACCTTGGACTTAATTTTATCTCTGGGCCTGTCTGTTGGGGATATTGAAATTCAAAATGCAGTCTTTTCAGACCATATGTTTATTTGTAGTAGCAATTTTACATCATGTGTCACTCAGTCTATTTGTTCTCCAGGTCGTCAGTTTCGTCATGTAACTCCAGCTACCACTGAGAGGTTTAAGACCTTATTTTCTGCATCAGACATTTGTGCTACTCTTGAAGGCTTTTGTGATGTTACTGCAGCCTTTGATAAATTTAATTCTACATGCTCCTCTATCTTAAACTCCATCGCCCCACTAAGGGCTAAGAGTGCTAAGACCAAATCTGATCCTTGGTTAACTGAGCATACACGTAATTTAAGACGAGCTTGTAGGATAGCAGAGCGTAGGTGGAAGAAGGATAAGTTACAGGTGTCATATACCATTTTAAAGGATGCCTTAGTTACCTATCAGAATGCTGTAAAATCTGCTAAAATGAATTACTTTGATGGGCTAATCTCAAGATATCATGGAAATTCAAGAGTATTGTTTAATACAATTAATTCTGTACTTAATCCTTCTGCCACTGGTTCTGCTCTTCCTGCTACAGCGTGTGATGACTTGTTGAATTTCTTTGTTCAGAAAGTTACTGATATTAGAATGCAGATTGTGCCTGTTTCTTTTAATTCTTTATCTATCTCTTGTCCATCAGTAATATTTAATCAATTTTCTCCTCTTTCACTTCAGTCGTTATCAAAGATAATTAGCCAGCTGAAATCTACAAATTGTTGTCATGATGCCATTCCGTCAAAAATTATTAAAGAGACTTTTGAGATTATTGGCCCAAGCCTATTGACATTAATAAATAAAAGTCTTACAGCAGGAGTAGTTCCTTCTAGTTTTAAGCATGCCATTGTAGAACCCCTTTTAAAAAAATCAAATTTAGATCCAAGTGTTTTTGCAAACTATCGTCCCATTTCTAAATTACCATTTCTGTCTAAGGTCTTAGAGAAGGCTGTTTTAAATCAACTACAGGCCTTCTTTTCTTAGTCAATAATGATATTTTTGAAAAGTTTCAATCCGGATTTAAAACAAACCACAGTACAGAAACAGCTTTGCTCAAAGTATTAAATGATATTTTGACTTCAGTTGATTCTGGTGATTCAGTGATTTTAATCTTATTAGATCTAAGGGCAGCATTTGATACTATTGACCACAATATTCTTATTACTCTTTTAGAAAAGACTATGGGTATCCGAGACACAGCTCTTGAGTGGTTCAGATCTTTTCTTTCTGATAGGACTTTTTCAGTTAACATCAGTCAATCCTATTCAAAATCTGCTCCTCTGAATTGTGGTGTTCCTCAGGGTTCAATCCTTGGTCCGGTCTTGTTTCTGCTGTATATGCTGCCCTTGGGTTCTATTTTTAAAAAGCATGGAGTTTCCTTTCATTGTTTTGCTGATGATACTAAGGTGTATCTACCTCTACAGAAACACGACAAGACAATAATTTCATCTTTACTGAATTGTTTGCATGAAGTTAAACTTTGGATGAGCGCAAACTTTTTAAGTTTAAATGAAAGAAAGACAGAGATAATTTGGTTCGGAAAATCTGAGCCTCAAGGCCTTTCCGGTCTGGGGAACCTGGCTCCGTTCAATAAAGCGGTAGTTAAAAATCTTGGGGTTCAGTTTGACGTCTCTCTGAAATTTGACAAACAGATCAGCTCGGTGGTCAAGTCTTGTTATTTCCAACTGAGATTACTATCTAAGGTTAAACCATTTTTGTCATCTAGCAATCTTGAAAAGCTTATCCATGCTTTTATTTTTGTAAGAATGGACTACTGTAATTCCTTGTATGCAGGTGTGAGCCAATTACTGTTAGCCCGTCTGCAGTTGGTGCAAAATGCCGCTGCTAGATTATTGAAGGGTGTTCATAAACATCAACATATAACACCCATTTTAGCTACTTTACATTGGCTTCCAATTCACTACAGAGTTGATTTTAAATGACTTATTTTAGTTTATAAAGTTCTACATAATTTGGCTCCATCTTATTTAAGTGATCTTCTGCATCTGCATAAACCTCAAAGGAACCTAAGGTCATCAAACCAGATAATTCTAGATGTTCCTAGAACTAGATTAAAAATGAGTGGTGACCGGGCATTTTCAGTAGTGGCTCCGACGCGCTGGAATAGCTTGCCTCTGTATCTTAGACTTTTACCAACATTAGGTTTTTTTAAAAGAAACCTGAAATTGTATTTATTGGAGTTGGCATTTGGCTCAACGCCTTGAGTGCACTAAGTGGGTATCTTTTTTGCCTATGATGTTTGTTTTATTTTGCTTATTTATTTCTCCTTGTGCTGTTGGTCTCCCCTTTCTAATTATTAATGTACAGCACATTGGTCAACCTGATCCAACAACGTGTGTTCTGTCTCTTCCGCGTGCATGCACATCGACACAGACACACATCAGTCTCGAATATTATGCAGCAAGCCATATTTTATAATTGTATAAAATAATCGAGAAAAAAAGCACAAAAACGGCTGAGATGCCAAATTCAGCGGCAGCTGAGGTAAAGTGACAGCTCACAGACAGCAGCGCACTCTACCTGTCACTCAAGTGACCACGCCCTTAATTATGCAGAACTTTTAAGGCTTAATATAATTTAAACGGATAAGTTATAAAAAAATTCACCCCCCTCAGAGTTGTCATGAAGGGCAAAAATAGCAGTATAGACCAAAACCACAATTTGTACCAACTTGTAAACATGTTTTTTCTGCTATAAACTTGGCCAATTTAACATGGGACTCTATGAGATTCTGCTCTCTTTTGGAGCCTGTCCCTACCGGACAGTCGATGAATCGCAGTTTAAGTTACTTCCGTATTGGCTTCACGAGAGAAAGGGGGAGGTTGCCGCTTGATGTTACCACAATTTTATTAGTCATACCAATAACGTTAGGGTCACATTTACCTTTGTTCAGCGATCAAGGCCAAAATCCAGTCATTCCATCAGGGATTCACATGATCAGGAATTTTGCGTGCCCCCATGCAGATTTCACTTGTTGGTCACATGGTTTCATTGCATTGACCATCAGAAACCTGCATGGTTTGAAAGTGATTTCTGTTTGAATTCTGGTGTACAAGGAGGCTCTGGGTGCATGTAGAATTGACTTAAGCTTTAGAATTTATTAAAACACTTTTTCAGATATGCAACATGAATGCTAACTCTTCAGCAGCAATTACAGAACCGAAACTTCTAGGGCTAATTTGCATAAACTGTAGTGCAATAGCCAATAAGAACCAAGCATATGTTGTCTCTTACATGTGATTGGTTCATAGCAAAACAAAAGAATACTACATCCCCCTTCTTTTAAAATAAAACAGTATAAGGACAAATGAAAGAAACAAATGAAAGAAGTAAAAGAAAGCATTTAGTTTTTAAAGGTATCCATGGGTTGTCAAATATACAAAAACATATAAACTGTATTAAACAGTTTTATTTATTGTTTATTTGTTTGTTTTTTGAAAAGGGCAGCAATTCTTCTGACACCCTTGTACACTAACAGATCCAGAATGACTCTGGCATCCATATCTGGCTCTGTAAGTATTGGATTTGGGCAGTTCATCAGTGTGGTCAGGTGTGTGCATAATGTAATTGTGTGGTGCACTGTGGATTGGTGTTGCACAGAACCAGTCCTTTTGTGTCCAGGAGGTGGCGTCTGTTTTGTCGATATTCTTGTCCATCAGCAGAATGTGCAATACGATCTCTCAGTGTTGGCTGTTCTAACGATAACGGCTGGCTTCCAGTACCCTTGCTCTTGTACTCTAAATTCTTGTCCTTCCTTGAGCTGAGATAAAGAGCTAGCTGATCTTTCGCTAACTTTTTTGATGCTGTTGATTATGCAACCTCTTTGCTCTGACATCCTTGCAGCTGACAACCTTTGGCAGGAGCTGCTGCATGGTATTGGGTAGGATTGACCGCAGGAGGTGACTCATCAACAGCTGATCAGGGGACTCGAAACCATCAACAAGGCTGTTGCGATACTACAGGAGACTGAGGTAAGGGTCAGTTTTGTCAGCCTTGGCCTTTTCCAGCAACATCTTTTTCAATTTGCACATAATTCTCTGCTTATCAATGACTAGGTGTCTAGCATTCGTGACAGCATATCTGAACAAAGGCTTGTGGGAGCAACAATCTTTTTACCTTTCAAGATTATTCCATGCAGGTACGAAAGCTCAATGTGGTGGTTCCAGAATTCTGACAAACTCATGTGACATTTGCTCTTTTCATCAGGCCAGCCTCTTTGTATGACTCCTTTCAGTGTCTGGAACTGTGGGTTCATTTCAGTTTGAGCTTTGATTTCTTCCAACTTCGAGTCACTGACAGGAAGACTGCTGGACACTTTGTGCACTTGAATATCCATGCCTTCACTGAGTCTCATATCCTGGTCAGATAGCGACTTTCTGGACAATGTGTTTGAGACAGGGATGTCAATGTCAATGTACAATGGTGAAGTTATATTTCTGGAGCTGAAGGATCATCCTCTGTAGCCTTGGGGGAACTGATGCCAGGGGTTTTCGCATTATTTACTCATGGGGCTTGTGGTCGCTCTCAACAGCGACTTGGCAGTCATAGATGTATTGATGGAAATGTTTTCAGTCAAATAATACATTCTTTTCCAATTTGAGTATAACTGATTTCACTTTGATGCGTATGTGATAGGTCTTCCATCCTGCAACAGTACTGCCCGGAGCCCGTACTTGGTGGCATCGACCTGTAACCTGAGCTATTTGAGATCATCAAAATAGACTAAGACTGGGCCTGGTTCGCATGTGAGTAGCTCTTTTATCTTTTTGAAGGCTTCATCATGCTGGAGGTCCCAGACAAACTCACTTTACTCCTTCAGGAGCTACTGCAGTGGTACATTGACATGAGAGAGGCCAGGTGCAAATTTGGAGAGGTAATTAATCATACCTAGCACTGTTTCAAGTTCTCCTTTATCTTTAGGCAGCTCCATGTCTCTCACAGAAGTGACTTTGTCAGGGTCAGGCTTTACTCTCTCAACAGTGAGGAGATGCCCAAAATAGCTCACCTCTGTAGCGCAGATGACATTCTTTTCTGGACTGAGTTTGACACCTCTCTTTATGGGACACTGTAGCATAGCAAGGAGGTGTTCATCTTGCTTGCCTTTGGTCTTCCCATAAATGAGAATGTCATAGACTATGGCCAAGACTCCATTCAAACCTTAATAAGTTTCATCTGTTTTTCACTGGAACTCATCTTGAGCTGAAATCAGTCGGAAGGGAAGGCATCGGAAGTGGTAATGCCCAAAGACTGTGTTGAAGGTGGTCAGTCTTGATGATTCCTCAGTGAGCTTTATAGCCCAATATCCTGATCTACCATCTATAACACTAAAATACTTTGCACCAACTAACTGGATGTTATATCTTCAAAAGTGGGTAATGGGTAATGAGGTTGCCCTCAGGTTCAGACACACCCGTAGCTGACTTGTGTGTGGTTTTTCGGCCACAACCATGGAACTAATTCGGCTCTGTGACTTTAACAATTACCTTCCCATGCTCTCAACCTCCTCTTTAAGATGGCTGCGTAATGCGAGAGGAATACGTCTGGGAAGGTGGACTACTGGGGATGTGTGCAGGTCCAAGTGTATGGTACACTCACCAGGAAATAGTCAGATCCCCTTGAAAACATCTGCAAACTCATCCAAGACTGGCACTTCCATCTATTTTTCTGTAACTGATAGTACAAGCTTGATGGGGCCAAAGCTTATGCATCCTTTTAGACCTGTGATGGGGTGCAGTTGTGTTGACTACATAAAATCATCTCAGTGTCTCTGTGCTTGCATTTCATGTCACATTTTACCACCACGCTTTCATCACCATAGCCAAATGGGATGACATGTTGGTTGCAGAGTGCACTGAGTATTCAATTTTGCATACTTGTACAGGTGGAATGAAGTTGGCTGAGCATCCAATGTCCACCTTGAACTTGAATTCAAGTTGTTTTGGACCTATTTTAATGTTATCAAATGCTTTTTCTGTGTCTGAGCTCTGTCTGCCCTGTGCCACCGAATCAATATACAGTTTATCACACTCCTCAACCTGGTCTGACCTTCTTTGCTTATTGAATGGCCAGTTTTCTCACAGCTGAAGTGACAGGCCTTTGCAAAATGGTTTAGTTTCTCACATATTTTGCACATCTTTCCATTAGCAGGACAGTGAGACTGATCAGTGTGAGGCTTGTTTCCACAGTAGCCGCATCCTTTGGGGTGCACTGAGGTAGCATTTCTAGGTTGCAAATTCTTGCCTTATTTCTTCAAAGTTCAATAAATCACCGATCTAACCTGCCAACAACTGAAACAGTATATGCAAAAAGGCTGGCCAGAACAACAGGAAAAGGTGTCAGAACATCTCATGCTATGCTGGTCTCATAGAGCAGATATCCAAGTAGCCGATTGGATCCTACTGAAAGGATTCTGATTCCAAAACCCATGTAAAGAGAGAGAGAGATGCTCAAGAGTCTTCATCAGGGTCATCAAGGAATGACTAAGTACAATCTATGTGGTGGCTTGGTTTAATAAGAGACGTAAGAGATTTAGTGGAGAGATGCAACATCTGCTGTCAGCATTCACAGCAGAAAACAGAGAAATTGATGCCAACATCTTTACCAGCAAGACCCTGGCAACGACTCACAGCTGATATCGTTCAATGGGAAGGAGGCCATTATCTGGTCATGGCTGACAACATCCCAAGATACATCAAGGTTGCAAACTTGCCAAAGCTTATAACAGCAACAACAGTGGAAAGGCTAAAGGTCTGGAATCAGATTTGGAATCCCTGAAACACTGGTGACAGATAACGATAACGGTCCACAGTTCACATCTTGCAAGTTTGCTCGAGAGAGCTCTTTTGGCCTACATATTGATTCCATTGGCTCATGGAATCTCACCTGCAGAACTCCTGATGGGGAGGAGAATAAGTTCAGCAGTCCCAGTTCCACCTAAATCTCTCATGTCAAGATGGCCAGACCCGAAAGTGTTCAGAAGGAAAGACAGAATGTTAAAAGGAAAACAACAGGAAACATTCATATCTAGACACAGAGTGAAAAATCTACCTGGACAGAAAGTGTGGATCATGACATTGAAGTCCACTGAAATGGACTTATGGGTTGAATGTTAGCATAGGAAGACCTACTATCAGGAAAAGAGCGCCTAACAATATATTTTATTATAGTAGATGTGAGGATGAATCTATGATGTTAAACATGACTTTTATGTCGATAAATTAAACTATGTACTATTGATATTGATTTCTGGACATCGTGATGTTTGCAGTGTTGTCTCATGAAATTATGAAAATACAGATGGTGAGAGGTAACATGGTAGTAACATACAGAGCAACATTCCTGTTTATGAATGCTCACACAAAATATTTTCTGAACTAAGTGAACAGAGCTGCTTTCTCTACCAAAAAAAATCATTGCTTACATACCTGTACAAATACAAACATGTGTTGCATATATCGGCACATACATACACGCGCACACACACACTCATGCATACTAAAAGGCATGCTCAGTGGAAACATCAGCCCATGACTCATATGGGTCTGCTTCAACATTTTTCCAAAATCTGGCCTTTATTATGAGCAATAATAGCAACATTGAAAATCAGGTACATCTGAAACAGCTCTAAAGAGAAAGTTCTACCCAAACACTGGGTCATTTCAAACTAAAAATATCCCTCCAGCACAGGCCTAAAAATGCAACATTCATTCAATCAAGTAGTTCATTTTAATTTGATGCCTTCAGTTTCAAGATTATTACTTTTAGGTTATAAAAGGAGCATGGTATTCTGGTGGTAGAAAAATATACATGACATGTCAATGGTTTAGACACATATTTAATATTATACAACTAGGTCTATATAAAGTTACTTAAATATTATTCTAAAATTGGAAACATAGTAATAAAGTATTCCAACCAATAAAACAACACAAATGGAAGTATGGAAATTACAGTGACAATGTGAATTATTAAGATGATGTTTATTATACACTTAATATACAAAATATTAACAATAATATTACAAATAATAATAAAAATGACAACAATAAAACAATATCTTCTAAATATGTAATAATAATAATGGTACTACTATCATCATCATCATCATCATCATCATCATCATCATCAATGATAATAGCTTTTTTTGTCTAAATTTGAACATCCACTCAACCAATTTCATGAGGTGCCTTTTGCTCTTTTTAAGCAGTATTGACAGAGTTTTTGTTTTGTTTTATTCATTTGCTTTGTTAAGCTTTACAAGGAAATTCTTATGTACAATAAGCACAATTTATATTTATCTACAAAACTATTTTCAAACATTTAATCATAAATGTTTAAATAGCTGAAGAAATACAAATCCACACATCACACTTGTGTGTATGAGTACAGTATGTGTGTGTGTGATTTGTCAACTTATCACCTAGAAACAAACAGCACAACAACAGCTGTAATCTTAGATCATTATTTGTGTTGCTTTTCTATTTTTAGCACTCATATTAATTAAATTTAGCTCAGAGGCGTACAGGAATTCTTGAGAGCATTCCAAGTCTGGGAAAATTAGACAGGAAAACAAGTGCATGAACAATACAACAAGCAGCATAAATAAAACAACAGATTTACGCCACAGGTTATGTGACCCGGTGAGTGTTATGTGAAATCATACTGTTATTTACAGAAAGATAAACAATCCAAAGTTTCCTGGAACACTCACTAGCAAAAATAACAATTTTCCTTTGAAATAAATAACTCTTAACACCACGTTTATTTCTTGAGAAATATGTGAAACTTTGCAAAACCTCTCCAAATTTGTAAAAGGGTTACTGTAGCGCACTCCTCCGCACATCTTGATATAGATGCATATCCTGATCACGTGACCTGTGGGAAGTTGAACATCCATGTTTCTCTCCAACCACATCCACCTTGTGGATGCTTGTGCCTCCGTGTTGTGGGAATGGATGAAAGGAGCGGCAGAGGACTACTGGCTGCAGTCCCATTCACAAATTACTCCTTACCCTTCTCTCGGAAGGCATGTTTCGCCAAGATAAAGAGAGACTCTGTCCTTTCCTGTTCCCATCCAGGAGTCAACCTATAAGTGTGTGGGAATTTCTGTGTGTTTTGTGGCGATGGTAATGGCTTCACAGCACATTTGCAAGGAAATGTTTTGAGAGGAATTCTGACACACGGCCTAGCCACATGGGACATTCATGACATCTCACAGTTTGAATTTCCTCATGAATGAAACGATTCATCCATAAGTATGTCGTTTTTTAAAAATGAAAAAGGGTAGCACTTTATTTTTCATACTTTAGTAATTGCAATAACTGGGTAATAACTAGGTACTAACCCTGAACCTACCCCTAAATCTAACCTTAACCCATGTAGTAACCTTATATACACTGTAAGTACATGGAAGTGCATGTACTGTCAAATAAAGTGCGACCAAATAAAATGCTACCTATTTAGTTGTAATTATTATTATTATTATTATTATTTTAAATGTTGGTTAAAAGATTAGTTCACATTTAAATGAAAATTACCCCAAGTTTTACTCACCCTCAAACCATCCTAGGTGTATCTTTTGATGAACACAATCAGAGTTATATTAATAAATATCCTGACACATCCAAGATTTATAATTGGACCAACAAGTATGAAGCTCAATAAAGTGCTTCCATCCACTTTCACCATCATAAACGTACTCCATGTGGCTCCGGGTGATTAATGAAGGCCTTCTGAAGCGAAGCGGTATAAAGTAAAATATTTAGCTTCTGCCAGACCGCCTTTGACATTCGACTTACGAACTGACGTTACGAACTATTTTTGTAATTTGAATACGGAAGCTCATTAAACAGCTCATATACAAAAAAAAATAAATAAATAAAAATAATAATCTAATAACACATTAAACAGTATTATGCAATAATTTAAGACATTTCTCCTTATATACTGTAGAACCTTTTTGTCAAAGAGCTCTTTGAGCCAAGATCATTTTTTTCTAATAGTGTACAGACTAGAATGTGGAACCCAAAAGAAGATATTTTGGTCTAAATTTCATTTGGTTCAAACAACACTGACTTTCAATGTATGGAAAGTTTTTTTTTAAAAAAAAAAAAAGATATATATATATTTTGTATTCCACAGAAAAAAAATGTCATACAGGTTTGGAATGACTTGAGGGTGAGTATATGATGGCAAAATTCTAATTTTTAGAAAAACTATCCCTTTAAGTGTCCGACTACAGTTACTCATTCAAGAAAACAGAAAACACACAAACATTTGTCCTCTCTTCATTCACTGGCCAAGGGAATCCCAAAGCAGCTAATCTCTTTGATACTAACCAGGAAACGCTGTATGTCAACACTTCTTTCTCTGTCGGCTGCACACAAGATGAGATCCTTGAATAATGGCCCAGTTTTCAGCACTCCGTAAACAGGAGTGCTAAATTTACTGATTACACTTCCAGCGTGAGTTGAGAGGAAGGACTAGCTGCAGCCAACCAGAAAAGCAGAGGAACTCTGAATCTTCTAAATGAGCAACCAAATGAGTAAGTGAGGAGAGAGTTGTTTTCAGCACACAGGAACACATTTAGGAAAGTGTGAACATTAGAGGACCAAAAACAGAAGAAAAAAAAAACAGCAGAGGAGGCAATAACCAACAGGTAGCTCGTGCTTAAAGATATAGTTCACCCCCTAAAATATAAGTTCTGTGATTATTTACTCACCCTCCTATTGTTCCAAACCTGTTATGACTTTCTTTCTTCTGCGGAACACGAAGGCAACATGTAAAACAAGACAAAAACATTATAAAAGTTGTCCATAAGACTCAATCGTTTTTTTATTCTTAAAATCTTGTAATTTGCCCCGAGATCTCCTTGGTGTGTTCATGAAAGAAGTTGTGGTGTTAGTGTTCACTGCTACGCTGACGATACTCAGTTCTATATTTCCTCGCGCCCTGACGAAACCTACAAATTCACAAAACTAACAGAATGCATAGCTGACATTAAAAACTGGATGACAAGAAATTTCTTATTATTAAATTCAGAAAAAACTGATTTCCTAATCTTTGGACCAAAAACTTCCGCACGAAAAAACCTTGAATACTCTCTAACACTTGACGGGTGCTCCATTAAATCTTCGTCCTCAGTTAGAAACCTGGGTGTGCTCTTTGATACCAATCTTTCATTTGAAAGTCATGTTTCTAGTATCTGTAAAACCACCTTCTTCCATCTAAATTACGACATATGCTCTCAATGACAAATGCGGAACAGTTGGTTCATGCATTCATGACCTCAAGACTAGATTTTTGTAATGCTCTACTGGGTGGTTGTTCTGCTCGGCTTCTAAACAAACTACAGTTGGTCCAAAATGCGGCAGCTAGAGTTCTTACTAGAACCAGAAAGTATGACCATATTAGCCCAGTTCTGTCAACATTACATTGGCTCCCTATTAAACATCGTATAGATTTTAAAATCTTGCTACTTACTTATAAAGCTCTAAATGGTTTAGCTCCCCAATATCTAAGTGAGCTCTTAATGCATTATAGTCCT
The DNA here is from genome assembly GCF_024489055.1 of Chanodichthys erythropterus. Classification (NCBI taxonomy): domain Eukaryota; kingdom Metazoa; phylum Chordata; class Actinopteri; order Cypriniformes; family Xenocyprididae; genus Chanodichthys; species Chanodichthys erythropterus. The sequence continues at coordinate 35,329,252 of NC_090229.1, forward strand.
TCACGTTTATTGCGATCTCAGAATTTAGGCCAGTTGATAATACCCAGAATATCAAAATCAACTGAAGGCGGCAGATCCTTTTCCTATTTAGCACCTAAACTCTGGAACAATCTTCCTAGCATTGTTCGGGAAGCAGACACACTCTGTCAGTTTAAATCTAGACTAAAAACACATCTCTTTGCTCTTGCATACACATAACACATTATCAATACATTAACATTTTTCAAATCCGTTAAAGGATTGTTACGCTGCAATAATTAGGTCGGCCGGAACCGAGAACATTTCCTATAACACTAGATATACCTGTACATCAGAACAAGAATGGCATCTACGCTAATATCTGTCTCTCTGCTTATCCTGAGGTTTGCCGGGTGCTGGATCCAGGCCGTATCCAGATCAGATGGAGAACCTGCGTCTGGACCTGACTACAACGTAGCCCAGGAGACAATGGGCCTACAGACCCAGTTCTGGCTGCATCTATAATTCAGATTTTTAATCCCCGTATCCGCTTACATATATTTATATATAATCTATTTTTAATCTCTATAATAAAAATGTATAATTCAGATTTTGATCTCCATATCCATTTACATATATTATATATGTCTTCCAAGGGGTTTTTTCCCTCCTAGGACTTTTTTCCCAGTGCTAGTACGCTGGGTTTTTCTCCTAGGGTTTTTTTTCCACCCCTGGGAGTCAGCCGACATTGGCTTAATGTAGCACCATATTACCACGCTTGTTTGTACAGCTTATTTTTAACCATTTCCCTTTTTTCTGTGCTTCTAATATGTAAAGCTGCTTTGAAACAATTACCAATTGTAAAAGCGCTATATAAATAAATTTGACTTGACTTGACTTGACTAAATGAATCTCTCTTTTGATTTGATTCTTCTGGACTGATTCAGTTCTCAAGTTCAACTCATTGATACAACTGATTCAGATTACACAGCTCTCTGGAATTCTTTATTCTGATTGGTCAATCTCTGCATTCAGCGATCAGACATTTACAAATATTTATCGTCATCCATGGCATTATTGTCTATCAGTTGTATATCACTCATCCAGGTAACTGTATCCGGCATGTCTCTCGTAACACACAGTGGACTCGCTTTCTGCTTTCATACAAATGTATAATGTAATATTATTGAAATGTTTTGTGTCTTGTTGCAAGGCAGTGGACTATTTTTTTGTAGAGGAAGCATTAAGACAATAGGCCTATGATTCAGTTATTGTATTGATTCAAACTTTTTGGAATATATTGTACAAGTGGCTTTAATGAGACTTTTATGGTATTTTTGTATCTTTTTTAAAAATGCCTTTTGTGTTCCATGGAAGACAGTCAGGATTTAAATGACCTGAGGTGAGTAAATGATGACAGAACATTATTTTCTGTGTCAACAACTCCTTGAAGTATGAATCAATATGCGTGTGAACAGAGAATAAGCATGCGAAGGACAGGGTAGAAAACAATTCTATAGCAACAAGCCGGACAGGAAATGAGGTCAAACGAAGAGGAAGTCCAGCAACTTCCTCACAAAGCTGTAGATGATTAGTGCTGATGACTGTAGTGCTAAAACATACACTGAAACACTCATAAACACAAACATGCAAATATGTGCATGAACATACTGTACACTCTTGAACAGCTGTTCACATGGAAAATTTATCTCGGTTAAAGGGTTAGTTCACCCAAAAATGAAATTTCCGTCATTAATTACTCACCCTAATGTCGATCCAAACCCGCAAGACCTTCGTCCATCTTCGGAACACAAATTAAGATGCTTTTGGTGAGATCTGAGAGTTTTTTATCCCCCATAGAAAGCAATAAAATTACCACATTCAGGGTCTAGAAAAGTAGTAAAGACATCGTTAAAATATTCAACATGACTACTATAGTGGTTCAACCTTAATGTTATGAAGCGACGAGAAAACTTTTTGCGCAAAAAACAAAAACAACTATTTTTCCTCTTCCCTGTTAGTCTCCTATACGCAGTTGAAGCAGTGCAGAGCTTCTGTGTTCTGCGCCAGAATGCTGATTCATTATTGGCCGGCTCCTGTGTCAGCATCACACGCATGCATTGTGGTGCTCACGTGAACAGCGATGGCCAATACTGAGCCGGCGTTCGGATGTAAACACGAAAGCTCTGCAAAAGTTAGAAAAGTTGCTAACTTTTACTCTCTACTTGACTAGATTTCTGAAGAAGCATATGTACTCTTTACTCCAATACATTTGTGATGAATAATGCAGTTGCTTGTTACATTTTTGCATGGTTTGTAACTTTTTCCACTTTATTTCTGCTACAACAAGAAGTGTTATCGGGCATTGAAGGTAATATATCTTGTGGGTTTTGCCATTACTCACCAAAACTTGTCAACAAGGCTACTTTACGTGAGTATATTAGCAGGTAGTTGCTGAATCGCAGGTGTTTCATATATGAGATGAGGACATGACTGCAGCCAGTGATGAGGCCAAAACCAGCACATCCAGTGCAAGCAGGCTTTGACTAGTTAATTTTACTTAACATTATTTTATTTATCAGTTATATTGAAACAATCTTTTTGAAGGATATTGGCTTACTTGTGCCCTTTTTGAACGGCATTATATCTCACACGGGATGAAGAGGATTAAGTACGTTTTTGAGCACTTGAGCTTAACTGAGACTTGAGTGTTTGTAGACATTTAAGAGGCTGTCTCTTGGCATGTCTCTTAGGTGTTGAGGACTAGTGCATCTTTTAGCCTACACTTAACATGAGTAAAATTACTGTTAAAATCAGGTAATCTAAGACTTTTACTCGAGTTGGAATGGACTACTTGCACTGAGCCTCGTGACGCACATCTGGTTGGATACATTACGGCACACTAGAGTGGTGCAGGTATGACATCCCTTTGTCGGCCAAAATGCAGAAGTGAGTTAGCATTTTAGCACTTCCCGTTCCATCGCCCCGAAGTCAATGGGTTTTTTGAATGAGATTTTGGTTAAAGGTGCTAAAGAGGATCTTTTCGTCGACTGAGAAACCAAAGACTGTTTCTGAGTTTTTGAAATGAGCGCATGCGTAAGAACAACCCCCCCTCCTTTCGAGGGAACGCCTCCCAAAAATCGTGCACGAGTATTGGAAAACGAGTGTTTACGTCCGGCATTCGCTGTGTCGTGTTAGTGGATTCATTATGTCGGACTCACCGCAGGTAACTCATAATCTGCAGTTGTTACTCCTGTCTCCGGACAAAAACATCGCATGTGGCGCCTGTGGAGTGTGGAAAGTTACTGGAGCGCGCAGCTGCACTTGTCTCTCACAAGGAACGTCACAGCAGTGATTGACAAGCCAGAGGGCCAATCGTTTACACGATCATTGGCTGATGTTTTTAAGGCCCTAACTCATGCACAGATGATGTATATTAATATTATTACTTTCAGTGCACCCAATAAATTTTATCAGTTAGTAAAGACAGTTTCAAGTAATATTGCAAAAATGTATAAAACAAAACATCCTCTTTAGCACCTTTAAGACTGATAAACACCCTTAAGAAAGCACATGGTTATATATGGTAAGTGTAGTAACTATGGGTGAGTGACAACCATTATCACGATGGCTCGACTATTTTACATTACAGTTGCACTGCAAACAAAAACAAGTTAAAACTGTCAAGCATCGCTGATTCCCTCCTGACGATCTGTTAACAGATCTGTTGGCCCTCTGGCTTGTCAATCACTGCCATGACATTCCTTGTGAGAGACGTGCGCTCATTTAAAAAACTCAGTAACAGTCTTTGGTTTCTCAGTCGTGCTAAAGATCCTCTTTAGCACCTTTAATTAATTTAAATGTAAATTTATCAGGTATGAAATATGATGACTAAGAGAAAAACACTGCTAATGAGAAGACGAGCACTTAGGTTAGTGGGGAAATGTATTTATTTATTATTCAGAATGCACATTTGTAAGCGAAATATATTAATAAATATTTCAGCAGGTTGAAGATAATTAATGTTAAAGCAGAGAATATGATTAATTGTTTAAAAAAACATTTGGCAGCCCTAAAACGTAGTAATAATCTGCGTTTTCACAAGAAGCTCTCTGTATATAAGTGCGCTGATCGCTGACCGGAAACGCTCAAGCTGTAATAAGTAGAACACGGAAGTAGTTGTTCAAGTAGTACATTGGTGACTTATAACTTGTAATGGAGTCATTTTCGCTATAGGGTATCTGTACTTTTACTCAAGTATGGTTTTCAGGTACTCCACCTCTGCATTGAGGCCATCTCAGAAGTCTCTGCACCCCGACAGCTCTGTTAGGGCCATGAAGGCCGTCTATTTTCTGCCACAGCCAAGGAGGCTGATTCTTAACTCTCTGAGCTTTCTATCGACTCTGCAACGTCAACAGAGGCCTCTGTGCCCCCTGTAGGATCAGTTACGGCCACGGAGGCCAACTACGAACTCTCTGTCTGCCCTGTCATGGCCGAGGAGGCCGTTTATGAAACAACTATCTGCTCTGTTAAACCTGCCAAGACTGTACCTGAACTCTCCATGCTCTCTGCCAAGGCTGTGGAGGCCACATCCAAACTCTCTGACCCAGCTCCGCTGGCTCCACCATGGTCTCCAGCCCTGCCTGCTTCACCATGACCTGCTTTGCTTTGGTCATCTCCAGCTTTGCCTTGGTGGTCTCCAGCTCCACCCTGTCTCCTTTCCCTGCCATATCTGCCCTGGCCCCCCGCTAGGACCACCTTCACCACTTTATAAGCCTGGCCCATCATCCCTCCCCCAGTTCCACCGCCGCTCCACCACCCTCCTGCACTTTTGTTGTGTGTGTTTTGCTGGGGTACTTTTGACACTATGTTATTGTTTGATATTGTTTAGTTTGAATTATTAATAAACCCTGCACATAGATCTGCCATCTCTTTGGTTTCTGCCAGAGTTACAACAGGTTGTCCTGTCCTTGCACCAGTAAACATGCCATCAGAGAAGAGATTTCACTGCAAGAGGGAGAGGAAGTTATTTTGTTTAAAGATTATGAGGGCAAATTAATAAAAAAATGATGTTCATGGATAATTAATTTATTATTAAATACTGCTATTTTCCATAAAAAATAAGAATAGTAATTTTTTTTTTTGACTAGCTATTTCTGTCCAGAACTTTTGAGCAATAAAAATATCTTTGTATTGTTAAAATTTGTTGGGTTTATTTCTTAACCCCCCTCACAAAAAACTTCTGAACGTGGCCATACTAACAATGATAGAGTGAAAACTAAATTGTAAAAAATATTTTCAAGTTTTATCTAAAGCAAAGATTATTGGAGTACATGCTTCAAGAAAATACTATTTCAGTTGTTGTAATTCTAAGTTCTACTGAATTTCATGTTTAATTCAATGTGTACTTGCCATTGCTTTGTAATAATTTGTGAAATTTACTGGCAATTTCTGAGTGAAAAAGCATAAAAATAAAAACTACTATAAAATAAAAATAAAAAACTAAACTATAATAATAATCCTGCCTCACTGAAATCAATTCAGTGCTGTCTGGCACAGTGTACTGTAAACTCTACTAGATAAATGAAGGTAAATTGTTCATTTGATTACGCTATTACGAGACTACTTATGCCAAAAAAAATTTACTTCCCATCAAACTGTCACTGGAGGCTTTCCAGCGAAAACAATTGCGGCTTATAAGCGTTCCAGCTCTACGACAGCTCAGTTAATGATAAGTTTTATTCAAAGGGCCTTGGCACATTTTGTAAAGAGAGTTTCATTGTGGAGGACTCCATTAATTGAGGCTTGACAATTTGTTACAAAAAATTCGACTGGCAAGTAAGTGTCTGCCAAGAAAGTATAATTTGCTTTTGCTCTCAGGGTAAATAATCATCCTTAAAATTATTTTGGCATCTTTACAGAGTCACTAAGAGTTACAACTTTGTCATTATTGTCTCACAGCAGTGGGGATGTGAAAAGCTCGAAATGCTTGCCAGCCATCATACAGTATCAGTGCCCTACAGCAGAAAGCGTGGGCGGCTCTCATATTCCCAGCGGCCAGCCTCAGCCGGACATGTGCCTTAATGTTGCAGAAAAGTGTTAGTCATAATCACCAAATCCAGGAAAGCATCAGCTTGATAAAGCTGCGTTTGTAATGGCTCATTCTGACAGACTCCTGCTGATCTTCCATACAGGATACACTCAACAATCCGCAGATGCTCTCGGTAATACTACAAGCAATCTGGATGGCACCCAAAATAGAGACTGACTGTTGTTTTTGTTTCTGAACAAGCTTGAAGGATGTCAACATCACATAATAAGCAAATAAAAATGTACTTTAGTGTACTATTGACTGTACTTTATTCAAGTACACTTTCTCGATCTAAAAATATCCCAGTGTTGTTCTTTTTTAGCATGTCCACATGTGCAAGTACTCCACCAGAGAGAATGATGTGTGCATACCACCGCTTTGTGTAGTTGCCGTTTGTGTGCCAACAGATTTTGTGGGATGTCGCAAAAAGGGAACAAATGGTCCATCTGAATTTTTCCACTGATCATAGAACTTTTCTTACCCAGAAAAAGTACACTTCTAAAATGTACTTAAAGTGCTCTATTTTGTACTTAATACAGTAAATACAAAATGAGTGCTTTAAAAATCTTTAAAAAAGGGGTAAATCTTTTAAAAAGAGGGGTAAAAATATGTATTTATGTTGGTTTCGAGAGAAAAAAAAATAAAAGAAAAACTTCTATTTAATGATTCATAACTATTGAGTAAAAAGTAATAACATATTTCCGGGATAGATGTTGAGTCATTATTTCCCCAAAAATATTTTAAATATATTTTTCGAGGTCAAAAAAGGTTTTTTATTTATTAATGTTAAATGTATTTACTTATTTATTTACAAATATCAGGAATGATTAAATTATAAATATCATAATTTATAAATATCACATTTTTGGTAGTCGCTCCACATGACATTTTTCAACCTTGCCATAATATGTTATTATTACTTTTTAGATTGACAGTTAAAATAAATATTTTAACACTACTTAACATTGCTTGAAATGTCAGGACACTTTAAAAGGTTTATGTTAATACAGTATAACATTTATAAACATTTTGTATTTTTTTTCTAACAAATAATATAAAAACATTTTACCAAACTGCTGTAAGGTATTTTTTTTATATATAATGGAACATTTTTTTTTCTTCATTATGATATCAGGGCAGTTGTATCACCTCAAAATCTTTGACTTTATGTCCCCCAAAAATATCAAAATGAATTATAATTCATAAATTAAAAACATGTTTGTCATTGTATGCATATGAACTGCATTTTAATTTTTTTTAATAATAGAAGCAGACGAAAACATGATCAAGCAGATTCTTATTACAGCATTAACAATTACATCACCTGAGACTGACAGCTCATCCCTATGGTGCCTGTTCAGTTCCAGAGGGAAAGCGGTGGAGGTCTACAAGGGCTATTTATTACTGTCCACATCACTGACAGCAATGCCTTTTACAACTTCCAATTATAGAGAAAGGGCCTAGAGAGAGAGAGAGAGAGAGAGAGAGAGAGAAAGAAAGAAAGAGAGCGAAAGGGGTTGGCATGCTTTTTCCACCAATCCATCAAAGCTCCATCTATATATGGTGAAAAAAAACAAAACACACAGGCAGGGTTCCCTTTGCTTTGTTTAGTCCGGATATTAGATGATATGATTTTGAAAAGCAAAATTGAGATAAGAGGAAAACATGTGAAAAGAGTACACAGCTGAGGAGATGAAGGATCTGGTGTAACTTGAATGATATTGAAATGTTATTTTTGCCACATGTCTCTCATCTTGGAATCATAAATGAGACCTGGCAGAGTTTGCAACGGATATCTCTCTAAAAGCAATAATGAAGTGAACAAATCAATTTTGTTTTGGGGAAATATGTCACAGAAGAATTAATCATCTACCCACCCTCATATCGTTCCAAGCCCGTATGACTTATTTCTTTTTTGGAACACAAATGGATGTGTTTTTTTTTTTCTTTCTTTTTTTCTCTATAAACTGAAATTGGATGTGACCGAGCAGCATGAACATTCTAAACAATTTCTATTTTTTGAGTTATCTAGTTTACTGAAAAGTGAGGATGCATTGGCTAAAAATTCTTAATTTTTAGGTGGAAATTGGAAATAAACTGATCTACGTGAACCTTATGATACATAACTCTCTTTTCTATGAAATGCCAATTGAAGGACTCATTACATTGTACAGATTTATAGTGATTACCATTTCTTGGACAGATCTTGTGAAAGCCACACTTGAATGTGCAGCTTTCAGGGAAAAGCCATAGTCCCACTGTCCCTTCTCATGTGAATTGTGATCTACCAGCTCTGACAAACGCTTTTCATTATCCTTAATGTTCAACTATTTCACATGTTTTCTATTCTTATAAACTGCAGAATGCCCTATGCACACTACACATACTGAGCGTCTAGATGGGCTTTGTAAAGCCTGCATACTGCTTACTACATACTGTGCAGTATACACTCTACATTGCATACCATATTGAAAAATAATAATAAATGAAACAATATGCGTTATGAAACATTTAGGCTTATGACTAGTCGAAACGTAGACTAAACGGCAAAATGTCTGATCCACCTCACAGCTTTTTCATCTTAAAAGATTAGTTCAATTTCAAATGAAAATTAGCATTATTATTATTATTCCGTATTCAACTTACAGAAAAAATGTAACTGACGCACTGCCAGTTTACACTTTCTTCGTAACATATAAACTGATCTATCACATTCAGGGAGAGGATTTACCTTAAATAAATTTTACCACAATAACAGACTGCCATTTAAACTGCCAAATGCTGTGGTAAGGCAATTTTCATGAATGAAAAATAGAAAAATAACCAAATAAACCAAAGGGAAATACATGGTTCTGCATATTGACATCTACAGGTGCTGGTCATATAATTAGAATATTATCAAAAAGTTTATTTATTTCACTAATTCCATTCAAAAAGTGAAACTTGTATATTATATTCATTCATTACACACAGATATATATATTTCAAATGTTTATTTCTTTTCATTTTGATGATTATAACTGAAAACTAAGGAAAATCCCAAATTCAGTATCTCAGAAAATTAGAATATTGTGAAAAGGTTCAATATTGAAGACACCTGGTGCCACACTCTAATAAGCTAACTAACTCAAAACACCTGCAAAGGCCTTTAAATGGTCTCTCAGTCTAGTTCTGTAGGCTACATAATCATGGGGAAGACTGCTGACTTGACAGTAGTTCAAAAGACAACCATTGACACCTTGCACAAGGAGGCAAGACACAAAAGGTAATTGCAAAAGAGACTGGCTGTTCACAGAGCTCTGTGTCCAAGCAAATTAATAGAGAGGCGAAGGGAAGGAAAAGATGTGGTAGAAAAAAAGTCTACAAGTATGCAAAATGCACATAGAAAAACACATTCTACTCCACACTGCAGTAATATGCTATTCAAAACAGCTGATTTCACTGTAATTAATTGATTAAGTTACTCTTGAGACTGTAAATGATGCAGAGTCCATTACAACAGTCTGTAAGGAGTATAGTGAGGGTGTGGATGGAACACTGGCCAGGGGGAGCTAAGGTAATGGAAACTGCCCGTGGACAAGCTTAACTTCCACATGTGACGGGAAAAGCTGGCCGTATCCATCAAAGCAATGAAAGCTCCATCAGAGATGTTTTTCATACATCAAGATGTATGAAGGTCATCAACTGGTGTCAGTAAATGCTGCGAATAGTTTCCACTGAGGGTTCCTCAAGAGAACAGATATATCTTTCCATTATAACCAACAAGGTTAGGATTTAGGATGTAGGAACAACATGTACTTGAAGTATGGATGCTTCTTTTTAAAAAGGCAAGTATCCACAATTCAGTTTACAGCAGATTAAGATACGCCGTGATCTTCATACTTTGTGTGAAGTATTCTGTGAAGATATACATGCATAAACTGGTTATGTTGGGGCTTATTAAAGGGATAGTTCACCCAAAAATGAAAATTTGATGTTTATCTGCATACCCCCAGGGCATCCAAGATGTAGGTGACTTTTTTTCTTCAGTCGAACGCAAATTATGATTTTTAACTGCAACCGCTGCCGTCTGTCAGTCAAATAATAGCAGTGATTGGGAACTTGAACAATAAGAGTCGAAAAAACTTCCATAGACAAATCCAAATGAAACCCTGCGGCTCGTGACAGCACATTGATGTCCTAAGACACGAAGCGATCGGTTTGTGCGAGAAACCGAACAGTATTTATATAATTTTTTACCTCTAAAACACCACTATATCCAACTTCGTTCAGCTTCCTGTTAGTGTGGTCTGATCGCGCTCTAACAACGGAAGTGATGTCTCGCGCTCATTGAAGTATATGGGAGAGACATCACTTCCGTCATCACAACGCGTTTTTTGACCTCACTAACAGGAAGCTGAACGAAGTTGGACATAGTGGTGTATTAGAGGTAAAAATTATATAACTAATGTTTGGTTTCTCACACAAACCGATCGTTTCATGTCTTAGGACATCAGTGTGTCGTCTCGAGCCGCAGGGTTTAATTTTGATTTGTCTAAGCAAGTTTTATTTACTGTTATAGTTGAAGTTCCCATCTACTGCTATTATTTGACTGACAGACGGCAGCGGTTGCAGTTAAAAATCATAATTTGCGTTCGACTGAAGAAAAAAATTCACCTACATCTTGGATGCACTGGGGGTAAGCAGATAAACATTAACTTTAACATTCTGATGACAAACCACAGCTATTATTTAAATTTTATTACAGTATTCACGTTATGGTTGTCGTATAAGATTTTGCACGGTAATTCACTTGCAAGTGCTGAAAATATAGCTGTCTCTACATAGTCACATGGATCTTCTGTATGGATGCTTGTTTCTGCCACTAAATGAAAAGGTAATTGCGACTTTTTATCTAACAATTTTGGCTTTTCTCACAATTGCGAGTTTGCGTCTCACAATTCTGAAAAAAAGAAGTCGGAATTGTGAGATCAAAAGTCTCAAATTTTATTATAAAACAAGCTTCCATACTTGTGGATTTGCTCATACTTTTTCATCAGAAAATGACAGAGAATCATTTCAGAGAAAGCCCTACTTAAAGTGCCCCTATTATGCTTTTTCAGATATTACCTTTCATGCAGTGTGTAATTGTCACAGAACGTGTGTGTAGAATGAAGCGCACGACAGGAATAGTCTAAGTAATAGAACTTAACAAACAAAATCCAGAAAAGGGAGAACCATTCTAGAATTTTTCTAGAAAGAAATTGCGCGCACACACATACATTCAGCAGCTGAATGTCAACATTTGCCCGGTTAATTTAAAGTCCCTGTAAAGTCATTTTAAAGTATGTGTTTTGAGCTTTTCACACCACAGAAAAATGTGTTATTAACCACTCAGCAAAATTTGAATGATTAAAAAAATCTGCAAGTAAATGAAATAAGTTATCAAAATCTCGAAAAAATAGGCAGCGCTCTTTGCTCTCAAACGCTAGGGGCGTGTCTGCTGTCGGCGCTGAAACCACACCCACTCGCGAGAGCTGCCGTCTCAACTTACTTGTCTAATGAGTCAAACATACTGATGCATATAAACAAAAGAATCACGTTTGAGGGTTGCACATTTTAGTAGAGTTACTGTGGACTACCTACTAATTATACACAAACTCGGTAACTTACACTCATTGGTGGGCACGTTGCCTACTGCCGGACTGTTGTCGAGTCGACAAATGACGGTGCCGCGAGACGGGAGGAAATAAGAAGGCCGAGTTGTATTGTATATTATAACAACCATGTTATATGCATTTGCGTGACGAAGGCATTACTAGCTAAATGTAAAAAGGGCTGTATGACTGTAATGACACTCGAGACACAGCGAGTGAACCGCTGTAAAGGCGGCGCCACGCTCGGTGCGTCATCGACAGTTATATAGTGTTAGGGGAGGGGCTATGCTAGGGGGACGATGTGCGTCATTAGACCCCCGTTTTAGCTCCGCCCAAAAAATCCTGAGCAGAGACTTGGTGGAAAACTGTTTAATGCTCTAACTTCACAATTAAGCATTACTCAATTCACACCCTTTGTAATGTGTTTCAGCAATACATCTGTAACATTTATAAAGTGTTTAGAAAGAATTCTCAGAATTGACTTTACAGGGACTTTAAAAGAGACCGCCGTGTTGTTGGTTTTCGTATAATCCAAAAGCTTCACTGTAGCTACTCTCTCTCTCGCGGGCACGCTCTCTCTATCCCTTGCTCCCTCGAATTCATTCAAAAAAAATTCTAAAACTGACAGTAGATAAAATATCAAACACAAATTGCCTTTATTTTCCGGTCTATATCCGTTCAGACAGAATTAGTGCTGCAATACATCCATGACACTGACAGCTGTTATCTTATCCATTCTGACAGGTAGGCTAATCATGGCCACTCGATGAAATATAACAATAATTTTAATAGCACGGCAATTCAAAAGCTGAGGATCTACCATGTGCATGTAAAACTAGAAACAAGTCCAAAGTATAAGTCCATGGGGTAGTGGAGGGTGGGAGGATCCAAGGTGGAGACTGGAGCAGGAGAAGCCAGATGTAAAGCCAGAGGCCAGCCAGGATGAAGCCCCAAGGCGGAGTCGAAGGCTGGAGGAGCCATAGAGTAGACGACTTGGAGTGCACCCTGAGGACGACCGACAAAGGTACCACCAAAGATGGACACCCTGGTGGAGCTGACAGGTCGATGAGCCCGAGCGAGACTGATGGCACTGGAGACCGAGGTGGACCTGCGGCGACGAGCGTCTGAGTTGGAGACAGATAACCAGAGAACAGAGGCTGAGCAGGTGGGACAGAGGACAGAGCCAGGGGTAAGCCGGAGCCAGACAGAGGCAGGTCAGCGGCTGACCAAGGCGGAGCTGGAGTGATGAGGGAGCTCGGAGAAGCTGTAAGGCCGATGGATTCTGGTGGAGCTGAGGGAGGGAGGAGCCAGGGTGGAGCCCATGTGTCTACAGGCCGAGGTGGAGTGATCGGCACAGAGGCTGGAGGTGGAGACAGGTGATTCCCTGTGCTGGATGGAGCTGGTGTTCTAAAGACACTGGGCAGGTCTTCACCACATGTGGGAGATGCAGAGGGGCTGAAGGACAGCAGCAGAGGTGCGGCTGAGGAACTGGTTGATTGAGGAGGTGGGAGAGGGCGGCTGGGCGGGAATTCTGGGAACACAGGGAACGGAGGAGACATGGAAGGCGCTGCATATACAGGAGGCTCTGGAGAAACAGGGGGATTGGGATCAACCTCTCCAAAAAAGTCAATCAGATTTACCTCAAAAATGTCCTTCAGTACCTCTAAATATGTTCCAGAGACTGCTGACATCTCATCCACAGTGGTGGGGTAGTGCATCGCGGCAGGCTGGTCTCCACAGTCTGCGGTGGGCACAGGAAACTCTGTGCTGGTCGCGGTCAGTGGTGGATGGCTGGTCTCTGGCAGTGGTGGAGTGGGACTGGTAATTCTATCATCTTCAGCAGGGCCGATGGTAAAAATCGAGTTGTTATTTACCAGTACCCACTCCACGAAGCCGGCGAAATCTTCCTTCGGACCATCCACTGGGAGGCAGGCCTTGGACCCCTCGCTCAGGCTGGTGATGTAGAAAATAGAGAGTGAGCCGTCCGGGTAGTGCGTTTGGCACGCTAGCTGGAGGAAATCTCGGGTAGGTTCTTCCAGCGAGCAGTCTTCCTGCTCCAGGCACAATAACTGGACAGCGGGAAGGTCCATGGGGACGGAGGGATAAACTAACAAAAAACAAAAAAAACACAGCAAAAAATAAACACTGTTATTGGTCCATTCTTCTGTCACAGAACACATGTGTAGAATGAAGCGCACGACAGGAATAGTCCAAGAAATAGAATTTAATTAACAAATTCCTGAAAAGGGAGAATACAACCACGTATAACATAGACAATAACCGACGAAGACTGAGGGAGAACACAGGGACTAAATACATAGTAAACAAGGGAGCAAATCAGGTAATTAACAGGACACATGTGAAAGAAATGACTAATCAAACCGACTGGGGAAAACTAGGTCAAACTAAGAAACGCAGAAGAGAGCATACATCTAACAGTAATGTAGCCGTTTGTGAATATATAAGGTCTGCAAAGATTTAAAGTTTAAAGTGCACGACAAGAGTTTCTCCTAAAACAAAGAATTGATTCTGAAACAAGTAAGTAGCTGAGGTATGGGGTCTGTTCTTCAAACTTTGCTTAAAGATGCCATAGAACGTGTTTTCAAAAGATGTAATATAAGTCTAAAGTGTCCCCTGAATGTAACTGTGAAGTTTCAGCTCAAAATACCCCATAGATTTTTTTAATTCATTTTTTTAACTGCCTATTTTGGGGCATCACTAAATATGCGCTGATTCAGGCTGCGACCCCTTTAAATTCTCGTGCTCCCCACCCCCCGAGCTTGCGACTGCCTTAAACAGCATAAACAAAGTTCACACAGCTAATATAACCCTCAAAATGGATCTTTACAAAGTGTTCGTCATGCAACATGTCTAATCGTGTAAATATGGTATTTATTTGGATGTTTACATTTGATTCTGAATGAGTTTGATGGTGCTCCATGGCTAAAGCTAACATTACACACTGTTGGAGAGATTTATAAAGAATGAAATTGTGTTTATGAATTATACAGACTGCAAGAAACAATGGTAACCACATTCAACAGTACATTAGCAACATGCTAACGAAACATTTATAAAGACAATTTACAAATATCACTAAAAATATCATGGATCATGTCAGTTATTATTGGTCCATCTGTCATTTTTCACTATTGTCCTTGCTTGCTTACCTAGTCTGATGATTCTGCTGTGCACATCCAGACGTCCTGCTCTTGTCTAATGCCTTGAACATGAGCTGGCATATGCTAATATTGGGGGCGTACATATTATTGATCCCGACTGTTACGTAACAGTCGGTGTTATGTTGAGATTCGCCTGTTCTTCGGAGGTCTTTTAAACAAATTAGATTTACATAAGAAGGAGGAAACAATGGAGTTTGAGAATCACTGTATGTCATTTCAATGTACTGAACTCTTGTTATTCAACTATGCCAAGGTAAATTCAATTTTTAATTCTAGGGAACCTTTAATACATCTGAGATTATTTGACAGATGCCAGATCTTTCAATCCTTATAATAAATGTTTTATTTTTATTTTTTATTTTTATTTTTTTTATGAAACTTTCCCGTATTTAAGTGTTGATTAAAAAAAAGCTAGAATGTTTTGTTTCAAGCAGAGGCTCTGTTCTTTCTTTTGATATATTGCATGTTCAGGTATTCATACAATAAAATATCCTGATGAAAAGGATGTTGAAAAAAAAAAAAAAAAAAAAAAAAACCGTGGCGGAGGCTTGCAAACATTAAAAAAAAAAAAAATGCTGGTGGGGAAGAAGTTACTATGGACACTTTAAAAATTATATATGAAACCCTCACACAAAATGAAACATGACAAACCAGGGCCCAGATCAGGACGCAGACAAACTGGCTAAACCGACCGTCTGCTAGCCGCCTCACGTCACAGAACTCAGATAATTCACAGCACATAGAAACACTTTCACCTAGATATTATCACATAGAGACTGTGTCTGTACCTCGAACTAGTAAATACAAAAAACTTCCGAAACCTTTTAAGGGTAAAAATTTAATTGATGTTCAAAAAATGAAAATCACAGATAAATCAGATAAACAAATGATAAAGCTTGGGTTACTGAATATTAGATCTATTTCTTCAAAAGCACTTATTGTAAATGAAATTATCACAGACAATAAACTAGACTTGCTGTGTTTGACAGAAACCTGGCTAAAACCAGACGATTACATTACTTTAAATGAATCTAGTCCTCAAGGTTATGATTATCGACACAATCCTCGACAGAAAGGCAAAGGGGGAGGTGTTGCTGTAATTTATAGTAATATATTCAGAATCATTCAAAAGAATTTCAAATATAATTCCTTTGAAGTGATGGTGCTTTATGTAACATTATGTAAGTTGACATTTGTGCTGGCTACTGTATACAGGCCACCAGGGCACCATACTGACTTTATCAAAGAATTTGCTGAGTTTCTATCAGAGTTAGTACTGGCTGCGGATAAAGTCCTTGTTGTTGGTGATTTTAATATCCATGTAGATAATAATAAAGACGCATTTGGATTGGCATTTGCAGATATTTTAAACTCTATTGGAGTTAGACAACACGTGTCAGGACCCACTCATTGTCGTAATCATACCCTAGATCTAATACTGTCGCATGGAATAGATATTGATGCTGTTGAAATTCTACAGCAGAGCGATGATATATCAGATCATTATTTAGTCTCGTGTATAATACAATTAGCCAAGGCTACAAAACCACCACCCAGCCATAAATATTGTAGAACAATCACGTCTGCCACTAAAGATTGCTTTATAAATAATCTCCCCGAGCAGTTTCATCGCCTTAGTATACCTGACAACTTAGAAGAACTCGATGCTGCAACAGAAACTATTGGCTCTCTCTTTTCCAGCACATTAGATGCGGTCGCTCCTTTACGTCTAAAGAAGATTAAGGAAACTAATCCAACGCCGTGGTATGATGAGCACACTCGGGCTCTAAAACGAGCTGTTAGAAAAGCTGAACGTAGTTGGAAGAAAACAAAACTAGAAGTTTTTCGCCTTTCGTGGAAAGAAAAAATGATTGAGTACAGAACAGCCATAAGAAATGCTAGATCTACTTATTTTTCAAATCTCTTAATAGAAAACAAACATAATCCTAGGTATTTATTTGACACAGTGGCTAAATTAACTAGAAACAGAGATTCAACTGCTGACGTTTCCATAGAGCACAGCAGTAATGACTTTATGAACTTCTTTACTTGCAAGAAAATTATAAACATGCAACCGTCTACAGTTTCTCTTCAGACAGTGCACTGTAGTGTCCCTGAGGTAAAACTAGAATCATTCGCCGCTATAGGAGAGGAAGAATTATCTAAACTTATCAAATCATCAAAATCAACGACATGTATGTTAGACCCAATGCCGACTAAACTACTGAAAGAAATGCTTCCAGAGGTCGTAGGTCCACTTCTTGATATAATTAATTCATCTTTAACACTAGGACACGTGCCAAAAACCTTTAAGCAGGCTATTATCAAACCTCTTATTAAAAAACCTCAACTAGATCCGAGAGATTTAGTAAATTACAGGCCAATCTCGAATCTACCTTTTCTGTCAAAGATACTAGAAAAGGCAGTTTCAACACAACTGTGTTCCTTTTTAGAAAGAAATGGAATCTGTGAGGATTTCCAGTCAGGATTTAGACCATACCATAGTACTGAGACTGCTCTCGTTAGAGTTACAAACAATCTACTCCTATCATCCGATCGTGGCTGTATTTCTCTATTAGTGTTATTAGATCTCAGTGCTGCTTTTGACACTATCGATCATAACATTCTTTTAAAAAGACTTGAAAACTATATTGGCATTAGTGGAATTGCTTTGGCATGGTTCAAATCATACTTATCTGACCGTTATCAGTCTGTGGTAGTTAATGAAGAGATGTCGTATCGATCACAGGTTAAATATGGGGTACCACAAGGCTCAGTATTAGGACCGTTGCTTTTCACTCTGTACATGCTGCCCTTAGGAGAGATAATTAGGAAGCATGGTGTTAGTTTTCACTGCTATGCTGACGATACTCAGCTCTATATTTCCTCGCGCCCTGACGAAACCTACAAATTCACAAAACTAACAGAATGCATAGCTGACATTAAAAACTGGATGACAAGAAATTTCTTATTATTAAATTCAGAAAAAACTGATTTCCTAATCTTTGGACCAAAAACTTCCTCACGAAAAAACCTTGAATACTCTCTAACACTTGACGGTGCTCCATTAAACCTTCGTCCTCAGTTAGGAACCTGGGTGTGCTCTTTGATACCAATCTTTCATTTGAAAGTCATGTTTCTAGTATCTGTAAAACCGCCTTCTTCCATCTAAAAAATATATCTAAATTACGACATATGCTCTCAATGACAAATGCGGAACAGTTGGTTCATGCATTCATGACCTCAAGACTAGATTATTGTAACGCTCTACTGGGTGGTTGTTCTGCTCGGCTTTTAAACAAACTACAGTTGGTCCAAAATGCGGCAGCTAGAGTTCTTACTAGAACCAGAAAGTATGACCATATTAGCCCAGTTCTGTCAACATTACATTGGCTCCCTATTAAACATCGTATAGATTTAAAATCTTGCTACTTACTTATAAAGCTCTAAATGGTTTAGCTCCCCAGTACCTAAGTGAGCTCTTAATGCATTATAGTCCTTCACGTTTATTGCGATCTCAGAATTTAGGCCAGTTGATAATACCCAGAATATCAAAATCAACTGAAGGCGGCAGATCCTTTTCCTATTTAGCACCTAAACTCTGGAACAATCTTCCTAGCATTGTTCGGGAAGCAGACACACTCTGTCAGTTTAAATCTAGACTAAAAACACATCTCTTTGCTCTTGCATACACATAACACATTATCAATACATTAACATTTTTCAAATCCGTTAAAGGATTGTTACGCTGCAATAATTATGTCGGCCGGAACCGAGAACATTTCCTATAACACTAGATATACCTGTACATCAGAATAAGAATGGCATCTACGCTAATATCTGTCTCTCTGCTTATCCTGAGGTTTGCCGGGTGCTGGATCCAGGCCGTATCCAGATCAGATGGAGAACCTGCGTCTGGACCTGACTACAACGTAGCCCAGGAGACAATGGGCCTAAAGATCCAATTCTGGCTGCATCTATAATTCAGATTTTTAATCCCCGTATCCGCTTACATATATTTATATATAATCGATTTTTAATCTCTATAATAAAAATGTACAATTCAGATTTTGATCTCCATATACATTTACATATATATATATCTTCCAAGGGGTTTTTTCCCTCCTAGGACTTTTTTCCCAGTGCTAGCACGCTGGGTTTTTCTCCTAGGGGTTTTTTTCCACCCCTGGAAGTCAGCCGACATTGGCTTAATGTAGCACCATCTTGTATATGTTACATATTACCACGCTTGTTTGTACAGTTTTAACCACTTCCCTTTTTTTCTGTGCTTCTAATATGTAAAGCTGCTTTGAAACAATTACCAATTGTAAAAGCGCTATATAAATAAATTTGACTTGATTTGACTTGACAAAATATGAGTACCTACAGCAGAGTATATATGGGGTAAGTTGTCACAATGAGAACTATTATTATTAAACAATTCATTAAACAGCAAACAGGAAAGTTACCAAACCCTTGTTTTGCCAAATGAGCAATCTTATAAATGTGAAAACCTGACATTTTTGAAAAATACCCCTGTCTTAAGAACACAGTTCAACTTATCAGTTGATGCCAAAAAATCATGAGAGTAATTACGATTAATTATTTTAATCTACTGAAGGTCCTAATGTGAATATATAAAACATGGTGTGGTCCACACTTAAGGGAATGTAACACCTCAAACAGGACCAGCATTTTGCTGTAATAATCACCTCACTTGGACTGCAATGACTACAGCCTTCCCTTGTTAGTCATTAACCTCAGTGTGATGGCATAAAGGAATTGACTTTTTGTTCAACGTGATACACCATATTTGGTCACCAACCTCAGAGTAGCTTTGATCCTCATATACATGTGTAAACAGATTGAATCTAGAGCCCACACCTGTTCCCAGATCACAGCCTGATGAAAGTCGACCCCCCAGAGATGTTTTCAAGCTTGACGGCACGTTAAACCGTAGCGCGCGGGAAGCCGTTTTCTCATGGAGATGACTGATCGCTCTGCTGCTGTACCTTATGAATCGTCAGAATCTCTGTAAGATCAAAAGCCATGGTCTTGCTCTGTTAATTTATTACCTGATAAACACAACCAGCTTTCAATTCAATATCTCAAAAGACTATGAACTCTATGCAAGTGTCGAATAGCTTGTTTTAAATGTTTTATACTTTTAAGAACAAATAAGCAAACAAATAAATAAATTAAACATTACATGAGGGTAAGTAAATCATATTTGTTGGAGGGGGGGGGGGGGGGGGGGGGGTAAATGCAGTAAATTTTTGTTGTCCTGATGCACATTACCTAACTCGATAAATAAATAAAAGGAACAGAATCCCAGCATGCAATTAAATACAGTATCTGTAGGATCCGAGCACAAACATTGCTATTAACAAATACACAAACACCCACACACTGCATGTGTTTGTTAACAGAACTGTTTGCATTCCTGTGTACAATGACAGACAACCCAAAAATAGTTTGCATGGAAAGGAGGTCTGGACTAAGAGGAAAATGACTTTAATAGTGTGTTTGTGTCCTCAGTGAACCTATGTAAAGCAGATGTGAATCAGTCACAGTTATCATCATCTAGAGTTTGATCCAAACAGATGCTGTGTTTTCAGCAGATGGATTAAATAAATTAAAAAGTAAATAAATAAACTTTATGTGCATACAAATAAATAATTGTGTATTCATTGGTAAGGTTAGCGTCAATTTTGCTATTGCTTATATACAATGCCATTTCAGTGCTCAGCACTGTTTGTGCAGCAGAAATTAATAACAAATCATGCTGCTTGTAGAGGAAAGATAAACTGTTACTTTTGCTGAGCGATTTCAAGCGTAATTTTCATTTTGCGGATAATAAAATGGTAAATAAATCCCTTTGGACTTACTTGTAAAGAAATATCTGGAAAAAAGAAATGTATTTCCATTGCAATATGATGAGTTAATTATGTATGGCGGCATTATAATGCCAATAATGACCGAGCGCACAACTGATGCTTGCGCGCGCAGTAAATCACTTCCGCGAGAGGATAACAGATCTACACGCGAGGAAACGGGAGCCCGTGTCCTTAGACACGAAACGATCGGTTTGTGAGAGAAACCGAAAAGTATTTATATCATTTTTTTACCTCTAATACACCACTATGTCCAACTCCGTTCATGACTCCTTTAGTGATGTCTGATCGCGCTCTGTCAACGGCAGTGATGTCTGACACTCATTGAAGTATATGCGCGAGACATCACTGCCGTTGACAGAGCGCGATCAGACATCACTAAAGGAGTCATGAACGGAGTTGGACATAGTGGTGTATTAGAGGTAAAAAATGATATAAATACTTTTCGGTTTCTCTCACAAACCGATCGTTTCGTGTCTTAGGACATTAATGTGTCGTCACGAGCCGTAGGGTTTCATTTGGATTTGTCTAAGCAAGGTTTATTCACTTTTATAGATGAAGTTCCCATCTACTGCAATAATTTGAATGACAGAGGGCAGCGGTTGCAGTTAAAAATCATCATGTGAAATGTGAAATGTTAAAAATCATCAGGTGAAAAAATGTCACCTACATCTTGGATGCACTGGGGGTAAGCAAATAAACATCAAATTTTCATTTTTGGGTAAACTATCCCTTTAAAAAAATAAAAAAGTGTCTTAGATATAAAGATTAATTTCTTAATTGGGTTTCAGAGGGGTATGATCATTAATACTGAGTACTGTATGTTAACTTTAACTGCAACTTGTCAACGGGGTAAAGTGCTGAAACCCTTTTATACTGTATTTAATGGAAAATATATTAAACTGACAAAGAAGGATAACAAAAAAGCTTACACAACAACTCTTCCTTACTGATATGAACAAGGGATTTATCTTTCATCCAAAGCCACATGGAGCAATTTTGGATTTAGAATCATAGTTACAACTATTTAATGGACACTTTTCACATCTCTATATTTTTCAGAACTGATATAATTTTGGCTGGGTAAACATAGATACTGTTTAGTGGAAGTATAGTGGTAATGTAGCGGTGAACTACAGCAAATAAAATATGTGTTCTTATTTTTCCCCAGCAGCTACAGCTCCTTAAAAATAATAATAAATCAAGTTAATATAGTATCTGGTAAGAACATATTATAATAATAATGCAATCAATCAGTCAAAAAATAAAGTTTAACTCACTTGCATCTGGTCCATTGATGAAGCCATGTCTAATCGTTTTACAACAGGCGTCCAATCACAACAGACTGGATAAACTGAATTGTCCAATGACATTTGAGGTTACACTGAAATAAGTAAAGTCCCGCCCCACGACTGACATAAATCAAAAGTGTGGGAAGTGATGACACGCGTGCTGCGAGTTGTGTACGAGCACACGAGGGCTTGATTTGCGCGCAGAGGAGATGTCATGCGCGCGCGCGGGTTTAAAATGAGCTCGCGGGCTACCATTTCCTCGCGTGTAGATCTGTTATCCTCTTGCGGAAGTGATTTACTGCGCGCGCAAGCATCAGTTGTGCGCTCGGTCATTATTGGCATTATAATGCCGCCATAATTATGGAAGCTTTTTTTCTGCCACTGAATAAAAAAACGTCAAACGTAATTTTATCTCACAATTCTGACGTTTTTCTCTCAATTGCAAGTTAACCCTCTGGGGTCTGAGGATTTTTGGGGCCCTGGAGAAGATTTGACATGCCCTGATATTTGTGCTTTTTTTCAGTTGTTCATAAACATATTAATGGAAAAAGTGTCATTACACTGTATTCAGCACAAACTTGGCTACCATAATATGTGAGCAACATGTATGTACATGTTTGGATTTTCGAAGGAATAACGTTTATGCGTGGTTATTGAAAAAACAAAAAACTTAAGTCACTAAAATAAGGCCACAAAACTAATGTTATATATATGTTCACAGGACTTCTGGGTATTGGAGGTTGTAGACTAGAGTTTTTGCTTCAAAATGATGTAAAAATTATCCTACCTATTCATTCATATAAAAGAATATATTGATTTAAATTTTGTAAGACACTTTTTGTCAAGAAACACAGTATGCGTGGAGGCATGAATCTTCATGAATAATGCTGTGATTCACACCTGAGAAGACAAAGACCCACATAATAACCCACATAATGACCCGCATAATGAGCCCTTTCAGTCAGGTAGGCTATGTGAAAAAACACTGTCAGCTGTATTAACGTTAATATGATGTCCACTCTTGACAAAAAAAAACAAAAACAAAAAAAAAACCATGATTTTTGTGATCTTTTACAAAAATTATTGCACACCATGTGAAAAAACTTTTTTATAGGCCTATTATAGTTTAAATTACAGTACCAGTCAAAAGATTGGACACATTACTTTTATAATGTTTTTAAAAGAAGTCTCAAGTCTCTAACCAAATAATGGTCTATTTTACTTTAAAATATAATGTATTTCTGTCTCAAAGCATCTGAACATTCATGTTACCTCTATGGCATTTCATATAGGCTATTATATTTGTTATATTATATAGCCTAAATGTTAATGTGCAGTTGACAAACTATACACCATTAAAAAGATCTAAGATTCAAGCTTCAAATTTTGACCTCTGTTTTACTCTTAAAATCTTATAGTAACCGTAATTTGTTAATAGCCTATGCATCAGGAGTTATGAATATGAAAAATGGAGTCATTACCTTTGACAAAACAACATCCATCAGGGCTTTTAGCTTAAAAGCATGCACATCTGGAGAAATATTGATGGATTCTCATATGTTTATGTCAATTTTCTATACAGAGGAGTAATATTTATTCTATATTTATTGTCAACGCCATGAGCACTGGAAACTACGTTTTCAATTCATACTTGCAGCCAGAGGGCGCTCTGTGCACATTTAGTCCACAAATGACTCAGTGAAGAACAGGCATATTTCTTTAAACACAAGTCTAATTTTTTTTATGATTAGTATTCACTAAGTTACAGTTCATTTTCTGAGGACTATCAGATTGGACTTTGTTCAGAGGGAGACGAAAGATCACGCATAATGTTAGTTCCCTTTCGAAAGGGAACTTCAACTC
Source organism: Chanodichthys erythropterus (assembly GCF_024489055.1). Classification (NCBI taxonomy): domain Eukaryota; kingdom Metazoa; phylum Chordata; class Actinopteri; order Cypriniformes; family Xenocyprididae; genus Chanodichthys; species Chanodichthys erythropterus. The sequence continues at coordinate 35,353,168 of NC_090229.1, forward strand.
TGCGTTCAATCACGCATTGGGGAACCGTCACTCGTGACAGGTGTTCGAAATGCCAAGAATCACAGCACTCCAATCCTATTGGCCGGCGACAGCCTATGACGTCATACGGCGCGAACCGTGACGTCTAAAGGGAGGGCCTGAGGAAGCAGTCAACATCTTCTCTTCTTTTCGGGACTGTTTTGTTGGTGCCATTGTTTCACAAACTCCGGTAAGAAATTACTCCTTTTATGTCTGCAAACGTTCAGGAGAATGTGTTCATCTGTGTCCCAGGGGTTTGACACGATTTACACGTTTCTGACGTTTTTCTGTCTGGAGAGGAGCGAACGCATAGACGGTGCTTGAGGGCGCCTTCTGTGTGTGTTTGTCTATTTTGACGGTGATGTCTGTGTTTGATGTCACTGCAATCCGATTGCGAATGCTCCTCTGGCTGCTGGGTATATGAGCTTCTGTGTTTTTGGGACGTGCTTTTCAGCGGGCTGCAGCTGCCGTTACAGCGTGTTAAGAAAGGGGCCGCGCGCGGTCGGCTCGACGAACGGTTCCTTTCTGTCCATGAATGTTGCAGCTCCCATAGACTTTCCATTCTCTCCTGATCTCCGTGTTTGAGATGTGTGTGTATGAATATATACATATAAAGGATCTATGTATTTATATGCATATATATCATGCTCAGATAATTCTTATGGTCAGACTGATGGCTGGGCCCATAGCCTAGTAATTATTTTTGTCTGCCCACTTTTTCGGTTTGATAATGAGAGGATCTTTTAGGCTTAAAAAAGGATAGAATCTAGGGTTCTTTTATGTAAAAAAAAAAAAAAAAAAATTAGGATTATTAGGAGTATTAGGATCTTCGGTCTTTTAGCTTTTTTATGTTTTTAAAATAAGACCTTGTTTTCCTGTATATTTTTCTGAGCATGTAGTTTATTAGGATGTTGGCCCATCTTGAGCTGAGGCTCTGAGAGAGGGCCAGAGGCCCAGTATGGCCATTCAGGCACCTTCGCTTTTCAGAGCAGGTGCAGAGACGGCTGCAGTCGAGGAGGAAGAAACAGGTTTGAGGAGGTGATTGATCACATACACCAATAGCATCTGTGATCGATTCCCTCTCTTTTTGTGAGGGCAACATTGCATTTGCCCTTGCCCCTTCTTCCTCCGCCTCCTGAGTTTGAGTTCCTTCTACTTACTCAGGTGCTTCTTTTACAGTTAGGCCATCGGCTGGCCTTTTGATAATGTTTTTTTCTAAAGGCCGCCTTCTGGCTTGATAGTGAAAGTGCTTTTAGGCTTAAAAGAACATTTGATTTCATCCTTCTTCATGCATTAAAATAAGGAGGGAAAATCTTTGTTCTACGAGCCGCAGGAAGGTAAACTGGGTTTATATTTTTATGTTTATAAAAAGTATAGACCTTGTTTTTCCTGTATAGCTTTCCTGAGCATGTAGTCAGTAAAGTTAGAAGGGGTTCTTTTGGGCAAAATAACTGTAGCATTAGGTTGGCTAGTTTTCAAAACATGCAGGTTGCTTTTGGGCCGCTATTTTGTAGCCTCCTATGTTAGAGTAGGTTCTCAGCTAATACTTTAGTTTGGTTTGAGTTAGCACTTGTCGCTTCAGTTACTTGTGTACAGGACGGCTTATCGGCTGCCTGACACTGTTTGCTTGCAGTGCTTCATTTTTCTCCTCATATTTGAAGGTTTCAAAATGAAGCCCAAGCTTTGCTTGGCTCAGTAGGCCTTAGCTAGCGGCTAGGCTAGAGCTAGGTTTAGGTGTTTGTTACATCACCCTTATTATTAGTATCCCTGTGAGGTTTTATAGTTCCTAGTTCTTGCCTCCTCCTGAGGGAGTTGCGGGCCGTATGCCCATTTCCCCTTCGATATGAAAATGTAGGTGCTATGAATGATGTTAACAGCTAAGGTTATAGGCTGTTATTAGCCTTCCTGGTGCTGTTTTCCCAGGTTGTAGGCCCTTATCTTCGAGAAGATGAGTTATACAGTGCTGCTAGGCCCCACTTTTTAGAACTGTTGTCATGCTTATAATGTCTTCACATAAGCCCCTTGAATTATATTCAAGTTTGAGATTACGATGCTAAATATTTTAGCTTTCATTCTCTAAGGGTTCATTACAGATCTCAGATCTGTTCTGTGAAACATTTATTTTGTTTGGATGGCATGTATTACAAAGCATTCACATTTGCTTTGGGGTTCTAAGCTTTAGCCCTACATACATATGTGAGCTTAGTCTAGTGCTGCCACAGGTTAACGCCTGTTTCTGTGATAGCAGGCTGTGATTAGCCTCTATCTAAGAACATGGTGTTTTGTTGTACTCCCCGGTTAGGGTTTGTGTTTCACTGAGTGCATCACCTGTTGGATTGCACACTCAGGTTGAGTGTAGAGAGTCTTATTCTGGTTAGAATTGTATGATCTCTGATAGCTCCCAGTCGATCATGACCACAGCAGCTGTTTTGCATTTGCTGTTAGATTGTGGGCTCTTTATTGCAGGCTCTCTCTTAATACAACTTGTTTTTTGGGCGCTGTTGTTTACGATCATGAGTTTGCTCACATATTTTAGCACTGCCTCAGGCTTATGCTCACGTTGTTTGAGGTGGCAGGCCTTGTAGGCCTTCCTTAGACCATGATAGCATATTTATGTGTATTGGGTACATTTCCTGTTGGAATGTGTAGGCTTAAGCTCAGGTTGTGTAGCTAGTTACCCACAGTTATCGTGTAGGGTCTAGAGCTGGTCCCCTTTGAGCTTGTGCCCTGTTATGACCAGGGGCTGGCGCCACATGGTGCTTAAAGTAGTAGGCCTTGCCAGGCCTCATTTGTAGCCTCTGTGTCGGCCCAGCTAGGTTGGTTATATCTTGACTCATTCCATGGTTGAGTCGTGTCTTATGACTCATGCCGCCATCAGCCACGCCTACCTCCGCATGAATAGGCCCTAGGTCAGGCCTCTCGTTGAGTTCTGTTGCGTAGTGTGTACTTTTCCTACCTAAGAATTTCTCGAGTACTTGGCCTGCTGGCTGGCCTTAGTCATGAAGCTACCACTGGTTGATGCCATGTGTTCATGGAGGTTGTAGGCCCCCATCAGGGCCTCCTTTCAGTCTGCATGTTGGCACAGCTTTGTGTGGATTTCTGTGTGACTCATCACCATGGATGAGTCGTGATTGCCACTAGCTGACGCCGCATGTTTTACGAGTTGTAGGCTTTTGCAGGCCTCCTATGTATCACACTGGAGTTTGGCTTTGTACTCCTCTCACTTATAGAGTTAAAGGTGCTTTTACTGAGTACATTTCTGAGTGGCTTGCCTCTCGAGGTGAGCTCCTGTATTAAAACCAACTGTTTGTCTGGTTTTATGCATTTGCTTCCTTGAGCTTGGTTTCCTTTAGCTCTAGTTGAGCTAAGTAGCTACCTTGTTTGTTACTCGGTTCTATTTTACTCCTAGAACTTTAGTGGCCGCTAACTGATGCTGCGTGCGATGGGTAGGCCTTAAGGGCCTCCTTTGGGAGCATGCTGGCATTTACCTTTCTTGAGGTTTTTCTCTCTGACTATTTTACTGAAATAGTAAAGGGATTTGTGTCGCTGGCTGGCCAAGGATCCGGCTCACTCATTTACCTCCTCTGTAGTCGGTTTGTTCTGCCTGGAGCTTGATATCACTGCCATGAGCTGATGCCACGTGTCTGCTAAGGTTATAGGCACATAGGGCCTTCCATAGTGTATGATGGCGTACGCTGTACTCCTCTTGCTTAAAGAGTAGAAAGGTGTTTTACCGAGTACACTGCTCGTTGGATTGTGTTGGACAGGCTGTTTCGTGGGCACTCACAGATACCTAATTGCTTGGGTGGTCATGCACTCAGCATGCTATGTTTTCAGTCGAATGGCCTTATGGGCCATCCTGAATACCACCTATATTGGGTTTCGTGTGTGATGGTAGTTCATTTGTAAGAACTTTAGTTACGCTGTAGGCCTCTTCTGGTCGGCCTCTATGACTATGTGCCTACTAGATGTCTGTCTGTTAGGTTGAGCTTCGTACTTCTACCTTCGTACTAGGTTCGAGTTGCTTTAGATTAGTACGACCTCCTCAGTGGCGTTGAGGGTGACTTCGTTCCCCTCTAGTGACTGGCCGGGGTTCCATTTGGTTTCCTGGCCACATTCCCTTTAAGGGACCACTTTCCATGGATTGCTGGTCCCAGATGCCTTGAGCAGCCTTGGAAGGCTTTTTTCGGAAGGCCTCTTTTAGGCTCAGCTCGGGCGGTTGGCCATAGGGAATGCCGTCACTGACAGCCTTGGGGGGAGTTGTCCCCGGCTTTTCTCTGAAACTGCCGGATGTTTGTCCAGACATTTGGCTTGCACTCTTCCCCTAGCATGGCGGCGTGGGTATATCGTTCTCCAATGCATGATTGAACGCAGAGTTGAAGTTCCCTTTCAAAAGGGAACATCTCAGGTTATGTATGTAACCATAGTTCCCTGAGAACAGGGAACGAGACTCTGCGTTTCCCTGCCGTGCTTCGGGTTGCCTGCTGAATAGTCCCTCAAAGACGAGAAGGTGTTGACTGCTTACTCAGACGCTCCCTTTATACGTCACGGTTCGCGCCTTATGACGTCATAGGCTGTCGCCGGCCAATAGGATTGGAGTGTTGTGATTCTTGGCATTTCGAACACCTGTCACGAGTGACGGTTCCCCAATGCGTGATTGAATGAAGAGTCTCGTTCCCTGTTCTCAGGGAACTATGGTTACATAAGTAACCTGAGACGTTTTCTTTATTTTGCAAAAAGCACAACATTTTGTTTTTATTTAGTTTTATTTTATTTTATTTTGTTTTAGTGTACACAAATAAAAAAAGATATTTCACAGATTAAAATGGCATATAACTATTAATTGTATGTGCAAAATTAACAGAGTATTTTGAGTCTCTTTCATACTGATAAGAAAAAAAAAGCAAGGTGGTATCGCCGGCGAGACCAGCCGACCTCTGAGTGTTAAAGTCAGAATTTGCATGATATAAACTCGCAATTCTGAGAAAGTCACAATACTGAGAAATAAGTCACATTTGCAAGACAGTTAAAATTGCGAGATATAAACTCAGAATTGCGAGTTAATCTTGCAATATCTCAACGAGGGAGCCTTCAGCACTAAGGTTGACCCCGGTGAAAGGTAATTGGCTAAACTCCTTTCACCCTGAGGCATTCTCCCATAACCCTGCTTGAATAGCGCGAAGCCGAGTGAACCAAGTGAGCAGAGTATGAATGTCTCCATTACCCTGACCCCTCAGTGTGCAGGTCTGGGAGAAAAGGAAGGCTCACCAGAGCTGTACACTTATGACTCCGCAGATGTCGTTCGCCTAAGCGATGGCCTGCATACTCATGTTTGAGCTGGACCAGTTCAGGCTTAGTCACGCTGTGGCACGAGTCAAGCTCCACTAGCTCATCATATTCAGTACTTTGCTGCATGGAGCAGGAAACAGATGCTTTAGATATATCCATCTCTACCTACACCATGTCTATATAGTCAGAATCAGAGGCAAGAAATTAGTCCTTATTTAAAGCAGAAGAAGCCACTGAGGGGTTCTGCTTTGACATAAGGACAGTGGAGCCAGTGGGAGAGGTGAGGGAAACTCCCTCAAGCTCCTCTACCAGCTACGCCTGAGATCGCCATGATTGTAGCCTGAGCTCTGCCTCGGCAAATGCAGGGCCAGAGCCAGAATTTTATCAGTGAAAAATTAACACAATGAATGCGTCAAGCCACCTTGAGTTGGTGCAGTATATTTGGACAGAAAATGAGTCAGAGTTCTTTATTAAACTCATAAAAGACAAAATAATTATGGGAATACTGAATATGAATATACTGAATATTCTACTGAATACTGAAGAATTCTGAATATTCTAAACAGCAAAGAAATGTCACAATTTATCAAGACCTTGAAGCAGACAGGAGGGAGAAATATCCAGAAACACCTCATACGTGGCCGTTCCCAAGTATAAGAGACTTTTTTTTGCCATTAACGCTTGGATAACATGTCTATGTTTCCTTCGATTAAAAACAATGGCTTGTGCAGTGGCTGCGATATATTTAAACCTACTAACATCTTTTGCCATGATTTTTTAAATGACTTATCGCAAGAGTTTTAATCACATAACATCAGTTAATGGAAACACCATCATTTCGCAGTAGTTTTATATATAGTATTTAGAAAATATGGCAAAAGTTTTGCGCAAATCTGTAATAGATGTTTTAACTGTTAACTGTTTGAACTGTCTGCTTGCCATTATTCTGTTACATTTCTTCTTTTCTTTCTCTTTACACATACTGCCTTCTTCATACAACACACAAACAAGTGGCTTCATGAAGACAAAGAAGGTGATACCGTGTTCCCAGGTGCCCTTTTTATACGCTGGGGAGTATCTTGCGACATCATCACACTGCGTCGGCCAAAGAATGGCATGATGTTACATGTGCCTCAGACACGGGGTGCTGCGAGGACGCGTCCCCATAGCATCAGCAACTGTCGCAGCATAGAGTTCCCTCAAAAGGGAACCTAGAATTGCCCCTGCTGTATGCTTTTGATTTACTAAAAAGAACCGGCTCAAAGAGTCATTCATTCTGGCTTCACTGGTCAGGTTGTGTGTTTCATAGATTTAGTGCCGCTGAATAGTAGGCTAATGCAGGAAACTCTATCAAGTGCATTTTAGTAGTCTACCGTGTAGAGCTGCATGATTAATAGTTAAAAGATCACGATTGCGATTCAAAAACCCACACAATCTTATTCCTAAATGACAACGATTTGAAACAGCTTCACAAACAGTGTTTTTAAACCACAAAGTATTGCTATCTCTGTGTTACAAATGAATTATTACAAAAGTACTGGGATCAAAGTTTATATTTCAGATATAAACAGTGATGTCTATGGGATTGATCAAAATATATTAAATCACCTTTGACGCTTCAAAGATTGTATCAATTGCATTATTAAGGCACCAGGTGGTGACAAGTGACTTTTAAACAAATGTATTTGTCATTGAATCATTCATTCAAGAGATTCATTCAGAAACGCTGTTTCATCCAGTAATGGAACAAGTGAAGTATTTATTTCAGTCATTAAATCATTCATTTAAACAATTTTTTTTAATTTAAGACTGCAGCAATGAACATTTTGTCAGAACCTCTAGTAAATTACATTTTGTTAAGTTGTCTGTTCAGAATCATGGGAGAAATCGTGGGTTTGAAAAAAAAAAAAAAAATCACGATTCTTAATTTATCCGAATCGTGCAGGTCTACTACCATGTTCGTGATCCATCCACATCATTGGAAGAATGCATGTATGTGCGAGATTGGTTAACGAACTGAATGTTATTCACTGCTGTGAATAAAAAACTATTTTTGCTTCGCAATGAAATAGCAACGCCCTGGCAAACCTGAAAGAAAGTGAGTTTACATGGGCAAGTACCACTCGAACTTTCTAAAACAAACAAACAAACAAACAAAAAGTAAATTTATGACTGTAATATCTAGTCATGAGAAGTAAAATTAGATTAATTACAAGCCAGTGGTATATATTGACACAGCCTACTGTAGGATATACAGAAGACATTTATTGACCACTGTGAAATAAAGCAAAATATATAAATATGAAACACATAGCCTATTAGTTGATATCTGGCTGTCAAAGAAATCTGAACTGCAGTTCATTGATTTTTTTTATGGACCATGGATCCACACCTGGCCTACACATCTCTTCCTCTATTCATTGTTGTCTTTGGGTTTTTTGGGTGAGTAAGTGTGTTACTAATGCACACCATAGACATGTTACAAATAGAGGAAAGCCAAATCTTTTGTGAGTCACATTTTAGTCCAGCTACAGGTGCAACGGAAACTCTTATTTGGACAGCTCAGTGCTCTCGAAGGGTTTCCACCCAGTGGGAAAAACACCAAAAAATCCCATAGAGATCTGGGACTGCTTGTACCAATCATTCGTAAATTACAACTTGGCCTAGATATAGTGTAAATACACTCTTTGTTACTACTTAAACTCTTCTAAATTTTAGTGAACTATTAAACCTAACTGCAACTAATTGTGCCCCTACTTGTGTATGCCAGGTTTCAACACATTTAAAAAAAAATAAAAAATAAAAATAAAGTAAATATCATGAAAAATTAAACATTTAACATAAATAATAAAAAATAATACAATTTTACTTAAAGAAATCTATAATATTATATTTCATGATTGTTTATACATTGGATTTTCTGCTCTTGTCTATGTACCAATGGAAATTTCAAAGAAATTAGAATCTTCAAATGTAACAATGTAAAGATAAAAGATTGTCTAATCAGTAACACTACTGAAGGCAGATGATTGATAAATAAATGTCATTACCAAAATAAACACAATTTACAGAGAGCTCACAAACTTAGTCTTACCTTAAAGAAACTGATGACCCAAAAATGGGTCACACACAGTACTCATCTAATATAGCCTCCCTGTAGAGTTAGGAGAATAAGAAGAACTCTTCCATATTTGTTTCTCCTTCTGGGTGCAGTGTTATAAAATCATATGCTTCTAAAATTGAAGATATGTGAAGAATGATGTCTGGATTACAAATTAAACAACCTCAAGTACTGCACTTAATGAGGGCAATTTGCTTCTGCCCTTACAACAAGACTCTCCAAAACTTTGAAAGCATATTAAATGAGCCTCTCTTAAATCCAAACTGGAATGTGCCAAAACGGTCTGCTGCAGGAATCTTTCTGTCCAGATTCTTTTGGGGGAATTCACAAATTGTTTATTTGCACGCGCCTACTGCATTGTTTTAAACACCCAATTCATTAAAAGAATCATGCAAATCACGTAATGGTGTTCCAGTATAGCGTTGCTGCACCACTACAATGGTGGCCCTTAAAAGGGTCATTTGATGTTTTTTAATGTTTTCCTTTAGTCTGTTTGTGCATGTATAACATTTGCAAAGTTTTAAAACTCATAGTCTCCCACAAACAGATTTATTCTATCTAACAGAGAACACTGATCCAGACCTGCCTAAAATGCCTCGATCGAAGTCCAGATATTGCTTCCTCAAACGTCAACATCACAATAGGGTTTTTCACACTGAGCTTAACCACGGGTTATCATTTTTCTAAACACCACTTTTAACCTCAGGCAAAGGAACGTTCCACACTTATTCTAAGTAATTTCGAAGTGGGGTTAGCACCACTTTTTACCCGGGGTTATGAAAACCTGCTCCGGAGCAGCACTGCTTTTGTTGTTTTAATCCCACATTGTGGTGCCAAAGTTGTACAGTGTGAAACGATGCGGTGTTAGAATATTACAGCTTGCAACAGACAACCAGTCACATACTCATATTTGCTTTGGACAGTCACAAAAACACTGTGCATTGTATATAAACAGTAAATTCAGCATTTGAGAGGAAAAATTTCAAATGCTGACCGAAAATGTGACAATTTAAGTGAAGAAGCGACAGTTTCATTCTTACCTTTATAGTCCGAAATGTTCATTCAGTATAAACTTCATAGTACAGTCAGCAATATGAGGATGCACAATGCTAGATGTAAACTGGTCGAGTGCTGCATTCATATAATCAATGACACTGACACCGCAAATATGCAATAAGAACATTAACCCGAGTTTAGGAATGTACAGTGTGAAACATCATCTTATGAATACCAAAGTCCCTTTAAGACAAGTCATTTCACCATCTTTGAAACGCCTCTCGAGCATGCAAGTGCAGCTCCTATCTCTTTGAATGGGGAAACATTAAATTCTCCAAAGCTGTTTGCCAAGCTTTTGATTAAATTTCATATTTGAAATCACCAGTGAAATCTGACAACAACTGTCTCATAAATTTTGTTTCTAAATGTTTGAATCATGACAAAAAAAGAAAAAAAAAAAAGAAGCATTTTTCAGGCTGGATCAAGCTAATGTATATGCGCAGTCCTAAGTGTCCTATCACTATAGGAAGCTCATGTCAGACTGCTTCTATAGGAACGATGACCAATTGGCGAATGGTTCTTCTTTAGAAGGCGGGACTTATTCCACCATATTGTGTGTTGCACATTCTGCCATTCATAATAATAGTGCACCGTCTTTCTAAACCCAGGATTAGAGTTGTCAAAAGTATTGACTGTGGTACCAAGTCAGTACTGAAATGTTAAAAATGTGACGCTTTGAGCGCTGTTGAGCGGATTCGTAAACACCTCTGATTGGCCATTGTGTTCACGTGCTCATCGGATATGTATGTGATTCAAAGAGCAAAGCTTCAAAAAACATTGTAAATAGTCATCAGTGATGCTCTTCACCGAGCGCTTACACAGATGCAAACGCTTATGGTAAAGGCCATTACATTAACAACACATGCTTGAAGTATTTGGCCAATCACAGTGCACTGGGTCAGCTGGCCAATCACAGCACTCTGGGCTTTTCGGAAGGAGGGACTTTGTAGAATACAGAATTCAGCGTTTCAGACAGACTGCAATATAGGAGTTGCAATAATGTACAGTAAGTGAAAAATAATGTTTTTTGAATATTAAAACATATCAACCTATTCTATTACAGCCAATAAACACAATAATGGACTTTTAAAATAGCATCGTATAACCACTTTAAACAACATGGAACCACTTTTACTCCATTTGAAAAATAAAAAATAAAAAAATCAGCAAATTGTAAAATAGTTACATTTTCACATAAAATCTATATGGATATTTAATAGTACATGCTCATCTCATCTCCCCTATTTATTCATTTAGATTACCTTTGCCGTCATCTAACATAAAGCATGAATTGTATATATATAAAACCTTATAATCAAATCATAATAAAATTTATATTCCTTTTTCATAATGAACATTTATGATTTTGTGATACTCAAATTCACTTGTAGCATTTAAAAATTAATTTTAATATTTAGTGGTGTTTTTTTATTATTATTATTATTGATTTAGACAAAATAGTGTTAGATTTTAATACTGGCTATTTGTCAGTTTTTGACCATAACATGAACATAATCTGTCTATCATAACATCCATGATGCATGTCTTATAATATGTTAGAAAGTAAATATTTTTGGGATGCTTTTGGGACTGGGTGTCTTGGTGGCAGAATGAATCGCTCGTTTTTTATAGCGGCACCTACAGTGGTGCGGCTGTGCGCAGGAGCTGCCGAGTTTTATGTGGAAAAGGCAAGGTGAGGGCGAGATTGCTCCACTAGAGATGGAAGTGTGGGGGAGCGCACTGATTTTCCATGATCAACATTATTACCTTGTAAACACCAGCCTGGCTTGGGCAGGAAGGGGCTGTGAAGAGTATCTGTACAGACTCACTGGAGAGGGAAAGCTGCACATGCACTCTGAGCTCATGCTTTGTAACATATTAGAACAACAACTGTCAGTTATATTTAAATGTAGCCACGGTACTATTAGTCAGGATCTGTGCCAAACTAACCCAGGCAAGGTGTTAGACAGGCCTGGCTGTGTGGTGGGTGGCCAGTTTTATATCGTCTTTATGAGAGAATATTAAACTGTCCTCTCAAATAATTTATGGCCAGCTAACATGGATCACATATCATACATGTTGTAAAAGCTTAACTATTAAATTTTACTGGTCCAGGCTCAAGAAAATCAATCAATTTGCTTTCTTCGCCAACCTAAAACACTTGCTATTTGGGTCTCGAATTGACTGTGAAATTGTGGTTGAGATGGCCAATCCAGTTTACAAATGGCTGGGAGTCATTACTTGCAGAAAATACATAACCTTGACTGATTGGAAATAATGTAAGGTGTGACATTGGAGCTGTGCCAGTACATTTTAATGTGATTCTGAGTAGGTGTTCGTAATTGACTGCAAAGGTGCCAGAAGTCGAGACTTAGATTTCTGACCCATTATTGCAACAGCCAGGCTAACTAATAGTTACTGTTAAATCCATTTTAAAGTAATGGCAGAAAAACGAGCTGGCTGCAAACAGAATCTCTTTATTCCCATGTCTTAAATTGGTCCTCACTGAATTGAGCAAGCCTCCATTTCCCTGGATCAGCATCAACTGATCATCAGGATAGTCCAGATACATAAATGGACCTGAGTTTGGCTATGATGCTGATAACTCAGCATGATAAATACAATGCAGTTATTAATTTCAGAGTTTTCAAGTGAGGCAGTGCATCAATACTCATAGATAATCTGACTTCACAAGTTCAACATTTGCATTAGTCTTTAGTGATGTATAAGAGCTGCCAAAAGAACATTTAACATTTTAATGAATAATGATGATAATATGCACATTTAACTATTTATGTCATATAGGGCTGTTAATTTAACATATTAATATAGAGTGTGATTAAAGAAATTTCAAATAATTAAAAAGTAGCTAACTTAAAAAGCAATTTAATCATGCCCCTGTTCAACATGACCATTAACTAAATCACAAATATTGATGTGACTATTTAATTAAAACCAGGCATACAGTAAGAGCTGGTGGTTTGAAGGTTGAAGGTTCAAGTTCGACCTGAGTCATCTTCCAATCCCCCTCTCTCGCTTCTCTTTCTGCCCTCTACTAAGCTATAGTATAAATAAAATTAAGGAATAATTTTAACATTTAACATTTTAACATCATCATAATCTTAATGATTTTATAACTTAAAGGTGCATTATGTAAGAATTTTGCAGTAAAATATACAAAAACCACTAGGCCAGTGTTATATATTTTGTTCACTTGAGTACTTACAATATCCCAAATGTTTGCAACTATTTGTAAATCATGATAAAATTGCAATTTTAACCAAGGCTCCGGGACATGTGAGGAGTTGCCTGTCGAATGCGTCATACCCGTGTTGACCTCGGGTTCCGGTTTTATTTTGTGGAAACCATGGAAACACCAAAGACGCTTTAATATTTACATGTTTTAATAGACAAGAGAACAACTGTTTTGATTTATTTATAGACAGAAAACTAATTATTGTTATATAGCTCAACACGTTTAGTCTTATTGTTTAAATCTAAAAAAAGCGTAAGCAGCGCCGGCGACTGTGTCATAATAAAAGTTCAGCTGCTCGTGAGGCGTGTGTTGATCAATCGCTCCAGCTTCTCGTTCAGCTCCACAACACTCGCTCCTGCTCTGCTTCATACTACAGTAACATTAATAATCGCATCCATGAACATGATTTCTTCCCGAGTCCTATCCCTATTCTTTTCCACCGACTGTTGAGATGAAGACCACATATCCCAAGATTCCGCGCTTAAACTTGGCATCATCAAGCTATGCCTTTGTTTTGAATAGGCCTCTAGCGGCAGAAAATATTACATAGTGCACCTTTAATATAGTTTGTACAGCAGCACAAGTTAACCACTGTGATTCATGCACCTAAATTGAATTAAAATTCAGAAAGTGTCCTCATCTACACCATATGTCTGGATATGAGCCCAGTTATAATGCTCTACTCCATCATTTTATCATCGTTGACTGAATTAGGGATAGTTCAACCAAAAAAGAAAATTCATCATTAACTCACCCTCATGTTGTTCCAAACCTTCTTATATAGAACACAAAAGAAGAGATTTTGAAGAAAATTGGGGTTCAAACAGCATTGGACCCTACAGACTTTTATTATATGGACCAAAAAAAATAAAATAAAAATCAAATTATCTTCTTTTGTGTTCCTCAGAAAAAAAAAAGTCATACAGGTTTGGAATGAGTAAATGATTATTGTCTTGTGATTTTCTTTATGGGTATTATGTCTTCTAATTTAAGAGACACATGACTCTATAAAACATGAGTGTGCTTTTGTTCTTTCGTAGGGCCCCCACTCTAGTTTTGTTGACTCCACGCTTTTTTAACCCCCCCAAAGTTAAACTTAATGGCCACTGAACATCAAATAGGTTTGGGTGTGTCATGGTGCCACTAACTCTGAGTCATACCACTGAAAGTGCTTTGCAAAGATTCCTGTTTTTTTCTATTCAAAGTGCCTATTAAAGTTTCCATTAGCAGTTTTGTTCACTTAACAGCAACCCTCCTTTCATTCAGCTCCAAACTGTTTTTCTTTTTTTCCCATATAGATCAATAATGACTCGCTCCTTTTGACAAATTTTCTCCATTCCGTCATATACTAACAGCAATCTAGCTTAGTTAATACTATATTGTTGGCATGTTTTGTAGTGTGTTTGTAGGTGTACTGTGTCTTTTGTTGGTCTGGTTTTATAGTAACGTGTGTTTTAGCTAGAGATAAAGATTAAGATATAGACTGCATGAGAACAAGCAACAAAGATGACAGCTGTTTTTAATGTTACTGTTAAGTGTGGGTTGATGTCTGATTTATTTGTAAAAGGTTTTGTAGTGATCTCTGTGTAATTAGGAAAGAACAAAGTGTTCTAAAATTCACATAAAGATTGAGGACACTGTGCACTACTAAACCACACAGAATTTTACACTTCTGCCATTAATGTGTCCAGTTCCATCAAGAGTGGAAAAATAATTAAAAAAATGAATAGAGGAATGAGGAATAAATCTTATTTTTTCAAGCACTTTTAGTAGATATAGCTGCTGGCTGCCCAGGTGAAAAAAAGGCACTTCTATAATAATAATAATAATAATAATAATAATAATAATAATAATATATTTAGTTAACACTTGTAGTAAACTTGATCCCATAGTGTACTACAAGTGGTAATTAAATACATTTTTTAAATACAGAAATAGTATGTTAAAAGCACATTTTTCATATTCACGATGTGTCTCAAAATAGCACAGTTGAGTACACTTAGACGTTCTTAAGATTATCTTAAGAAGTACTAAAGAAGAAGTTTAAGCATATTAAGTACAAAATTAATGCACAAAAATAGAGCACTTTAAGTACATTATAGAACTGTACGTTTTTCCACCTGGGTGTGAAATATGTATAATTCTTACAAATGCTATTTCTGTATCATAGACAATAAAAATCACAAAAAGAATGAATAGAATAAATGTTTGGCCCACTCATCTTTGCAGAATTGTTGTAATTCAGCCACAATGGAGGGTTTTCAAGCATGAACCGCCTTTTTAAGGTCATGCCACATCATCTCAATAGGATTGAGGTCAGGACTTTGACTAGGCCACTCCAAAGTCTTAATTTTGTTTTTCTTCAGCCATTCAGAGGTGGACTTGCTGGTGTGTTTTGATCACTGTCCTGCTGCAGAACCCAAGTTCGCTTCAGCTTGAGGTCACAAACAGATGGCCGGACATTGTTCTTCAGGATTTTTTGGTAGACAGCAGAATTCATGGTTCCATTTATCACAGCAAGTCTTCCAGGTCCTGAAGCAACAAAACAGCCCCAGACCATCACACTACCACCATATTTTACTGTTGGTATGATGTTCTTTTTCTGAAATGCTGTGTTACTTTTACGCCAGACGTAATGGGACAAACACCTTCCAAAAAGTTCAACGTTTGTCTCGTCAGTCCACCGAGTATTTTCCCAAAGGTCTTGGGGATCATCAAGATGCTTACTGGTAAAACTGAGATGAGCCTTTATGTTCTTTTTGCTCAGCAGTGGTTTTCATCTTGGAACTCTGCATGCAGGCCATTTTTGGCCAGTCTCTTTCTTATGTCATGAACACTGACCTTAATTGAGGCAAGTGAGGCCTGCAGTTCTTTGGATGTTGTTGTGGGGTCTTTTGTGACCTCTTGGATGAGTCGGCGCTGCACTCCTGGGGTAATTTTGGTTAGCCAGCCACTCCTGGGAAGGGTGGGGCTCCTGTACTGCCATGGCTACCCGACACTCCTGACTGCCATGGCCTTTCGAGGCTCCTGACCCACCATGGCCGCCCGAGGATCCAGACCCGTCATGGCTGCCCGAGGTCCTAGATCCAGGGCAACCAACCCCCCTCCCCGATTGTTCCATCAACGGCGCTAGGTTGCGCCTACCAGGAGGGGAAGGTCACATCTCCCCTGGACACCATTTCCCATCATCCTCCCTGTTCCACACCTGCACCCACTTCCTTGTCACTCTCCAGTTCACGGATTACCTGCACCTGCTCCTGTTCATCTGCACACCCTTTATATAGACTCACTTCACTGCACTCCTTTGTCTGTTCTATTGTTTGCTTTATGTTCGGTTGTGCTACTCTCATTGTGAATAAAACCCATCTTTTGTAGAAGTCCGTTTCAACTTCATCTCTGCCACAACTGAATTGTAACACCTTATGTAGCGCCACCCCTTTTCATAATTTCACTCATTGTCTTTTGACTTCCGGTTTGTATTTATACAGCGATCTTATGTGTTTATGAACTGCTCGTTTTAAAATCTTCCCGGTTTACTGACATTTGTTAAGACATCTGCTTAGGATAACTTTTGTTAACTCTACATTAAGTAAATCCACTTCACCAGCTAATTATTCTTTGACAGTGATGACAGAGAAATATAAAGGGCTACAGCAAAAACGGAAGTTCAAAGACAAAATATTAAAGATGGCTGCGCGCACGTTTCTCTGGCGCAGAAGGTGAAATGAATCAGCTTAATTTATCAAAACAGTTGGCATTCAGATCCATTGCAAAATCAAAAACATTTAGAGGCCGTTCACAGCAAGGATGATAATTATAACTATAACCAGTTTAAGGGAAATTTATTTTTAAAAGTAATACAATATTGTGTTACTCCCTGAAAAAGTCATTAATTGCATTTCTTTTTATGGAAAGTAATGCGTTACCTTACTTTTGCACTACTTTTTATTTTATTTATTTTTTATTTTTTTCAAATAACAAACAAAAAAAATTCTACTTTTGGCAAATGTAAGGCCCTTTCACACCAAAGGTGAAATGAATAAGCCTTAGGCTTAAGAAAATGTAAATTCATGCCTATACAGGAGAGGGCACAGCTCAAACAAACCTTTCAGATATGCTGACATTATGGATCACAGAAGAAAGTTCGACACTCTTACTTCAGCAATAAAAACAAAAAGATTGGTACACCAATCTAACACCTTAGATGAGGTTCACATATTCACACTATTATCTTGCTTATTAGCATGCATATTATTAGCATATTGGCTGTATATTATTTATAATATATTTATAAAGCACATAATAATACCTTATTCTGCATGACCATATTCTAGATCCCTTAACTCTACCCATACCTAAAAATAACCAACTACCTTACTATTTATGAGCAGTAATTAAGAGTTTATTGCAGGAAAATCCTATAATAGTGAAAATGTGTACCAAAACTAAGGCCCTGTTTCCGCCTTGTATTAAGATGTCTCTTTTGTCCACTTTCAACCACTTCTGTCCTGATTTATTCAATGGGAGGGTCTATGGATGGGTAAATATATTCGTTTTTTCAGATTTTTCGATCTAATGGACAAAATAAGCTTGTGCAATTTACAAATGAACACAACCGGAGACGACAGAAAAACACACAGAGAGATGCAGCTTTTGTTTCTGCTCTGACAGCAGCAAGACCAGCCGAAAGCTGTGAGTTTCAGAAATCAGGAATGGTGAGAGAACATTGTGGTGGTATGTTTTTCATCTTCAAACCAAACTTGGGTCTTCAGCCGACAAAGTTTAAATACCATTTGGCTAGCACGCGTCCCATAATGTTTAGGCATTAGGTCAGTAGGCAGAAAGTAGATGGTCTTTAGTGACTGTTCAAACACAATCGACCACATGAGTGTCTGTTTTCGACTACTGCTGGAAGTGGTCAAAAGGGGTCAATACGTTTGAAATGGGGTGTAAAACACTCAAAACATTTTCCACTCCATTTCTACCTGTATTTAGCATCGTCCACAAGTGATCCAGTTGACCAAAATGCATCTTAATACCAGGTGTAAACAGGGCCTAAAGTGTGGACATTAAACATTAAAGACAAATGTGATGTTTGCATTTCGCTGTTTATATTCATTTTGATGAATACTGAATCCGTTTTCTCAATTTCTCTCAACTTGGGGACAGGAGAGGTGTCAATCAATAAATAGGAGAACAAAGTAACTCCGATATTTTTTTGTAAATATAAAAGTAATTAAATCTTCAAGCAGCGATGAAAGGGCCCTTGCATCCGGGCTCACCGCCACCCACTGGCCTTAGAAAAACTGTGAACAGTGGGATAAATGCATGTAAGTGGATAAATAGAGGAGAAATTTTGCAAATTTGATGTTGATCTGATTAAAGCTCTAGGAGGAGTTCTTTAAAATACAATGTCTGGAAATGGCAAAAACAGCGAGAAAATGAAAGGAAGTATGTCACTTCCTGTTTGCACCTGGGGATTTTTTTTTGCAGGTATTGGGCTGTTAAATGTGTCTACCGAATTTCATACCTGTACGTGAAACGTAGCACGAAGGGCACTTAATTGAAATTTTGAAACCCATATCAGATGTAAATTTTCACCACTTCTGATGCATGTGCAAAGTTTCATGAGTTTTCAAGCACGTTTAGGCCCTCAAAAATGTGATTCATTTTGGAGAAGAACCATTGGTGCTCGAGCCCTAATTAAAGTAACTCTCATTACTTGTAATGCATTACTTCTAACACTGACTATACCTATAATGATGTAATAATCATTCTAATTCTCTGACACAGAGGAAACAATACCACTGGAATCATTTAAAGTGTAAGCGGCAAAACTTCAGAGCCTGTTTATAATAAACAGATCGTTATCATGCTTTGGACGCTAATATAGTGTTTGTACGATCCAAGTCACGGTAAGAACTGGTGGGTAGAGTGTAAACTTAGGCGAATGTGTACTTTCTACCAGTCTCCCTTGCTTGTTCGAGTTGCCTTCTCTGGCAAAGGGTGTGTGAATGCAGATGGTTACTGGCTGATGTGGAATACAACTGTTTGCAATATAGGTCTCTGCAGCTTGGATGCATTACACAGCCAACTCAGTGGTCATAAGCACATAAACAGCTAAAATAGTCTTGTCTCTGCATTTCATTTGAAGGGCTATTTTTTGACACAGGTTATTTACATAATACGTCATTTTTCCACTTGACCCATCTCCAACTTTTTAACTGTTCCCAAAATGGAACTCAAGCAAGTTAAACGGGCTGAAGCTGCCACAAAGTCAATAACTGAAAAATGTGCTTGAACTTTTGTTTTATTGATTACATAGCTTCTTGTGCTTTAAAATCTTAACAGAACCATTCAACTTAATTCAGATTGTTTTTTATTCTTATTAATTTACTCCTATTATTAATTTTTGGGTGCCAATATATGGCATCAAAAACATTCTATCCATATGTTATAATACGTCTTGTGCAATAAAAAAGAAAAATTGAATTAACTTATAGAGGCTAAAATTGGAAGCTGTCATTGAGTTCATCTGAGAGTTGGTTTTTGATTCACTGAGTCATGCTCACTTTGATCATTCAAAACAAGTTTGTGATTCAAACCATTCATTAAATCAAAATTGATTTGCTCAGAAACCAACATTTTCTTTTGCTTGTTTCAAACTGTACAGGGAAATATGCTTTTAAATATAAATGTTTTGCCCATTTATTCATCATTTTTAGGCTTATTAAATGCGCCTTATTCACAGAAGTCAGGGCTGCATAACACAGAAAGCAATCAGTAAACAATTCATTTAAAAGTGAAATATGAGTGCATTTCTGTGGTAGCAGTAATTCATCAAATGTTGATGATCAAATGATGAAGAAAGGCATATGTCTAGATGTGCCGCATGGTCAGTATCTTTGTCATTCTAAAGAGCAGTTTCAGGTTGGGGAGACTGCCCTTGTGAAAAAAAAGCACACTTTAGCATACTTTTAAAAAGAGCACTAATATACTTTAAAAGAATATTCTTAAGTGTGAACTGAATGTAATGTTTTTGACACTTAATTTGGATGTTAATTACAATTAAATGAAAATGTATTACTTTAATTAATATTAAATTAAATAACTTAAAGAGTGTCATACTTAAAGACATCTTTGTATGTAGTTACTTCTGTTGTCTTTAAAACATGGTTATAATGTACTGCTGAATGTACTGAAAAAGTATTTATTGTAAACTAAAATATATTTTAATGTAATTTCTATTGAAACTTGTATGTCACGTATTTAGTTACATGCATTTAATACATTTAAAATATATTTGGGTCAATGACGTGACGGGTCCAAAGGCTTTAATAATAATAAAAAACAAAGATATTGTTATGACAGAGACACCGGAGGCAGGAATAAAAGCAGTTATGATGTTTATTGAGCATACAGCAGAGCAAAACGGGTGGAGAATGGAGTGGTGGAAGATTTCAGAGATGGAATGAGAGATAATACTGTCCTTATAATTGTTGCAGATGACTGAAGAAGGAGACGCTGGAGAAGGCAGACGGGAACACTCACACACACTGGCAAGTAGGCACACGAGGAGAATTGGAGACAATGGAGACGATGGAGATGATGACACTGGGTAAGTATCACTTTGGGAGTCCTTGAGGTAAGTTTACAACTGGTGTAACACAAACGAGACCGGACAGTGAGTGTGTGTGAGTGTGGGGTTTAAGTGCTGGTGTTGATGACTGATGTGATGAGCTTCAGGTGGCGGTGATTAGTACGCTGGTGATTGGGTGCGTGGGTACTGGAGTGAGGTGGAACCTGACGTGTCTGTGACAGTACCCCCCCTCCCACGGCCCGCTCCTGAGGGCCGAGGACCCCGACGTCGTGGTGGTCGTCCTCGAGGTCGTGGGGCAGTCCTGTCTGGGTGGTTAGTGTGGAAAGCCTGTAACAGAGCAGGATCAAGGATATCATTCTTGGGGACCCATGAGCGTTCCTCGGGGCCGTAGCCTTCCCAGTCCACCAGGTATTCCAAGAGACCACCACGGCGCCGGGAGTCCAGGATCTCTCGTACCACGTAAGCAGTTCCATCGTCCAGGATGAGTGGAAGGGGGGGCTCGACGGCTGCCACGTCAGGTTCTGTGGAGGGAAGAACAGAAGGGTGGTGAAGTTTTAATAGTGACACGTGGAAGGTGGGATGAATTCTTTTGTACTGTGCAGGGAGTTGTAACCGGTAGGTGATGGGGTTGATCTATCGCAGGATGGTGAATGGGCCAATGAAGCGGGGACTCAGCTTCTTGCAGGGCAGGCGCATCCTGATGTCCCTGGTGGACAGCCAGACCTTCTGCCCTGGTTGGTAGGTTGGAGCGTGGGAGCGCCGAAGGTCGGCTGTCATCTTGCGCCTGCGCAGGGCTCTCTGCAGCTGGTGGTGAGCTGAGTCCCATACCCTCTCGCTCTCCCGGAACCAGTAGTCGACGGCAGGAACGTTGGAGGGTTCCCCGTTCCAGGGGAACAGTGGGGGTTGGAAACCGAGTACGCATTGGAAAGGTGTTAATCCAGTGGTGGCTTGACGGAGGGAGTTCTGGGCGTACTCGGCCCAACCCAGGTACTGGTTCCAGGAGTTCTGGTGGTCGTGACAGAAGGTACGCAGGAAGCGGCCGATCTCCTGGATCTTCCGTTCCGTCTGCCCGTTCGACTGAGGATGGTATCCAGACGATAGGCTGACGGTCACACCCAGGAGCGAGAAGAAAGCCTTCCAGACTCGGGAGATGAATTGAGGTCCTCTATCAGAGACAATGTCCTCGGGGATTCCATAATGACGGAAGACATGGTTGAACATTAACTCGGCTGTGGTCATGGCTGTGGGTATACCCTCCAGGGGGATGAGTCGGCAGGCCTTGGAGAAACGGTCTACGACGACGAGAATACATGTGTTACCATCAGACTCTGGGAGGTCGGTGATGAAGTCGACCCCCAGGTGTGACCAGGGCCTCTCAGGAACGGAAGCGCTGTTTGAGCAGTGAGAGGGTCTCATTGACCCCCGGGTGACCAGTGCCAAGTGAAGAGTGAACGGAGTGCAGGAGTGGAGTGCGTCGTGTCCGGGTGATGTAACGCAAGCCCTGGGGGCAACCCGGCGGAGTTTGTGAGGAGGCATTGGAGGAGGGGAGTGTCTCTTCTGACCACTCGATGGGGCTCATAAATATGGATTCGGGCAGGATGGTGTCGGGATCTTTGTTCTTTTCCTCGGGTGCATGGAGACGTGAGAGAGCGTCAGCTTTAAGATTTTTGGAGCCTGGACGGTATGATATTGTAAAGTTGAATCTTGAAAAGAACATCGCCCATCTGGCTTGGCGAGGATTGAGTCGTTTGGCATCCTTTAGGTACTCGAGGTTTTTGTGGTCAGTGAGTACCTGGAACGGATGGTTGGCTCCCTCCAACCAATGCCTCCACTCTTCAAGGGCGAGCTTTACAGCCAGGAGTTCCTGGTCCCTGATGTCGTAATTAACCTCAGCCGGGTTGAGCTTGCGGGAGAAGAAGGCACATGGATGGAGCCTACTTGGATTCCCCTGCTGCTGTGATAGGACCGCTCCCACTCCGGTGGTGGAGGCGTCCACCTCTACGACGAATGGTAAGTCTGGATTGGGGTGGACGAGGAGGGGAGCGGTGGTGAAGGCTTTCTTGAGGCGTTCAAAAGCTTCGTTGGCAGGTTGGGACCAGGACAGAGACTTGGGCTGATGACGGAGTAGGTTGGTGAGTGGACTGACGATGGAGCTATAGTTCTTGATGAAACGGTGGTAAAAGTTGGAGAAACCTAGGAAGCGTTGGAGTTCTTTTATGGTACTTGGGGTTGGCCAGTTCTGGATGGCGGAAACCTTCCCCTCGTCCATCCGGATGCCACTGTGATCTATCACGTATCCTAGGAAGTGGACAGAGGGCTGATGGAATGAGCACTTCTCTGCTTTCAGGAATAGATGGAACTGCCATAAGCGTTGGAGGACCTCCGCAACGTGGTGGCGATGTTCGGCCAAGCTCCGGGAGTAAATAAGGATGTCATCTATATACACTAGGACGGACTTGTGGAGGAACTCCCGGAGCACCTCATGGATGAAGTCCTGGAATACGGAGGGGGCGTTGACCAGGCCATACGGCATAATGAGGTACTCGTAGTGGCCGGTGGGCGTGACGAAGGCGGTCTTCCACTCGTCCCCCTCGCGTATCCGGATGAGGTTATACGTGCTGCGGAGGTCCAGCTTCGTGAACACAGTGGCACCACGAAGGTGTTCCAGGGCCGCTGGGACGAGGGGAAGTGGGTACCTGAACTTGACGGTAATCTTGTTTAAGGAGCGATAATCGATGCAGGGCCGCAAGCCTCCGTCCTTCTTGGCCACGAAGAAGAAGCTTGAAGCAGCAGGGGAAGTAGACGGGCGGATGTATCCTTGGTTAAGGGCCTCTTTGATATATTCCTCCATGGCCTTCTCCTCCGGTACTGATAGGGGGTATATGTGTCCCCTAGGCACTGGTTCACCCGGCAACAGATCGATGGCGCAGTCCCATGGCCGGTATGGAGGAAGCTTGGAGGCGCGTTGCGGGCAGAAGACGTCACTGAAGTGGGCATAATCAGATGGAATGTCGACGGAGCGCTTATCCACAGGACTTTCGATGGAGGTTGCGTTCATGGAGATGTCTTTGGAGAGAGGAGATCTTGGAGTAGGAAGGTCTGGGAAGCAGCTGTAGAAGCAGTGGTCGCCCCACTTCAGGACTTCGCCCGTGCGCCAGGAGATGGTGGGGTTGTGTTGTTCCAACCATGGGCGCCCTAGAACCACGTCAGCGGTGGATTCCTCCAGAACCAGCAGATGGATGTTTTCGGTGTGGAAGATACCCACTTGCAGCTGAAGCGGTCCAGTCACCCGTCGGATCATTCTTCGACTCAGGGGTTTGCCCGTGATGGAGTGGACCTTGTAAACAGTCGGAGAAGGCGAGGTCTTGAGCCCGAGGTGTCGACAGAGGGCGCCGGAGATTAAATTTCCTGCTGACCCTGAATCGAGGAGCGCCACCACTGGAATGGAAGCATTAGCAGCAGTAAGGTTTACTACAGTAGTGAGTGGTTTCACTTTTTGGATTGAGGGAATGATGGCACTCACCACGGGTCGAGGAGGACGAATTGGGCATGTGGAGAGTACATGCCCAGGGGATCCACAATACAGACATAGATTCAGGGTCAGCCGTCTCTGTCTTTCTGTCGAAGATAAGCGGGAGTTATCCACTTGCATGGGTTCACTTGCTGGTTCTGGGGAGCTGACGGGTTCGGACCGACGGAGGAGTGTGGTGGTTGGTGGCTGGCTCTGGTGCTCTTGGAGGCACGACTGCATACGAGAACCCACGCGGATGGCGAGTTGGATGAAGCGTTCGAGTCCTAGGGAGTCCTCGTATGCAGCGAGATGCAACCGCACGTTGGGCTCCAGCCCTTGTCGAAAGGTGCTGATGAGGGCTTGTTCGTTCCAACCACTGGTTGCGGCTAGCGTTCGAAACTGCAAAGCATAATCATTTTTGTTTCCTTGTTTAAGGTTGTAAAATTTCTCACCAGTAGACGAGTCGGTCAGGGGTTTTCCGAAGACTTCTCTGAAGTGAGAGACGAATGCAGGGTATGATTTAACGACAGAGCTTCGTTGAGTCCAGAGAGAATCCGCCCATTGAAGGGCCTTACCTTGCAGTTGTGATATTATAAACGCTATTTTAGCCGTGTCGGTGGGGTAGAGGTGCGGTTGCATCTCCAGAACCAACTCACACTGTAGAAGGAATCCGCTGCATTCCTCCGCCGATCCAGAGTAGGGCGCCGGTTTGGCCATGGGACTGGCGCTGAAGACTGGAGAAGCAGCCGTGGCGGTGGATGCGGAAGCGGCAGCAGCGGTGGGTGATGGTGGTTGGGAGGTGAGTGCTCAACGTAATACGTCCACGAGCTCCTGAAAGGGGTCCTGATGGCTCATGCTGATGCTTAGCTGTATTGGTCCGGTCTTCTGTTATGACAGAGACACCGGAGGCAGGAATAAAAGCAGTTATGATGTTTAATGAGCATACAGCAGAGCAAAACGGGTGGAGAATGGAGTGGTGGAAGATTTCAGAGATGGAATGAGAGATAATACTGTCCTTATAATTGTTGCAGATGACTGAAGAAGGAGACGCTGGAGAAGGCAGACGGGAACACTCACACACACTGGCAGGTAGGCACACGAGGAGAATTGGAGACAATGGAGACGATGGAGACAATGGAGACAATGGAGACGATGGAGACGATGGAGACGATGGAGACGATGGAGACGATGGAGACGATGGAGACGATGGAGACGATGACGCTGAGTAAGTATCACTTTGGGAGTCCTTGAGGTAAGTTTACAACTGGTGTAACACAAACGAGACCGGACAGTGAGTGTGTGTGAGTGTGGGGTTTAAGTGCTGGTGTTGATGACTGATGTGATGAGCTTCAGGTGGCGGTGATTAGTACGTTGGTGATTGGGTGCGTGGGTACTGGAGTGAGGTGGAACATGACGTGTCTGTGACAGATATGACATCCAAAGTATGTAAGGTAGGTAACACAACTAGATATCTTTTATTAAATACATGGCATGATGAAATTCTGGCATGATTTTATAACATCATAGTGCAAAAGGGTATTAAATCTATGTGTAGAAGTCGTTGATTTGTTACGAGTCCAGAAAAATGAATGTCACTGATGTCATTCGGAGTAACCAATATAAAGGGACCATTTTGGATCAAGTCATGTGGGTCAATATCATGTGACAGGATGTGACATCATTCAGTCACCTGCAAAGGACCACATGGTCATGGAGTAAAGTAACTAAATCTCTTTTAACTATTTGAACAATTCATGTTTTCACTTGCTTGTACGCATGTCCCGAAACATCAGGTCATTCAGTACAACTGCTATAAAACACGGAAAACGTTTTAAATACTTGTAATATTTTAAAAACTTGTACTAAATATAAAACGTTTAATTGTCTAGCTAGCAAGCCAACTATGAGCCTGTTAGCATTGTTTGAAAATATCATCATTTGGTATAACCAAAATTGTAATTCGGTAAAATCGAAATTTTGGTTAAACCAATGAATTTTTTGGTGACAGATTTTGTCAGATTTTGACAGATCATGAAAAAATTACAAAAGCTGTGTTAATTGATTATAAAAAATCTCATTGTTAACACTTAATAAAACTATTTTTTGACACTATTAAAAACCTTATTTGTCAATGACCTATTCACTTTAAATGTGAATCAAATAACAGACTACAATTAAAATTAAACTTAAATTTAAAAAGTATTTTACATGTGCTATAGTATGTTAGTGAACAAATCCAAATACGTATACTTTGAAGAATGAGAAAATAGTATTAAAACATAATGATTTAAATATATTTTAAAATAAAACTTTTTGTTTTATTTTAAAAAAGTGATTTTTTTGTAAAAGTGTATGTAAGCATGTTAAATTCACCATGGACTTATGGAATATTGCAGTATTTATTATAACGGATTTATCGGTGCACATCATTATTTTTTAAATGTGCCTCGTAATCTTGAATCAAAATAACTTCCCCTCCCTCTTGCAGTGACATCTCTTCTCTTCTATGATGATGTGTTTACTGGCATGAGGGCGGGGTAACCTGTCACTCACATGAGATCCACCAATCAACCATTCAATCAATTCTCCATGGACAAAATCAAGTCCTGCCCTATACTTTTTATTCTTGGAGAAGCTGTTTCTCCCGGATATACTGTACGTCACAATAGGGAAGAAAAGACGATTGCAACTTCCGTTTCATGCCAAATTTAAGAAACACAGTAATACACTACAAGTGCACATTCAAGACAATTAAGCACATTTCTTTTTCACAAGGCTGGGAATGGTTGTTACACGGTTTGCTTTAATGTCTGAAACTCCTATGTATACAACTTCTACACTGTAAACCCGAACAGTACTACTAACTTATAAAGATTGAGTACCCTGCAATTAAAGTTTTATTTTTGTGTAGCACAACATTTTTGAGTAAACCCTTATTCTTAAATTATTATTTTTAAGTTTACTGAGTGATAAAAAGTCACGTCACCCATGTCACATTGTTGCCGATGTTACCAACTTAACCGACGTTATCAGAAGAGTCACACATAAGAGTTGCAGCAGAATTCAAGTTCCCAGTATGCTTTGTGTCACACTCTGTAAGGGAGAATAATTGTTGAAATTGAGTGCTATTTTGTGTGTTTTTTCACTAAATTAATGCAGGGAAAGGTGTGTTATTGTTTAATGTTCTGTTATTGTGGTATTTAAAGATGTTTCTGTGATGTTGAAGTTTTGTAGGGTTACCATCGTGGTGAAGAGTAGTGCCTGTGGTAAGGTCGAGAATGGGCTGTGAAACATTAAGGCTGTATATACTGCATGTTGATTAACAGTTCATGCAAATAAATATTGATAGTCTTTGTGAAGTTCACAACGTAATTTAGGGAGGAGTGAACCCATCTAATCTTTCAATTAGTGAAACTCAAACATAATCTCAAGAGGAGGGAACCCTAATCTTTCAATTACATCCAGAGCATACAAGCAGCTACTCACCCTGCTCTGGCATCAGTTGTTTCGATATCATACGGACGCGTCCGTTATCGAAATATGTCTGAACTCCAGCTATTCCTGTCAGACAACGAATTCTCCAGCGTCCCAGAGATGCCCACTCTTCATCTCCAACCCAAACAAGGTCATTCCACATCGGATTGTGATCCACTGCCGAATCGCACAGGACGTCAGCTCCAGCGCTAGTACAAGCCGCGTTCAAGAACACCACTCTCTCCTCCTCCATCAAGACCATCATCTTCCTCTGTCTCCAGTTCTCCTTCTCCACCTCCTCCTCAGTCTTTATCTCAATTTACTCGCCAGGACGTTCCGTTAATCCCCCCCTATTTCAAAATGGACTGTAAACAGCCTCCGTCAAGCACTGGCTAATTCCGGTGTCCATTTCCCACGCAGATCATCAAAGATCCAACTATACAAGCTTCTGGCGAGTTCTCAAAATTCTCCCAACCAGCCTGAACTTCAATCAAAAAATCCTAAAAACAAAATTCAACGCATCTCACTATCCGTTCTTCCCCGCGGCAGCAGAATAGTCGTCAAACTCGTCACCAGCACGAGCGCGCTAATCCTTTAACGACCGTTCGTACTTCCTCGTCCGCTCCCGTCTCATCCCGGCCAGCAACAGCGGCCGCCGAACACAGTTCTCCAGCGGCTCTGGCTCCTAATAACCCTCAGGTTTTATTTTCAGGTTCAAGATCCTCCAGGCATGAGACAGAAATACCTTCTCATTTAATTTCTTTTTCTTCGCTTCCTTCTTTTCTTCTTAATTCCCAAAAAGGTGCGTAATCCAGCATGATCCTCCACTGAATGTTCCGCCCCCTCTCTCTTTTCCTTTTTCTTCTGGTGATGACCACAGCGTGAGGATGCCTCCGCAGTCAGTCCCACCTATTTCCCTTCCTATTTTCCACTCTTTTCCACCTGCTGCAACCCATACTAATCAAGAACCTCAGCCCTCTACATCCACAGCCCCAGCTCGCTGGCCATCACACTCCCTTGCATCAGCGGAACCTCTTCCACCTCCTCCATATGTGGTAGCCCAGGAACCTCCTCCAGTGTCTTCTCAACTTCGCTCACTAATCCTAGCAGGTGCAGATATAGATCTTCCTTCTGTCCTTACATCAGTTCCAAATCAATTAATCCCATCGTTCTTTTGAATGCGGCCCCTTAACCATACACCTTAAAGACTCATCCCTTCAATCGATTTCACGTCTATTTCTCACTCAACTTCGTCTTGTCCCCAAATAACTCTGGATCCCCCAATTCTCCCGGAACCGCAAGCGCCCAAGTCTACATCATATGTCCCACGTTCCAGGAATGAACGCACCATCAGTTTCAACTCAGGGAAACAAGTCTGTATCAACATTAATAACTTGGGCTGCATTAGAAAACGTTGTCGCTTCCTCCACATTTGTAGCTACTGCAGCGAAGCTCATGCCTGTCCTACGAGTCCTGTACGCCGTTCGTCAGCAAATCTAAATAAAAATCTCAAAAAGTATCTCTCTTCTCCTATTATCATTTCTTCTCTTGCAAATGAACTAAAAAAACATCCAGACAAAAACTTCACGCATTACCTCATTTCAGGTTTGAAAGAAGGCTTCGATCCCGGCTTAGAAAGCCTACCAAATTCCAGCTTAATTTGCGACAATCTTCAATCAGCCTTAGCTGATCCAGACTCAGTAGAGGCCCTCATCAAAAAAGAAGTTGATTCCGGTTTCATGATTGGTCCCCCAGCTGAACACCTATGCACCGTCCAAAAGGTCTTCTCACAGTTAGGAGTCCCCATCTCCCCAGAGAAAACCTCAGGCCCTTCTACATCTTTGGAATTACTGGGAATCAACCTTGATTCCATTAAGTTCCAAGCCTCTCTTCCCAAGGAGAAGATAGACAGAATAATCACATTTCTTCAAACTTGCTAGAAGCCCCCCATTGTAGCAAGCGTGATTTGCTCTCTCTTCTGGGACATTTAAACTATGTCATGCACATAATTGCCCAAGGCAGGCCTTTCATTTCACATCTCCTGACTCTCACTACTGCAGCTCAAGATCTCGATGATCTAGTAGAACTAAATTCCCCCTGCCAATTAGATCTAAAACTTTGGATTACTTTCTTAAAACAATGGAATGGGCTCACTTTCTTTTACGACAACATTCTGTCCCAAGCTAACAACCTCTATCTATTCACCGACGCTGCCCCCTTTGTTGGCTATGGAGGTTTCTACAAAGGCCATTGGTTCACCTCATCTTGGCCACCCGAGCTTACTCTACTCCCCCATTCTGAACAATCAATTGCGCTGTTCAAGCTATATCCTATAACAGTAGCAGCCCATCTATGGGGCTCGGACTGGTCAACAAACAACATTTGCTTTCTCTGCGATAACCAAACGGTAGTCCACTGCATCAACAAAGGCCGTTCTAATGCTCATTTGGACATCAGCTTGCAACCAATTCATTGTGAAAGCTGAACACATCCCAGGCCATATAAACCAAATCACTGATGCCCTTTCTCATTTTCTTTTCCAAAAATTCAGAACATTGGCTCCAGATGCAGACTCCAACCCGACACCAGTTCCTCCCTTTTCAGAACTCATATTCCAGTAGACCATCCTCTCAGTCATCTCCACATCCTATCAATGGAATCAATATTGCAAGCTGTTTCTCCCAGAACTCTTCAATCTTACTGGACAGCCTGGAATTCTTTTAAAAACTTCCATATAATTTACAACATGGCTTTTCCAGATTTTTCTCTCCTCTCAATTACTTCTTTTATTTCCCACCTGAACAGTACCAAATCCATTCAGCCAGGATCCATTAAAGTCTACCTCAGTGGCATACATTTCCTGTTTAAACTCATCCATGGCCACCAGTGCCCCGCTATCTCAAATCCCCAGACATCCCTTCTTCTCAAAGGCCTACAAAAAACTCACCCTACCAAACCAGAACCAGAATCCTCCAAACATAACCAGAACCCTTGACCCCATGTTTAATTTAGCCTTTTTCGTCTTTCTTCGAGTTTCAGAGTTTACCACAAATTCTTCTTTCAACCCAGCTACCCATCCAACATTCTCAGATCTTCAAATTTTAAACCACGACACAATTCGATTCAACATCAAACAGAGCAAAACCGACCAATTGAAACGTGGCCATTCAGTCTTCTTTTTCAATCTGCCAACACCTATTCAGCCCTACCAGTCCCTTGCCACTTTCCTATCTCAAATGCACTCACAAATTAACTCTCCGCTCGACCCTCTATTCATCAACGAGAATAACTTCCCAGCTTCTAGACATTGGTTTCAGAAGAAACTAAAATCTGTCTTCACCAGATCAGGTATCCCCACAAAAAACTCTGTTTTTACCCTATTCTTTTCGCATAGGAGCAGCCAGCATAGCCGCTCAGAAAGGCCTATCAAAAAAACAGATAAAAATGCTAGGTCAGTGGTCCTCCCACACCTTTGAAACTTACATGAGATCAAACATCTTCCATATCAGACAAGCCCACCAAACTCTTACATCCGCATAAATCTCGCTGCTTAACAAGCCCCGACGGGCTTGCATACATCAGGATGCAGTGAGGGCTCTCCCGTTCAAATGAGCGTGAGTTACCACGCCTGGCGTGGGCTCTCCCATTTGAATTGCAGTGTGGGCCCCCCCATCTGGATGCAATGCAGGCTCTCCCATTCGAATTGTAGCGTGGGCCCTCCCGTTTGCTAAACAAGAGCTTTCATGTTTCATTTTTATCGTGAGCTCCCCATTCGAATTGCAGTGAGGGCCCTCCCGTTCGAATCGCAGTGTGAGCCCTTCGTTCAGGCGCTGTAGGGGCTCTCCCTTTCCGAATTGCAGTGTGATCCTTCATGTTTTTCGTCATGGAGGCTCTCCCATTCGGATCACAGTGTGGGCCCTCCTATCCAAACAGCGGAATGGAGGAACCTTGTTGTCGTCCTTTGGCAGTCATGGACCATTGTGTTCCTATGTGATTCTGGCCCTCGCTTTAGAGGGAGGGGAGCACTGCTTCCGACACTTTCGCAGGCTCCCCCTCTCTGTTGCCGGGGGAGGGGTTATCGCTGTGGATACCGTTTGGCCCGCTTCTCCGGGGACAAGTACCTCCTTCCTCACTCATGACATTATGAGCCCCCTGTTATTCTGACTCAGGGGTCTCCATGTCATGAATGCCATGGAGGGACGTATTTCATCTCTTACAGGTTCTCCCTCCAGTCCAAACGCTGCTCCCACAGGAGCAGCAGCGAGATACATCAGAGTTCAACACACTAAAACTCCCCTACAGCTCCCCAGGAGCCTTATACAAACACTTCCTCCATAATGTGGTTACTATTGTCTCTTGTCCCATATCTTCATTGCTCATTTGCATACTCTTTTGGGGGGTATTCCATAACGTAAACCAAATCCGTAAGACCACCAGCTTCATTTGCATCTTTCCAGCTTGCTGTCCTAAATGGAATTTGCGCTTTTTGGAGTGAACCCATCTAATCTTTCAATTAGTGAAACTCAAACATAATCTCAAGAGGAGGGAACCCTAATCTTTCAATTACATCCAGAGCATATAAGCAGCTATTCATCCTGCTCTGGCATCAGTTGTTTCGATATCCCTCCACCTCCCCAACTCCACCACATAAATTAGGCATCTCATCTATCATACTCCTCTTCAAGGCACTAGTAGTCCCTGGGGGGTATATCCAAGCTCGAGTTGAAGCTGCTTCCTTGAGCAAAATACGCTTAGTGAAGTTCCTAAACGTAATTTAGGGAGGAGCGAGCCCATCTAATCTTCCAATCAACAGCCAGAGTATATAAGCAGCTGCTTACCTCTCTTCAGTCTCAGCTGTTTCAGCATCCCTCCACCTCCCCAAACTCCACCTTCATTTCAGGTACCTTGCCCTATGTAATCACATCCTATATTTATTCACTAGGGGGTGTATCAGAGCTCGAGTTGAAGATGCTTCATCGAGCCCCTCCTCAGTGGACAGCAAGCCAAATTAGCTAAACTAATACCCTAAAGATTATATGGGCAAACAAACTTGTTAAACCTTATTAGCTTAAAGAATTTATGAGGAAACAAACTCAATTATCTGAATTGATGATTAAATTAGCACATGCTGGTGTGCTGTTGCTAACTAACACTTAACCATAAAGATTAGGTGTTAGTTTATTCAATATTTCAATGAAAGATGCAATATGTAATATTTTTGCAGTAAAATATCCAAAAACCACTAGGCCAGTGTTATATATTTTGTTCACTTGAGTACTTACAATATCCCAAATGTTTCCAACTATTTGTAAATCGTGAGAAAATTGCAATTTTAACCAAGGCTCCAGGACGTGTGAGGAGTCGCCTGTCAACTGCGTCATACCCGTGTTACCCTTGGTTTCCAGTTTTATTTTGTAGAAACCGTGGAACACCAAAGACGCTTTAATATTTAATGTTTTAATAGGCAAGGGAACATCTGTTTTGATATATTTATAGACAGAAAACGAATTGTTGTTATATAGCTCAACATGTTTAGTCTTTTTTTTTTGATTTACCATGCCTCAGAGAAAAACACTATTTTGTCAAATAGCTAACATAGCATAATCAGATGCAGCATTATTTTTATTAACAGTAATACATCCTCAATCATACAATATGTTTTAAAATTAATTGCATGCCATTTATCAACACAAGCCATCCAGTATTTAATATGATATTCTAAAAAATCTTACTGCAGTGTGCAACAGTGTCTCACATCACCCGCCGAGCGAACACACAGAGTAACGTTATAACATCATTTTCAACACTCTCAAATGTATCTAATATGATAAACAGAGCTGTGTTACCTCATACTCATGACCAGAAAAGCGGAAGCGGCACCGGCAACTGTGTCATAATAAAAGTTCCGCTGCTCGTGAGGCGTGTATCGCGCAATCGCTCCAGCGGCCTTGTTCAGCTCCCACAACATACGGTCCTGCTCTGCTTCATACTACAGTAACGTTAATAATCTCATCCATGAACATGAGTTCTTCCCGACTCAAATCCCTCTTCTTTTGCACTGTTGAGGTGGAGACCACATGTCCCAAGATTCCACGCTCAAACTTGGCGTCATCAAGCTACGCCTTTGTTTTGAATAGGCTTCTAGCGACCTCTAGCGGACAAAATTATTACATCTTTTACTTTTAAATTGTAATTACCGAATTTGTATAGTATAAAATAATATTTTTTAGGTTCTACTAAAATAATCTTTGAATCGTTTACTTAAATGTTTTAAGTATTCTGAACTTATTGGGTTTTACAACCACTCCATTTTAAGTACTTTTTAAATTAAAGTTTGACTTAATTGTTATTTATAATTATTCTTTACTTAAAAGATTTGAATTACTTTACTTAAATTGTTTGAGGTAATCGGTGTCTACAATAATTTTGAGTACTCTGAACTTATCGGGCTTTACAGTGTACTGTTATCTCATGACGATTGTAGTCATGTGTGATAGTGATTTCATCCATTTACCTAATTCCTAAGTGATTAAACTACTTGGTTAAACGTTACTCATCCTGCGTTGGAAGGGGAATTTTGCTGCACATATTTAGTGGGTGTGCTGTTATTATTTGCATAATTCCTTAAGTGAATCAGGTGGCAAAAATTAATTTTAGTGAAAGTGCATATCAGATTTTAGGAGATGAATGAGATTTTTTGGATAAGACAGTACAAGTAATTAAAAATGGGCATTATTTTAGCATATTTTAAAGATATATTTTTACATAATGATTTATAAGTATTCGTCTAAATGACACATGATACTCTAACTTCTCATGGCATCTCAAAGATTATGAGTATGAATATTTTATTTATATATGCCATTCTCTCCTGCATTTTTATTAAGATTGTAAAGCTGTGCTCTGAGATGCAAATCCTTTCTATAGTAAAGTGTTATGGACCTTCTCCATTCATAAATCAGTATGAAATGCCTGTGATCTCACAGGATACGTGTAAACTGCTTAACACTTCTTGCTATGTGTCTTTCTTTGCCATCGTCTCAAATGGACGTCACTCTCAATAGCGTCACAGTCGACCCTGTCGGTGACCCCGCTGTCACCGGCCCATACAACTAATGTAACCTTCTTAATGCAGGAAGGACTGAAAGAGTCAGATGGGTATGGAAAAATGTGGGTGTGAGGAGGGAGGGGGTTGTGTACAGCACTGTCGACAGAAACTATGGGCCAAGTAAACATGCTCACATCTGGCTTTTGTTCGTCTTTATTCCCAAGGCATGCTGAAACTTCTTTTGCCGTGCCTGCATTCTCTGAGAGATGCTAAAGGAAATATGCATGTTTTCAGAGAATGCTGAAGCATGATGCAGCGAACAAAGCCAAGGGAATTGAAGTATGCGCTGAAAGAATGTGTCAGAATCTTGCAACTTTTACCTTCAATATAATCCTAAAACATTTCAAACAACATGGTTATTTTATAATTATTATACTCACTATTTTATGACACGCTATAGGAATATTTGAAGGAATAGCTCAGATAGTTCATAATAGTTCCCAAAAATGAAAATTCTGTCATCATTTAATCACCCTTATGTTATTCCAAACCCATGACTTTCATTAACTTGTTTAGCTTGTGTCCTTATAATCAAAGTAAAGTGACCAGGGTCTGCTAAGCAACACCTAAAAATTGCCATAAAAGTAGTCTATATGACTCGTCCACTACACTGGAAAAAGGTGTGTTGATTAAATCATGTAAACAGTTCCTGCCTTCAATTAAAGGGTTAGTTCACCCAAAAATGAAAATTCTGTCATTTATTACTCACCCTCATGTCGTTCCACACCCGTAAGACCTTCGTTAATCTTCGGAACACAAATTAAAATATTTTAGTTGAAATCTGATGGCTCACTGATGCCTGCATAGCCAGCAATGACATTTCCTTTCTTAAGATCCATAAAGGTACTAAAACATATTTGAATCAGTACATGTGAGTACAGTGGTTCAATATTAATATTATAAAGCGACAATAATATTTTTGGTGCGCCAAAAAAAACAAAATAATGACTTATAGAGTGATGGACGATTTCAAAACACTGCCTCAGGAAGCTTCAGAGTGTTATGAATCAGCGTGTCGAATCAGCTGTTCGGAGCGCCAAAGTCACGTGATTTCAGCAGTTTGGCGGTTTGACATGCAATCCGAATCATGATTCGACACAAAAGGTTTATAACACGTCGAAGCTTCATGAAGCAGTGTTTTGAAATCGGCCATCACAAAATAAGTTGTTATTTTGTTTTTTTTGGCACACCAATAATATTCTCGTCACTTTATAATATTAATATTGAACCACTGTACTCACATGAACTGATTTAAATATGTTTTTAGTACATTAATGGATCTTGAGAGAGGAAATGTCATTGCTGTGAATGCAGGCCTCACGGAGTCATCGGATTTTATCAATAATATCTTTGTTGTATAATATAATTTGTGTTCTGAAGATTAATGAAGGTCTTACAGGTGTAGAACGGCATGAGGGTGAGTAATTAATGACATTATTTTCATTTTTGGGTGAACTAACCCTTTATTCTGTTCATTGGCTGGTGTTGTTTGAGTTTAGATACACATGATGTCGCTGATTCACTGTATTGTTTGCTTTTTCTGTAAGTGTATTAAATAGACATTGCTAATTGAACTTCCTCACCTTTTACATCATCTTTGTGGACATAAACCATGACACCAATACAGTAGAAAGGTGAAAAAGTTTGTTAGAATCGGTGTTGCTATAGAGAAAACAGAGAAAAAAGCTGTTGATTTTCCTTTTGCCAAATAGGTAAGTTCAAAACCGGATAATGCACTGGGCATGTTGCTGTCCAAGGCCACGCCCACTCTGCTATGGATATGCTTACCAGAGTCAAATACTAGTTGCGTCCCAAATGACGCACTATACACTATGCACTTATACACTATGTACTTGTGCACTATGCACTCATCCATGTAGTGCGTGAATTGTATAAGGTTATTTTGTCATTTAACAACAGAGTCCGATCCTCCCTTCCCCTCCACTAAGTAATTAAAGCTGACAGTTGAGTGCACGAAGTGTCCAACATTCCACACTTCGTTTTTTTCCATTAATTTAGTGCATCATCCGGGTATTTAAAGTGCACTTTTTCTTTTTGGAATTTTCTGTGTGAACGCACTACTCGCACTATCTATACTTAAAAACGTCATAGAATAGTGCACAAGTACGCGAATTGGGACGCACCTACTGTGTTGCTTTAGTATGAAATACTTCTTAGCTAACTTTTAGTCATAATGGTGTCCACTTGTACTGTTCCCAGATGCAAGAATTCAAAGAGTTCAAAGTTACTTTTGTGCCATTGTGCCATTTTCTCTCACCAGCTAGTTTCAATGTTAACATCACTCTGCACACAAAGTAATAGCACCTCCAGCGTGCAAACAATTAAAAAAATTGAGATTAGTATGTGAGGATGCCACGGAATAATTCTAAATGTAAAAGTAGGCTAAGTCAAATAATTATTAGGCCCTACATTAAGTTATGCTCAATTGTATAACAAGCAAATTAAAATTATACACATTTATTATTCACAATATGGAAAGAGGAAATAAAACATAGTTTGTTAAGAACAAGACTCAAACCTGTCATTAAAGGGTTAGTTCACCCAAAAAATGAAAATTATGTCATTTATTACTCACCCTCATGTCGTTCCGCACCTGTAAGACCTTCGTTCATCTTCAGAACGTAAATTAAGATATTTTAGTTGGAAATCTGATGTCTCTGTTGGCCTTCATAGGGAGCAATGACATTTCCTCTCTCAAGATCCATAAAGGTACTATATTTAAATCAGTTCATGTGAGTACAGTGGTTCAATATTAATATTATAAAGCGACAAGAAAATCCAGAATAACGACTTATATAGTGATGGCCGATTTCAAAACACTGCTTCATGAAGCTTCGGAGCACAAATGAATCAGTGTGTCGAATCATGATTCGGATCTTGTGTCAAACTGCCAAACTGCTGAAATCACGTGACATTTTAGTGCTCCAAACCGCTGATTCGACACAAGATTCATTTATGTTCCGATGCTTCCTGAATCAGTGTTTTGAAATTGGCCATCACTAAATAAGTCGTTATTTTGATATTCTCGTCGCTTTATAAAATTAATATTGAACCACTGTACTCACATGAACTGATTTAAATATATTTTTAGTACATTAATGGATCTTGAGAGAGGAAATGCCATTCGGTCCCTATGCAGGCCTCACGGAGCCATCGGATTTCAACTAAAATATCTTAATTTGTGTTCCGAAGATTAACGAAGGTCTTACGGGTGTGGAACGACATGAGGGTAAGTAATAAATGACAGAATCTTCATTTTTGGGTGAACTAACCCTTTAATGGGCTTATTCAAGTCCTCTTTTATTTTTTGAGTTATTTTTATCCATTCCGCATCTCCCACATATGTGTGTTTTAGCAAGGCAGTCTGTTTTGCAAGTTGGTGAATGAAGATACTTGCCAGGTCACTACTCCACTTTATTCATTTATCCAGTGTAAAACCCGGACGCAAATGTGGCTTTTTGTTAATGACTGTCCAAATACAGGATTTAACACAGAGTAACAGCTCAACACAAAAGACACTGTAACAGTCTGTCACAGGCAATTCTAGTTGCATTTTTCATCAATTAATTTAAATTATCATTTGACTATGTTCTGGCCCGCCATCTAGTGGCGAACAATTTTTTTGGCCTGATGCCAAACTTAATTGCTGACCCCTGCTATATTAGTTCATATTCGCCATATAATTTAGTAGATTATCACTAAATAATTTAGTAGATTGCACATTTTAGAGAACTAAATTGCTTTTTACAAATTCAATCTGTTCATCGTATAAAGTGATCAAGTCTCTTCAAAAATTTTAAACCGCTCAATTCATATGGATTAGTGGATCTCTTCATGAAGTGTTTCAAGCGTCAAAATGTCCGTTGCATAGCCGTCAATGGAGGGACAGAAATTTCTCAGATTTCATTAAAAAATATCTTCATTTGTGTTCCGAAGATGAACTAAAGTCTTACTAGTTTGGAACAACATGAGGGTGAGTAAATGATGACAGAATTTTTTGGGTGAACCAACCCTTTAATGCCATTTCATATATATATATATATGTCTTTTTTATTAGTGGTGGGCCGTTATCGGCGTTAACGTGCTGCGATACTCTTATCGGGCGATAAAAAAAATATCGCCGTTAATCTATTCTTAAAGTTGGGTTGGGAGCTGGGTCTATTCTATGCAAGCTATGATGACTTTCACCTTGATATTTTAGCACGGGTGTATACCTAGCCAATTGACCCTTCGCAAAGACGCGCCCCCCTTAGTTACTGTTGCTTTGTCCGACAAGCCGTGGCGCTGTGACGCCAAACACAGATAATTGCATCACAGAGCAAAGAGGATACTGACAACACGTCGACAGACAAGACAGAGCAGGTTACTAATGATATTTAACAAAGTCACAGCTTTAAAACTGTGTAGTTTTTTAAGAAATTCAAACAATAAAAACCGTTTTGTTGCTCTTTAATGTGCTGTTACCATGGTCGTGACAGATTGCTGTGCCTCAGCTCAAGAGGCTCGTAAATCGATCATCTTTTATAACGAGTCCATTTATAGCATCATATAAACATGAATGAACATGAGAATCGATGTTTCAAAAGCGGAAAGATGTCAATATACAAAATTTTTCAAGTTTAACTCCACCGAGGTTAATCTTCTAACTCTGATTTGTCGGGCAAAATAGCGGATTACTTTTAGTCATTTGCTGTGTCCCAATTCACCTAATTATACTACGCCCTAAAAGTATTTACTCTTTCTGTGAACAAAAAGTACTTACTTTTGAGTGTGTAGCAAAAGAAGCTTTGGGGCATATTATCACGTCATACAATTGCGTCTTTGCTCTCTGTCGCATCCAGTCACCGTAAACTGGCCTATCAATCATCTTACATCCTCCACATTTCATTTAGCTAATTTCCTACCATATTGGCGAGAAATGCAGCACGTCGATCTGCAGTCGCGAGTCTTTCATGTGGAGAACTCTCCTCATATTAATGCATAATGATGCATTTAAAAGTTAATGGCCAATCAGATCTTTATAAAAGTCCACACATTGGTATTTGCAGATGAAAAATAACACATATAACATTAAATAAATATTTTCTATCAGTTTGAACTGATTATTAGTCACTCAAACAACCTCTCAGCGTCGATCGTGCATATTCGCCATGTTTTGTAGTTTTTAACACTTTTTACTCGTATTTGTAGTTCTGAACTGAATCCTCGTCCAACGCGCAATGGGTTGTGGGCAATATTAGCCTTTATAGTGTGCACGGATCCACACTTCGAAAATCTACCGGAAATAGTAGACCATCCGTGGACTTTTGGCATACTCTTTTCAACATACTATGCTTTGGGACACACTTAGTTTAATCTCACATACTATTTAGGATGGATAGTATGGACATTGGGACGCAGGGACAATTTGGGTATCTCACATATTCTGAATGTTTCCGGCAGAATTCAAATGAGCCATTTTAATCTAGATTAATTCCAAGATTAATCTAGATTAATCTAGATTAAAAAAAAAGAATCTATGCCCACCACTAATATATAAATAAAAACGTTTTTTTTTAATTAAAACGTTTTCACACTTCATGGAATAAAAATAATCTATTCAGAAGTTATATTTACCTGAATTTTTTTTTTTTTTTTTGTTACTCATACTCTTAACGGATACTATTGTTGTCTCCTTGGTAAATAAGTGCAAAAACTTTGGTGAGTGGGGAATGTAGCTATTACTGGCAAAATTGTTGTTTGTGGTAGAAATTATACCACAATCTTGGGACAGTTGTAAATGTGTAAACATTTATTTTAATAATTTTAACAAGTTTTGATAGTTTATTTTATTATTTGTTTATATATTTTTTTTTACAATCTAACAATTAATAGTTTATGATGGACACATATAAGTAAAATAATATAATATAATATATAATAATCAATGTGTCAATGTCTGGGAAAAGACAATCAAAACAAAAACAATCAAATCTACAGGCATTTGAAAGGCAGCAAAACTGACTGATGAAGTCAGATAAAAAGTTTCTAAGACAGTTTTAATGTGTCCTTCATGTAAAAAAAAAAAGGGAAAAGGACATGAAAGTGAGTGTCCATAGTTGAAGAAACAATGATGATGTTGAAAACAAAAGTTCATATCCATGTTATTTGTCAGCTACTCGTATGTGTAAAAAATTGTATTTGGGATACTGTATGGTGTTGAGCATGAGTCAGACATTTAAACTGGCATTCATTCACATACACACACACACACACACACACACACACACACACACACACACACACACACACACACACACACACGTTTGTTTTTGTGAATTGTGGGGACTTTCCATAGACTTCAATGCATTTTACACTGAACAAACTGTACATTCTATCCCCCTACCCTGCCCCTACCCCTAAACCTAACCCTCATAGGAAACTGTGCAAACTTTTACTTTTTCACAAAAACTCATTCTATATGATTTATAAACCCATTTACATTGTGGGGACCGCTGGCTGGTCCCCACGATGTAGGTGAACTCAGGTTTATATTACATCATGGGGACATTTGGTCCCCACAATGTAATATAAACAAAAGCACACACACACACACACACACACACACACACTAATCTCTGAGAAAGTCCCTTAACCGGTGTAATTGACTTGCTGATGTACTTGGGCTACAGCTTCCGGCCGGAAGGATGCTGCTGTGTTCAGCGGAACACACACAGACACGGACACACACAGACACACACTTTCCAAAACAAAGCTCTCTTTCATGCTGCAATACCTTACTCCAAAAGTGTTCACAGTTCCTCTTTTGATCTGAATTCATGGGACGTTTTACACATGCATAGTTTTAAAGTTACAAGTGTTGCAAAATAATTTAACCTGCTTATGGTATATAAACCCATTTCAAGACCTCCTTTATATCTAAATTGAATGTTGGTATGTGTGTGTCTGTCTCTTTCAAGTCTAGTCTGAATTAAAGGCTGGTGTGTGTGTGTGTGTGTGTGTGTGTGTGTGTGTGTGTGTGTGTGTGTGTGTGTGTGTGTGTGTGGGTGTGGGTGTGTGTTTGTGTCTGGGTTTTAAAGTGGATTAAGTTGAATTAAATGTAATGTCTTTATGTAGAGAGCAAGCTATTTTTACACCGCCAGGGGCCTTCTTTACCATATTCAAATAAGTATAAAATGTTTTAACGTGCAGCTTAATGCCCATTCAAAATGTATGTGCCTTTTTAAACTTCTGACCAAGTCAATTTTGATTATTTTGATTCTTAATGTTCAATAATACAATTTTAAAATGTCTGAAATGTTGTGTTTTGGTAGGCCTTTGTATACCAGCCTAAACAGATCTACTGTATTTGATGCTATAAATCAGAAGACCCGCTGGTGCCCCCTCAAATAAAAAAAGAAATGGTTGATGCCTCTGGTTATAGCTATGATCAGGCTATATCAGATGATCAGATGAGCATGGGAACTCTATTAGCATGCAAATTGGAAAACAGGGAGCAATGTTTCTCTCTCAGATTAGCCATCCCCACTGTATGTGACAGTGTATTACTCCTTATCAGAGCTCTGAGAGAAAGGCAAAAGAGAGTGAGAGATAGACAGAGAGCCAGGCAAATGTGAACCAATGGCTTCAGAGCACTTCCTGTTGGAAAGCTTTAAAATCATAGATTGTATTCTACTGTATTAGAGACCAAGTTGTACTGGAGAAATATTAGAACATCTAAGTCACACTTAAAATGCCTGAATGTCATGGCATTAGATAACAAAATATCAGGTGGAAGTTATTTTAAAGAAAGCACATTAATAAACAATACAGTCAACTCCAAAATTATTGGCACCATTGGTAAATATGAGCAAAGTTTATCCTTGTTTATCTTTTTGATCTTTCATTAAAAATCACAAAATGAAAGTGGGGGGAAACTCACATACAGTGGGTACAGAAAGTATTCAGACCCCCTTACATTTTTCACTCTTTGTTATATCGTAGCTATTTGCTAAAATCATTTTTCATTTTTTTTCCTCATTAATGTACACACAGCACCCCATATTGACAGAAAAAACACAGAATTGTTGACATTTTTGCAGATTTATTAAAAAAGAAAAACTGAAATATCACATGGTCCTAAGTATTCAGACCCTTTGCTCAGTATTTAGTAGAAGCACCCTTTTGATCTAATACAGCCATGAGTCTTTTTGGGAAAGATGCAACAAGTTTTTCACACCTGGATTTGGGGATCCTCTGCCATTCCTCCTTGCAGATCCTCTCCAGTTCTGTCAGGTTGGATGGTAAACGTTGGTGGACAGCCATTTTTAGCTCCTCCAGAGATGCTCAATTGGGTTTAAGTCAGGGCTCTGGCTGGGCCATTCAAGAACAGTCACAGAGTTGTTGTGAAGCCACTCCTTCGTTATTTTAGCTGTGTGCTTAGGGTCATTGTCTTGTTGGAAGGTAAACCTTCAGCCCAGTCTGAGGTCCTGAGCACTCTGGAGAAGGTTTTCGTCCAGGATATTCCTGTACTTGGCCGCATTCATCTTCCCCTCAATTGCAACCTGTCCCTGCAGCTGAAAAACACCCCCACAGCATGATGCTGCCACCACCATGCTTCACTGTTGGGACTGTATTGGACAGGTGATGAGCAGTGCCTGGTTTTCTCCACACATACCGCTTAGAATTAAGACCAAAAAGTTCTATCTTGGTCTCATCAGACCAGATAATCTTATTTCTCACCATCTTGGCAAACTCCATGCAGGCTTTCATGTGTCTTGCACTGAGGAGAGGCTTCCGTCTGGCCACTCTGCCATAAAGCCCCGACTAGCTGCAGTCATGGTTGACTTTCTACAACTGACTGTATCTTTGGAGCTCAGCCACAGTGATCTTTGGGTTCTTCTTTACCTCTCTCACCTAGGCTCTTCTCCCCCGACAGCTCAGTTTGGCTTCTGGTCATCCCAAACATCTTCCATTTAAGGATTATGGAGGCCACTGTGCTCTTAGGAACCTTAAGTGCAGCAGAAATTTTTTTTTAACCTTGGCCAGATCTGTGCCTTGCCACAATTCTGTCTCAGGCAGTTCATTTGACCTCATGATTCTCATTTGCTCTGACATGCACTGTGAGCTGTAAGGTCTTATATAGCCAGGTGTGTGGCTTTCCTAATCAAGTCCAATCAGTTTAATCAAACACAGCTGGACTCAAATGAAGGTGTAGAACCATCTCAAGGATGATCAGAAGAAATGGACAGCACCTGAGTTAAATATATGAGTGACACAGCAAAGGGTCTGAATACTTAGGACCATGTGATATTTCAGTTTTTCTTTTTTAATAAATCTGCAAAAATGTCAACAATTCTGTGTTTTTCTGTCAATATGGGGTGCTGTGTGTACATTAACGAGGAAAAAAAATGAACTTAACCCTCAGGGGTCTGAGGATTTTTGGGACCCTGGAGAAGTTTTGACATGCCCTGACATTTGTGCTTTTTTCAGTTGTTCATAAACATATTAATGTAAAAAGTGTCATTACACTGTATTCATCACAAACTAGGCTACAATAATATGTGAGGAACATGTATGTACATGTTTGTGTTTTTGAAGGAATAACGTTTATGCGTGGTTATTGAAAAAACAAAAACCTAAGTCACTGAAATACAGCCAAAATATATATATATATATTAAAACTTTGTTCACAAGACTTCTGGGTATTTGAGGTTGTAGACTAGAGTTTTTGCTTCAAAATGAGGTAAAAATTATGCTGCCTGCTTGTTCATATAAAACAATAGAGAGATTTAAATTTTCTAAAACATCTTTGGTCAAGAAACACAGTATGCATGGAGGCGTGAATCCTCATGTATAATGGGTGATTCTCGCCTGAGAAGACAAAAGAATCACATAATAATGACCTGAAATGACTTGCATATTAATGAGGCCTTTCAGTCAGGTAGGCTGTGAAAAAACCCTCTGTGATCATGATTCAAATCTCATCATGGTGTAAATCAATAATACAGAAAAAACAGCAATACTGTGAAATATTATTACAATTTAAAATAATGGTATTCTATTATATTTTTTAAAATATAATGTATTTCTGTGATGCAAAGTGTCTGAACAATTATGTTACCTCTATGGCATTTCATATAGGCTTTTAGCTTAAAAGCATGCACATTTGGAGAAATATTGATGGATTCTCATGTTTATGTAAATATTCTACACAGAGGAGTATTTATTCATTATTTATTGTCGTCACTGTGAACGCTGGATACTGTGTTTACAATTCATACTTG
This sequence comes from Chanodichthys erythropterus, assembly GCF_024489055.1. Classification (NCBI taxonomy): domain Eukaryota; kingdom Metazoa; phylum Chordata; class Actinopteri; order Cypriniformes; family Xenocyprididae; genus Chanodichthys; species Chanodichthys erythropterus. The sequence continues at coordinate 35,397,887 of NC_090229.1, forward strand.
CAGCCGGAGGGCGCTCTGTGCACTTTTAGTCCACAAATGCCAATGCTAAAGAAGAATAGGCAATCCAGGAAATAACTGAACTAACAGAGGCCAGAGATCGCTAACTATGGCTATTCAAAACACTTTTCAAGACAATAAATACACGATTGAGACTATGTATGCATGTATTGACTCAGAATTTGCGTCTGAATAGTGCTGGCTCCGTGGGCGTGGCCGCATTAGCGGATAATGAGCTGAATCACAGATTTCTGACATGGCTCTCTTTTCATACAGATTAAATAAACGAAGAATGTTTGTTTTCGATTTGACTTACACGATTTAAAACCTGACATTTCAAAGTTTTTTTAGACATAAGTCTATTTTTTTGTGATTAGTATTCACTAATTTACAGTTCATTTTCTGAGAACTATCAGATTGGACTTTGTTCAGAGGGAGATGAGAGATCATGTTAGTTTTCTTTATTTTACAAAAAGCACAACATTTTGTTTTTACTCTGAGTGTACACAAATAAAAGAAGATATTCCACAGATTAAAATGGTGTATAACTCTTAATTGTATGTGCAACATTAACAGAGTATTTTGAGTCTCTTTCACACTGGTAAGAAAAAAAACGCGGTGGTATCGCCGGCGATACCCTCAGACCTCAGAGTGTTAAATGATTTTAGCAAATGGCTGCAATATAACAAAGAGTGAAAAATTTAAGGGGGTCTGAATACTTTCTGTACCCACTGTACATACTCACATACAAGTATATTCCTATTCATATTTATGTTTTTTAGCACACCAGGGTGACTAGGAGCATGAAATTGTCCAGCCAAATATGAGGAAACACAACTCATTTCCCTCATCCAATCTTTCATCACAAAAAAATAAAACCAAAGAATATTTCTGATGTGCAGATCATTGAGCTTCACAAAATAGAAAGTGGCTATATCCATCAGGGAAATAATTAAGAAGTTCCAATCAACTAAAGAAATCTGCCTAGAAGAGGACGTGTCTATATCGTCCTAATGCACGATGAGGAGAGTTTGAGTGGCCCACCAGATGGCTTTGGTGCACACATGGATAAAAAGTACCCCATGCCCACGGTTAAATATACTGCTGGATCTTTAATGTTGTGGGCCTATTTTTTTGCTGGAGGTCCTTGACATCTTGTTCAGATACATGGTATCATAGATACTAGCAAATACCAACAAATAAAAAATCAAAACCTGACCGCTTCTGCTAGAAATCTTATAATGGGCTGTGGTTGGATCTTCCATCAGGACAATGATCCAAAACAAACATCAAAATCAACACAAAAATGTGTCACTGAGCACAAAATAATGCCATGGCCATCCCAGTTCCCTGACCTGAACACTATAGAAAACTGAAGAGAAGAAGCACCAACATGGAGCTGGGAATCTGAAGGATCTGTAGAGATTCTGTATGAAGGAATGGTCTCTGATCTCTTGTCAGGTGTTCTCCAAACTCATCAGGCATTATAGAAGAAGACTGAGAGCTGTTATCTTGGGAAAAGGACGTTGCAATGATTGGGTGTCAATAATTGTGGCCAATGTGAACTAGAGAAAAACATTTATTTCATAATGAGATGTCCCCCCCACTCTCCATTGTTTCACTTCAATGATAGGTTAAAAGGATAAACAATTTAGATTTATTTTCAAAGCTCATATTTACCAAGGGTACCAATAATTGTTGATTGTATTTAGTCACACTTTATTTTAAGTGTCCTTAACTAGTATGTACTTACATAAAAAATAAATAAATAAATAAATAAATACTGTGTGCTTATTGTGTTCATAACACTTTCGCTGCTAATGGGGTGGGATATGGGTATGGTTGGGGACAGGTTTGGTGATATGGGTAGGTTTAAGGGTGGGTCAACAGTGTAGATGTATGTAATTATAGAAATGAGTATAGATGTAATTATAGAAATTAATTACAACTGTAATTACATGCAGGTATTTTTTTTAAATGTAAGTACAATGCAAAAACATGTATGCAATAGCATTCTATCAAACAACAAATGTAAAATAGCACTGCATATTCTTCACTGTATAAATTAAATACATATTAATCCTTCTTTATTGTAACAGACTTTATTGTGATTAATCTTCTAATTTGTTTTTGTATACATTTAAATATGTTTTGTAAGTTTAAATATGTATGAGATCTGCACTCCTTTACTAAGGCGGGACTCTTATTTTGACGGGTGTTATCTTCTACGGACTGAGGAGAGCACACAATTCTTTGGAGTTATTTTGCAGATTTAAAGTTTGTCCATTTATTAAGCACCCCCCACGTAAAGGCATAAGATCCATATGTATTTTTTTACTGTAAGTTGTAATAAGTATTTTGAGTAATTTGCTGTACAAACCCGATTCCAAAAAAGTTGGGACACTGTACAAATTGTGAATAAAAAGGAATGCAATAATTTACAAATCTCATAAACTTATATTTTATTCACAATAGAATGTAGATAACATATCAAATGTTGAAAGTGGGACATTTTGAAATGTCATGCCAAATATTGGCTCATTTTGGAGAGCTACACATTCCAAAAAAGTTGGGACAGGTAGCAATAAGAGGCCAGAAAATTTAAATGTACATATAAGGAACAGCTGGAGGACCAATTTGCAACTTATTAGGTCAAATGGCAACATGATAGGGTATAAAAAGAGCCTCTCAGAGTGGCAGTGTCTCTCAGAAGTCAAGATGGGCAGAGGATCACCAATTCCCCCAATGCTGCGGTGAAAAATAGTGGAGCAATATCAGAAAGGAGTTTCTCAGAGAAAAATTGCAAAGAGTTTGAAGTTATCATCATCTACAGTGTATAATATCATCCAAAGATTCAGAGAATCTGGAACAATCTCTGTGCGTAAGGGTCAAGGCCGGAAAACCATACTGGATGCCCGTGATTTTCGGGCCCTTAGACGGCACTGCATCACATACAGCAATGCTACTTTTAATGGAAATCACAACATGGGCTCAGAAATACTTCCAGAAAACACTTCCAGATTGTCAGAGAACACAATCCACTGTGCCATTCGCCGTTGCCAGCTAAAACTCTATAGGTCAAAAAAGAAGCCATATCTAAACATGATCCAGAAGCGCAGGCGTTTTCTCTGGGCCAAGGCTCATTTAAAATGGACTGTGGCAAGGTGGAAATCTGTTCTGTGGTCAGTTGAATCAAAATTTGAAGTTCTTTTTGGAAAACTGGGACCCCATGTCATCCGGACTAAGGAGGACAAGGACAACCCAAGTTGTTATCAGCGCTCAGTTCAGAAGCCTGCATCTCTGATGGTATGGGGTTGCATGAGTGCGTGTGGCATGGGCAGCTTACACATCTGGAAAGGCACCATCAATGCTATATAGGTATATCCAAGTTCTAGAACAACATATGCTCCCATCCAAACGTCGTCTCTTTCAGGGAAGACCTTGCATTTTCCAACATGACAATGCCAGACCACATACTGCATCAATTACAACATCATGGCTGCGTAGAAGAAGGATCCGGGTACTGAAATGGACAGCATGCAGTCCAGATTTCACCCTTTCACCAATAAAAAACATTTGCCGCATCATAAAGAGGAAGATGCGACAAAGAAGACCTAAGACATTTGAGCAACTAGAAGCCTGTATTAGACAAGAATGGGACAACATTCCTATTCCTAAACTTGAGCAACTTGTCTCCTCAGTCCCCAGACGTTTACAGACTGTTATAAAAAGAAGAGGGGATGCCACACAGTGGTAAACATGGCCTTGTCCCAACTTTTTTGAGATGTGTTGATGCCATGAAATTTAAAATCAACTTATGATACATTTTCTCAGTTTAAACATTTGATATGTCATTTATGTTGTAATTCTGAATAAAATATTGAAATTTGAAATTCCACATCATTGCATTCTGTTTTTATTCACAATTTGTACAGTGTCCCAACTTTTTTGGAATTGGGTTTGTATGTTGATGATAATGCAATGGAGAGAGAGTTTAAAGTGCACTTGTGCTCTGTATCGTTTAGCTTTTGTGGTGATTTGTTTGGAGTAAAAACGGACACAATAAACTTTATAAAACATCAGTAAAGGTTTGTTCATCATTCGGATGAGGTCCGCTATACTTATGAAAGTTACAAAAGTTGTTTAGTCAAGTGTGTGATCTTAAGTTATTTGATTTGCATTAAAGCACAGACAGCAGCGCTAGGATTAGCAACAGTCATTATCAAGCTCCGCGCCTTCACGCGGTTTGTTATATCTGCCTTTTTCCTGCCACAGCCGATATGCCAATGATTGTAAATTGAGCAAAAATCAGCCGATAAATATCGGCGGCCGATACATCAGTGCATCCCTATTGATAAACTCTATAGTCCTATTAAGACAGTGTCAGCCCTTTTTTTAGGCAAGTTAAAGCTTTAAAAAATCATAAGGGGTTTTACTGATGTATTTTATGTCTTAGAATAAAAAATATCTTAAGCTTGTGTTAACCACAAACCTTATTTCAGGAATTTAACCAAAAACACATTCAAAAAACCCATTGAATTTGGGACGATGGAACTGGAATTGACCCTTTGCCGGGAGTTTGATTGACAAGCGATCTAACCAATCAGAATGCCGCATCCGCCAAGGGGGGTGGGTCTTTGAGAAGGGTCAATTGTTCAAATGCAAACTTGTTTCTGGCTTTTTCTCTACAAAAACATGTCATCCTTGCAGCACTCTCTTTTGTTATTTTAAATGATAAAAACATAGATACACTGTTCAACATTAAGACTAAAATTAGCGTGAGATTGCAGTCGTGCAGCATTAGTGGAGCAGGTTAATAGTTCATGTTATTCTCTACACCTGTGGCTTTTCTGATAGGACACCTATATGAGGAGAACTAACTTCATACATTCACTAAAAACCACCAATATACCAGCTGATTAAAAATCATTAAGCAAAAATGACAGAAAAGCTACAGCAGCATCTGAGTGTAGATGCCTTATTTTATTCTATTTTTTATTTTTTTTTATTATTTTTTTTTTTTGTAAATACCTACACTAAACATTTCCAGATACTTCTTGGGGCCACATGAAACATGTTACACTGTTAACACAGTAGTTTTTCTTTTGATTTCACATAATATGAGTGAACAAACAATTTGCACACCCTGTAACACTGAGTCCGAGGATGAAGAAGATAGACACCGTAATTCAAATAGAAACAGAAAAGTTAGACTCAGGTAATCCAATAGTAATGAAACAAACGAATCAGCATGTAAAACAGAACAATACCGGACCATGAACAGAAGGGGAAGAGGAACTTAAAGGGTTAGTTCACCCAAAAACAAACATTATCCCATAATTTACTCACTCTTACTCACTCATCCAAAGTGTATATGACTTTCTTCTTTCAGCCAAACACAATCTGAGCTCTATAAAAAAAAAAAAAAAATAGAACAGACAGTTGTGCTTATTAATCAAATTATGAAAAACCATGGTAACTACTGACAAATGGAAACTTTGGAAAACAGGAAACAAAGATGAGCAGACTAAAAGTCCTTTAAAATTAAACTAAACTGAATATAACTGTAACAGAAAGACCCCCTCCGGGAAGGTGCAGCTTTGCGCAATAACATCTAAGGTTACGCATGTAAACATGGTTCCCTGAGATCAGGGAACGAGATGCTGCGTCAGAGCACTAGGGGAACCGCCTCAGCGCGAACTGGTGTCTGAAACACATATCTAATCTCGGCAATATCATATTGATGGGTGACAGCCCATGACATCATAAGAATGTGACCCACAAGTAAGTGTCGCCCAGATAACATGTCATCCGCTTATCGTCTGAAGGGACTGTAAGCAAGCGGGCCCTGAGGCATGGCTAAGAGATGCAGTGTCTCATTCTCTGTTTTCAGGAAAACCATGGCTACATGAGTAACCTGAGATGTTCCCTTTCGAAAGGGAACTTGAGCTGCGTCAGAGCGCTAGGGGAAAAATATACCCACGCCGCCATGCTGAGGGGAGTGCATGCCAACGTATGGCAGTGACAACTGTCAGAATCAAGCAATTTCAAAAGAAACGACAGACCCACTCACCCTACGGGTCACAAATGAGCTGTCAGTGAAAGCGCTCCCAGCAGTCAAAGCCTCAGCTATAAGCCTCAGAGCTGCCTCCATATTTTACATATGAAGCCCTGCCAAGGCTGCACAAAGGCCTGGAACCAACAACTTCAACAGAAGGGGTCCCTTTTAAGGGAGCGTGGCTAGGGGGCCAGAAGGCACCCTGTCAGTCACTTTTTAGGGGAACAAAGTCAACCCCGAATGCCACCAGGGAGGCTGACCTGGCTTCTAGCTAAACTAGTAACCAAGTCTGCCAACAACCTGACTGTTTTCTCAGAAACAAAGTCTCTAAACACAGAAGTCTAACAAAGAGGGACTGCAGAGAGGGCAGAAGAACAACTCAAACCAGATCTTAGAGATGTGCATCCTGAAGAGCAGGATTCAGTAAAGTGCTATCGACCCTTGCAAGCGAGGGGAGTTACTCTGCTTGATCCTAGGATCTACAAAGTACCTATGTTTCAAGGCGCTAAGGAGGCCGTGCACTCTAAAAAGGAACCCTCGCGAGGGGAATGCTCACAGCCTAGGGCTGATCTAACTGGGAGGCCTCGAGAGAAGCCTTCAACCTCTGAAAAGAACTTAGGGAGCTGAGTACTCAAACCCACCCTCAGAATGAGGAGAGTACAAGCTTGACCTATTAGGTTGACATGGCTTTAGCCAGCAACACGTAGTAGCGTGCAGTCTCAACAACTCGCTATTGAGAGAAGGTCAGCTCTAGAGATGCAAAAGGGGACCTATACTCACCTAATGAGGGGTCAGAGGCAGGAATGCTTAGCAGACCGCCTTCACTATCCACTATTTCAAGGTACCTAGCCTAGGCCAGCCCTTGTGAGGGCCAGCCCACAAAGTATAGATCTACCTGGCACTCCTCAGAGCAGCTGCCTCACCAGAACAACGTTCAAAGAAGAGAGGAGACATAATCACTCAATCTGAAACCGCTAAGGTGGCCGATTTCTCTTTCTTTAAAGCCTTAACTATCCTTATTAGAATAGGAGGAGTGATGCAAACCAGGTAACAATGTCAGGCAGCCCTGTGGGCTGATGCTAGACATTTAATCTACCTTAAGTCAAAGTGTTCATCTCTTTGCAAAAACAGCCCTCAAAACCTTTAGGAGAGGAGACAAACTACTCTACCCTGAGATGGCTATCAAGATGGCCTGAAGAGGGCCAGCCAGCAACAAAGCAGCAACCTCAAAACCACTCTCAAGTGGGAAGAGGCCAGCTTAATTGCTAATAAAGAGAAATACAAAAGAGTGTGGTCTCACCACGGAACATACACTAAGCGAAAACCAGTACCTCTCTAAAAATCGTTCTAGTCAACCTACAGGGAACTTCAGGGCCCTAATTATTATATTTTTACAAGAAGTGCTAAATAATATTTATTATTATAATTATTATAATCAGTCAGTGGCATTGACACATACCCATATTCCTTCCACAAACCCTACATAATGAACAGTGGTCTACAAAGAAAATACTTTAGTATTTAAATAGTAACCAGCCACAGTGTGGCGACCTAACACCATGGAAAACGTGAAGGCCTACCACTCTTTTCAAGCCTAAAAGGGCATTATATATTTTTTCAGAATATGTTTTGGCATTCTTCCATGCCCCTTCAACGTCAGTATGCAGGTTAGGAAGGAATGAAAAGCTCACTTGAGTGGTAGGATTACGGCAAGAGAGAAACCGATCGTCATGCCTTTTTGAATGCTTGCGGTCTCTCTCCTAACAGGCTGCCATGGCAACTGTAATCTGCCGGCAGCACGTTCCATAATCTACAACAGCTCAGCATAAGAAGGGCATGGTGGCTGAGAGGATTCAGTAAACTCACCTTCTCCATCCTCCTTGGCTGGAAGTGTACTTGCCACTAGACCTGAGGATGCAGATGACAATGCATCCTCTCCCAGCAGCTCACAAAACAGTCCCTGAAGACGAAAAGAGGATGAAATGTTATCTGGGCGCCCCTTATATACTTGTGGGTTGCATTGTTATGATGTCATGGGCTGATACAGGTCAATATGATATTGCCGAGATTGGATATGTGTTTCAGACACTGGTTCCCGCAGAGGCGGTTCTCCTAGCGGTCTGACGCAGCGCCTTGTTCCCTTTTGAAAGGGAACATGACTGAGATGGTAGTTCAGGAGGCGGACGAGGGGCTGGTGAAGGATGGGAGATAGGAACAGATGCCAGAATGAGAAACCAAGCTGGTGATGATGGTGGGAAGAGCCAGGGAGGTGAAGATTGGAGGAGTAGCCAGGCGAGAATCCAGAGCACAACCAGGATGAAAACCCACAGCAGAGTTGAGAGAGGGAGGAGCCATGGTGAAGACTTGGTGATGATACCCGGTGGACGACTGACGGAGATGGAGCTGATGAAAGTAGAGCCCTGGGCATAGACAGAGAGCAGATGGCACCGGGCAACACTGATGGTCCTGGAGGACAAGGCGGAGCCGCAGTAATGAGAGTCCAAGGTGAAGCCAGATTGCCTGAGGACTAAGGTAGAGCCGGAGTGACTGAGGACCAAGGTGGGGCCAGAGGGAAGGCTGTAAGGACGATGGTATCTGGTGGAGCTTGGGGGGGGAGTAGCCAAGGTGGAGCCAACAGGTCCACACAACAGAATGGTGTAAGAAGAGAAGTCGAGGAGCTGAAGGGAATCAACAGAGGCGGGGCTGACAAGATCAGGATCAGGATGATCAGGAAGTGGAGGTGCGAGGGAGTGACAGGGTGAGATTAGCGACGATGACAAAGACTTGATACAGGGTGATGAAACAGGTTTCATGCTGGACAGGACCAGCGGTGACGATTAAGACACAGAAGACTTGGAGTTGGGCAGGACCAGCGGCGATGGGAGATTCAGAAGAATGTCCATATCCATTTACTTAAAATAATTATAGTCCATTCTAGGTTCACTCTCAGCCATGGGATAGTGGGCGGGGTTTTCTTCCATACCCTCGAGCTCCATGATGATGGCTCACACACCTGGTCAGACTCACAATGGGGCATGGGCCCCAGGGCAATGGTAGGCTCTGTCCTGATAGTAGGCTCTGGCCCGTTCATCGTGGCAGGCGTAAGCTCCACGTCTGCGGTGGGCTCTGGCTTCATATCCATTCCTGGGGGTGATGGCTAGCTGGGCTCTGAAATCAGCTCTGTGTGGTCCACTTGATTTTGGGAAGGCAGAGTATAGCTGGTTCAGAGCAGGCTTCCTCCTCTACAATTAGTGGAAAACCAGCCACACACAGTGCATACCCAGTATATTCAAATAATGAGCATATTTTGTTCCCCATGAGCATTATTTGGAGCAGTTCGTCATTAAAAATGCAATTTTGGAGTGGACTTAAAGTGCACTAGTCCTAACAAACCTGATGGCACAGTTCCTGGAAATTCATCTGCAAAATCCTCCAGTGGCTATCCTCCTTGAAATAAGGACCATAGTTTTTCCTCTGGGTCAATGGTGTCCACAGTATAATCCATTTTCTTTGGTCCAGTATTCTGTAACGTTGTGTCTTAGTATGAAGAAGACAGATGAAGTAATTCAAATAGAAACATTGTTTATTAATCAAAGAGATTCAGGTAATCCAATAGTGATGAAACACAAACAAAACAGTGTGTAAAACACAACAATACCGGACCATCAACAGAAGGGGAAGAGGAACTTAAATGCACAATGATGATGAACCAAATACAGACAGGTGTGCTAATTAATCAAATGATGAAAAACCATGGTAATGACAAATGGGAACACTGGTGTGACATTTCACTAATTTCACTAATACTAATAGTGCTAATGCTTTTTTTTTTTCTTTTTTTTTTTAACTTGGACATATATTTAATGTAAACATTTTGAATGCTAAATAAACCTTTGTACTTTCCAAGCCCAGCCCAGGTAAGAAAAAGTAATGCAAATGTAACATATGGCATTATTTCCATAAAAAGTAATGAAGTAATGCAATTAGTTACTTTCTGGAGTAATACAATACTGTAATACATTACTATACATTGGAACACCACAGAATATAATGTTGACTTGTCACTCAGTTTGTGAAAACAAGCTAAAGTCTTGTTTACAGTAATGCACTTACAATGGAAGTCTATGAGATAAAACCTTGCAAAGGCTTTAAATTTAGAAGTGTGCCACTTGTGTCCTTCTTGTGGTGGAACCACTGTTCAAAACATGAACTACAAGTTACTCTATTTAAACAGTAATTTATGGATTGCTACATCATGTCACTTTCTGGAATCCTTATGTGTATTATGTGAAAGTTACCTAGTTTACAGGCTTTAGTTTACATAGACACAAACAGAGTTGAAATATTGGACATACTTGCACATATAAAAGGTAAGCCAGCAACTGGACACTTGGGTCCAGTTTGAAAATATTTATCTCTACATATTTATGCTTGTACATTCGCACTGCTGGAATCCAGTTCAGATCAGCACATGATATTGGTTCCCCATTTATGTGAAAAAAGCATCTCCTAAAAACCTTGTTTCTTTTTCACTGATATTCTGTTCATCTGCAAGTTCTAGGACTTTCATAATCATTTTAACCATTTCATAATGGGTTTTTAACCATAATTGTGCAAATGTATATTTTACTTTATGCAGTGCAGTAAAATGCTTGCAAAACAATAAAGTACTCATGGGAAGTTCGTATTTACAAGTTGGGAAATTGTAATTATGATGTAAGGTTCTACAAGAAAGGTTTTTTTTAACTGTATACTTCCACAAAATGATGAATAAAAATGTGCATTGTGTGCTTTTTATTCAATTTATGAATGTAAATGTTATATTTTCTGTCATAATTTTACAGTACTATCATATGAACATACAAAGTGGTTTTATTGCATTTTTTTTTTTTACAAATTACTATCAATAAAAAAAACTAAGGGAAGAACATTAGTGCATTCAAGTCATCTTGGAAATGTCCACTCATGAGTGGCACCACAATGTAGAGGGATTTTACGAGAGGGATTTTTTTTTAAGCCTTGAGTTTCTGAGTTGGGGGTGTGTCAGTGAGAAAACATGGCTGACACAATGGATGCAGTATTTAGTAAGAGCGCAAGATGCGCATGGTGAAAAAATTGTGTTAGGGACAGGGCAGGAACTCTTAGGGACTCTTTTTAGGGAGGAAAAAGCAAGGAAGAAAATAGTTTTCAACGTCAGAAATTTTTCTGAGACAGAATCAAGTGGCTCAGATGGAGCTGCAGATAAGCCTTCTAACACAATGAATCCCAAGCAAAATCCCTAGTGCATGTTGCAGGCCTCAGCCTCAGAGTGCTACGAAGGAAACAATATCTCAAAGGGTTATTCCCCACAATTTTACCATCCACAGGGACATGGTATGTAGAAACAGCTGATACATAGACCTTTATGGTAGACGAGGATAGCCGTGATGAAAAACGATTTTGCAAGAACTCTAGTACTGTACCAATTGTACAATTGTACAAATAGTAGCGGGCGAAAAGCCCTGCCACTAGATTCTTTATTGCAGCTTGCAGACTTAAAATAAATGCGTCGCCTTGGCAAACACATGATCCAAGTCATAGGTTCTGTATTGCTTAAAGGATTAGTTCACTTTCAAATAAAATTTTCCTGATAATTTACTCACCCCCATGTTATCCAAGATGTCCATGTCCTTCTTTCTTCAGTCGAAAAGAAATTAAGGTTTTTGATGAAAACATTCCAGGATTATTCTCTTTATAATGGACTTCAAAGGCCTCCAAACGGTTGAAGGTCAACATTACAGTTGGAGTGCAGCTTCAAAGGGCTTTAAACGATACCAGACAAGGAATAAGAGTCTTATCTAGTGAAACGATAATTTTCGAAAAAAAAAATGTAGATGTATATGCTTTTTACAAACAAATGATCGCCTTCCAATTGCTTCCGCCAAAACCGCACTTTTGTATTCTTTAAAAAGCTTACGCTGTATGTCCTACGCCTTCCCTATTCTACTTATGGAACGAACGCAGCACCAGTTCCATTTTTTCCGTAAGTAGAATAGGGAATAAGCTTTTGGAGGCCATTGAAGTCCATTATAAGAAGAATAACTGAAAAAAAAGAAAGAAAGAAAGAAAGAAAGAAAGAAAGAAAGAAAGAAAGAAAGAAAGAAAGAAAGAAAGAAAGAAAGAAAGAAAGAAAGAAAGAAAGAAAGAAAGAAAGAAATGAACATCTTGGATGACATGGGGGTGAGTAAATTATCAGGAAAATTTTATTTGAAAATTAACTAATCCTTTAAGACTTTATTCCCTTAAAAAAAGCCAAGAGGAGCAGAGCTAAAAGTGCATCACATCGGGAAACTTAAGAATGAACACTGTCAGTTACAAATACAAGAGCTGATGTGCATGCTCTGCTTTAAAACAAACAACACATGAATCGCCTGTATCCCCACTCATATAGTAGCGAGGGCAGGGAAGCACACATGACTCAAGTTGCTATTTGCTTGCCAATCAACTCCTGTCTAGAATATATAATGCTTGAGAACAAACAACAATAAATAGACAGAGACAGTTTTCACACAGAGCGCTTTGCTGAGGCACAAAAGCTGGTCTTTCCGGATGTGTATTTATCCTTTCCTGGCCATGACGTCACCCGCCGGTGACGTTCACTCGTGCCATTGGACTAGTAGACATACTTGCATCAAACGCATTCACGCTGAGGGCATTCCCATAGTGCCCACTTCGGGATGCAGTGCGAGTTCCCTCGAAAGGGAACTACTGTATTTTTGTATTTTAAAAATACTAAAAAAAACACTTTTACAAGGGAGCATGAAATTTCATTGCAAACCTTCCATCAATTAGCCTATTTGATCTATCCCTTCACCATTACACTGACTGATAGCTTTTCTCTGCCTGAGTCATGCAATAAATCTGACATATGCAACCAGTTAAAGGCACAATATGTACAGTAGGATTTTTGGATTAAAATATCCAAAAACCACTAGAACAATGCTATATATTTTGTTGGCTTGTGTACTTACATTATCCCAAATGTTTCCAAGAATGTTTAAATCCAGAGAAATAAGCCATTTTAACCAGGACACAGGCTGTGTCCGTGTGTCGCCTATCAATGATATCATACCAGCGTTACCCTCGATTTCTGGTTTTATTTTGTAGAAACCATGGAAACACCAAAGAAAACGGATCATGTTATATAGCTTCTTGATTAGATCTTGTTTTCTTGATTTACCGTGAGTACCATGTTTTACCATGACTAATATTGATCTAGCTTACTGCAGTGTGCAACAAGTGTCTCATAGTAGCCGCCTGGCGAACGCAGAGTAGCACTATAACAACTTTCAACAACTTTTAACACAAATGTATCTAATATGATAAACAGCGCTGCGTTACCCCACATACGTTAGACCAGCGACTGTGGCATAATAAAAGTTCCACTGCTCTTGAGACATGTTTCGTGTTCATCTCTCATCAGCAATCGCTAATTTACATATTATGGCTTTAACAGATCAAATATTCACATCTCCCAGATGAAGGTTAGTTTTAAAGTAACCCACAGTTTAATGTTTAACAGTTTGCAAATGACTCATAATTGTATGCTAATTTAGTTATTTGGTGTTTGGTAACGAAGGGCCTACAAGGCATCAGCAACACTTACTCAATGACAAACAAGTCATTCATAAGTAGACGACTGTTGGCACCTGTATTCATAGAACTAATTAATAATTTGACTGTTAATCATAAATATATGAGGAGCTGCTGCTCGGTAAAATAGTTTTGGAGTTTGGAGGGCTGCTTTTGCAAAGAGACAAGCACTTTGACTTCAGATAGATTATATGTCTAGTGTTGGCTCACCTGACATTGTTACCTGGTTAGCGTCACTCATCCTAAGATTAATTTAGGATAGCTAAGGCTTTATGGTATTCTTTAGCCACCTTAGCGGTGTCATTTTGAGTGATTTTGCCTCCTCTCAGCTGAGAGTTGCTCTATAGAGGCCACTGCTTTGAGAAGCACCAGGTAGATCTATATGCGCTGGGCTGGTCCTCACCCGGGCCGCCCTGATAGGTGGCCTAGGCTAGTACTAGGGATAGTGAAGGCGGTCTGTTGTACATTCCCATCTCTGACCCCTCATTAGTGACTATAGGTTTCCTTTTGTATCCCTAGTGCTGGCCTCCTCTCATTTGATAGTCGTTTGGCCAAGGCCCGCCCTCCTTCTGCCTGGTGCAGATTGGCATAGAGGCAGAAAAGATGGCCCCCTTTTCTATTGTAATTAGTAATGCTTGCTGCGGCCTGCATTTTGGAAGTTGAGCTCAGGTAGGCCCTCACTAGGCTCCTCTTAAGCCCACTGAACTAGCATTCAAGGTTGGGTTGAGTGTGGGTGTTTTTTCTATGAAAAGCCCCTATTCCTCTGGGGCTGAGTACAGATATTATTTCTGTCATGATGGAGTCTTTGTGGTTGGCCTCCACCCTGTAGTTCTTTCTCAGGGTTAGGCGGATAGTACTCACTTGTAAACAAGGTGTTTTCTGAGTGCTTCTCTTATAGCTCTGTTGTTATCTGCCCTGCACACTGTGGCTCAAGTCGAGCAGTATTTAACCTCCACTGCGGGCAGGTCATTTAGTATGCTCTCTTGTAGCTCAGCATTGTCACGAGCTGACGCGCATGTTCATCTGGAGTAGTAGGCCCAGGTGGGCCTCCTTCAGGGAATGTTGGCAGTAGTGGACTTGCTTCAGATTGCAGGCCTTACGAGGCCTCTCTGAGGATGAGTCCCCAGCAGTGTGGGCATCTGGCATTCAGCTGATGCTTGTTTTCAGTTTGTTGGCCTTAGCAGGTCGCTCTGGAAGACAGTGACTGTGACTCGACTGTGGTCGAGCCCAGGGTGGTTGGCTTTGGACAGCTAGCTAGCTTTTTTGCTATCAGACAGCTGGCCTTAGCAGCTAGTTTTCGAGCAGCAGGCCTTAACAGGCCTCGCTGAGAGCCAGCCACTAATAA
Organism: Chanodichthys erythropterus; assembly: GCF_024489055.1. Taxonomy (NCBI): domain Eukaryota; kingdom Metazoa; phylum Chordata; class Actinopteri; order Cypriniformes; family Xenocyprididae; genus Chanodichthys; species Chanodichthys erythropterus. The sequence goes on from NC_090229.1 coordinate 35,412,919, forward strand.
GTAGGTGTATGGCAGCCAGCGATGGCCACAGTCAGCCAATGAATGTTTGCCATTGAGATGCGTGGCTGTAAGCAGGCCCCTTTTTCAAGGCAAATTTCCCACAGTATGGTTACTTCTACCAGTCTAGACTCGATACCAAGTGGTTGGCCATAGTAGGCCTCCCTGATGTGAGTTCCCAGCAGCTGGGTATCAGTCAGCAGATCTTGTTATCAGGTTAACAAGAGAGAGACCGCACACTTCTGCGTGTTGCTGGCTTGGCTAACCTTTTTCATCTTTGCTCCTTGTTTATAGCCTGGTCAACCTGATAGGGGGTCGACTCTGCGAGTGGACCTAAGTCTTCCTAAGTCTGGTCAGTGGTTGAAGGCTTCCCTCAAAGCCTCCCAGTTAGATCAGCTCTTAGGCTGTGAGCATTCCCCTCATGAGGGTTCCTTTTAGAGTGCACAACCTCCTTAGCGCCTTGAAACATAGGTGCTTTGTAGATCCTAGGATCGAGCAGAGTAACTCCCCTCGCTTGCAAGGGTTGATAGCACTTCGCTGAGTCTTGCTCTCCAGGATGCCTGTCTCTAAGATCCGGTCTGAGTTGGTCTACTGCCCTTTCTGCAGTCCCTCTTTCTAGATGTCTCTTCGTGAGACTTCTGTGTCTAGAGACTCGGTTGTTGGCAGACTAGGTTACTAGTTCAGCTAGAAGCCAGGTCAGCCTCCCTGGTGGCATTCAGGGTTGACTGAATTCCCCTGAGAAGTGACTGGCTGGGGTTCCTTCTGGCCCCCTAGCCACGCTCCCTTAAAGGGACACCTTTACTTTGAAGTGGTTGGTTCCAGGCCTTCATGTGTGAGATATTGAGACCGCTTTGAGGCTTGTAGCTCAGGCTTTGACCGCTGGGAGCGTTGACAGTTGTCACTGCCATGTGTGGCATGCACTCCAATCAGCATGGCGGCGTGGGTATATCGTTCCCCTAGCGTTTTTAAGCAGCATCGAGTTCCCTTTCAAAAGGGCTTACAGTCCCTTCAGATGACAAGCGGATGAAATTTTGTTTGGTCATATATACACGGATCGCATTGTTATGATGTCATGGGCTGTCGCTGGTCAATATGATATTGCCGAGATTGGATATGTGTTTCAGACACCGTTTCGCGTGAAGGCGTTCCCCTAGTGTCTTTACGCAGCGTCTCGTTCCCTGTTCTCAGGGAACCATGGTTACATGCGTAACCTGAGACGTTTCTGCTGTAAAACGTAAACTCACGATGCCTTGACAGTGGACAATACCGGCTTTTCTGACAAAACTTATTTAGGGTTCAGAAGTGGCTTTATGTAGAGGATAACTATTCATTGGTAGAAAGAGGGAAAAAAAGCAAACTAACTGGCCAGATACTTGCTGATAACAGCACTCTTGTTCATGTCATATTGCATAAATTAACTCAAAATCTAGATAGGATTTCTTAAAACATGACCATGTATTGTCAGAGCAAGTGCAGAAGTTATCCTGCACCACAGTGCAAAAAACGGTGTAGAAACAATCTTCACTCAGAAATTGTCAATTTTGCAAACAATTACAAAGAAATGGCAAATAACACATTGAAATAATGCAAAATATTGAAGTACAAAAAGTGAAATTGTATTTTCTTGTACAATAATAATAATAATAATAATCCTTACATTTATATAGCGCTTTTCTGGGCACTCAAAGCGCTTTACATATTTAAGGGGGGATTTCCTCAATCACCACCAATGTGCAGCATCCACCTGGATGATGCGACGGCGGCCATATTGCGCCAGTACGCCCACCACACACCAGCTATTGGTAGAGAGGAGACAGAGTGAGGAAGCCAATCAGTGTATAGGGATGATTAGGAGGCCATGAATGACAGAGGCCAATGGGCAAGTTTGGCCAGGATGTCGGGGTTACACCCCTACTCTTTTCGAAGGACATCCTGGGATTTTTAATGACCACAGAGAGTCAGGACCTCGGTTTAACATCTCATCCAAAGGACGGTGCTTTTTTGTCAGTATAGTGTCCCCATCACTATACTGGGGTGTTAGGACCCACACAAACCACAGGGTGAGCACCCCCTGCTGGCCTCACTAACACCTCTTCCAGCAACAACCTAGTTTTCCCAGGAGGTCTCCCATCCAGGTACTAACCAGGCTCAGCCCTGCTTAGCTTCAATGGGCAACCAGTCTTGGGCTACAGGGTGATATGGCTGCTGGATAATGTATTCCAGTAATTTTTTTACAACTTTGATTTTCTTTTTTTTTTCTTTTTTACAGTGAACCCATTAACGAGCTGCCGACCACTGCAGGACACACACGAGGGAGAGATGCGTAAGTGCAGATTGCATGTTAACCAAAGACACTTTAATATAATACACATTTTATTAGACAAGGGAACAACTGTTTTGATATATTTATAGACAGAAAACTAATTATTGTTATATAGCTCAACAGGTTTAGTCTTATTGTTTAAATCTAATTTGCTTGATTTTTTGCGAGTACCATGCTTTACCATGCCTCAGAGAAAAACACTATTTTGTGAAGTAGCTAACATAGCATAATCAGATGCAGCTTTATTTTTAGTAACAGTAATACAGCATTTTCTCCATCATATAATACATTTTTAAAATGAATTACATGCCATTTATCAACACAATCCATCCAGCATTTAATATGATAATCTAATATCGATCTATCTTACTGCAGTGTGCAACAAGTGTCTCACAGCAGCCGCCTGTCACAGATCCCTTGTTCCCCGGACTCCAATTCCCATGATCCTCCTGTTCTCCACACCTGCACTCACTTCCCTCGTCTTCTCCTCCTCATCACGGATTGCCTTCATCTGTTCCTGATCGTCAACACACCCTTTATAATGGACTCACTCCCTTCACTTCCTGTCCGTTCTCTGTTTGTGTTAAGTGCAAGTTTGGTGTACTCTGCATTTTGTTACATTAAAGTATTACGTGTTTGTGGAAATCTGTGTCTGCCTCATCTCTACACCAGCATCCCGGTAACAGAAGAATGGACCTAAAACGCTGGATTTCCACAAAGGAATGAAGGACTCTTTCCTCTGCTCCCTGGCTCCTGCTTCTCCCATGCCTCTAACCTCCTTCACAGCCGGCGATCGCCTCATCGGGCTTCTACAGGTGGGTCGTTCGCTGGAGAGGTATGTGGAGGAGTTCGTTGAGCTTGCGTTTCTGTCTAACTGGCCAGATGCTTATTTAATCGCCCTATTTTTGGACGGACTGGATGACGACACTATCCGTTTTGATGAACCTGATTATCGTTTCTCCTTAAGTGAAACTATCAATTTAATTTTATGTTTAAATGGCTCCAAATTCCTAGTTGAGGAGGTTCTGGATAAGTGTTTGTCTCCAGTCCGTCCAGAAACACGGTCGGCCGGGCCAGTTAGCCAACCTCCGTCTTCTTCCGCATACCCCTCCAGCGAACTCCCTGCCTGTCCCACACTGGACCCACACTCCTCCGCTGGGTCCAGAAAGCGGAGGAGGAGGAAGAAAGCCAATGAGCCCACTCCAGAACCCGCTACAGCCCTATCCGAGCCTGCCGTTCCCGTTCCAATTGGAATTTTAATCATGTATGAGGGGATGGATTGGACCCCTCTTCACCCAGTCGCCGAGTCAGAGTCTCCATGCTCCTTTGCCGAGCCAGAATCTCCATGCACCTCTGCCAAGCCCTCTGCTCCAGCCGCCGCCGCCGAGCCCTCTGCTCCATGCTCCTCTGCCGAGCCACCGCAAAGACAGCTCCATGCTCTGCCGCCGCAGAGACAGCTCCATGCTCCGCCGCCCACAAGCCCACTCCTGCCCACAGAAACACTCCCTTCCTCAAACTCTTAAAAACTCTCCTTAACCTCCCCAAGTATTTTTTGGTGGGGGGCCTAGTACCCATTCCTGTACCTGTGGGTGGGGAACTCCTGGGCGGGGTTTCGGAAGCGCCAGAGCCCACCAGGGCTCCAGACCCTCCATGGCAGCCCGCTGCACCTGACCCTCCATGGCAGCCCGGTGCACCTGACCCTCCATGGCAGCCCGCTGCACCTGACCCTCCATGGCAGCCCGCTGCACCTGACCCTCCATGGCAGCCCGCTGCACCTGACCCTCCATGGCAGCCCGCTGCACCTGACCCTCCATGGCAGCCCGCTGCACCTGACCCTCCATGGCAGCCCGCTGCACCTGACCCGCCATGGCTTCCCACGGCTCCAGACCTGCTATGGTTCATGGATCCGCCCTGGAGACCTCCGTTCCTGCATGAGGTCTCCAGGGTGCCCATCCCCCTTCCGGTTGTTCCATCCACGGCGCGAGGACGCGCCTACCGGGAGGGGGGGTAATGTCACAGATCCCTTGTTCCCCGGACTCCCATGATCCTCCTGTTCTCCACACCTGCACTCACTTCCCTTGTCTTCTTCTCCTCATCACGGATTGCCTTCACCTGTTCCTGATCGTCAGCACACCCTTTATAATGGACTCACTCCCTTCACTCCCTGTCCGTTCTCTGTTTGTGTTAAGTGCATGTTTGGTGTACTCTGCCTTTTGTTACATTAAAGTATTACGTGTTTGTGGAAATCCGTATCTGCCTCATCTCTACACCAGCATCCCGGTAACACCACCGAGCGAACGCACAGAGTAACATAATTATATAACATAATTTTTAACACACTCAAATGAATCTAATATGATAAACAGAGCTGTTACCTCATACTCATGACCGGAAAAGCGGAAGCAGTGTCGGTGACTATGGCATAATAAAAGCTCCGCTGCGCAACCGCTCCAGCGATTCAGCTCCCAAAATACTCAGTCCTGCTCTGCTTCATACTACAGTAATGTTAATAATCGCATCCATGAACATTATTTTTGCCCGAGTCCTATCCCAATTGTTTTCCACCGGCTGTGAGGTGAAAACCTGACATCATCAAGCTACGCCTTCGTTTTGAATAGTCCCCTAGCGACCTCTAGCGGCCAGAAAATCTTACATATTGCACCTTTAACGTGTTTGTTCAAATTCTGATATCTTATTTAATAATTGATGCTTGAATGATGCATGTCCACAGCAGCCATGGTAAACAGCAGTTGGCATCATCATCTGCTGTGGTTAAAGTTTTCTATGCATGATCTGATTTGACTGAGTCACGTCTGTTTACATAAAGGAGGAGTCCCAACTAGTAGGCTATTTCGCATGTGAGGATGCTGCAGGTGGAGGATCATTTACAGCCTTTTCTCACAGCAGCTGAAATAATTAAACATCATTTTGATGGCGGATTGTATGGTATGACAAATTAACGTTAGAGATTGTACAGAAATTGAAATCTACAGAACGCTAATACACACTAAATACACGCAGTTAGGCAAAGCTGATGTTGTTAACATTAACAATTTGAAAACAAAGTATAACAATAATAATTATTTGCACGGTTTGATGTGATACGAGCTAAGCGATTGTTAGTTTTAATCACCATTGGTAGCACAATTTATTGTAATGCTTTTTTTTCCTTAGTTGGTCAAAATAAAAGTGGCAGATTTGTTACTTACTGGTTCAGATGACATTCTCCGGTGAAAATGTTTATTTTGGTCATACTTCCAAGAATACAATCTGTGATTCTGAAATACAGTATCCACCAGTATCCACACATTCTCCTCAAAACATTAGATTCATCTGCGCTGAGGAGCTGTGCTGATGCACAACACACGTAAAGATGATAATTTCTCAAATAACTGCAATTGCAGGTTTCAAACAGAGATGGCGACAAAGTGGCTAAACTAACCAACTGCAGTTTTAATATTTACTTTGTAATTTGCTACTTCATAAATCTGTCTGCTAAGCAATGAACAAATGAATGCCAATGTGGAACATCATACGAATGGAGCTTAAAGTAATCATTTGTTTCCAGCTCTACTACACTCCTTGCTCAAAACCCCAGTTCGAAAAAAGTAAAGAAAAACTGCTTGCTACAGGCAGTTCGCTCCATGCAGCGTTTCCAATCCACGTTGCTCAAATAATCTGGAACATCACAACAAACAAGCATGATACAAACAGATACACGTCCTAGTGCTGTTGAATATCAGTGTTCTTGGAATTAATTGTTGTGTAAAATAGGGGTTAAACGACTTCAGATTTTTTAAAGTCAATTTCTAAATCAGATACAGATAAAATAGCACAATAAAGATTACATTTATATGAATGTAGTAAGAGAGCAATTGCATGTGAATTTATTCTACCTGGCAGCATCTCTCTACTAATAGTGAAGCTGTGGGTTTTAGTTACTATGAAATATATGCTAGAACTTTTCAGTTTCTAAACTATGAATCACAGAACAGTGTTGACAATACATTTCTGTGCTACTGAATGTTTTTGTGCACGCGCAATCTGTGCGTGATGTGTGAGCTACTGCCTGTAAGTGTGTAAGTTTATTGTTTATTATTCGTTCATAATGGCGATAACTTACATGTACACTAAGGTTTTAAAACATGTATTTTCACAATCGATTTTGAGCATCCATACTGTATATTCAAACGTCTTGTGGAGCGCTCTCGGAGTATGAATTTATTTGTCATTTTAACTGTCTGGCTTCAAAGATTTCTTATCCTGTTGCGCCCTCTATAGGCCATGACCAGTGACTAGTCGACTTTAAGCTTAAAGTGTCATGTCAGAGCATTAAAGTCGACTAGTCGACTAATCTGCTAACCTATGCAACCCCCAAAACACAAGTTGATTTAAAAAAAAAAGTAATTTACATTTCTACAATATTGATTGGTTTCTGTATATTTATTTTATTAAGAAAGGACACAATGCACAAAGAGATAAATATGTCCTGCATATGACAAGATATTTTTCTCTCTATCACACACTTATGCAGTCTGGGTCTTTAAAGCATAAAACATAGCATAAAGTGACAGCAGAGCCCAACCTTGCCACTGATGCCCACTTCTCACTGGCCCACAAGTTCCTTGAAGCCATTTAAAGGAGGCTAATTGAAAACACTCTTCTGTGTGTGAACAGATGACACACAAACACACACACACACACACACAGCAAGCTCCTCAGAGCCATTTAAAAGGAGTGTAATTGAAAACACTGGTCTGTGTGAACGGATGTGGGCATGTATCCAGGACGTATTCCTGAAATTCTTTCACTGGAGACAGAACCAGATGAGCCTAGAACTGAAACCAGATGGCCATGGAAGAAGAGGGAAGTTTTAGTGTGAGGAACAGGCCAGGTAAAGGTTGTTTGTACACTTGCTTTACTTTCAGAGAGTCAAAAATGGGCTGGAATCTTGTCCAACATGGAATCTTGTCCAACATGGAAACTTGTCCATATGACCATTTTAGAGATAGATACCATACCCTAATGATGTTCTGCCAAGAAATCACACTAACTACATCTTTCTATAGTTTCCTCAGCTGTAATGGACAAAAGCCATAATAACAAATGACAACTCATCATATTCCAACAGAACTGATATTCTGACCATAAATAAATACCATATTGTTGTGATAACTTTAATAGTTAATGAGACTAACTAATTAGTTGAGATATAAATCCTGGCCAAAGTCATTTATATTTATTGGCAGCTGGCTACATTTTGACTCCAGAGATTAATATTGAAATGTTCCATCTTATACCACTTAAATAACTTGCAAAGTTATTGCAAGAAAACATATCTTTCTTCATGCTGTGCACCCACTGTTGTCCAATTCATAAATAAGTGATTCTTATGAACCAGTCCTTTTTTCGTTCAGATCTGATTTCAATAGCTTCTCACTAGGTAAAACTGATGAACCTACTCCTACACACCAATCTCAGATACTTAATATTTTGTGTTATATGACACAATTTGGATGCAACTCATTTCTCCTGAGGAGCTAAGGGAAATTCATTGTTCATAGACTAACTTTTTGGTTTTAAAGTTAGCATGAAATGGAAGTTGCTATTAGGGGAGGGAGAAAAAAAAAAAAAAAAAAAAAAAAAAAAAAAAAAACGATCCATCGATGCATCGCAATTCACTGACTATTTTTTTGGCTAACTTAGAGCTCCTCAGGGAAATCTAAGACCATCTCTGATCTAATCCTGTCCAGATAGGAATGCCTGTGATTGTGGTGTATCCTTTTATTTTCCACAATGCTTCTCCTTGGTAAATTAAATCAATAAGAAGATCTTGATCATGGAAACAACTCTGAATGCTACCTAATAGCAGTGACAGTTAAGAATCTATTCTTAAATAATGTTTTCATTTTTTTTTAAATATTGATAATTAGTTACATCTACAATGTATTTAAATGGATTTGAAATTGATATTTTGTCATTTATCTCTAATGTTCATTCATTTTAATATAATCAGATTTGTTTTTGCTGAGAATGTCATTCTGTGTTTAACCTGGATAAGCATAAACTCTGAGCTGACTTAATTAACTGCATTTCTGCAACCGATAATTGGATTGGATTAATCAAACGAAAATTCAAGGTAAATTATCACTGTAAATTAACCAAGCTTTCTGGAATACCCCCGTTTGGCATTTTAGCGACATGAATGTGTACAGGAATTATGGTACAAGTGTTGCCACCAGTTATATTCTTCATATTCCACTTTCCACCCCATTAATAATTTTCTGTAGTCCTTTATGTGTATTCAAATATGAATATATAGCTACATCATTGAATCAGATTAGTTAATGATTCAATGACTCACTCAAATTTGGTGGAGTGAATGATTCCGTGACTTTTTATTATTCCTGAATGAATTAGTGTTTTTTTTTAATGAATCAGCTGATTGATAATTCATAAAGACTGTCACTTGTCACCATCTACTGGTGTAAAAAATGTAAAATCCCTAATATCATTAATACACAAACACAGACAAGCAGAGTGATACAAACACTGAAATGTCCCAGTGTTGCAGTTGGATGCTGCTCAACCAATTAGATTCAAGGACTGTAATTATATTATATTATATTATTACAATACATTTCATAGTGTAATGATCTTCCTGATGTTATTAAATAATGTTCATTGCCTATATAGTATATAATATTTATATTTAATTCACCAACATGCAAGATATACTTGGAGAACTTGAGAGTACTGAACTTTGTTCAGTAACTAGGCAACTGCACTTTTCTGTTTGTAACAGTTGATTTGACAATGTATGGTTTTTCATTTCTCTAAGACTAAACAGTTCCTATGATAGCATTTCACACAGATGGCTTGAAAGCAAACTAACATCCCATAATGTACATCAAATACATCAGCTAACCTGATGCTTAGAATCTTACAGGGTGGCAAGCCTTCCCATGGGGCTTTATATTTAATCATTAAATGCAGTTCAAACGGTAGAGCTAAACTCAAAAAGCTCACGCAATACAGCCTGGCTCGCTTCGACTATTTAGCTTTTAATGCAGTTTAGCATTAAATCAAATATGTTCCTAATATGTTTGAGCTGTTGTGGTGAGGGAAAACAGAAAGACCCAAATTCAACAATTGAAAACACTGATCAAGATGTATCACGATAGCCTGCAGGGCACATAGACCCAAGCCCACTGGAGAGGAGATGGAGACAAGCTAAAGATTCAGGAGAAACAAAGACAGATGCACTTGATAATATTCTAGTAGCGAGAGGCGAGGTAGCTGTGTGTACATTTTCAGTACCTCAGCAAAATGACTATTCTTAGAATAGATTTAATGAATGTGTTTGGACTTTGAACTGAATCAGTTCTTTTCCAGCCTGGACCTACTAGTAATAATGCTGCGTTCACGCCATGTCGTAATTACCACAATTACAAGATGACAACACGTCACATTCTACTCTGAGCTGTTCACATCCTCAGATTTAGAATGTGTTTCTATGGCAACACTATAAACGGCAAAACGAATCTGTAGCGGTCAGGTGATACAAGTCAGAGCAATTTCAACATTGTGTGAATGCACCATAAAGGATTAGTTCACTTTCAAATGAAAATTACCCCATGCTTTACTCACCCTCAAGCCATCCTAGGTGTATTTGACTTCGTTCTTTCTGAAGAACACGATCGGAGTTATATTAATAAATATCCTGATGCATCTGAGCTTTATAATGGCAGTAAATGGGACCAACAAGTATGAAGCTCAAGAAAATGCATCCATCCATCATAAACATACACCACACTGCTCTAGGGGGTTAATAAAGTCTTTCTGAAGTGAAGCCATGCGTTTGTGTGAAAAAAAATATATCCATATTTAACAAGTTATTAAGTAAAATATCTAGCTTCTGCAGACCGCATTCCGTATTCAGCTTACGCAGAAAGTGTAAAACTCTTGCAGTTCAAAAATCTTACGCTACATCCTATGCCTTCCCTATTCTTACGGAAAAAGCTTAAAGGGATACTCCACTGTTTTTTCATATTAAACTATGTTATTCCCTTAACTAAGACGAGTTGATACATACCTCTCTCGTCTCAGTGCGTGCACTGAATCGCTCTGTCTTGCGGCGAAACTTTGTTAGCACTTAGCTTAGCCCAGTTCATTCAATAGGGGCCAAGCAGAGAAACCAAACACCTCCACGTTTTCCCTATTTAAATACAGTTACTTGAGTAGCGTAACTCGACCTAGGACGGTGACACAAAACAAAACGTTGCGCTTTTCTAAGCGTGTAAAATGGATAACTATATTGTATGGCGGAATACCATAGCAAGTGCTCGGGAGCACTTTGACTTGTAATATCTTCACTCGTGAAAAGTCCTCTCACCGGCCCCGGCTCCCTCTCCTCCTCCATCTGATTTCCGTCAATAGAACCAACGTGACTTTTACAGGAGAGGGAGCGGGGGACTTTTCACGAGTGAAGATATTACTGCGCCAAGTCAAAGTGCTCCCGAGCAATTGCTATGGTACACTACTCGAGTAACTGTATTTAAATAGGGAAAACGTGGAGGTGTTTGGTAGCTTCTCTGCTTGGCCCCTATTGAATGAACTGGGCTAAGCTAAGTGCTAACAAAGTTTCGCCGCAAGACAGAGCGATTTAGTGCACGCACTGAGACGAGAGAGGTATGTATCAACTCGTCTTAGTTAAGGGAATAACATAGTTTAATATGAAAAAACGGTGGAGTATCCCTTTAACTGACATCGTGTCAGTTATGCTTTTTCCATAAGTTGAATATGGAAGGTGGTCTGGCGAAAGCTAGATATTTTACTTCATAACTTGTTAAATATTATTATTTATTTTTATTTTTTTTTACACAAATGCATCGCTTTGCTTCAGACGGCCTTTATTAACCTTATTGGTATTCTTTGTTGGAATTACTGTGTTTTATTATTGAAAAACAAACCAAAAGACCTTTTATAAGAAAAGTTTAGAAGCATCACAGCAGCCAAGCTATAAAATAAAGTTGTAGCCTTTTTAGTACAGGTGCGCAGATTGAGTCAGCAGGCAGATTGAGTCAGCAGGCAGTCTGGCTCTGTAATAGAAATGCAAGGGCCTCAAACCAAATTTGTCAAGGGGATTTGATTCTTTCTCAGTACGCAGGTCTAAACAGTGTTGACATTTCCACCCAGTGAGAGAAAGACATGCTCCTATGTGATATTCATCTGGAGTTCAGATGTGAACGCACATGTTTAAATGACAACCTTGACTAGGCCAATTCTCACTCAACCCTGCAGATTGGGGGACTTTCCATGACTTTGTACATATTAGGTAAAAATCCCTGGTTTAGTCAATCTATAAGGCCAGGAGGATGGGTATACAACTGAAAATCAGTTTAACATTCACCCAAAAATGAAATTTCTGTCATTAATGACTCACCCTTATGTCGTTCCACACCCGTAAGACCTCCTTTCATCTTCGGAACACAAATTAAGATATTTTTGATGAAATCTGAGTTTTTTGTTTTTTTTTATATCCCCCATAGACAGCAATTTACCTACCACTTTTAAGGTCCAGAAAGGTAGCAAAGACACCGTTTAAACAGTCGACGTGACTGCAGTGGTTCAAACTTAATTTTATGAAGTGATGAAAGTACTTTGTGTCCACTAAAACAAAACAAAAGTAAAATTAAGGTTGAACCACTGCAGTCATGCCGTCCGAAGATGAACGAAGGTCTTACAGGTGTGGAACGACATGAGGATGAGTAATTAATGTCAGAATTTCCATTTTTGGGAGAACTAACCCTCTAAGATAAAGTAGGAGATCTTTTATTGCCATTCTTCTAATTGCAAAGCAGGCTCATTAGAAAAACCTCTACCTATATTTTATCTGGTTCCTTACACAATACTATCAAAGCATATTTACCATAGTGCATAATTTGTAAACTACTGCATTTTGTCATTTGCATAACAAACAGTTACATACTGTATGTATGGCTTTTCTGAAAAAAATAAACTTGCTTGGTAGCTCACCTGGTAGGCTACATCATTGCACTTGAGATGGGAGTGCTCGGGTATGAGTGTTGTGATCCAAGACACTTAATGAAAGAGCTCAAAGAATTGTAGAAGCAATCTATAATGGCATGGTTGCTTAAGTTTTCATTTCACAATATGTTAGCTTTTCTAACATCGTCTGTTTGGTTTAGGGTATGGTGGCATGCTATTGTCAAATATGATACAGCATGGTTGGATTGTTGTGGTTTGGTCAATCTCATGTGAGTGAGAGGTTGTCCGGCCCTCATGAATTGTCAAGAATTGTCAGTTGTTGACAGTTGTTGTTCATGTTGACCTTTAGGCTCTGTTCACACCTGGTATTAAGATGCGTTTTGGTCGACTGGACCACAAGAGGACTAGGCTAAATACAGGCGTAAAGGAGCGGGGTGTAAATCATTATTAGCTTGTCCACTTTCGACCACATTCAGAGGTAGAATGAAACGCATTCAACCTGATTGCTTTTATAGTGTAGACGCTCATGTGGTCGAACAGCCATAAAAGACCGCCTACTGACCTAATGCATAAACATGGGAAGCACGCTAGCCAGACAAAATTTAAACTTTGTCAACTGAAGACCCAAGTTTGGTTTGAAGACGAAAAATGTACCAAGCACAATGTTCTCCCACCATTCCTGATTTCTAACACGCACTCAAAGCGTTCAGGCGTGGTTTTGAGGCTGTCAGAGCAAAATCGAAAGATGCTGCTCTCCGTGTGTTTTTTTCCATCGTCCCTGGTCATGTTCATATGTAAATTGTGTGAGCTTATTTTGTCCATTAGATAAAAAGATCTGAAAAAAAACATTATTTTACCCACCCATAGACCCTCCCCTTGAAGAAATCAGGACAGAAGTGGTTGAAAGTGAACAAAAGAGACGGATTAAAACACCAGCTGTAAATGGGAATGTGTCTCGATTGTCCACTTGTGATCCGATCAACCAAAGTGCATCTAAATACCAGCTGTAAACAGGCCTTTGTGGCACTCATCGGATATTACGTTTCTGAACTGCCGCGGTACGTACAACAACCAGCGTAATAAAATGTTGCCACATTGAAGTTCATCTGTTTCAGAAAAAAATTTAACATGGTTTTAGCACCTCTCACTGGACATTTCACTTTTAAAGTGCAAAAGGAAACGTAATATAATTTAAAATCTAAATGTTGTGAATGAAATGCTGTCACCATATAAGAGATCCGGCCTTTAACTACGTAATCTCATAACATTTATTAAGAATCATATTCCACACACTCAGTGACAGCAATTTGCTTGTTACTGTACAAGTCAAAGAAAACCAATACTAGATGCATAAAGGCAGTTTAAAAGGCTCTTTGAATGACAAATGCAAGTGCTCTGACCGTTTCATGCCCTCCTTGCTGAATGCTGTGAATCCAGTGCAGTAGGTGGATGTGATACAGTGCAGAGCTCAGAAACTCCTTCACCCTGGATGCTGTTTAATAAAACCTAGTTATTGCCTCTAGAGCACCATTAAAACTCTTTATAAAAGGATAATGGCATGCACAGAACCACTGCACTCTCTTGGCTAATACCACCGATATCCTTCTGAGTACTCCAGGGAGTCCATGAAGAAGATTTACTATAAAGCTTTTTTTTTTTTTTTTTTTTTTTCAACATGTTCATTACATTTCTAACATTCTGATCTATGAAGCATTTGTGTTAATATAACATCATAATCGATAACTATAATGCAGTATTACATAATGTTATATGTTTGGGTTGACTGTGAATCTGGGTGAAGAGACTAAACCCCTGATAAAGAACATGTTTCCAGGTTAAAGAAAATGTTATGGCATCTTAGGTTATGAAAGACCACCCTCTTTTGTATATTAATACTTTCGTGTAGTCTTTACACTAGGGAATATTTCAGCTCTGGAGTAACTAAAAGGGGTACAACGAGGCTAAAGGTCCCCCGAGGTAAAAACTTCTTTTGATTTTTTTCTACCTCCCATGCACTAACAGCAACAAAACTCATTTCCTGCACATCAAACTATCAGAGTTGAATTAGCACTGCCAAGTTTGATGTGAGAACACCTGTTTGTCACCTTGAGTGTACTGCGAAACTGACATGCATGCTAGAAAAGCTTGATCTTGAGCTCATTTGATCTAGCGTTCTATCATTTTTAAATGTTTCATATGGTATAAATCAATAGGCTAGTTCTTCAGTAATTACTGAATAAATGGAATAAGGCACACTACCATTCAAATGTTTGTTTAAAGTTTTTGAAATAAGTCTCTTATGCTCACCAAGGCTGCATTTATTATAAAAACGGTAATACAGTGAAATATTATAAAATATTTTACACAACTATTTTGTACTTAAATATATTTTAAAATGTATTTTTCCTGTGAATTTTCACCATCAATACACACATATATTTACAAACTTTTATGTTAGATCTGATTAATCATGATTAATCGATTTGACAGCACTACAATTTAAGCATCCTTGCTGAATAAAAGTAATAATTTCTGTAACTTTTTTTTTTTTGTTCAGAATTAACAAAATGTAAATAATGAGTCAATACATCATCAATCCTTCTTCCAAAACATGTTTTTTGTCTTACCCTGATTAACTATGGTAAGTGTTTATATTTTAGTCCTAATGGGATGGTTTTTATGAGAAATTGCATACATGCATCACTCGCCCGTGCATCTCTTGTCGTATAAAAAGTTAAAAGTTTCTCTGTAAACTCTGTAAAAGTTTCTGTATGGTGTGGGAGTGGTATAGGTTAGTTGTTGGTTTGTGTTTTTATGTATAAATCAATATGCAATATCCATATGCAGTTTTATCCAACGTGATCTCATGAGTATTGGTTCTACCACTACTACGTTTCCATAAAAACGTACAATTGGACATGTAACCCAAAGGTTGAGGATTCGAGTCTCAGTACCGGCAGGAAATATAGGTGGGGGAGTGAATGAACAGCGCTCTCTTCCACTCTTTGTGTGTACTCAATGCTGTGTGTGCACTTGGATGGGTGAAATGCAGAGCACAAATTCCGAGTATGGTACACCATACATGGCTACACGTCACGTCACTTGACAGCACTAAAATTAGGGGTGTAATGGTTCAAATTACTTATGGTTCGGATTGTATCATGGTTTTAGGTTCATGTGCTGGTATGTGCTGTGTTCAGGGGAAAAAAGGACTACTGTCAAATAAAAAAAGAAAATAAGGACAAAGAATCTACTACAAGCAACAGAACAAATAAACACAATAGAGCAAAGATACAAATAAAATAAACAGTGCTTTTCAGTTTTTTCAGGTAGGTTTAACAGTTTTCAGGTACAGAAATTGATTAAAGTAATTAAATGTAAAATAACATTGCATTGCATTGTTTGATTAGCAATAAAAACACAGACAGCAGGAATATTAGGTGGCTGTCACTTTAAGACATAATACACAGATCTAAAATATAGGCTACTGATACTGTACTCATGCCTTGTCTTTCTCGACTGTTTACATTAACTTAAAGGGTTAGTTCACCCAAAAATGAAAATTCTATCATTAATTACTCATAAGACCTTCGTTCATCTTCGGAACACAAATTAAGATATTTTTGATGAAATCTGAGAGGTTTTTTATCTTCCATAGAAAGCAACGAAATGATCACATTCAAGGTCCAGAGAAGTAGTAAAGACATTGTTAAAATAGTCATCGTGACTACAGTCAAAGTCCCTTTAAGACAAGTTATTTCACTCGGTGGTAGGGCTGGACGATTAATCGAAAAGTAATCAAAACCGAAATTCAGAACCTCTAACCGACGTAATTTTCCCATGACGGTTAATTTAATATTTTTAATCCTGTTAATACTTCCCACCTAAAAACGTACTACTGCGTGTGTAGCCACGTGACTCCGCCCAGTCCAGTCAACACACAGGTGAACGCAGAGTCAACACACAAAGACACGTGTGAGCAGTGAGCCATGCTTGCGTCTTCACTAAACTTTGTCAGTTGTATGTGTTTTAAAGTTTGCCAGTTTAGACATTCAAGCGATTTAGGTGATCGGATATGTATTATTACATTGAGCTACCGCGCATACAAACAGTAGCTGCACAAAACGTGAAGATTGCCACACAGAGAGGAACACAGAAACTAGTTGTCAAGTAGCTTAGAAACTCGTATTATACGTATTATAGCTTTTTCTACTTTTGAAGTAGCTACTTACAACCCACAGCTTCACAATTAATAGAGAGATGACACGGTATGACTAATTCACACACGCAATCGCTCTCATTACATACAGGTACTGTGCTAATTTATATTTATCTGATTTATAACGAGCAGAAATCTGTAAGAAATGTTGCGAACCATAGATAAAATAACTGCTGAAAGTAAGCTGTTATGTCAGATTAATCTTTCAAAAGGAAAAAATATCCCACCTTTAATAGTCAAGCAAATTTACAGCACAAAACTTGTCAGTGAACTATGAGGGCAAACAACAAAAAAAAACACAGAAACAAAATAATCGTTCATTAATCGTAATCGAGGTAAAATGTTCTAATAATCAAGTTTTTAATTTCGCCCAGCCCTACTTTGCGGCCATCTTTAAAACGCCTCTCGGGCATGCAAGTGCAGCTCCTATCTCTTTGAATTGCGGAAAATCAAATTCTCCAAAGCCGTTTGCCAACCTTTCGATTAAATTTCATATTTGAAATCACCAGTGAAATCTGACAACAGTCTAATAAATTTTGTTTTTAAATTTTGTTTCTAAACGCTCGAATCATGACAAAAAAAAACTGTATTTTTCAAGCTGGATCAAGCTAATGCACATGCGCAGTTCTAAATGCGCGTCTGACTGTTTCTATAGGAACCGGAGCTTCGAACGGCGGCTGCAGTGACACCATGACTTTACCAATCAGTGATTGGCTCTTATTTAGAAGGCGGGACTTATTCCGCCATATTGTGCGTTGCACTTTCTCCCTTTCAAAAGTGATGCGTCTTGTGTTACTCTATAGTCTTTGCTACAGTGGTTCAACCTTAATGTTATGAAGCGATGAGAATACCTTTTGTGCGCAAAAACAAAACAAAAAATAACGACTTTATTTAACATTTTTTCCTCTCCCCTGTCAGCCTCCTACGCAGTTGACGCAGTAAACGCAGTGCAGCGCTTCTGTGTTCTATGTCAAAACGCTGACTCTGTATTGGCCGACCTGAGCAGCACGACGCACACATGTGATGCTGACGCAGGAGCCAGTCACAGACCGGATTTGACCATTCCAATATGGTGGATGGCTTATGTATAGCAGCCCATAGAAACAGACACTAATGAGGCATCTATGTAAGGCTGGACGGTATGATGATATATCGTTACCACTGTATAAAATGTCTATTGTTAGAGATTTTGCTATATTGTGTATATTGCAGTAAGCAACTATTGACACTTCAGAAAGATGAAATGCATGAATGGGAATATAAACAGCAGGACATGCTTGATGTTACAAAGAGTAATAAGTGCAATATATTCTAAAAAGGAACTCGGTGTGGTGGTCATGCTGACTGACACACTGCCAAAGAGTGTGCGCACACCAAAAACTGCCTCTCTTAGAAGATTTTGGGACATGCTCGATGTTAAAACTTGCTATTAAGCACACTAAGCAGTGAAAAGAACTCGCTGACTGACACACAGCGTAAGTGCGCACACAGAATGCCGCGTCTGTCAGCATGCAATCGCAAATTCAGTTCTCTTTCACGTCTTATTGTGCTTGAATACACATGCAATTATGTCAAAATGCCCATCGTGTGGAGTATTCCTGTAAACACAGCCGGTTATGTCTCAAGGTAAACAGCTGGGTGTAAACCGGATGTGTATCAGGATCTGTGCGTGTCTTAAAGTGACAACAGCCTAATAAACCTGCTGCTCTGTCAATAGTGTGAATCAAACAAAAGAAAAAAATAACATACTGCTCTTGACTAAATGAACAATTGTTCATATGATCATTAAATTTACTAATTCTAACTACATGTTAAATAAACCTATTGTAAAAAACTATTTGTTTAATTCATATTTTTGTTATATTGTATTTGTCCTATTGTTTGTGATTTGCTTCATCAAAAATGAGATAAAATAACACAAAATATCTATATCATGATATGGTTATTATGAAAAAAAAAAATAAAAAAATTCACACATTGTGAAATAAGAATTTGTTAGTATCGCCCAACCCTACATCTATGTATCTATGGTCAGGGTTTGACATGGAGCAGGTAAATCTCAAAACTCTGATAATCACTCAAAACGCCGAACAGAAGAGAGTCTGCTGGCAAAAAGAGAATGTGACAGAGCTCGTAATAAAATGAGAATCAGCGCATGGCTTTTTAGAGATGGCAAGAGGGATTTTAAATGTTGTAAAAGTGATACGGAGATGGCATTTTTATTACTCAACAAGTGAGTAAGCAATTTTATTGAACAGATAAATGGCTGTGTAGCTCAGAGTTCATTGTAAAGCATTAACTATTATGAAAGGTCATTTCTTGGTTGATGTAGAGCTGTGCTGAAATTTATTTTCAAGTCTATTAATAGGTATAGCTGTGAAGCCTACACATTCATCTAGTCAGCTTGAGATCCTTTCCATCTAAACTGGTTATCACTAAAGCATAATAAATGTTTTATCAGCATTAGGCTCTCTCTTTGGCCAGAATAACAAAAAATCAACTTTTGACTACATCAAACTGGCCCGCCATGATAACAACATCTGTAACATCATTATTTTAAAAATATCAATGTTTCCAATTAGTCAAATTTATATATATATATATATATATATATATATATATATATATATATATATATAGATATATAGATATATATATATATAAAAGATATTCCACTTACATGTTAAGATGACATCGTTTTTGGATTTCCATGTGTTCACAAGTGCCGCGAACCACGTTCATCCGCGCAGAGCCGAAGCACAACCAAAATAATGTTCTTCCGCAGATGCATACAGTTTTATTTATTTTTTTACCGAAAGAGGGCCAAAAGTTATAGTGAACCTTACTGATCGCATAATAAACATCTACTGACCCCAAACTTTTGAACGATAATAGTGTAAATATATATATTTGAAATGACTGGAATATATTTCAGTCGATGGATGCGCATTCTGGCTTCCCAAAACGTTACAACAGTGTTCATCAAAAAGCGTGGGAAAAACAGTCACTCTTTGTAAACTTTGTTTAATGCGAGTGCCGTATGCTCTAATGTCCAGTCATTTACGCCGTCATCACCCGGGTGTCGACAGCGCGCGAGCGCAGGTGAGGCTTGAACAGCACACATTGCTATCAGTGTTCAAACTAATTTAAGCCTTGCGAAATGCGAATTTAAACATTCAAGAGTAAGACGCGAAAGAGAACTCGAGCGAGCTGTGAGAAGATTTGTGTGTGCGCTCATCCGAAGCGTGCACACGATTATTTCAGACAGCGCGCAAATACCGAGTTCTCTTTCAAGTCTTGCGCTTCAGCGGACAAATTTATACAAAAATTATGTCAGCATGCCCATCTTGGCCAGTATCCTAGCAAACATAGTCGGTTATGTCTTAAGTGAATGTATAGTAGTCGAGAAAGACAACACATATAACAGAATGTACTGGATCGTGCACGTCTTAATTGGTTAGTTCACCCAAAAATGAAAATTCTGTTATTAATTACTCACCCTCATGTCGTTCCACACCCGTAAGACCTTCATTCATCTTTGGAACACAAATTAAGACATTTTAGTTGAAATCTGATGACTCAGTGAGGCCTGCATAGGGAGCAATGACATTTCCTCTCTCAAGATCCATAAAGGTACTAAAAACATATAATCGGTTCATGTGAGTACAGTGGTTCAACATTAGCATAATAGCCTGCTATAAAGCGACGAGAATACTTTTGGAGCGCCAAAAAACAAACAAACAAACAAAAAAACGGCTTTTTTAGTGATGGTCGATTTCAAAACACTGCTTCAGGAAACGTCTGAGCATAAATGAATCAGTGTGTCGAATATGCTGTTCGGACTTCGGAGCGTCAAGTGATTTCAGCCGTTGGCAAGTTTGACACGCGATCTGAATCATGATTGGATACACTGATTCATTTGTGCTCCAAATCTTCCTGAAACAGTGTTTTGAAATTTTTTTGGCGCACCAAAAATATTCTCGTCGCTTTATAATATTAATATTGAACCACTGTACTCACATGAACTGATTTAAATATGTTTTTAGAACATTAATGGATCTTGAGAGAGGAAATGTCATTGCTGGCTAAGCAGGCCTCACTGAGCCATCAGATTTGACAAGAATGACAGAATGTTCATTTTTGGGTGAATTTATGAAACAAAAACTATTTCTGCTGCTTGTGTTTTTAATGTTAAATCAAACAACGAATGACAAAGAAATCACTCACTGCTCTTGACTGAATAGTTTTTGTAACTTCAATAATGATTCATCTTTATTTATTTTATAGGGTGATATGCAGTGTTATTTTATATTTGATTAATTTATCCATTTTCTGTACCTGAAAACTACTGTTAGATACCTGAAAAACCTGAAAAGCACTGTTTGTTTATTTGAATATTTGCTCTATTGAATTTATTTGTGATGTTGCTTGTAGTTTGATTATTTGTTCTCATTTTCTTTAGTTTTAGACAATAGTCCTATTTTCCCTGAACATAGCACATACCGAACTGTACCGAAACCATGAACCTAAAACTGTGATACGAACCGAACCGTGAGCAATTTGAACCGTTGCACCCCTTGTACAGAGTGTGCAAAGTAGGCTCAAGTTCCAATCACAATAGAGATTAATTTGTGAAATATGCCTGTACTGGCATTGTAGCTCCAAGATGTTATTTGTGCTATACTCAAAGCAGAATAATAATGAGTCCTTATAAAATAAGGTTATGAAATGCCAAAAATGATTAAATGAACAGAACATTGTGCCATTTGCTGAAGTGGTTTTTTTGAACAAGTGTGTAGTTAAACGTTTCTCAAACTAATAACTTGCTATATCAGAAGTATTATGTTGCAAACAAAATGTGCCATAATTGCCTCTACATCGACTTCACTGTGGGGCCCTTTAGTTGCCTTTGCATTTACATTTAGTTGTCAGTAAGATTTTTTTCAATGTTTTGAAATGAATCTTTTATGCTCAGCAAGGCTAATTTTTTTTTTTGTCAAAAAAAATACAGTATAAGCAATATTATGACAATTTAAAATAGCTGTTTTCTATTTAAATATATTTTAAGATGTCATTTATTCCAGTGATCAAATCAGCATCAATTCTCCAGTCTTCAGTGTCACATGATACTTCAGAAATCATTCTAATATGCTGATTTGCAGCTCAAGAAACATTTATTATTATTATTGTTATTATTATTATCAATGTTACAGTAGAGCTGCTTAATATTTTTGAGGAAATAGTGATACTTTATTTATTTATTTATTTTAGTTATTTATTTATTACAGTCTGTACAATTTTGTTTGTCATATAAATTTGACCAAAGTCCCTTTAAAGGTACAATTTGTGATATTTTTTTCCGCTAGAGGTCGCTAGAAGCCTATTCAAAACAAAGGCGTAGTTTGATGACGCCAAGTTTTAGAGCGGAAACTTGGGACATGTGGTCTCCATTTCAACGGACAGTGCAAAAGAATAGGGATTGGAGTCTGGAAGAACTCATGTTCGTGGATGCGATTATTAACATTACTGTAGTATGAAGCAGAGCAGGACCGAGTGTTGTGGAGCTGAACGAGGAGCTGGAGCGATTGATCAACACACGCCTCACGAGCAGCGGGACTTTTATTATGACACAGTCGCCGGTGCCGCTTCCGCTTTTCCGGTCATGAGTTTACGGGAGCTGTCCTTGTCGACAGAACCAGCGGCAGATGGTAAACAGTAATTATGTTCCATAAATAAGTAACACAATCCACCATAAAATGTGCAAGAAGTAAATAAGGAACTGCTTGAAGCAAACTAGTGGTTTACTGGACGCTAGACACTACTTCCGCATTTGTCCACGGCACTGTTGTCATGTGGTTTCTACGTCAGTAAAGGCGGTAACAAAGGTAACTGCGTCATTGACAGGCGACTGCACTGCCCCGTGTCACTGTTTAGAATGGGAATTTTCTCATGATTTACAAGTAGTTGAAAACATTAGAGATATTGTTTGTAATCAGCTGGACAAAATATATAACACTAGCCTAGTGGTTTTTGGATATTTTACTGCAAAAATTTTACATATTGTACCTTTAAGACAAGTCATTTCACTCGGCGGCCGAAACACGTGGGCATTCAAGTGCAGCTACCATCTCTTTGAATGGGGAAACATCAAATTCTCCAAAGCTGTTCAACAAGCCTTTGATTAAATTTCATATTTGAAATTGCCAATGAATTCTGACAACAACTGTCTCATAAAGTTTGTTTCTAAACGCTCGAATCATGACAAAAAAACTGCATTTTTCATACTGGATCAAGCTAATGCGTAGTGCACTGGATCTATGGCCACGTTCACACAGCAGCAGAATACGGTTGTCAGTCCTGTATTTGAGTCCTCAATACGGTTACGTCCACACACAATACGGTTATTTACAGGAATAACAACCGCATTCTACAACCGAACTCACAGCTGTAAATGTTCAGGACTCACAACCCCATTCTCTGAAATTTTGCACTGTGTGAACGGAATAGGACTGGACAACTATTTGTCTGTTAGGTCATACAGTGCGAGATAGCCGCTCTGCTAAGAGGTTTCGTCTGTTGGTTTCACTTTCTGTAACTTACAGTGACAGATATATATATATGCTCTGTGTGTCATCTGAAAGTTTTAGATCCAGTCACTGTTCTCCACCAGAGCTGTTCCAGTCAGTTTTGTGTTCTATGCATGACTCAAATGCCGCGTCATGCGCGAGATGCAAAGCTAGTTCGGCTACTTCACATTTACATTGAAGCTGCTGTCAGTTAATGAAGATTTGTTAGATGAACTCGCCACTCGATTGGACTCTGTCGTGTCAAAAGTGATAAGACTTTTCGGATTTATGGACATCGCCATCTTTGATATTACTTTGGTCACTGTTGCTATGGTTACTGGTAAGAGAATACAGGCTTGACTCTCGTTGCATATTCATACAGACAGTATTCGAGATGCTACTTTAAGTTGTTGTGTGAACGGGAAATTGACAGTGTGAACAGAGCCTAAAGTGAGTGTCTGACTGTTTTTATAGGAACCGGAGCTTCTAACAGCAGCTGCAGTGATGCGATGACTTTACCAATCGGCGATTGGCTCTTATTTGCAAGGCGGGACTTATTCCGCCACTTTCTCTCGTTCATAATAATACGAGTGCACTGTCTTTCTATATGTAAAGTCTTTGATTTGGCCCAGGAAAAAATTAATTACATTTCATGTAGGCTGGGCCTTTAAGCCTTGTGTACCCTACATATGTTCTGCTGAAGGTTTCTTCAGATTATCTATCCAGACTGTCTTTGTAAAGAACAGCAGACATCTGTGCATTCTCAGTCTCAAGCTGACAACCTGTCAGACTTCATGTTGTATGCTGAACTGGTTCTTCTCTCAGCGACAAGGATTTGCGTCATGGCTGTGCGTCAAACTCACCTCCCACGACGCTTAATTCCGGGCCTATAAATCTGCAAAGGTTGCATCAATTTTGCATACTGCTTTTCCCATTTTTCTCAAACAATTTTTTTGTCATCAGGTCATACTGTGCACCCAAGAGCTGTAGAAGTAACATCTAATCCAAACAGATTATATCTGTGGCTGCTCATTGTTAGGCTTCTGTGAAATGCCTGTGGTTTCGATACAATGAGCTGGCAATATCCCTTTTCTCTCATTCATTAACTTGATTAGTCATAAAGAGATTACCTGAAATATTGGCAAACTCATCAGGCCTAGCGGATCAGATTAGTCTTTCCACTTGTCCGTGCGTAGTTTCCTCTATGATTGAGATAATGCTGGGTTAATACATTTAGGATGTGAAATCTATTCAGGGTTAACACTAGTCCTTCACGTCAGAAGAGTCAGAGATGTTCTAATGCCTTCTGTACATTCTTCATAAAATGAGTCATGTATGTAGGATCCAATTTCATTTAAAATTCTCAATCATAAGCTGTATTCGGACTGGTTGGAATCAATTCCATTAAAAGGAATCGACTCCTCTTTAATAGCATTTTTCAGTTCAGTATAGATATTCATTCGCCTTTCGGTTTGTTTTGAGCGGTTTGTTTCAATGAATCAGTAAAAAAACAGTTGCAGCATTTCTTTTATGTCATTCCATAATGAAATTGTCATGTACATATTTCTAACAATTCGGAGTCATGGCATGTCACACTTAAACATTCAAATAAAGCCATATCTGTGAACTCGTGTTGCTGATTAAGATTATTATCTTTCTTGCACTTTGTTAATGAGGTTTGTTGTCACAGTTTCATTCAGTGATCTTGCATGTCTAAATGCATATGACTGACAAATATTGATTAGTCTACTTCTTGGAGTTTTCTACATTAAAGCTGTGCACCTAAAACATACAATACTATGGAAACTTGTTTCCACCACTGAATAAAAAATAAAAATGGTAGTAAAAATGAAGTTATAAAGTCAGAATTGTGGGATATAAACTCGCAATTGCGAAAAATAAAGTAAAAATTGCAAGATATAAACTCGAGTTGTGAAGTCAAAACTGAGGGATATAAACTCAAAATTGCAAAAAATAAAGTCAAAATTGCAAGATATAAACTCGAGCTATAAAGTCATAATTGTGGGATATAAACTCACAATTGCGAGAAAAAGTCATAATTGTGAGATATAAGCTTGAGTTATAAAGTCAAAACTGAGGGATATAAACTCATAATTGCAAAAAATAAAGTCAGAATTGCGGGATATAAACTCACAATTACAAAAAGTAAAGTCAGAATTGCAAGATATAAACTCGAGTTTTGCGATTGTGAGTTTATATCTTGCAATTCTGACTTTTCTCAGAATTGTGAGACATAAACTTGCAATTGTGAGTTATAAAGTTGAGATGTAAATCCACAATGGTGAGAAAAAAAGTCAGAATTATGAAGTAAAATTGCAATTATCTTTTTTTTATTCAGTGGCGGAAACAAGCTTCATAAAATACAGACCTTTTCTTAAAGGGGACCTATAATGCCCCTTTTACAAGATGTAATATAAGTCTCTGGTGTCTCCAGAATGTGTCTGTGAAGTTTCAGCTCAAAATACCCCACAGATCATTTATTATAGCCTATGAAATTTGCCCCTATTTGGGTGTGAGCAAAAACACGCCGTTTTTTGTGTGTGTCCCTTTAAATGCAAATTAGCTGCTGCTCCCGGTCGCTTTCCAAAAGAGGGTGGAGCTTTAACAGCTCGTGCTTCGGTTGCTCAACAACAGCAAAGCTGGAGAATCTCATGCAGCCAAAATGAGGAATATCAGTAACAGTGTTCAGCCTTACATTGTTCAAACCGGAGTCGACACTGATGGAGAGACTCAGGAAGAAGTTACAGCTTTTAGAATGAAACTGGACGTTTCTGAATGGTTGGTGGATACATTTATGTAGTTGCTGTGGAGTTGATTCAATCAGTTAATCTTTTGTGCAAATCCAATGTTGAATTGACCCTTGTTTGTGAAGCAGTCCAGCGTAAAATGACAGCATGTTAACAACACTCTACTACAACAACTCTAACTCTTCTCTAAAGCAGCCCTTTGTTGCGTATTCTTGGGGGCGGGGTTATGTAAATGTTATGGTTAGTGATGTCACTACGCTGGGAAGAAGCTTGTTGTAGTCCCTACCAGCTGTTTATTGTAGTCCTTAAACAGCGAATTCTTTAAAAGAAAATATCTCCCTTTGTATTGAACTTTGAGTGTCGTAACATCACAGATGTTGTTTATGCTCAAACAGCAACATTACACACTAAGTTAAAAAAGTGAAATCATAATCAACCCCCCCTTTAAAGGATGAAACTGGCTTGTTCTGTTCTCCACAATGGAATTTTTTGAAAACAACAGTGAGGAATCAATTCCAGAACCAGGAATCTGAGTCGATTTCAAAAAATTTGTGGACAGCCCTTCCTGAGGCTGATATTAAAATGTCCAATTTCCCTAATTAATTAATTAGCCTACTTTTTCCTTGGATGCCATTTGGATATTGAAAGGTGCAGCATGTGGAAGGTTATTGCATTCAGGTTAGTCAAAAAACACATGAGGAGAAGCATTGGGATAATACAATATCAGCCATCATAGAAATTTGCATTTGGACCAGATTAGGTTTCTCAGAGGACAAAATTGAGTGTGCCAAAAAAATAGTAGGAAATTTGCTCTGGAACAAAGATTTGGTAGATTCAGGTGTGAATAAAATCGCAAAGTACGTCTGTGAAACACAAATTTCACTAACGCTCTCCAGGAAAACTTGTCCCGCCCACATAGGGCTGTAGTAAAACATAATGAGTTGTTTTTCTCTCATTTGTAACATTTCAGAATCTGGACATTGTTTGTTTTTCTTTAGATTTTCCTTGACAGGAGAATGGCTTGTTTGGACAGAAGCCCTTACAGTAAGTGCGACCTTGGGAGTGGAGCTGACTGAATTACTTTGGTAAATGTGTGAATATCGGATGGTCTAAAACAAGTTTGGAAAAGAGGTTGGGATGCTGACTGGTTAGCGCAGTCCTAGACAGATCCAACTGTGGCCATGTAAATAGAACCACAACAGTTTTACATTCACTGTGATATTTGTATACACCGTTTTACTGTTTTGATAAGTAAGACTATGCGTGATGTGTCATGGGTTGACGTCTGTAGAACATTTGCTCATCTCTGAGACGTCAAATGAGCATGTGACTTATTTTATACTAACTCGACTAGCTAACTCCAGTGTAAACTTTGCTTTGGTGTGATGCACGCAGGCTTAGCGCTGAACCTTTTCTCATTTCCATAACAACTAAATATGGTTTTAAAAGCTCTCTCTGTAAACATTGATGGGGTTGGCAAATGTCATTTGTGAAAAAAGTTTATAGTCCACTTTTAAGGTACCTTTTTGTCACTGTGCATAAGTGACTAGACATTCTGCTAGATAAATACTTTTTATATAGAATAGTGGATTTTTTCTATAGGATTCTGGATGTGAGGGAACCCTAATCCTGATCTGCTATCAAAGGCAGTGTGAAATCTAAATCCAGTTGGTCACTAGCAAACATCTATAATATAATGAATTATTAGTTACAATATTATATTGTAACTAATAATGAAATATTTGCCATTAATGTTGATTTTTGTCAGAATATATTTCACTTTTAAAGTGCCCCTTTTATGCATTTTCAGATATTACCTTTCATGTAATATAGCTGTTTGTGAAAGTAAAAGGTCTGCAAAGTTTTAAAGATGAAAGTGCACGACAAATAAAGTTATTGTCTTCTAAATGAAAGAATCGATTCTGAACCGCTAAAACAAGCCGTCAGTAATTCCAGTCTCACTTCCTACGTTGATTTGTAACAAATTTGCACAATACCTGTCTATGGTCTTTATTGGCTGCCCGCGAACAATGTCTACTTTGACCCCCAACACTTTATTTGTAGCTGAGACTGGAAGAGTTTGGTTTATGTTGTCAACATTTCGAGAAGAAAAGCAAACCTACATTGATGCACTTCCAAAGGATGAGGACTCACACTGGAATTGATACGATAAAACAGACGTCATCATTACTTTTCATATCACTGTGCATCAAGTGCTGAGGAAGATCCTAACTGAAATTCAGATATGCATGAGTGTTTGGTTTTTGACACGAGCTGTAAGCGGTCGACCAATCAACAGACTGGGCCATCTGACCAATCAGAGCAAAATTGCTTTCAGAAAGGAGGGGTTTAGAGAGAGCAAGTCCTTTATCAAACCAAACTGTAGCTGGGCTTCCATCCAAATGTGAAGCGAATATTTTCAAAGTTCGCAAAAAAATAAAATAAATAAAATTGCAAATTAGGTGCATTTCCATCAAGTTCTTCAAACGGATGACGGTGGTATTGGTCATAGGCGCCACCGAGCACCCATGGAAATGGCCAAGCACCCACAGAAAAACACAAGATATCCAGCGTTAGCATCAGTTCTGGCAGGTCACATCAGTTAAGCTCGGATCAGCTGACTCCCAGGTGTCTCACGTCTACCAATAGGAATACGACGCCTATCACAGCATCCATACATAAGCTCCTCAGTATTATCAGCAGCTATTGCATTTCTCAGGAGCTAATTATCCTCCTCCATCCCCAGCTCCTTCTCTCTTCAGTCAAGATTGGCCTTATGATTGCCCTGAATCAAACTATTCTTAAAATATGTGTACATGTTAAATTATTGACATTAATTATATCTGCATATATTGGTTCTGTTCTGTTTACCCTAGGGGGGTTTATTGCTGCTCTCCCTGCTCTTATCCATGCTAGGCTGCATGAATGCGCAGGGAGTTCTTGCCCAGAACAGAACCATACCGCCAATGCAAACTATATGCAATTATCAATCATATTTGATGATAGTGGTCCTGACAGAAATTCATTTATTTTATCAAAAAAAAAAAAAAAACAATCATGCTGTATGCGTGATTTGGCATAAAAAGTGCGCAAGAGTGCTCCCTTTATAATCATTAAAAAGCTGTCCCTCATCTTAGGTCATCGCGATCTCACAAAGTTCTGTTATAATAAATGAAGCTGACTGCACAATTAATTTCTTATTTACATAACGTCTACACTGTATTTATTTTGTTATAATGAGAGGATCACACACACACACACACACACACAGTTCGGTTCGATAAAGGACTTACTCTCCCTAAACCTCTCCTTTCTGAGAGCTGTTGTGCTCTGATTGGTCAGATGGTCTAGTTTGTTGAATGGTCGACTGCTTACAGCATGTGTCAGAAACCAAACGTTCATTACCATATCTGAATTTCAGCTCGGATGTTCCTCAGCTCTTGATACGCAGTGATATGAAAATTAATGATGGCATCAGTTTTATCGTATCAATTCCAGCGCAGGTATATTAATATATGCTCATTGATGCACATGGGGAGCGAAGGCTGGCCCGTGTGATCCGATCCAACAGACGATCTGCTGTAGATCAAATTGCTCAAGAAGTTAGTGCTGGTTCTGATAGAAAGGTGTCAGAATACACAGAGCATCACAGTTTGTTGTGTATGGAGCTGCATAGCCAGAAACCAGTCAGGGTGCCTGTGTTGACCCCGTCCGAAAGCGCCAACAACGGGCATCAGAACTGGACCATGGAGCAATGGAAGAAGGTCGCCTGGTCTGATGAATCACATTTTCTTTTACATCACGTGGATGGCCAGGTCCACCTGGAGAGCACATGGCACCAGAATGCATTTATGTGATTATTGAGGACACAAATTTGTACATTGACATGGATATTACACTGGTATTATGACATAAACATGAAATATGAGGACATTTCAGTCCTCGTATTTAAAATAGCTTTAAAAACATACTAAACAATGTTTTATAAAAAAAAAATAAAAATGCAGAATGTTTTCTACAGTTTGTACAGTATAAAAACCATTATGCCTATGAAATGTCCTCACTAAGATAGCAAAACAAACCTCTGTGTGTGTGTAGGTGTGTGTGTGTGTGTGTGTGTGTGTGTGTGTGTGTGTGTGTGTGTGTGTGTGTGCTTTTGTTTATATTACATTGTGGGGACCAAATGTCCCCATGATGTAATATAAACCTGAGTTCACCTACATCGTGGGGACCAGCCAGCGGTCCCCACAATGTAAATGGGTTTATAAATCATATAGAATGAGTTTTTGTGAAAAAGTAAAAGTTTGCACAGTTTCCTATGAGGGTTAGGTTTAGGGGTAGGGGCAGGGTAGGGGGATAGAATGTACAGTTTGTTCAGTGTAAAATGCATTGAAGTCTATGGAAAGTCCCCACAATTCACAAAAACAAACGTGTGTGTGTGTGTGTGTGTGTGTGTGTGTGTGTGTGTGTGTGTGTGTGTGTGTGTGTGTGTGTGTGTGTGTGTGTGTGTGTGTGTGTGTGTGTGTGTGTGTGTGTGTGTGTGTGTGTGTGTGTGTGTGTGTGTGTTTTCAACCTTGAATTGCCCACTAGAATCAAACATTCATGCATGACTGAATTATATAATAATGATATATAATATATGATAAATGTATATTCATTTCCCCTGGGGATCAATAAAGCAAGTCTAAGTCTGATTATAATAAGAATTATTAGATTAAGTTTTCATTATAGTCTGGGTAATTTTGCATCCAGAGTTTGCAGTTGCCATTTTCCAACATTTTTTGTTCATGTATTCTCACTTGAGACATAATTTTCATGATTCTTTCATGATGACATTGAAAATTGCAACACTTTAATGGAAATAAGGGGTTGGGAGGGGTAGCAGCCATTATAAGGCAGTGCATGTAGAAATGAATATATCTCCGTCATAAATGAGCCAACCTCTTTGCCAGCCCAAAAATGCAATGATATGCCTCAGCACACTGTAATATACTTACAGTAAATGATTCATGCAGCGCTTGTTTTATGGAAATATATAGTCTATTAAACTTCCATTCGCACATTCCCGACCTGCTTCTTACTTTATTGACCTAAAAGTCAACACTGGAGATTTAATGCTGTTGGCAACCTCTGGATTGTGACTTTCTTTGGGCCAACGTTCCTATAGACGTCTGCTGGAAAACCTGAAAGGCCCAAAGTTAAAAGATTTGGACTGTATTGCTGCTCTTTTGCAAGTAAACTTTCCTTTAAAAAGAAGTATACTAAATGAGAGTTTCACTAAACGGATGAGCCACAAAAGGATTCTCAAGTAAAACTCTTCACAGTTGATGCAACCTCTCATCCAGTTGTAATGCAGGCTAACTGAGCATCCTTCACCTGTAGGTTATCAATGCACATTCCACAAAGACCCTCTAGTGGACAGTGCAGGAACTGCAAGAGACAAATAGGCTCGTTCTTAGATCTGAGCTAATGATACAACACACCCTACCAAATGAAGCATTGAGATGAGTACTTTAGGATGAGCACATTAGGACAGTGTAGTTGGTTTGTTACAATAAAACTGAAATGTTTGGATGCTTAGTTGGAATGATGATCTTCAGTTATAAGTATTTGGACTGAAAAAAATACTTTTATATGGATTGTTTTTAAATCAGTCATTGGAAAAAAAAAAAAAAAAAAAAACTGAAGCAAGTATGTTTCCGTTAAACTTGTTTTTGTCTTGAATTCAACTGGGAGCTGTACAATGCTATATTGTCTAAAACATTTTTTCTTTGTTTTGTCTAGAGTTTGTGTTAATTTCATTGAACATTTTATTCATTGTCAATATTTATTCATATTCATGCACAATAAAACTTTTTTTTTCTTTTGTCAAATCAACTTAGATAATTAATGTGGTTCAGATAACATAATATCTTGAGTTTCTGTTGATTAAACCAATCACCTTCATTGTTTTAACTCACATTTTTAATTTCAATGAACTCAAAATTTTAAGGCAACCAGGTAACTCTTTTTTTTAAGTTAAACCAAGTTTTTTTTTTTTTTTTTTATACAGTTGGTCAATTATTTACACTGAAATCACTGAATAGTTCTGACAACATTAGGTTAACATAAACTTAAGTTATCAACTGCACATTCAATTTTGCATTGGTGCCACATCTTCCCAAATATTCTTTTAGACCTTTTTCCTTATACCTATTCTATAGTTAAGTATATATATATATAGTCTCTACTATTTGCTAATTATATATGTCTATCCAACCATTCATTTAGCAGAAACCAGAGCTTGTAATTCATGGACATACAAGCCCCATGATGCTGTAGGAGCAAGTGCAGGGTTGCAGCTGACCTCTTGGCAGAAAGGACAGGATGCAAATGGAGAGTAATCTTAGAATCAGTTAAACTGCTTTCATGCAAAGCAATGCAAATACGCCACGTGTGGTATCAGGCCAAAGCAGAATGCTCACTTTTGGTTGCCACCATGGCCTGTCTTTGAACCCTTGCCCAGCATACACACATCTAAACACTCTTTTCTTTCCCACATACACACTCTTAGGAAAGCCGAGTCCAGTAGATTAGTGACTTCACAATGACGAAAGGTTTATAATTCCTCATGTCCTACATCCAGATGTTTCTATTTCTCATAGTAACACGTCCCTGATTAACCACTCGTAGGAGGAGACTTCATTTGCCTGATATATCACTATTCCCCAGGGTTACATTTATTTGTGGTGGAAGACCACCTGAATTTGACTTACCTCTGTAACTAGCCAAAGATGAATTCAGTCCATATGTGAGCGCAGCTGTTGAATCTTTAGGCCTTTTTCTAGGTACTCCCTCAAATGAATGAAAAGGTACAGTCTGGATTAGATGGTTTTTTGTTTTGTTTTTTGCACTAAATAAATGACATGGTGTGTCATGACTGAAACCATGACCGAAAAGTCAGTTGCTGGTTGAAGATGCCAAAGCTAGGCTGAGATGAAGAAACACATTGCTACACATCATTTATCCTTGTCTTTCCATGTGTTGTCTATGTTCTGAAAAATCAAATTGGGAAAGGAACCAAAATTTTGAGAACAGTTTTGCTGGGTATGCTTGTTCTGAGAACATCCAAAGAGTGCTCTCAAAGGTAAAAATACATCGAAAAAATATTTTGTACTCTTTTTTTTTTTTTTCCTCAAATTGTTGAATGTGCCCCTAGGGAGCCATTTTAATGATAATAATAATTCTGATAACTTTCCCAGAACAGCTGGATTGAAATCCTTGCCACAATCTAAACACTGCGTGAGTCACTCTTGCAGAAAATTGGATTTTATAATACCATTTTCTTCATTTTTGCTGGGGTGAATTTGTCTTCCAACATTTGCACAGAATGGATATCTTAGGAACAGTCAAAATGCACTCAAGAAATATGGTATAGCATTCAGTAAGACAGCGTTCAAGAAATTACCCCATTTTATTAAAGAGCTCCCTGGCGACTAAATGTTTAAAAACGGTGTGATGTGAACACGTTTCTGAAAGCATTCTAGACACATTGTTTGGACTAAAAAGTTTGCAATTACTCAAACATAGTTTGACTTTACACCTGCATCATTATGCAAGCTCTGGATAACATGTATGGTTCCCCCAAAATATGGTCTTTCAGATCTACAGTTCCCTCGTATGAGAACTGCAAGGACTAATGTAATCTAAAAGTCATTTCCTCATGCTTTGGCAAGTCTACTGCACACATGCAGTGAGGCATTGATTGACTGATGTGATGTGTTACTGGACTGGCACCCCTGTTATCATATGAAGCTTTTGCATCCTTTTCATAGGTCCTATAACTATTCCAGTTCCTGATGGTGTTCGCATCATAGGAACTGGAAATGATTTTAGTTATAGGAACACCTTTTGGGGGAACTAAATTAGATACTACTTCAGAGTAGGGTCTAACCCAGCACAATAGGAACGTGATTCCAACGTGATTACGTAATGCGTAGCGCATCGCAGAGCAGTATAAGATAAGCATTTGTGGTTAAATATATACATTTTTATTTTATTTCTTTTAGAAAATGACCGATCGTTTCACTAGATAGACCCTTATTCCTCATCTGGGATCGTGTATAGTCCTTTGAAACTGCACTGAAACTGTAATTTGGACCTTCCCATTGAAGTCCACTATATGGCGAAAAATGTTTCCTCAAAAACCTTCATTTCTTTTCGACTGAAGAAAGAAAGACATAAACATCTTGGATGACATGGGGGGGGGAGTAAATTATCAGGAAATTTTAATTCTGAAGTGAACTAATCCTTTAAATTAAGTCTTATGTCACTTCAGAGTCCCTCTACTGGCGGTGTGAATGCAACCAGGAAAGTGGCCCTAGAAGCCACTATACTTCATTCTGTTTGTCATAATGCTTTCTTCAACCTAAAAAGCTAAATTATGTAATAAATTTTGATGTTCTGTAGTTGCTCAGTTAATAACAGACTGGCATAAGGCTGAAATCAATCACAGTTTGGCATCACACTGCCGTGTATTGGCCAAAGCATTTAAAGACTACTCGCATAAGTTGCTGAGAGAATACAAGAATCAACCTTCCTGGAGTAGCAGACACGATATCTGCTTGATTTTGTCTGCTGTGTGTTTTCTTTATAAATATGTCAACATAACTGACAAATGAAGAAGGTCACTAGAAGTTGAGAAGAGTGATACACAGCAAAATCTCCAGAGTTAAATCAACTCTGCTCAAAGTACATATGGTCCCTCTCTATATAGTGTTAAAGTAACACTGAAGCAGAGTTAAAGTTAATGAGATAATTAAGTGATTAATTAAGTGATGATTGAGCATTAGTGATGAACACCTGCTGTTAACAAGCAGAACCACAGAAGAGAAACACAAGAACTACAACTGACTCCCGGCCACAGCCTAAGATTAACTCAACTGAAGATAAAAGACATTAAATCTCTTTAAGATCTGATTAAACAACTCCACAAATAGCATATTATCTCATTAACTTTAACACTGCTTCAGTGTTATTTTAACTCTATGAGGAGAGGGACCATATGTTCTCTGAGCAGAGTTTATTTAACTCTGGGGTTTTTGCTATATTCGTAATACATTAGGTGTAAAGTTGTCGCAATAAATAAAACTACAGACCTACCATAAAGCACATCTAAAAACCAAACCCCTGAACATTAAAGGTTTTAAAAACATCATTTAAAAAGCTTGATATAGAGATCAAAGTGAAAAGACGCTTGGGAGGAATCCAGCCCACCAATACAACTGAATCTGTAAAGAAAAAAAAAAATACTACAACCTAACAATTTCTTACAGGCAAATTACTGAACTTTGAGTTTCAGAACTATTCTTTATCTGATTTTTTCTACACCTGAATGCCCTAAGTGAAAAAAGATTGACCTTTCCTGCCATCTATTGTATTTTTCACCATTACTAGTGAAATTAGTGAGAATAGTACATTCCTTAACAGTCTTCAAGGAGCATTTAGGCTTTCACTTTATTAGCAAGTTAAGGCTGCATCATGTACAATCACTGTCTTGGAAGAAAAAAAAAGTGCTTTAGATGTAAAAAGTTAAAGGTTGAATATATCAAGACCACTGGTGCATTTTATAGAGGTACATCGCAGTGATGTGATTTGATAAATGATGTGGCTGAGGTCTCTGGTGCTTTACTGTGCTCCTGTCAAAGGCAAAATAGTAGATAAGACCTTGTGATTCATCTGATGGCATTGCAGAGGATGTGGTGATCTGTAAGTAGGGGGTGAGGCACAAATCCATTCATGACTCACAATCCGTTGATGGTGTTTTCACTTGGAAACACCTGCTGAAAGTACCACACGCACGGATGGGAAAAGAGCTCACGCAGTTTGCGTTACTCAGCAAATGAAGAATGTTTGTTGAGGGCTGGTATAATAACTGGTGATGATAAAAAGTTTAACAGTAAACTGAGTGAACCTCGTTCCTATGTCACTACACCCTTTGTACACTTTTTGTACAATGCCTGTTATATTTTTGCTGTTTTGTTTAATTTAGTTTTTTTTAATTGTTCTGAAAAGCCTGAATATTATGTTTAATGGTAGGTTCTCTACAGTATGTGACAACTTACCCCATATAGAGTCACAACATGCCCCAGCAGAAGACAAAAGGTCAGCATGTCCTAAATGAATATTTTCCCCTGGGCAATAAGGTTGAACATGTTTACTGTAGCTAGAAATCAAGGTGTGTGTCTGAGAAATATATTTATTGGAAGGGAAAAGTGAAACCACTAGCCCTAGTTATGAATTAAAGGGTGTTCAGAATAAAACACTTTCTTTTCTGTTCCTTCAAGGCTAAAAACGAGCAGATTTTTCACTAAACCATGACTGTGCAGATTGGGCGATTGTTCAGTGTCACATCACGCGTGCGCTTCTGCACGTGCGCCGTGCGCGAGCAAAGTAAACAGTGATGGTTTCCATGCGCTACATGATTTATGTCAATAACTACGTAGTTTATCTCTCAGCTGGAGACAATTCCGCCTGCTTCCCCGACAATAGCGCCATTATTGTAGAGGGTCCGTCAAAATGCCAAAGCGATAAAAATGCGAGTCATTTGAATAACTTCAAATGTTATTTCTCAAAGACAGTTAAGAAAAACAAAGAACGCAATACATTTGACTAAAACGCGATCCTGGTAATCACACAGTGCCAAAGCTTTTGCAGACAGTTGAAATATAATACTACAAGGATTACTGAATGAAACCAAAAAAAAAAAGATAAAACAAAAAAGAAAAACAAGCTCTCATTGTTCAAGGCGAGTAATGAGATTTAGACTTGCGTGATCATTACACTAACAGGACGGGGGTCACATGGATGCCATATTATTATCTAATGGGCCATTTTACTCATCTAAATCCTAAATTATGAGGATGTACCAGAAGTTGGTCTTTTGGCTGGTTTTAAAGGAGTTTGGTCACTTTTGAGCTTGCCTAAAAGGGAATTAAGATAAATCAATTAATAGATGGTGATTTTTTTCTTTTCTTATCTAAGTTGTATGCAATATAGTTGCTGTAGCAATGTTTAGAAGCACATGTGATCAAGTTAAACTTGCTGGTTTTTAGAGGGGTTTTGCACTTTGCAATTTTTCCCCCTAAGTAGGGTAAAGTTGAGTTGAATCACACTTGAGCTCCGTTGTGAGGTTACTATATGAATGTGCAAATATGAGACAATCTCGCGTCTGTCTCTTTGGAGTGGACGTCTATTTGTATATATCAACAGCGCGACGATGTGAGCGTTTTCCCCAATCACCTTTGCCAAGTTAAAAGCAACAGCAAACTTTACGCCATATGAGAAGCCCATTTAAATGCCACGGATCAATGAATGAAAGTTTGAGCTGAGGCTGTGTAAGAGCGCCTGCTGTGATGTGATTGGGCTGAGCGGCGAGCTCGTGATGCTCGGGCACATATAAAGGGCGACCTGCGCTCCTGTCATGCACGCGGCTGGAAGAAGAAACTGCTGAAGAGATCAGCCGGACAGACAGAGCCTTCATGATACTGCCCACATCACACGCATTTCCTCAACGAAGTGGCCAAGAACACGCACCGCACACCGCGCAAGACCTAAAGGAAATCCTCTTTTATTGCCCTTCATAAAAGCCACAGTGTCATTTAGTGAGAGATGCCGCCAAGGACCGGACTTTTGCTGCTCGCCGTGCTCATCGCCTCCGCGTATGAACTGGATCAGAACGAATCCTACTCGCCCAGGAGAGCACGCTTCTCCCACAACAGCCCCTGTAAGTAGGAAGCGTTCTGGAATAATGTGCCGGTTGTGTGCTGACGCGCATGCATTGGGTTTGCTTGGTGTAGGCTAGATCATATGAGAGCTGTCATCTCTATGACGAGCTCTCATCCAATGCATCAATTGACCTGCTCTGTGACAGATGTATCAGCTAGGCTGAGTGAATATCATGTTCATCCTCTGACCTGCATACGAGGACTCATCATAGCTCATGATGAGCTTCTTTTGATGCATTGAGCGAGATGAATGAATGTGAATGATGATTCCGCCGTCGCTTTCAGCCTCAAAAGAAGGAGTTTCTACATTGGGGGGGAAATGCTAGAATTAAAAAAAAAAACTGTTAATTGGTTACCTTACCACATAACGTTTCAAGACAATAGCCTACTTTTACTGTAAAATTGTAAAATTAAAAGTAAAATCTATTAATTAGTCTGCCCTATAATTTAAAAGAATATGCATTTAACAAGGCAATAAATACACTTTTGTTTTGTTTTTTAAATGGTGTATCTTTTAATTAAAAAGTATTGCATTATACTATGTAGAGGGACAAAAATATAATACAATAAACATGTACCTTATAATGTACAGGAAAAAGAAAATACTATATTATATTAGATTGTTTTATGGCACAATGTATGAATCACCTTAAAATGAATGGAGATTAATGGCCAAATTCCCTGCATGCAACCCATCACATTTGTTTAGATTTCCCACTCCTTTAATCTGATTGGTCGAACATGTTACCAAGA
This sequence comes from Chanodichthys erythropterus, assembly GCF_024489055.1. Lineage (NCBI taxonomy): Eukaryota > Metazoa > Chordata > Actinopteri > Cypriniformes > Xenocyprididae > Chanodichthys > Chanodichthys erythropterus. Next base: position 35,451,321 of record NC_090229.1, read on the forward strand.
GTGCTGGTATTTTATATAACAGAACTGGTGCACTTCACTGTTTTGCTGAGTGGGTTGCAACATGCATTTGGCAAGTGGTTAAATTCTGTGTCAAGTGTTAATATTTACTTCTTATTTATAGAAAAGTAATAGCATCCTCATAATCATCCTGTGTACTGAATATAAGTATGGCTTTGTCATGCTGATATTCACTATTACAGCATTCTTGCTTGTGTGATAATTGGATTATATTCTGTGTTACTCTGATGGTGTTTTTGCATTTGTGTTGGGTGACGCTGGTTCTGTCTTAATGTTATTATTAGCCTCAGTTGCCATTTTTATGATCTTTAAGTCATCATGTGATCTTCCATTATGGTATTAGCACATTTTAAATTAGCTAAAAAATGTTGGTATTGACATTATATCATTTATATATCATTATATCCACAGCTAACAGGTTACTGTAAAACAAAATGTGTTTTTCATTTCTCACATCATATTGGACAGGTAGATTTATCAATGTACACTCTTAAAAATAAAGGCTCCAAAATGGGGGTTTTCACAGCAGAGGAACCATTTTTGGTCCCCCAAAGAACCTTTCAGTGAGCAGTTCTTAAAACGACCATGTTTTTCTTAGTGTGAAGAACATTTTAAACATCTAAGGAACCTTTTGTAGAATGGAAAGGTTCCATGGATATTAAAAGTTCCATGGAACTGTCAATGCCAATAAAGAACCTTTATTTTCTAACATGTAGGGCATTCAAGACCTGCACATTCCCGATATGGACAAAACCAAACTAGATTTGAAATTTCAAAGGCTTTGACATTTAAACCCTCTCATCCCAATTTAGCAAACATTACATACATTTGAAATCACTACAGTGCTTTCTAAATAGATATATATCATTGTTCCTTTCTTAAAGTGATAGTTCGCCTAAAAATGTAAGTTCTGTCGGTAACCAAACATTTGATGGGCCCCATTGACTTTCATAGTATCATGGAAGTCAATGGGGTCCATCAACTGTTTGGTTACCCATATTCTTCAAAATATCATGTTTGTAAGAACAACTTGAGGGTGAATAAAAGATGACAGAATTTTCTGTCACTTTAATGTAGGTTAATAATTTTCTGTGAAGATCCTTTATATAAAAGGCTTTCCCTGGTGAGGCCATTCTATCATGCTCCATGTTCTAGTTCTCATCAAATGAACCAGCTATCCAAGCTCTTCAGGTTTATTTGAAAATGACAGGTGTTTTAGAACATCCCACAGCAGGTGTAAAGATTACGCAGGTAGAGAATTGGAGGGTGGGCAGTTCGCTTACACTAGTAGGATGCTTTAAATGACACTGTGTGCACCTGAAAGGGCCCAAAATTATTACAGATGATGAATTGTTCTGACCTACTGCTCATTAGATTGACACTGAAGATCTGGTGTTAGTGTTACAAAAGGTTCTTGCTTTGTCATGAATGAAGTCAGTAATTCATATGCTGCAGAGAAAAGCTTGTCCAAGTGTCAAATAGCGGATCTGTGTGTGGTGCGGGACGCTCAGTTCCGTTCTGTCTCTGGTCAGGACGTGAAAACCTTTGTCAAACTCCACTTGGTATTTGCATAACTTCCTGTTGTACTTAGTTGCCAGGGAGACATGTACTGACTCAGTGCTTTTGAGACAAAGCGACAGTGGTGCACCAATAATTCCAAAAAAGCAAAATGAACAGTATATACTTTACAAAACATAACAAGAAGGGTATATTCCAAGAAAAGATTATTGCTAAAAAATGTTTTTTTTTTACATTTAATTTCTTCAAGCTGAAATTGCAGTATTCATTTTCCAAAGTTAGTTGATATGTTATTGAGACATTTTTATGGGGTTCATCCATTTACAACTGCAATTTATTTCTCATTATCTTAAAGGGATCGTTCACCCAAAAATGAAAATTTAATTTAATTCAAAATTTATTTACTCATCCTCAGGCCATCCAAGATGTAGGTGACTTTTTTTTCTTCAGTGGAAGAGTAAAGCAGATTTTTAGCTGAAACCATGGTCTTCGGTGATTCATATAATGGATGTCAATGGGTGCTGTCACTTTGAGATTCAAAACAACATATGCAGACAAAACAAAATGAATACCCACGGCTCCTGGTGATGCATTGAGGTCTCAAGAAGTGAACTGATCAGTATATGCGAGAAACTGAACATTGTTTACAATATTTTTACCTGTAATCCACAGCCTCGACAAACGGTCCTCCTGAGCATGTTCACGACACTCTGGAGTACTAGCTTCCTGTCGCATAATGACGTATGTGTGGGAGTGACCTCGTGTGAGCTACGCTGTTTGTTTACTACAGAGAGGGCGGACACATATGTTCAATTGTTTATCAAAGAGGTACTTGTGCTTATCCTGGATGATGCAACCTATATAAAAAAATTAAGATTATGTTCACTTGCGCAGTCTCAGTCGGGTATATATGGCTGTCTTCGACTAAAGATTTTTCTGCTCGACTAGTAGTCATTAATTTTAAGCATTTAGTTGATTAATCACATGTTTAATAATATATATAAATTATAATAAAGAACCTTTAATGCGTACATAGCTTAATCAGTGCTCAAGCGCACGCATAAAGTTTGCCACAGAGCACCGGCAGAATTGATTAATTGATAAACTAGTGTTTTTGGCTGCAGTTATGAAGTTGACTATGCTGACTCTTCATCTCCGCAGTAGTGCAGGCACCTTTGGATTACATAAACTGAGAATATTTGTTTTCCATTTGAATAGGTTCATATAAAAGTAGACATTTCACTTTCTATTCGGTTGTTTAATCTAACGTCACGCGGCAGCGCTTCCGAGTCCAAACGCTCTATCTCACCCCCGCATGCTAATATACACAAACACAATTTGGTGTAATACTACAAAAAATATATAATCATAACCTTTATCTCCATACCAAAATTCCAGATGGCCAGACAGTGATTCATCTTTTATAAATCATTAAAATATTAATGTCTGTGACGCTGTGAGCACGGAGACTGTAAGTATTTAAAATGTTTAACTTTTTAAAATGTTTTATGTTTAATATTAATAAATGGCGCTCATAAATGGCTGTTGATGGCATTCTCAAGTGAAACAAGTTGAGGCTTGGACCCAGAAACAGCGTTCCTTACGTTACGACTTGAGCGGATAGATATAATTTCATGTTTGTGAGGCAAGTTTACATGGAGTTTTGGTTCTTTTCTTTTTTTGGTGCACTCAAGTTCACAAGTTCACGGTAGAAAGCGCACCTTGTTTGCTTTCATTATTTTACAAAAGCACAACATTTTGTTGTTGTTGAGCGAGCACACAAATAAAAGTACTCTTCACAGATTCAAAATATGTATTACTCTTATCTGTATGACCAAATATGACGTAAGTATTTTAAGTGCAAGTGATCGCACCGGCGCCTCCGTGTTAGCTGTCGTGCAGTAAGCGTGCTACTATTCAGCTTTCAAACTCTGCACAAACACTTGAATAGCCCACATTTCTCTAGGTTAACGTTAAAGCGAGCGGCCATGTAAAGTTATTTTGCTATATAGAAAAGTTGCTGCTATTTTATATATATATATATATATATATATATATATATATATATATATATATATATATATATATATATATATATATGTGTATGTATATATATAGGTGTATGTATATATATATATGTATGTATATATATATATGTATGTATATATATATATGTATGTATATATATATATGTATGTATGTATATATATATATATGTATGTATATATATATATGTATGTATATATATATATATATATGTATGTATGTATATATATATATGTATGTATATATATATATATATATATATATATGTATATATATATGTATATAATAGCTATATTTTGAGGTCGATGAATGACAGGCCAGCGTTTGGATGTCCAGCTGTTGATGATCTGTCCGTCACAGACTGTGTGACTTTGCCACTTCCTTTGGATAGTTTTTTTCCTGCAACTAAGTGAATAATAACACTTTGGTTGACTAAGCCTCTTCTCGTCAACTAACGGTTAGTCGGCTATTAGGGAGCAGCCCTAGTTTGAGCTCATACGTCATTATGCGTCAGGAAGCTTGTGCTCCAGATTGTTGTGAAGTCGCACTTAGGACAATTTTCCAAAGGCAAAATGTTGTAAATAATGTTCAGTTTATTGCATCGTTTCACTTCTTAAGATCTCATTGTATCATCAGGAGCCACGTGTATTAATTTTGTTTTGTCTGCATATGTTTTTTTTTTAATCTCAAAGTGATGGCACCCATCAACTTCTATTATATGAATCACAGAGGAGCACGGTTTCAGCTAGAAATCATCTATATTGTTCTTTTGGAGAAGAAAAAAAAAGTCACTTGCATCATGGATGGACTGAGGGTGAGTAAATTAGCAGCAAATTTTCATTTCTGGGTGAACTATCCCTTTAAGGCTCTGCAGTGTCAGTGCCCTCATTTGTTGTACATTGATGAGCCACCTATGGAATCTTTAAATAGTGAAAAAAAAGTCCAGTCATAAATGAATGAACTCTGCTTGACATATTAAAACAATTGCAGTGCCGCCTCCAAATCTTTGAGGTACAGCTGAGTCATGCATTGGAGTCTGGTGTGAAACACTGACACTCAGGGGCCACAAGTTCAAGTCAGGGTCATGCGCTCTGCAAGTTGAAATCTGAACAGGTAGCTATGCAAGTGTAGAAAATGAATTATTCATTCCAACAATTCACCCTATTAGTCTGTGTGTGTAATATCACCTGTCAAGAACAGTATATAGGGGCTCTGATAACTTACCCAGTTGAGGTTTTACAGCACTTGATGATACATGACTGAGTAAGAGAGAAAGCAAACACAAGACTGTGCATTGTCTATTGATGTGTTTTCTTGGATCTCAAATGAGTCCTGACCTGTCAGGGCCCATCGCAGTACCCTCAAAATGATCAGAGTGAGTCGGCCAAGCTGTGTTCAAGTTTCATTAGTCACAATATGTCTAATCATCATGCCTGTTTTCCCACTGCAATACAATAAGTGCTCTATGAAAGCATCAAATGCAATATCAGACCCATATTTTACGTCTCTTCTCAGCCATGAGCAGTATAAAAAGGGACAACCCCTTAACTGTGTGGCCCAATTCATCCGTAACTCTACTTTCCCCTGTAAGGTTACTGATGACGTCTAGAGGAGTGTCCGATGATACAGAAAAGGCCCTCTTATAATGCAATAACAGTAGCAAAATCAGAGTAATTTCATTTGTTTTCCCTGGGAGACGCAGTGTAATTTGGCTTCATCATACATTTAAATGAAAAAATACCTTTGTCGAAAAAATACACTGTAAAGAGAATACTTATTACAGAAATAATGTACTTTAAAATGATATGACTGAATGTAATGCTTTTAGACATTTTATTGTATGTTATTTGCAATTAAATGAAAATGTATTATAGTTTAAACTTTGGCTATATATCTGTGTGTTGGCAGTGTGTGTGCACAACCACCCTATAATGATAAAAATCCAACCACTCTTTTTTTTTTTAATCCCTGTAAATCATAAGCAGTGTCTCAGAGCAAGCCGTTTCCAAATCCCTGGCAGTGTGACGTCACATTAGCCACATGCCCCGCCCACGAATGTTGACAGACACTGCCGTTTTAACATAGAACCGCCCTGAGGGAGATCACAGCCAGTTGTACAGTATGCCATCGCTGCACTGACGAGAACGTCTCCCAAGCGTTTTATGTGTTCTGTAGCTGGATGGATTAATCCACAGAGCTCTCTCCATTTATTCCCTAAATCTGAGCCGCTGAAGATGAGGTAGATTCATTTAGTTTTTTTTCCCTCAATTCTACCGAAATTAATTTATGTCTGCGTGAATCATTTCACACCAGACTACTTTGTGAACGAATATCAATACAAAGGGACAATACAAAACAGAGGTTGTGCTAAAAAGTTGTTACTCAAGGATAGATCAGTAAACTGTTCATGATCCAGATTACAGCCTCCAGAGTGATACTGGATACGGCAGTAATGAAGGTGAGAGCACTTTATTACAGTTCATCGGAGTTGATTTACAGATATAAAGTTTACCAGTTTATTAAACACCACCCGAAAAGGCATAAGGTCTGTATATATTTGTTTACTGTTAGTTGTAACAAGTATTTCTGTGTACTTCGCTGTGTATGTTGATGATAATGCAAGGGAGAGAGAGAGAGTTTATGGATAATATTTTAATGCACACATGCACTGTGTTTTATTAAGCTCTTACAGTGATTTTCTAGAGTGAAAACAGACGCTTCATATTTTGTGTGAAGTACAATAAACATCATAAAACACTTCTGTAAAGTTTTGGAGATCATTCGGATGGGGTCTGGTAAACAGGCTTGTACTAATATAGTGGAAGAAGACTTAGAATATAAGTTATAACCGTAATTTAACTAAACTATACCTGTTCTATCTGTTTCTGACATTATAGTGCGTCCTGACTGACTCCTGACACTGGAGAATCAGCTCTTGAAGCTCTGCCCTCTTAGGTCAGGGACACACACTGAAACGGCGTGTTTTTGCTCAACCGCAAAAAGTGGCAATTTTAACATGCTATAAAAAATTATCTGTGGTATTTTGAGCTAAAACTTCACATACACACTCTGGGGACATCAGGGACTTATTTTACATTTTGTAAAATGGGGAATAATAGGTCCCCTTTAAGAGTGTTTTTTTGATCCTAAAATATATTTTATTGTGATTTCTATTGAAATTATATATTTTTAATGTGCTTTAGTATGTTAGTCATTATGTTAATCAACAAAATAAGTGTGCCTCTTTAAAGCACAAAAATGAGTATTAAAGGATTAGTCCACTTTTAAATAAACTTTTCCTGATAATTTATTCACCCCCATGTCATCCAAGATGTCCATGTCTTTCTTTCTTCAGTCGAAAAGAAATTAAAGTTTTTGATGAAAACATTCTAGGATTATTCTCCTTATAGTAGACTTCAATGGGCACCAAACAGTTGAAGGTCATGATTAGTTTCACTGCAGCTTCAAATTGTTCTACATGATCCCAGATGATAAATAAGGGTCTTATCTAGTGAAACCATCGCTCATTTTCTGAAAAAATTGAAAATTATATAAGTTTTAACCTTAAATGCTCATCTTGAACTAGCTCTCTCTTGTTCTCCTCTATTAGAATTCCAGCAGTGTAGACACTGCTAAACGTAATACTGCCCTTCACAGGCCAAAGTTTGAACTAATTGTTATATACTATTGAACTAGAATATTGCATATAAAAATTAGTTCAAACTTTGACCTGTGGAGGGCAGTAATACACTTAGCAGTGTCTACACTGCTGGAATTCAAATAGAGGAGAAGAAGAGAGAGCTAGTTCAAGATGAGCATGTCTGGTTAAAACTTGTATAATTTAAAAAAAATTTTTACAGAAAATGAGCGATGGTTTAAATAAGACCCCTATTTCTCATCTGGGATCATGTTGAACAATTTGAAGCTGCAGTGACACTAATTTTGACCTTCAACTGTTTGGTGCCCATTGAAGTCCACTATAAGGAGAATAATCCTGGAATGTTTTCATCAAAAACTTTAATTTCTTTTTCGACTGAAGAAAGAAAGACATGGACATCTTGGATGACATGGGGGTGAATAAATTATCAGGAAAAGTTTATTTAAAAGTGGACTAATCCTTTAAAACAATGATTAAAATGTACTATAAGGTAAAACCTTTTCATTTGGCATGATTACAAAGTGTACTTAAGTGTGTTAAGAAACAGTCATGAAAGGGAACTCTCTTTAAGTACATTTAAGTGGCCTTTTAATACAGTAATATAATATTTTCTGCAAGTACACATTTAAATATATATATATATATATAGGCTATACTTGTAGGATTTGAAGTAAACTATAAGTGCGCAACTAAGCATACTTCTTTTTCACAAGGGTAAGTAGTCTAAAAGCACACCAAATGCTCAGACATGGGTCAGCAAGACTCCTCAGGTTAGATCACATGAGTTTGTGAACACCATGGTACAAATTTGCTCTGAAGCAGAACAACTTATAGTCATGTATTCACAAGGAAAACTGTTCTATTGATAAGAGAGGCCAGTCATGGAAGCATTTCACCATCACTTGACCCAGCGCTAACAGCGAGTGTGAGAAAGTGATACAATTTGTATTCATATTAAAACGAAGATGTTTATCATTTTTATGACTCTGTCATAGCTCTGGAAAGTTTTCAGTTGTGTTTCATTGAAGTTTCAACTTTGTCTTTGATGCTTCTTCTTAAATTCCTTTGGAAGACTGAAAATAGAAACAAAACAGTGACAATATTGATGTGAATGTGAACCTGCACAGATCAGATCATTTAGTTTTGGAAGAATTTGATGAGAGGTGTTTGAGCTCATATTGAGATCTCTGACTTTAGTACCTTGGTATCTGCTGAGCATGGTTTGAGATGTTGTGAACTTTAGATGAGATGTGTGGGATCCCTGCTGAAAAAAGCTATTTGCTATCTTTAGCTAGTCTCCCAGATTCGTTTGGACAGTTTTTCAACTGGTCAGAGTGAGAGACCAACTGGACATCCAGTTAAACCAGCTAAACACCAGCGTGGCCAGGCCGGGAGACTGTATATGAGAAATTATTGAGTTTTAGCCATTACGTTGTCTGTAAAACACAAAAAAGGTTAGCAAGTGATTTTCACACTAAACTAATGATAATGTGCATAATGCCAGTCTATGGTCTTCATTGGCTGCATGCAAACAACATCTACTTTAACCCGCCAGAAATTCAGATATGGTAATAGGTGTTTTATTTGTGACACACGCTGTAAATTCGCATCATGTGAAGACGTGCGACCAGTAGAAGATCGATTCGTCACCTCTTAACTGATATTTTTGCAGTAAAGTCGAGTAGGTTCTATATTTTTATATTTTGAATGTATTGCTTTAAGTTATATGTTGAATTCATGTTTATAAAAAAGATGCTGTAGACCGCAATGTCATATCATGACCGTTACAGCATCCGAAGAAATTTTGCACGTTCAAAGTCTAGTGTGACCGCAGAGGAGGCTCTCAGAAAGGAGGGGTTTAGAGAGACCGGATTATTTATCAACCTGTTTCAGACACTGTGAGAAAAGAGGTGATGCAGCAATGTATACTATGAGAAAATTAACGTTTTTGACCATGGATCTCATAAACTCACTGTAGGAGACCTCCAAAACAAAATTATGAACACTTAAAGGGTTAGTCCACTTTTAAATAAACTTTTCCTGATAATTTACTCACCCTCATGTCATCCAAGATGTTCATGTCTTTCTTTTGTCAGTTGAAAAGAAATTAAGGTTTTTGATGAAAACATTCCAGGATTTTTCTCCTTATAGTGGACTTCAATGGCCTCCAGACAGTTGAAGGTCCAAATGACAGTTTCAGTGCAGCTTCAAAGCAGTGGCGGCTACTGGTCTGTCAGAGAGGGGAAGCTCATTTTCGGCCTACATCATAAAATTGTCTATTTATTTAAAAGTAAATTCTGCCCTACGTTCCTTTTCAAGAAAATGGTCTGTGACCCTGTCGTACCAACTAGGAGTCTTTTCAAGTGACTTGACCAGTGTCCTCTCAATGGCCAGCAGTACATTTTATTTGTCACAGCACTTCCAGTCAGCCAGCTAACTTTGTCATACCAGGAGAGCTGAAAAGACCTGTTATTTTCCCCTATCTTTTGCACTGAATCAATCTTAGGTGTTGATCTGCCCTGCTGTTTAATTCTAAGTTTTTCCTCGTAAGGAACACTTTCAAATGGCTTCGCCAAAATCAGGTCGACAATATTAGCTGCCATCGTGCGCAGTTTCACCCACGACGCTAGCCTAGCCTACTAACGTTATATGAATGAATGAACGATCTAAAAAAAAAAATTAAACTCTGTAAAACTGAAACAAGGAATGTGGTGTATAATTGTGTGAAATGTACGATGAAAATCAAGCAATTTCGCCAAGCAAATATCAAAGAAATAGGTTGCAGCAGTTTTTATTTCGACTGAACTTGAGAAATCCGCGATGGGACTGAGCGCGAATAGCTTCAGTGATTCCTTATAGTACAGAATCGCTGTCAGTCAAAAGGAGATGCAGTCTTTCGACAGACCCTCCAATCATCACGCAGAAGCTCGGCGTCCGGGCCAGCCCACTCCCCATTCACCCCCAGAGATGCTGAGCGTCCGTGGGCGGGACATAATCGCAGCGTTTATCCAATGACCGTCTAGTTTCGAAGCGCTGAAAAAAACCGTTCAAAGCAGCCCCATTGAAGTCAATGGACGCTGGGCTTCAATAGGGAAATGCACTGTGACGCTGCGGGAATGTATGAGAAGGAAATCGAGTCAGCCGACCTGCCAGGGCCGTCGGCAGAACATATAGAATGGGGGGGCATTCGGTTTCCATAGGGGGGCACACATTTTTATAATCTGATAAACAGACGTTCGCCAAAATAATAATGTCCCGTATTTATTATTAATGAAATAGACTTCTATAATGAAATAAAGTTCTATATTACCACAAAAACACAAGATATTCGATCCTAATTAAACTACACCAAAAACGAAACCCCTTTGCATTATGGCAATATAATTTGCAAACACGAGACACAAAAGCTTTTCAATTCCTCGAACAGCACAATAATAAAAATGATACATACCAAAACAGCAATAAATAGGCTAGCCTACATCTATAGCATATTTAAGTGTAACTAAGACTTTTGAGTGCACTCACCATTAAAATAGTTGAAGGCGGCAGGTCTCCGAGTGATAGTCATTAATAAATACGGCCTAATTATGTTTCGAGTTCCGTTTTGTGTAATAATGCGTTAAATATGAATTTTATGCCAAGGCGGAGGGTGAACCAACTCCAGGGTAAGGAGATGCGATTTCCATTTAAAAACATATTTAAACAGATTTCCTCGAAATAGCTTTAACTTGTCACAGCACAACCTACATATCCCAACATAAACACTGCTGATAAATTATTATTTGTTAATAAAGTGTTTACGTTCACAAACCACTGTTAATTTTAACAGATTACGCACACGGAATTTGGCAGAGAGTGCGCAAAAGGCGCTCTCTTTATAATCAGTAAAAAATCTCGCTCATCTTAGTTCATTGCGATCTCAAGAAGTTCTGTAACAATGAATTAAACTGACTGCATAATTACATAACAATTTACATAATTTTTTGTTAACCAAAATCTGTTGATTTCTGGAACGCAATGACAAGTCAGAGGTGTTTAAGTTAGCACTGAACAAAAACTCGTTTTGAGCGGCGAGTGGATTTTGAGTTGTAGACGCTGGCAAATATTCCCTCATTATAATTCGTTCTAGAAATCAACAGATTTGTTCGTGATTAGCTACAGTGCTCAACACTCCAACGTTCTAAAGTATTGTGGTTCTTCAGAGCGCAAACACAGAGGCGCACTGGATCATTTGCCAAATATGTTTCGCCAATATGCTAATATTAACTGATCCTAGACCAGTAGTTATGTGCAGTTTTTCCCTCTACAAGTAATCAGAAGCAGCAGCAGGTAGGCAGTGGTTTGAGTGAGAAAATAGTCTCAAGTCCATCGCCGAACCACACACACTCCGCCTAATTTCTATTTCATATTTCTGAAGACAATGTGTTATTTAAAGTCACCGTTGTAGAGAGAGTTTTCCTATGAGCTAAATGCTGCTGAAGACATTTCGTTCTGGAATATGTAAATAGCCAGATCCACAAATAAGGTTTTTGCTCTCAATCGGAAGTTTGCTGGATGACTATTAGGGGGGCACGTTGTGTCATCTGGGGGGGCACTGCCCCCTAATGCCCCCCCTTGGCGACGGGCCTGCGACCTGCTATATGTAACTGATTCTGAACGAACTCGTCTTTGAGATGAACGTTTTCTAACGCATTTTTAGTCAATAAAATGTTAATACAATAGTACATATTTGACCATTAATTTTGTGACATTATAAGGGAAGCCGAGCTTCCCTTGCAGTCTTAAAGAAATCGCCACTGCTTCAAAGGGCTTTAAACAATACCAGACGAGGAATAAGTGTATTATCTAGAGAAACCATCGGTTTCCCTATTCTACTTACGGAATGAACGTAGCACCAGTTTTGTTTTTTCCGTAAGTAGAATAGGAAAGGCGTAGGACATACAGCATAAGCGTTTTCAAGAATGCAGAAAACGGAAGAATGCTCAAGGTGATAATTTGTGTTTATAAAGCATATACAGTTGTATTTTTTTTTTAAATGACTGATCGTTTCTCTAGATAAGACCCTTATTCCTCGTCTGGTATTGTTTAAAGCCCTTTGAAGCTGCACTGAAACTATAATTTGGACCTTCAACCGTCTGGAGGCCTTTGAAGTCCACTATATGGAAAAAAAAAATCCTACAATGTTTTCATCAAAAACCTTAATTTCTTTTCGACTGAAGAAAGAAAGACATGAACATCTTGGATGACATGGGGGTGAGTAAATTATCAGGAAAAGTTTATTTAAAAGTGGACTAATCCTTTAAAGGAATAGTTCACCCGAAAATGAAAATTATCCCATAATTTTCTCACCCTTAAGCCATCCCATGTGACTATCTTCTTTCAGCTGAACACAACTGGAGTTATATTAAATAATATACTGGCTCTTCCCAACTTTGTAATGGCAATGAATAGTGAATGAATAGAAGAATAGAGTTTTTGAAGCTCCAAAAAACACATCCATCCATCATAAATGTAATCCGTATGACTCCAGTGAGTTAATAAATGCCTTCAGAAGTGAAGTGATAGGTTTTGTAAGAAAAATATCCATATTTAAAACTTTGTAACCCAATGTAGGTCGTAGCTCCTCTTCTATTATATCGAATTGTGGTGATCAACATAATGCCAGAAGTGCTGTCAATTGAGTTTAACTTGTATTGAACCCATAATATTCTATTAATGTGCACACTGAGCAAATGGCCTTAACAGAATGTACATCTGAGATCTTGCCCTAACCTGCTCCTATGGACAATAGACATATTCATTGCATGACATTTGGGGGGTTTCTGGTTATTTCAGAAGTCTGCCTTTTGCCAGGAGCATTGACACAGCAACACACAGCCTATTTTTCCTTCAGATACAGTAAAGTGAGTGTGCAGTAACACCAGTCCCTCTGACACAAACACCCTTGAGGTTTTTTCTCGGCATGGCATGGGATCCCAGCCCTGCAGGCTACGAGTTTGTGTGGCAAAACGTTTATAGTCTTTGGCGCGGAACTGTTGTAGGTGGTGGTTTTGGCCCTCTTACTAACCCCGCTGAACATTATTGTCTTGTCACATGTAACGGTAATGGAAACAATGGGTCTTGTGCCAAAAGAGACAGTTAGCAGAACCCAATAGAGAGTGGTACACATGCCCTACACTCCTCTCTCTCACTCCCTGACGACGAGGGCAAACATAGGGCACAGAACGCCCAGACTACCACAAGAACCCCTCAAGGCCTGCTGTGGGTATTCTTCATTCATTGGGTCACAATTCCAAGAACAGAAAAATAGCTGGAATACCCATAAAATTTATGGCAGAGAGTGGAGTGGAGTAATGACGCCAATGCTTGGCTCAGTTATTATACATTTCAGGGTGTCAAGTGGCTAGTCAAGATTGTTGTTATTTGTCATTTTAAGACGAAATTTGGCTTGATATCAGAACTGAATGGAAACTCTCACCAAGTCACACATAAAATCCTAGTACTCATGGAGCGTTCCCGTTTGTTCTACAGTTCCCCCAGATTGGATGGTATTTAAACATCCCGTAGGCTGGATGGTGATAATGAGAATGTGTCCCCTTAAAAATGATCCCATGTTCACTTGTAAGCAAGGTGAGGAATTAATTATCTTGCCTAAATGGTTTTACAAGTTCATTGGTACTACACACAATGTGTTTCTCCTTAAATCTTTTCCCATGAGAATATGTTCTAGCATTAACTGCCCCATACCTCCACAATGGGAGTCCAAACTGTCTCCAAAGACTGCTCCCTCAACGACCCTAAATTCTCCAGGTTCTTTGACGATGTACAAGCTGAACTGTCCATGTAATAGAAGGAAGTTCGTTTATTTCATTGACTGAACAGAGAATCACTCAATCCAATAGATAGATAGATAGATAGATGACATGTAAGTGCAAAGTTACAGTCAACAGAATGTCTAATGCTCTAAAGGGGACCATCAAAATAAAGTGTTACCGAATGCTTTTAGGTTCTTGTAATGTTCTTGTAAAATATAACTGTGATTTTCTTCTTGCAGCGGATGTGGCACGCTGCTTGAACAGTGCACTCCAGGTGGGCTGCGGTGCCTTCGCCTGTCTCGAAAACTCAACCTGTGACACAGATGGCATGCATGACATCTGCAGGTCCTTTCTCTACAGTGCTGCTAAATTCGACACTCAGGTATGTAATTCATGCCAAAGTACAATAGAATATCAGTTCATCAATGGAAACACAATATCCTTTTATTGTCAAAGACGCCTATTGAATGAATCCTGTCAAATGAATGCAGCTGAATTCCACTGAGATGGGACTGAACTCTGAAAGGCCTGATGGGAGATATTATTTTCAAAAGTTCTTATCACAGAGTGAATTATAATGCCATTCTTAATTGATTAATCTTATATATAATATATATGTCACACTAAATGTTGTCCAAAGGCCAAAGTATACTTCACTTTTTTACGCGTATGTGAGGGTCAGCGTACAGTGCGTCATCTGAATAGTATGTGCACTGCCGCATTTTTTAACTGCACGCACTTTGTATTCGCATTTAATTTTTTGCAGTTATTACTTTAGCGACAAGGTGGCACCCATGCCCTGGGGGTGTCGATTAACAAGGTATTCGAAGAAAAACTGCATAAACAGAACAAAACTGTGTGGTGAGAAATCGAGTCCCCCCAGGAATCAGGTCTCCTTTAGGACCCCAAATGTGATCCCATTGGTTTAACAAACTTTTAATGGGTAGTATTTTTAGGGCCTGAATACAATTCCTGCAAAATCATGTTATCACGGTAGACATCGTGATAACAACTTTTGATCATTACCGCCTGGGTCCTAAAGGAGAACCGATTCCTGGAGGGGGGACTCAATTTCTCACAACACCGTAACGCATGCAAGCTACAGCAACATTGGAGGCCTACACAGACGAGAGATTGTGTGAAGAGGTTAGAAAGTACCCTCATATGTACAACTCTAGCATGAAAGAATACAAAGATGTTTATATGGGATGTAACTCATAGAGGTATTGTAATTTGGCGCAATGCATGTGCGTCGAACGCCTGTGTATGTGTATGAGTCAAGTGAAATATACTTTGCAAGGCTGTGTGTTTGACTGTGTGCGAACTCTAGCGTACGCCTAAAAAAAAAAAAAAAGAAGAATACTTTCTGCCTTAGTTTGTCGCCCACCTCAAGCAAAGTTCTTATTACTAAGTTACTTTACGAATTGATTCATCAAAAAGAACTGGTTCAAAAAAATGACTTGTTTGAGAATCATTACTACTTTTTACTGGTTCCACTTTATTAAAACTAAAACCTCTCCTGTTTCATGAGATGGATTGGAGTCAAGAGATCAGGCCTGTGCTTGACATGTGGTTTCCTGTTCATTTTGCAGGGAAAGGCTTTTGTGAAAGAAAGCTTGAAGTGCATCGCCAATGGCATCACTTCTAAGATCTTTCTAACAGTCAGACGGTGTTCAACCTTCCAGAGGATGATATTGGAGGTTCAGGAGGAGTGTTACAGCAAGTTGGACATTTGTACAGTGGCCAAATCAAACCCAGAAGCCATTGCAGAGGTGGCTCAGCTACCCAGCCACATTCCCAACAGGTAAGACTCTTGAACGGAATGAAAAGTTTCCATCTTATGGTATATTCAAAAACACAGAAAGGGTTTCAGGATTGTTGACCTTACCATTATGCTAAATTAAAGAATCAGTTAGGTGGATTCCCTTGTGGAAAATATGTACCCTTATTTATATCGAATGTGCACTTGTAGTGTACTTCAAATCTTAAAAGTAGTTTATTACACAAGTTAATAGATTTTAGATGTACTAAATTGCAACTTCATCATTACAAATGCATAATTACAAATATATTTAAGTACATGACATATAAGTTTCAATAGAAATGACATTAAGGCATATTTTAGTTTACCATAGATGCTTGTCAGTACATTCAGCAGTACACTTTAACCATATTTTAAATGCAACAGAATAATGAAATTACAAATAAGGTTGTACTTTTGTACTAATTAAGTGGTAAAATGCAATTAAGTATAACATGCAGTTAAGTGTCTGGAAACATTACATTCAGTTTGCACTCATGTATATTCTTGTAGAGTATATTATTTCTGTAATTGCTTATTTTAAAAACTATGCTACTATTTACTTGTTTTTCACAAGGATTATTGACCAAGACCCAACTGAGCTGCTTGTGTACAATTTAGCAGTGGTGGACTGTAACATATAAAGTTTTGTCATGATACAGTCCGACATCAATTCTCTTACCCAGAGATACAATATTTGCTAATACTTCAAAACATGCCACTATAATATTGATCAATATTATGATATTATGTGCCTATTTTACACAACCAATTAACTTACATATGCAACCAAAATATATAACATGAACATTTAACTGAAATTTGCAAATCCAAAATACTTATACATCCATGACTTGAGTCCAGCAGTAGAGAATATGTTGTCTGTGTTCATTTTTTGATGATTTTTTTGATTGTGTTGAACAGTCAGCAGAGATTGCTTGCAGATATGGCTAACATGAGAGAGTCAAATTAAAGGTGCAACTTCAAAATATATATCGATTTCTTTTAATTCGAAGAAGAAAACAAGAAAGATTTGCTCACAAATCAGACACAAAAGGCATCTGAGAAAGTTTGTCTCTACACTAGAGCAATATGTAGCCAATTAAATATTTTAGAGCAGAGCTAAACTATTCATTATAGAAATTTCCCTGACTTGTCCATGACTTCTAAGATTTTATTAATTTCCATGATCTTTCCAGGTCAGAAAAACACAAATTCCCTGATTTTTTTCCAGGTTTCCTTGACTGTGGGAACCTTCATCCTCACAGTAGCTGGGTTCCCATTGAAAATTCGGATAAAGAAAACACATTCAGAAAGGTCACATGATCAGAACATTTGCCATCTCTCAGTATAGCAGTGGCTTTTATGTTTCATTTAGTGTCTTTTTTTAGTGCTGTTAAATCGATTAATCGTGATTAATCACATCTAACATAAAAGTTCATACACACACATATATATTTTCAAACTTTTATGTTAGATGCAATTAATCACGATTAATCGATGAGACAGAACTACTTTTTTTATTATTAGAGTATATTTTTTAGTTTACGCGCCTTGTTTCGGATTTTTGAAGGCACAGTGAGTTTTTGGGTTTTTTTTAGATCAAGATAATGCGAAATATTGTGTTTCCATAAACTAGGTTATGTGCATTATCTTGTGTGTCATTAAACCTGGATAGTCTCCATTACCAAATGCAGAAAATAAGAAAACCCACTTCAGTCTATGATTACATTTTTATGTGAATTTTGAGCATCAAGTTTTCCATTGCACAAAATTTGCATAAAAATAGGAATAGTGCAAACTCCGCAAGTGTCTAATGTGACGTAGACTGTAATCTATCATAAGCTTGCTATAAATATTGTCAACTGATTTTGTGGCAGCAGCCAATATTTAAAAGAAAATAATAATTTGTGTGTCGTTCGAAAATGACTCTTACACATTCTTTCGTTTCAGATTCCCAGCATCCTCTCTAGCTTTCAAATCTTGCTTAACCCACTAATTTGTTGACGCACTGGCTCAGCGTGAATTTTCTCTGTCTCGCCGCAGGTTTTATGGGAAACTACTGCAGAGTTTGATGGAGTGTGACGATGAGACGGTGGACCTGGTGAGGGCAAATCTGTTGACCCGATTAGGGCCCGAGATCACCATGCTCTTCCAACTACTGCAGAACAAGCCGTGTCCGTCTGCTGCAGTACCTACTGGAATGGAGACTCGTGGTGGGTGGCGGTGGTCTGTCAGTCCCCATGGATACAAGAACCAGCCAAATCTACGCAACAGAGATGCCTCGAATCTCTTTGGCAAGAAACGCAACATTGGTGACAGCTCTTAACTTCAGACCAATTTGCCAGTCCAAACTTAGCCATCGAGCACACATACACAAACGCAAAGTGAAAACACACACACGCACACACACACACACACACAAAAGAAAGCAAGACAAAACAGTGGTTTATTTTCTGAGGCTATACAGGGACACATTCCTTCTCAACTGGAAAAAGGCATGCACCAGTGCGAAAACATCTCGAATGTCAAATTCTCTGTTTATCACTTCATACTCGACGGAAAGAGTTTCACGCGTTATCGGAAATCGGCCGGGTTTACAGACCGATCCGTGAGTAGGTCAAGTCAAGGTCGTCGTGAAACCCAGCGGGAGTCATTGAAAATAATAATAAAAAAAAAAACAACAAAACAATAAATAGCCATTTGTATATGAAATATATCTTACAGAGATTACAGCAAAGAAAATGTATCTGTATATAAACTGAATCTAGCGTTGATGTGAAATAGTTGGCATGTGTTATAGAAATAAGAGTGTACTATTTATTTATTAACAGATATTTTACTACTACTTTAGCTGTTAATCTCAAATTGCCACTAGCCTTTTTGTGAAACTCTCCCATTTGGCGAGAGCTATCTTTAAAGATCTATGTGCAGGAATTCATTAAAATACCAAAAAACTGAAGTTCACTTCAAACGCCGTAAATCATAAGCATCGAGCACAGCAACAGTAGATGTCAGCGATCCACACTGGACGACCAATCGTTATTTATAAAAAAGGGAGAGAAAACTTCTCTTCACATTCCTTCGGCTTCGTTCTGTAGACCTACAGGAGCTTTTTTTCCACTGTTCGAAAACATTTTCTTGACTCTTGGATCGTCTCTCTACTTATGATCTGTTCAAGTAGTGCAGTACAAATAAACTCTGAGAGGAAATTCAGTTCGAAGCCCTGAGAACATTGTTAGCGCTACGTCTAAACACATATTTTGGCCAACTCATTGGAGAGATGAACAAATTACTCCCTGGTGAATATGACACGCAGAAGTGAGTTCAAGCACGCTGTTCCCAGCATTGCTGAGACGACAAAAAAACCCATAAAAAAAAAAAACGAAATGTCTATTTAAAAACTTATTAATTGACTTATTAATATTTATTTTCTTACTGTATTATTTAAATGTTTATTTTATTACATTTCTGTGGGCAATATTAGTTCATTCAGCAAGCATCGGTTTACAGATATTGTGCTCTTTAATTGCTTAGGCATCCGTTTTTGGGAGCTATTTTAAATTTATTTAATCGATCACTTTATTTAGTCATTCTGAGTTGACTGTAAAAGACCCATGTAATGACTCTGTGCTGGTCATGGGGGAACACGCTGGTCATATGAGTCAGGTGAATGTTATATGGGACCACTATAATGCAAAAGTTTATTGAGCATTGCCACATGCTGTGTATACATTCAGGGGTTAATCAGCTATATAGAGTATATCATTAGCTTTAACAGAGTAACTGACATCCAGTATTTCATAGCGCTGGAGGGCGATGCAGTTCAGCCATCGTACGCGTTAATTTGGGGCAGTCGCTGCAAAGTGTTTTCTGGAGCCATTCTCGACACTATGCAATATACAACGTTTCAGAAAGGCTTGTTTCTCTCAGAGTGTTTACCCAGGGTGAATGGGGAAGATCTCTTTGTAAGTGCTTCTTGACGAAGGACTGGAGGGCAGCGTTTGGCTTGGGAATGATGGAGGAGCGAGGGCCAAATCCAATCAAACTACCGCAAAACCACTTTTTGACTAGTCCCGTCCAAAAATAAATTCCATAGCAAAGAAGCCATTTCACCACTGAGCGATTTAACCATTAAAATGACCAATCTGCATCCCTTAATATGTCCCAATTCTTTTGAAAAACACAGCCTAGCCATTAAACGGCTTGTTTTATGGTGAACTTACACTGGCGCCATATTGGTACTGTGGTGATAATACAGCAGTTTGATTGAATTGGACCCAAAGAGTAATGAGAGAGAAGAACCGGAGGGGCAGAATGACTGTTTTTTCCTTAAACCAAATGATCTGCAAATCTAAAAGTAATTCAACAAACTATGCAATAATCGCTAGAAAGGTTTCAAACTAAAATCCATGCTATCGAGCCCTAAGCGGAAAAAGGGCCGTTTAAGTTTTGAGACTTAAGCAGTAGCTTTTTTTCTTCACCCATATGAAATCAGATCCCCAGTCCACCCCCACCCCAGTTATCCTTTTTTTTTTCTTTTTTTTTTTTCTGATTTCTTTATTTGACTTCCCTGTTTCTGGCCAAAATGTTAATTCACTTTCTCTCTCTGTGTGTGTGTATATGTGTAGTTATAATAATATATGCACTTTCTGTCTCATAGGACCACTATAAAAGGGCATTGAAGCATAATCAGATTCTGCTCAAACACACCAGAATAGCTGCTGTATTCTTGTTGAACAGGCAGGGATGTAGTGGCATAGTGAGGTTTTTTTTTTTTTTTTTTTTTTTTGGGAAATGTGGTATGATAATATCGCAATCTATTAAACACCAAGGAAGTACCTGTACCAAGCAAAGCTGCTAAACTGTTTTCCAACCCCACTGTGTTAATGCTAAAGCTATTTTTCAATTAAAATCCCATCGATTTGTCCAACCTTCACTGTGTGCGAATCATGATGAACATGACCAGTGACTCAATTATGCATTACCATTTTCAACCGCAGTTCTGGTATCTCAGCAACAAGGTGTCCATACCATCTCCAGAGAAACAGCAGCGAGTGCAGACGTTTGCCTCAAGCCAGCTCAAAGACATCTGATTTCGTGTTTAACAAGATGCTGGCGACCTACTCTTAAGTAGCATTTAAGTTGGATTTTCGCCGCTGTTCGGAAGGTTTGGCCACTCTTGTACCAACCACTCGTTTTCTTCCGTTACTGAATCAAACGGAAATGTTAGTGTAAATGTATGTTATTTTGTTAAATTATTACATTGCATTTGTTAGACTGCTGTGGATATAAGGCCTTTTTTTTCCTCTCATTCAAAGCCTCTCTCATGTAGCTTACCATTCTATTCATATTGTGATTCAGAGAATTTTCAAAGTTCTAATGGATTTTGTAAAACTTCAGAGAATGTATATTTTATCAAATGTCTGTATTTGGTGCAACGGGGTGCCTACGGCGCTGAAAGTTTAGTGCAGCCCTCTGGTCATTTGAACTTGAACAGCATTGTGTCCTTATCACGATTTATGGTGGATTAGCAGAGCTTGGAGACTGACCCTTCTTGTTGCCAAATTTAAAGTTTATATAACCACTGCCTCAAGGAATCATCTAGACTTCAAGTCTTAGACTTGAATCGAACGTTCTTTGCCTGCGTTATAGAAATAGTTTACAGTGTAGTGAGCGGGAATGATTGGAAATTGACGTTCTGTGTGATCAGATTGTCCCAGACATGTTTCAGGTTAGTTTAGTGCATTTAATCCAGTTCATTTTACATCATAACCAGAGAGATCAGGATGCACTGCAATAGAAGTGATCTGTTTCTACAGGTCCTTCATTGTTACTGATTTCTCCTCTTTGATCCAGGGCCCTGAGGACTATAGGCTAGACAAGCCATTAAACTGTATGGTACTCTCTCCTCTCAAAACTTGAATCCACATATCACTCATATTCCTGTTTATGTTCAAATGTTAAGATTCAATGTTTTTTTTTTTGTTTGTTTGTTTTTTCCTTTTAAAATGCAGTATGAAACCAAAATAGGAAAAGATTGTTTTGCAAGGCATTCTATTCAAGGCATTCTATTTTTCGTCCCTAATGTTACACATGATGGAAATTTGTGATTGATTTGCACTTTATACTGAACCCATATACATATATATGTGTGTGGGGTTTCTTTCTGTGCTGACAGGTCAAAAAAAAAAAAAGAAAAGAAAAAAGAAAAGAAATACATCAGCTATGTGTCTTTTACTGTGTAATAATAAACTATGATCAGATCTCTCAAATTGTATCTTATTTTTGTGTATGTAGTAACACGTGCATGAGACACAGGGGAAACTGACGTTATGTTTAAATATCCTCATAAGACTAAGTATTTGAGATCCTATTATAAGCCATATATTCAAAATGGGACAATATTGAAAACTTTGTACAATGAATTCATTGAAGTAAAAATAAAGCATAACCCTAGAACAATCTTAGGTTACACATTATTTCAAGTCTGTGTTACAGTGTAAGTATACATTTAAGTACAGAGTAGTAATAATTATCGACATGTACTTACTATAGTGTTAAGGTTAGGATGAGGGTTTGGTTTAGGATTAATTGCATGTAATTATGCATAATTTATAGTTATACTAACTACATGTAACACATGTAACAGTGACGCTGTAAAATAAAGTGTTACCCCGTCTTATTAAAACCATTGGGCAGTAAATAAAGGATCAACACCAATTTGGCTGTTTTTCAAATAGGCATTATGAACATACAAATAAAATTATGCCAAAATTATGTGAACACCACTTGTAATTTGGACATTCCAGTAATTCATATTAACAAATGTTAACTCTACACCATATAATGACATTCTATGCTTTCAAATTTGTGGCTGGGTCAATGACAAATAAGAGTGTCCACAATAAATGAGAATTAAAAAAGAAAAAAACATTAAAATACATTGAAGAATGTAGTGTACCCATAAAGTAAAACTTAATAACACATTCCCTTTGCACCTTGATTACTTATAGCCTATATATATCTTAAAGGGGTCATGAACTGCATTGTTTCATAATGTTTCCTGTGGTGCACTTATAATGTTAGTATGCTTTTTACATCAAATGGTCATAATTTAGAAATAAAAGGCATTTTTCCTACCCTGATTTTAGTCCTCTTGTTTGAAGGGGCGTGTCTGCTGTGAGACTGCAGTGTAAACACCCTCTGCTGTGATTGGTTAACATCTTTGCATTTGAAATAGCTAAGTATTACTCTCTCAAAAACTTTTAGCACATTTTTACTATTACAGCTCTCAAGGTTGACTAATTGTGAAAAGTGTTGCATTACATTTAGATCTATGGCGTTATATTTAGATCGTGGCATGAAAGGTTGCAGTGATAAACATTGTAGCCAATCACAGACATGTTGTTGAGCGCATGAAATCAGTGATCTCATCACTGCAACTCAATTTCTGCACACTAACGAATGCTTTCATCATAGCTGAGTTGATCATAGGTGCATTGGTGCTTTTGAGAAATGCAACCCTTAGCGTTACTGACAGACTGGGAATAGAGGTGCTGCAACAATGTAAAATATGTGGAAAGTAATGTTTTTTGAACATTCAAGCATGAAAACCTGTTCTAGTAGACTCCGAAAACAAAATCAAGACATTAAAAAAAGGGCATAATAGATCCCCTTTCAATGTACATTTAGGACTTTTAGTTTCATTTGAAAGGGTACCGCCTCAGTGACAACATTTATACATTTTTTTCTGACCATGTAACATGTTGGCTGCACCACTTGATTTGTAGGACAAACATTTAAAAAAAAAATTAAAAGAAATAATATTTTTTTTAAAAATTAAACATGCTTCACTGCTTTTAAAAAAAAAAAAAAACATGCCAAATATAATTTAAAATATGTCAAACTAATTCATAAGATTGTCTTTTCAAGAATTTCATTCTTTAAATACATTTTAATTTAGAAAATAAAACCATGCTCATCGTAGTCTTTGCATGTATGAATTGCATTAATATTTGTAAGCATAAGTAGATTGTAGAAATCATTGGAATCAATTGTATCTATGATTATTAGGCTTATGATGCTTTTGTCCCGGCAACATTTTGAAAAGGGCCCTTTTCTTTTCCTTCAGGGCAATACCTCTGTGCACAAAGTGAGGTTCATTTATAAATGATTTATTGTAAAAGAACATGACTGGCCTCCACAAAGCCCGGATCTGGAAAGCCTTTTCAGAAGAGTGGAAGCTGTTATAGTGATAAAGGGAAGGATTAATGGGTTTGCTTTTGAAATGAAATGTTCAACAAGGACATATGGGTCTGGTGTCCCTGTAGAGTAGGATAAATAGATGGACAGAGTCACGCTTTTCAAAGTTATGGAATGATCTTCTTCTTGACAGTCATAAAGATGCTTAAAAAACATGCTGAGTGTGACCAATCTGCAACAGGGCTCCTCATCCCCAAAGAGAGACAAGGGGTGCTCATGCCTTCAGATATGAACTTTCTTAAACTCACTTCACAAACACGCTGAAACTGCAAAGTGGTTTGGTTCTGTTCTCTAAAGAGGCCTGAGGAAAGGAAGTGAGTCGTGCAAGGGAGACGAGCTGAAGCGAGGCAGAGCGAGGCAGCAGCTATCTCTAGCAGTGGGGAGGGAGATAATTTCATGGTAATTTGGACGAGTCCTGAAGGGTTTTTCTCATTTTCTGCACAAGCTCAGGAGTAGGTGATGCGGCAGCTTAGGCTCAACATTGATTCAGTCATGTTCCACTTATTTAGTCATTCACTTAACTCACTCACTTGCAAACGCCCCAAGTAGATTATCATGCCAGGAGCGACAACTGTTAGCAGCGACTCAAGCATCATGAAAGCTGCTGAATACATTTGATTCTTAAGAATCCCGGATGCTCTTCCAGCTGGAATATGGTTGACTTTTAACCCCACCAGCGCTGACTTTCATTACACTGTTCTGGCAAGATGTGCATTGCAGTCTCAACTGACGGGTCATGATGCAAAAATCGGAGGCCACATTGCTGAAATGAAAATTGGGACATTTCAAGTTTGCCATCTATATGTGTCGGTGTCCATCATCAAGTCCATATTGATTTCAAAGCCATGAGCATCTTAACATGCAATCATGTTAATTCAGTAACTTTCCAGGTGGTTGTCTATGTGACAACTATAGAACACTGCAGTGATGACATATTTTTGTATTCATCATCAGGTTCCCTCAAAAAACCTGATGGAGAAAAAAATAGGATTTTGGATGGCTTTTGGATTATTGCAGAAAATAAGCTCTGTGACTAAAAAACATTCATCATGATAATCTTCACAAATTAAAGGGATAGTTCACCCAAAAATGAAAATTCTGTCAGTAATTACTCACCATCATGTTGATACAACCATGTAAGTCTTTCTTTCATCTTCGGATCACAAATTCATATTTTTGTGATTAAATATGAGCGGTGGAATACTCCTCCATTGGCTTTAAGGGTGCCCTAACTTGTCCGTCCAGAAAGTCAGTGAAGAAAACATTTAAATAGTCCATGCCACTACAGTGGCTCAACTGTATGTTTCTCAAGCGACGATAATACTTTTCGTGCGAAAAAAACAAACAAAATAATGACTTTATTCAACTATTAATTTTCTCCCTTGTAGGCCTCTGACGTTAGTTCACGAGAGCTCCATGACGCATGCGCGAGAACGTGGATGGGATGGCTTGCTATAACTTCAAGGACGATAGATAAATCCAATGAAGGAATTCACACAGGGCAGAAAGGCCTACATCGTCTCGGCCCTTGCATGAAAAGGGAAACCAGGGGGTGACGTCCAACAGAAACACCTCCCATGGGAATATGCTCAGCAGATATGGCTGCCACATAAACCTTAAAAGTGGTTGGGACTGCCCCCTCGAACTGGGTCTAGATCGTGTTGCCTACACCAAGAGGCAAAAAGCTTCAACTTAAGGGCAGTTGGAGTTAAGAATAGTGTCGGTAATTGTGACAGCTCAGGGGCCACACCCATAGTTTCAATAAATCCGGACAGGGATACCAAATCATACCTCGCACCTGAGTCAGAAGGTCGTGCCTAAGAGGAACCTCCCAAGAGGGCCGGCTAGTAGACTGACCAAGTCTGAGAACCACATCTGAGTGGGCCAGAAAAGGGCCACCAGCAACAGATGTTTCACTTTATCTGCCCATACTCTGAGTCTGCACAGAGGGCAAGATCTTAGTCCCCCTTTGACGATTCAGGTACGAGACTACAGTCATGTTGTCCATCCTGACCAATATGTGATAGGGTAAGAACCATTTGAGTGCCATAAACACTGCCAGCCTCTCGAAACGATTTATGTGCCAGTCCCAGTGCACCTCTGTCCAAGCTCCAAAGGTCAGACGTCCCTCATAGACTGCCCCCCAGCCTTTGAGGGATGCATCCGTCGTGATAGTTTTGTGATAAAAAAACACTCCTAGCTGGACTTCTCTGTGAAGGAAATGTAGCCTTGTCCACAGACGCAGAGCGCGAAAGCCTCTTTGCATAATCCTAACTCTGCGTAATCAGTCTATGGCATAAATCTACATGGACTAGAAGCCCTGTTCTGAAATGATTCAGACAAGTCCGTAATGACTGAACATGCATGGGAGACAGATGTGCCCATATCGTGCGAGAATCCAAGTACATGCCCAGAAAAGTTATTTTCTGACGTGGTAGCAATACACTCTTTTGCAGGTTTGCACATAATCCTAGTCTCCTCAAATTATTGTGTACCAAGTCTCAATGAGTTATCGCCAAATCCTGTGATGGAGCTAATATCAGCCAATCGCCCAGGTAATTAAAAATCCAGACACCCTGGAGCCACAATGGGGCTATAGCTGTGTCCATATATTTTGTGAACATTTGAGGAGCCAAGGCCAGTCTGAACAAAAGAACACAGTATTGGTAAGCTTTAAACAAGAAGTGCATGCAAAGTGACTGCACTGAACAAATTCATTGTTATAGACAGATGTCCCTGCATAGGGCCCAGAGACACATGAGTGGTGGGAACCTCTAAAACAGAGAACTGTTCAATCACCTTATTGGGCTGGCCTGCTACATTGACAGTAGGGGCTTTGAACACCTTCATTAAATGGGCCATGCACGCATGACCCTAGCGCTTTTCCCCGAACTGTGAAGGCTGGAAGGTGTGGAGTGTCTGAGGCAGTGCTTGTCACAAGTGCTCAGCCTCAAACCACCAGAGGCACAATATGCGGCAGGACAGTTAAGAACGGACCTGGGAGGCCACAATGAGAGAGGCGAATATACCCTTGCGCGGTTCATCCAAACTCTCCAAAGGAGGGCTTGGCCTCTGAGGACGAGATAAGGATTCAAAAAAATGCTGCTGGGGGCCTGAGAATGAGAGGCCTTTTCCATCAAACTCAGGTCTAAAGCACCTCTTCTAAAGCGGAAGTAATCCTACACGGATTGGACGGTAATGGGGGTGTGACTTTCAAGCTAGAGCAGAATTTGGCACGAGATGGGCTGGGGGAGTCTCTTCCATTGCTGACTTCGCCACATAGCCATGCTCCGCCATTTTGGAAATAGTGACAAAGTGGCGGCTGGATTTGTAATGTGTGCCGAAAAGGGCTGCTTCCGAGACTTGGTGGAGTCTTGGTGGAGTCAAAACCTCTTGGTGGAGGTCTTGTAAAAAGGGGAGAGGCTTACGGAGCTGGGCTGGGGTGCAGCTAGTCAAAAATCGGTCATCCAGTTTCCACTGGGACTGATTTTGATTCGGCCCACTGTCCCGTTCTAGCCCCAGCTTGTCTACAGCACGAGAACTTACATCAAACAACTCGTTATAAGATGGGGTCCGCTTGGAGAGAGAGAACTGCACAAATCACCCATAAGCTCCTCAGAATCAGAGGCCGCTGTAGACAGCACATCATCATCAAACGGTTCACAAACGACAGAAATCGCATTACAAGCTTCCAGGGTAGGCCGTAAATCATCATTAACAAAGACAAACTGGGCCCGCGCAGTGCTCGTCTAATAAATACCATGATGGTATAAGGGCTTCAGACATTCGTCACACCGGAGGTGTTCCCATAGCGACGCTACACAGCATTGAGTGAACCTATGAAAGGGAACCATTGATTTCAGGAAAAGTAACCGGAAGTGCTAAAATGCGAGCTCGTTTCAAGCTTTTGGGCTACAAAAATACATCATCCCTGCAGCACTCTTCAATAGGCTGTATATGTAAATATGTTACTTTCTATAAAAAAAATGTGAATCTTATATTTTCTATAGGTGTGAATGTGATACCTGGTTTGCATTTAGGGTCAAATGTAGTGATTACTATATCACTGAAATCATTATTATTTATGGGGGACAATTATGGTAAATATAGGCCTACTATATATTATTATGAACTATGGTACTGCATACTTTGTTGTACTACTGTAAATAACATTTAGACATCATAAACATTTAAATGTTCTTAACTGTAAAGTCTCTTCAAAATTTTAAATTTAGAACAATCTTGTTCTCCTCAAACTAATGCTAGTCTTCACAGATCTAATTAAACAATAAGTGAGCACTGATAGATACTGTATAGAATTACTACATTATGAAACTAAATGAAATCAACATTGTTCATTCTAATCTGGTTTTCACTGGACAAACTAGCAAGAGAAAGTAATAAGCAGAGGAAGAGGAAGGACTTTTTGAAGTTGCTATGGCAGGCAGCACCCTCTGTTGGTCAAAAAAAATCACATTATTGATAATACATAATTTAAAACATAATTTTGATACTGTTTGGTCACCACTTTAGGTCCAATGTTCAATAAAATGTCTAGGATTTACCACATTCGTACAGCTTTATATTAATGTAACATAAAGCTAATGCACAAAAAAAATGGCTTGATCATCATTTCAGCAGTGTATGTCTTACATCGTCACACGCGCTGTGTATATCAAGGTGTGTTGCTCTATTCAAAACAAAAAGGCTAAAATTGGCAACGGCACAGGCAGTGATTTATAAAGAGGAGAAAGGAGGAGTGCATGGAGGGCAGAAGTAAAAAATGACACAGGGATTCAATCCAGGGTGCAGTCACAGTTCCTAATTGGACCATCATTACTATACTGCTATTTGTGGCTAAACTGTTTAAACAAAATTTCTTGGTCTTCTGCTGCCCAAATCGAATGTGACGGTTCATGTAGTGTTACATATTGGAGAGGCCATGTGAAGTTCTTTCCAGTTACTGAACCCAACCCCAAAAACAACATACATGCGCACAAGCTGTGATCTGTGTCCACACTGGCATGTCTCCACAAATTATTTAATTTAACACCGGAAAAACAGCAAGTACATTATTTTATTATTTCTCTGTTCTTGGGACTGTGGAATTATGTAACATGCTCTTTGCAGATGTACAGAGAAAAAGTCAAAAATGCAGAGAAAACTTTATAGTGTCCAAGAAAGATGATGCAATTCACATGTGTAGAAATGCCTGTAATGAGACGTCTTCCTGTTTGAGGAATATTGGATAGCTGAAAAGTTTGCTTCAAAACAAAGAAAGGTCAGTGTCCACTATGAAGTAAATTTTCTGAAAATAGTTGAATATATCCCAAAAATCTGGGATAATAAAACAAAAAAAATCTGTGGCTTCCAGTTACTCGCTTCTCATCTCCACTCAAACTCAGCAACAACTTGGTAACAAGAAAGACGATCATCATTGCCATCATTGAACTGTCTGATTTACATTTACTTACCTGCATTGTTTACTTCATTGAATGTTTAATAAATACCTGCTTGGAGTTAGTCTCTCAGACTGGTTATATTCTTACAGAAATCCAGACCTACAACAAACATGAATCCAACAGGCCCAGACCAATTCAAAGATCTGGTAGACTCAGTTCGCCATGTTCTCACCACTCTTGGACCCAGTCCATCATCGGACACCACCATCACATCACAGAGCACTTTTTCTCCCCCGATTTACATTGCCAGTCCAATGGTCAATCCTGCATCCTACTCTGGCTTGGCGGAGGACTGCAATGGCTTCCTGCTACAATGTTTGGTCGCCACACCAATTTCCCATGGAGTGAGCAAAGATTTCATTGTATGGGGGTGTTACGTCCCTTTTTGTTCTACTTTTCTGTTTTCCTTTGTTGGGAAGTGTTTGTGTGTGTGTGTCTTCTTTCCAGGAAGAAGACCGATTGGTTCCTGCAATCTAATTGGTGCCACGCCCTGCCTGGTCAGCTGACTCCTTGCTGCCTATAAAGTCTCCACCATCACTTCCTGGTTTAGCTTTTTTTTTGCTCATTTGCTGTGTTTGCTTCCTGGATACAACTGTGTATGTTTAGTTAGGCTGAGATTCTGTGTATGTTTAGTTGTGTGGTTAACTTTTTGATTGTTTATTGGATAGGGAGGTAGGATAAGTATTGTATTTTATTTCATCTTTCTTTTGTGTATTAGGGAATTTAGAGGGTTGAAAACTAGTTGCTTTCTGTTTGTTATTTTGGCCTTGTCGGCTCCTGAAGTTAAAGTACCCCCAAATCGTGCTGATTAAATCTTTGTGCTCATTAAAATACTGTTCATTCTTTTTCCAAATTCGCTGTGTCCGTGTACTCTTTCATGTGGTGCCCTTACCCCTAGACGGGGCGTAACAATCCTCTGCTCTTCTGACGAGTGCTACAATGGGCAGAAACAAAATGGTACCGGGCTGGACTGGCGACATATACGCTTAGCAGTTTTGTCATTCATTTACGTGTTACGAGTTTTCGGACACTCCATGGCTGATTCCTCAGTAAGTGATCATCTTTATCATTTACGTCAAGGAAAAAGTTCTATTACTGACTATGCCCTTTCGCACTCTAGCAGCTTCCAGTGGATGTAATGAATGATCCCTCCTCACTACTTGTCGTCAGGGACTGGA
This sequence comes from Chanodichthys erythropterus, assembly GCF_024489055.1. Classification (NCBI taxonomy): domain Eukaryota; kingdom Metazoa; phylum Chordata; class Actinopteri; order Cypriniformes; family Xenocyprididae; genus Chanodichthys; species Chanodichthys erythropterus. The sequence continues at coordinate 35,482,082 of NC_090229.1, forward strand.
ACCCACTTTACGGCTGCATCAGAGTCACCTTGCGGATGAGGACCATCAAGAATTACAGTCCTCCTCATTCCTTGGCTAGCCAGTTCAACCTGGTACTCCAGAATCAGGTAGCACCCCCAGTGGTGGTCTTACACTTCTGGAGGCCCTAAGCAAAACTTTAAGAAGGGGCCCCTGTCAAAATTTATTTTTGACGTTATATAGTGATATGCTATTAAATAATCATTGAATGCAAGGGGGACCCCTGGTGGTTCAGGGGCCCTACACACCTTTCGTAGATTGCGTGTAGGGTGGACCGGGACTAAGCAAGCCTATGCAGATCAACAAACACTCGTCTCACACCGGCTGAGCGGCAACATCAGCTGACCCAGCGGTTAGATTTATATTTTGGAACTGGTGAACATTACATTGCCTCCTGCCCCATTCGACCTCCACATCCCATGGTGTGTCACGTAACCTGTCCTAATGTTAGTACATCACCACTTACCACTATTATGAATCTTACTGCCTCTGATGTCTCCGTTTCAGACACTACCCTCCTCGATTCTGTGAGCAATTTCATTTACGGGGAATGGGGAACCAACATAATCTCAAGAAAAACCCAACAAAACTTCCTGCAAAGTCCAATCAGTAAGGGGCAAACCGCTCAGCTGTGTGTGGGACCCATCCAGCTCCAGCTCTGTCTTCAGGTGGAAATCATCATCCTCCTGGTTCTGGAGAGGTCAGCTGCTGGTGTTATACTAGGGTGCCCCTGGCTCATGAAACACAACCCTGTTCTATCCTGGTCCAATGGAGAAATCAATGAAGTGGGGTAATCAAAGTTTTCCTGACTGTTTCCCTCATCGTCCACTGCCTACTAGTTGTCATTCCATCTCCATCGACTCCACATCCATCGAGAGTCCCGTAAAGTGACATACCATCCTGCTACTCCCACTATTCTGCCCCAGGAGAGCCTCACAGTTACCCCCACACCAACCATGCACTGTGCCATTGACCACATACCAGGTGAGTAAGTGCCCCACGGAAAGATCTACCCACTCTACATAGTCGAACAGAAGGCCATGAAAGAGTGTGTGGAAGAGGCCCTGCAACAAAGCTACATCCACCTATAAAATTCCCCGGCTGCTTCCAACTGTTTCTTCATGGCTAGGAAGGACGGAGGTTTGCGACCTTGCATTGATTACCGGGCTCTCAATAAGATAACCCTCTGAATAAATGTCAATAATGGAGAACCCTCTGAAGTTACACTGGTTCCAGGAGAGTGAGAGTGTCTGGACCGCAGCTCACCACCATCTTTAGAGGGTAGTACGCCTTCATAAGAGCCACGCCGATTCCTGGAGAACCAACACCCCCACTTACCAGCCCGTGCAGAAGGTGTGACTCTCGACGAGGGACATCAGAGTGTACATGCCCTGCATAAAGCTAAGTCCCAAATACATTGGTCCCTTCACAACAGTCAAGCAAGTTAACCCAGTCACACATGAACTCAACTTCCCAACACACTACAGAATTCACCCCACCTTTCACGTCACTTCCCAAGCCTCACCACACTCCCATTTCTGATGTCTCCACAGAGCCTGGTCCTGTAGATGAACCTCCCCTGCTGTTGATCCTTGAAGATAGACCTGTATGCACTGTGAGAAAAATCTTGGACTCTGGATGGACCCTTACACACTGTGAGAGAAATCTTGGACTCTCAATGAACCTGTATATGCTGTGAGAGAAATCTTGGATTCTCAAAGAACCCTTACACACTGTGAGAGAAATCTTGGACACTCAATGAACTATTGTTAACTCAAACAATAACGTCAAAATGTTTTTTATTCATGCAATGATCCAACCCCTGTTGTTTTGGATGCACTGATTTTCATTGAATGCACACAAAAAAAAAAAAACAAAGAGAAAAGAGAAAGTCATATTGGAACAACATGAGTAAAATATGTAGTTATGTAGAAATATAGTTAGGTGTGAAAAGTACTGACTATATTATATTTATCCTAAAATTCCACATAAAATCATACAAAATGAGATAATTGTTGACATACAGTAAAAATGTAAGCAGGGTAATCGACTCATATAGTTTCTATTATCATTCCAATTGCGGATTATATTCAATACTCTCTTTTCCAACTTCTGACAACTAGGTATAATCACAAATCACTGTATACATGGCAAACATCTCTGCCTGGATGAACAGGCATCATCTGAAGCGGAATTTATGAAAAACTGTTCATTCCAGCCAAGAACTACCCTTGCCAAGACCTTGTCATTTCAATAGACAACTCAACCATCTCACCCACACAGAAAGCCAAAAACCTTGGTGTCACACTGGACAACAAGCTGTCATTTGCACCCCACATACTAACCACAGTCAAGACATGCCGATTCCTCCTGCAGAACAGAGCAATCTTATGTTGGCTTGTTTATTTTCACTAGGTTGTATTGTCTCTTTATTATAGGCCTATTCATGGGTTTCAGTCCGACCTGGAAGGCAAAAAATCCACAGAACTTCAGCACAGGCCCATCAATTTTCCACCTCAAAAGAAGGAAAAACAAAAATATATGAGCAAAATGCAAGTTTTGGGCACATGTGATCCTAGCACCTGCTGCAGTAGTCAATCACAAAACTTTTAGTCAATCACTAAAAACAGCAGACTAAAACGCTTAATGTGGAAAAACAGTTAAAGTTCCCTAATGTTCTAAAACAGTGATAAAAAAAGATTAAATTCAATACACTTTGTTGCATGCTATATACAGGCAACCTGGTGAGCCTAGAATATAACCTCAACATGCTAAATGGTTAACGTTTTCTTTATTACAGTTTTCTATGGAAAAGAGTTTAATGAGAAACTGCGTGTTGTGTTTATATTCTGGGTTCATCTGCTCGCCTGTACATAGTATGCATTAGTTCACTTTCAAATGAAAATTACCCCAAGCTTTACTTACCCTCAAGCCATTCTAGGTGTATATGACATTTTTTCCTGATGAACACAATCAGAGAAATATTAATGAATATCCTGACACATCTGAACTTTTTAATCCAGCATTTAATATGATATTGTAAAATCGATCTATTTTACTGCAGTGTCTTGCAGCATCGGCCGAGCGAACGCACCGAGTAACATTATAACATCATTTTCAACACTCTCGAATGTATCTAATATGATAAACAGAGCTGTTACCTCATACTCATGACCAGAAAAGCGGAAGCAGCGCCGGCGACTGTGGACCACATGTCCCAAGATTCCGCGCTCAAACTTGGCATCATCAAGCTATGCCTTTGTTTTGAATAGGCCTCTAGCGACCTCTAGTGGACAAAATTCTTACATACTGCACCTTTAATGTGGATGGCATAGGTAAAATCATTTGGTTCTTAGGAGAATTTGATGAGAAATGTTTGAGTTCATATTGAAATCACATTTAGTTGCAGATTAAATGGAACGTTCTCTGAACTTTGCCTAATGTAGTAGCATTAATGTGAATGTTCTTTCAAAGTTATCTGGTCTTTAATAATGTATTCAAAATGTTAGCAAAAAAAAAAGTATACATCAATCATGGAACATTTTTTCTGAAAAATTTTATAGGGCATTTGTCTAAAGTTTTGGCAAGTTTCTCTGAAAGTTATGAACAAACATTCTTCCAGTAACGTTAAAGGTGCAGTATGTAAGAATTTTGTCCGCTAGAGGTCGCTAGGGGCCTAATAAAAACAAAGGCGTAGCTTGATGACGCCAAGTTTGAGTGCGAAATCCTGGGACATGTGGTCTTCACCTCACAGCTGGTGAAAACAATCGGGATAGGACTCGGGAAGAAATCATGTTCATGGATGTGATTATTAATGTTACTGTAGTATGAAGAAGAGCAGGAGCGAGTGTTGTGGAGCTGAACGAGGAGCTGGAGCGATTGATCAACACACGCCTCACGAGCAGCGGGACTTTTATTATGACACAGTCGCCGCGCGCCGCTTCCGCTTTTCCGGTCATGAGTATGAGGTAACGCAGCTCTGTTTATCATATTAGATACATTTGAGAGTGTTGATAATTATGTTATAACGTTACTCTTAATCTGTGTTATGTTATAACACTTGTTTGAGACACACTGCAGTAAGAGAGATCGATTTTAGAATATCATATTAAATGCTGGATGGCTTGTGTTGATAAATGGCATGAAATTAATTTTAAAACGTATTGTATGATGGAGAAAATGCTGTATTACTTTTACTAAAAATAAAGCTGCATCTGATTATGCTATGTTAGCTACTTCACAAAATAGTGTTTTTCTCTGAGGCATGGTAAAGCATGGTACTCGCAAAAAATCAAGAAAATTCGATTTAAACAATAAGACTAAACGTGTTGAGCTATATAACAACAATTAGTTTTCTCACGATTTTCAAATAGTTGGAAACATTTGGGATATTATAAGTACTCAAGTGAACAAAATATATAACACTGGCCTAGTGGTTTTTGGATATTTTACTGCAAAAATATTACATATTGCACCTTTAATTGAATTAGTACAAAAACAGTATTTATAAATTGTTCATGGAATTTTTTTTTTTTCAGAATGTTCAGAATACATTCAAAACTAACGTTCCCATGGTGTTTACAAAATTATAAATTGGAGTGCCCTCTTAACATTTGTATAACCAAGAAAAATCATTCAGGGCACATTTAGAAATAATGTGTTCATAACTTAATGGGAACTTTAGTAATACATTCTATTTTAGTTAGCTGGGGGTTGGTGTCTTAGCAAATCTGATCACTGTCTGAGACATTGTTGAGATCTCTTCTGAAACTGTAGAGGAGTCAAGAGATCACTGAGCTCGAACTCTTATCAGAAAAATCTGAGAACCAGGAGACGGAAGCAAAACTCTGCGATTTTCTCCCCATTTTAATCCTATCGCTGTCTAGGAGAAACAATGAAGGGTCACACTTTAGTTTAGGGCCCAATTCTCACTATTACCTATTAACTTTGACTTTTCCCTCAATAAACTCTTAATACTTCTTATTAATAGTTAGTTGTTAAGTTTAGGAATTGGCATTAATAATAAGGATAAGGAATTAATATGTGCTTTATAAGTACTAATAAACAGCCAATATCCTAGTAATATGCATAAGTTAACAGTGAAAATTTGACTTTAAACTAAAGTGTTACCCAATTGAGATATTGAAGACACCTCCATAATTCACACAACTGCAACCTGAAGTGCTTTTCAGACCGAATGAGCGAGGACTGCCACTGATGCCGCCTCAAACACTGAAAATAAAATGAGGTGCGTGACATCTATGGTTGCAACAACTTGACTATAGTCGGTCTGCACACATATATTGTAATGGAAATGGATGTGGAGCCAGATCAGCAGCAACGAGGAGTCAGCCGCAGGGGAGACAGACAAGAACCGTAATGAGAGATAATGTTTTGTTATCTGTTAAATCACTGGCATCTGCCTGAAACTGGAGAGAGGATTTCTCAAGCGTTCTCCTTATCTTCTCAATTGCTTCTTTTTGACACGTTATACTTTCTGTAACACTGGCAAGCATCTCAGCTTGGCTTAAACTCATGACAATGCCACACTTAATCTATGCTTGTGGCACTTACAGCACTAAATTAGAGCACTAACACCAGTGAGTCAAATGGCATTGAGTGCTGAGTACACACTGCAGGGTGCATAAACAATGGGAATGTGTTAAGTTTTTAAGTATAGTCAGGGGTTTTATTTACTGAAAATCTTCACAAAACATAAAACATTACAAAGCTCCAAACGACTGTAAAAGAATCCCTCGAAATATGAATGATGATCCAATCTTTCAGCAGTTTTTAAATACAGGGTTCAGTACAGTTCAGCTCAATCAGCAGCATTTGTGTCATAATGTTGATTACCTCCTTTTATTTCAAGAAAGCAATTTCTGGGTTACGCTGTTGAGGCACTTGAATACTCGCTGTTTCAATAATAGAGCCACAATATCTGGACAATCTGTGTTAATGTGATTCGTGAAAAAAACACTTACTAATGTTGTTGTGGCTCTAAGGATGAGGACGGTCACATTTTAAAATGTAATAAATCTCTGATGGGTTAAAATTATTTATTTATTTATTTATTTTTTCATTTGTTTCACTCAGAAATATACTATTGACTTATTTTGTGTGTTTGTTTGCTTTTGAAAGAAGTCTTTTATGCATATATTTAGCCACAAAAAACAAACAAACAAACAAACAAAACAAAAAAACAGTAAAAACACCAATATTGTGAAATATTATTACAATTTAACTTGATGTACTAAAATAACTAACACTGATAAAAATAAAAGTATAATTAGGGGAAAAAAACCCAAAATGACCCCAAAATGAAATTACTCATTTTAATATGATTATTTGATGCTCAAGAAACACACTAATGTTCTAACGTTCACGAACACACACACACACACACACACACACACAGTGTGTACACATATTATTACATGTCACATTACAGCAGTACACATTGACTTTTAAGGATAATATTATATTTTGCAGCACTCTGTGGTGAAATAGTGTGGTATGTAGCCTGTTTGTGGTTAATCTCTGCAAGAATGTCTTGTGGTTAAGAGACAAACTCAATGGCAGCAGTGATCTGACCTATGCAGAATTCAATAGCATCAGAGGGCTATAATTAGATATTATTCTGAACCAGCTTGAAATCTGTTGTATTAACAATAGATAAACGGCTATATACAGTAGAGTCTTAGAAAAAAAGGATATTATATAGAACCTTTTAGGGGTTCCCTTCATAGGATCATTTTATGGAATTAGTTTTAAAGGGGACATGATATTTTGACATAGACGAGGTCATTTCAGAACTCAAAATGTCCTTGTTAGTCCAAAAACAGCTTTTATTGAAACCAAGCTCTGAAAACATTACCTTCCAAAGGATCCTAATGCTAGGAAAGTGGTTATTCATTTTCAACTATGTGAATGTGTCAGTAGAGCATTATTTGTTTGTTCAGTACCAGTGGTGTGCAGTAAAATGCTCTGAAATGAGGAGGCAAAGTTGTCTTTGAGGTTACTCAAAAGTTGATTTAAAAGTTAATTAAACAAAATCTCACCAATTTTTTAAAGAATTTTTACATATATTGCAAATTATTAAGGTAGTAACAATTTAACTAGTCACAGACACGGAGATGAACCTTTAATTTTACCAAGCTGATTGCTCACTAAAAACCCCAGTCATCATGTTTTCAGTTTGATTTGGACGTGACATAAAGCAGTGATATCTATACTTACTTACTTTTTAATTAGTCTTCCCATTAATGCCATCATTTTGTTCATTCAGATTGATTTGCGAATGAGCATGAAAACAAGAGGCTGGTTTTATCGCATGAACCAATCATATCCAATCAAATCCAATTATATCCTCATGTGACTTTCCCTCATTCATTCTCAATTACCCCCACCAAACCCAGCACACGCTTTAGGGGGTCTGTTGAAACTCAACGGGCTCAGGGGAGGCCTGAGAGACGCGGCGTCCCGCTGTAACTTTACCTGCTGGTTGTTTTACTTTAGGAAAAACAAGTGATTTATACACATTCACATGTCACATTGTGTAATATTTGCATTGTTTTATTTTTGTAATATGGATTATTTTCTCATCCAATTTTTTGACGAGGCAACTGATTTATTTATTTATTTTATTTATTTTTTTATTATCAGTAGCAATTTCCTCGTAGGCTTTGCGAACAGACTTTCACTTTAAGATATGGACCTGACAGACATGCAGAGTTAAAGCACTATCAAAATTAATTTTGATTTTTAATTTTGATTTGTTTTTTTTATTTAATTCATTTGTTTTCTTAATTTAATTCATTTTTAATTATACTTAAATTGTATGTATTATACAATTATTTAAGACATTTCTCATATTATTCTCATATTAGTCATAAAGGTTTTTTTTTTTTTTTTTTTTTTATTGAGTCCAGAACTTTTTTGTTTCTAAGGAGTAAAGCTCAAGTGTGTTTGTAAACCCTGTTTGAAAGACGATAACCTCTGCTCCTTGCTTTCTCTACACTGGTTTGAGATTGTGAGTTGAGATAGTTGTGCTGTGAAATTCCTTCTATCATTCGATTCAACCACTTTTAGCAATTGCAGTGCATTTTCTTCTCACCAGCAGGGGTCAGTGTTCACTGTGTTTTCTGAAGGGGTTCCACATAAAATGTAATGTGTGTGAGAGAAGAGAGATGTTACACCTGCCTTGTATCTCTAGGATAGTAAAGCCTTCATTGATATCAATATATTTTTTAAACTCATGAAAGTACCCACAGTGTGTAATTTCTTATAGGTATCCTGAATATATAGGTTATTTTAAAATTATTTTTTTCTTTATATTTTTCACAGCTAAGACAAGACATACTTATGATCAAGAAAAAAATGTAGAATAGATCCCAATTAACATTTCTATTTTTTATTTGGTAATGCTTTACAATAAGGTTTTATTTGTTAACATTAATTTACTGCATTAGTTAGCATGAACTAACAATAGCCTACTTATAAATCATTTATTAATCTTAGTTAAAGGGAATGTTCACCCAAAAAAGAAAATTTGATGTTTATCTGCTTACCCCCAGCGCATCCAAGATGTAGGTGACTTTGTTTCTTCAGTAGAACACAAATGATGATTTTTAACTCCAACCATTGCCGTCTGTCAGTCAAATAATGCGAGTGGATGGGAACTTCTACTAAAAGAGTAAATAAAACTTGCACAGACAAGTCCAAATTAAACCCTGCGGCTCGTGACGACACATTGATGTCCTAAGACACGAAACGATCGGTTTGTGTGATAAACCGAACAGTATTTATATAATTTTTTACCTCTAATACACCACTATGTCCAACTGCGTTCAGCACTCATTAGTAAGGTCTGATTGCGCTCTGATAGCGGCAGTGATGTCTCGCTCACACTGAAGTATAAGCGCAAGACATCACTGCCGCTGTCAGAGCGTGATAAGACCTCACTAAGCGGATAAACAACAAATTTTCTATCCCTTTAATGTTAATTTCAACATATGCTAATACAATTTTGAGATCAAAAGTTGAAAATTGACATTAATTCAGGCACTATGAACTAACATGAACATTTTGATTGACTAACATTAACAAAGGTTAATAATGTTGTAAAAAATATTGCTAAATGTTTTTTCATTAACCAATGTTAACAAGTGAGACCTTTTATTTTTTTGGATTAAATTATTATTTTTTAGAAATAATGTTCAAAGTTAGGTTCCAAAATGATCAGATTTTGATGTTGATTAAACATATTTGTACACAGAGTGAATGAAAAGAGTGTTCTGTGCTACTCATTCAGATCCTGCCTTGAACTGTAATAACCAGACTTACAGGGACATCTAGTGGCTACAGATACACTGACAACAATATAGGCTTCTATTGATATACACCAATCAGGCATAACACTATGAGCACTGACAGGTGAAGTGAATAACACTGATTATCTCTTCATAGATAGTGGGTGGATATTTTAGGCAGCAAGTGAACATTTGGTCCTCAAAGTTGATGTGTTAGAAGCAGGATAAATGGGTAAGCGTAAGGATTTGAGCGAGTTTGACAAGGACCAAATTGTGATGGCTAGATGACTGGATCAGAGCATCTCCAAAACTGCAGCTCTTGTGGGGTGTTCCCGGTCTGCAGTGGTCAGTATCTATCAAAAGTGCTACAAGGAAGGAACAGTGGTGAACCGGTGACAGGGTCATGGGCGGCCGAGGATCATTGATGCACGTGGAGAGCGAAGGCTGGTCCGTGTGGTCCGATCCAACAGATGAGCTACTGTAGTTCAAATTGCTCAAGAAGTTAATGCTGGTTCTGATAGAAAGGTGTCAGAATACACAGTGCATCAGTTTGTTTCGTATGGAGCTGCATAGCTGCAGACCAGTCAGGGTGCCCATGCTGACCCCTGTCCACCACTGAAAGTGCCAACAGTGAGCATCAGAACTGGACCACGGAGCAATGGAAGAAGGTGGCCTGATCTGATGAATCATGTTTTCTTTTACATCACGTGGATGGCCGGGTGTGTGTGCGTCTCTTACCTGAGGAACACATGTCACCAGGATGCACTATGGGAAGAAGGCAAGCTGGTGGAGGCAGTGTGATGCTTTGGGAAAAGTTGTTCTGCTGGGAAACCTTGGGTCCTGCCATCCATGTGGATGTTACTTTGCACCTACCTAAGCATTGCAGACCATGTACACCCATTTATGAAAAAAAAAAAAAAAATGGTATTCCCTGGTTGAGACTCTTTCAGCAGGATAATGCTCCTGCCACAAAGCAAAAATGGTTCAGGAATGGTTTGAGGAGCACAACAACAAGTTTGAGGTGTTGACTTGGCCTCCAAATTCCCCAGATCTCAATCCAATCGAGCATCTGTGGGATGTGCTGAACAAACAAGTTGATCCATGGAGGCTCTGCTGCTAACATCTTGGTGTCAGATACCACAGCACACCTTCAGGGGTCTAGTGGAGTCCATGCCTCGACGGGTCAGGGCTGTTAGGACCAATATTCGGAAGGTGGTCATAATGCCTGATCAGTGTGTGTATATGTCTCTGGTCATTTTTCAATAATTATTTGACACAATGTGCTCTTATTAGCACCATATGGAGAGTGAGACAAATTTCTGATATGCACATTTGGATGTACATGTTTCGAATTAACCCGCAAAAACATTTCTTCATTGGAAACAGGAAACAAACACTTCCACAGCTTCCGTGTGTTCCCTTTCCATTCAGGTTTCTCGTCATGTGAGTTGTCAATCAAAATGCACTTCTGCCGCTGTATGAAGTTACAGGTTTCAGAAAAGCACACCAACTGAATCTCGAGTAACGTTTTGATGGAGCTCTCCGGTGACTAACTGTTTAAAGAGAGGGCTCGGAGGCGAGTGTCTCCTTTCTTTCTCCTTTCAGTTGCCATCAGCGCTCTTTTTTACAGTATGATTAATTACTGTTATTACTTAACTGCCGTCTTACGTTACATTGCCGTCATTTGCAGCGAGATCATGGAGCCCATCAGCTTCGCTCAGAGGGCAAAGGATTGGTTGGGGTTTATGAATGCTGGGGCCCCAAATTTGCAGAACTCAGGACAGAGATGCGCAATTATAGTCATTACCTCATCAATGAGTGACAGGATCAAAACTGTTCTGTGGAAATACACCTACTGCCTGTACCAGATAAAAGCCTGGACACACATAAACACTGAATTTGTTTCTCACCTTTAGTTATTATAATTGATTGATTATTGTTTATTGGACATCATTTAAACAATAATTTATTCAAATTGAACAGGTAAGGCTTACATTCTTGTTTAACTTACTACAGAGAATCTGAAAGAAATTTATTAAAAACTAATTATTAGTTATAATGACATAATGTGGGTTCAGCCATAACTGTCCAACGTCACAGGACGCACGCCATGATGCAAGCTCAGTGACGACTACTCATTGTCATACTTAGCCTACATTTATTTAATTTCATTTCATTATGAAATGTGGAAATAGTAATAAAAAAAAAGTAAACGTGATTAAACTTTAGATAAGTATAGTTTACTTTCTATTATAATCTTGAGTCTCGAATTAAAACAAGCTCCAGCTATAGTTATATTTAGCTTCAGGTGTAATATGGTCTATATTTTCCCCACATATCCTATTCTCTGTGAGGATGTTATACTGTTAATGCAGACGATCACCGATCAAACAACACATGTGTCCCATAAAAGAGCCAGCACAATCACAAAAATAAGGACGACATAAAAACACTTCAATTAAACAAGAGTGTATTATTTAGGCTGTGCAACATTCAGATTTTGCAAAGAGACAAAAAGTAAGACAAAATGTGTATGCTTTTGATTTTATTTTTATTTTGTAATTAAGTAACGCCATAATAAAAGATGAGAATTATGAACAAAATAGAGTGGAGAGATAAGGGGTTAACAGTATATTTATTGATATATATATATATATATATATATATATATATATATATATATATATATATATATATATATATATATATATATATATATATAATTTATTGATAATTCCCCCACTTGTTTTGCCCTGATGAAAAAAAAAAAAAAAAAACGTATTTAGATCACTTTCCTTGCTGTTGTCACACTGTTGTCATTAACTTGCCTATTATTGAATGACTTTCAGCCAATAAATACATCAACAGTAAAACGAAATAGCAAAAATGGAAAAACTAAAAATGTAAATAAAATGTCAAAACGTAAAACGTCAAAACGTAAAGTCAAAAAAAAAACAAAAAAAAACATTGTTTTTTGGTCAAATGTAACTGAACTATATAACATTAAAACACGTCTGACAAAAGATTTTACTCCAACCGCGTGACCTGACATTTATGAAAAATATTATTAATCTTCAAATCGCATCTTTCAGTTACTCAATATTTACTCAACAACTATTAGAAAATGATTATAGGAAAATGGCATTGGGATTTTAGTTCATTGGAAAGAATTCACACAAAAAAAAGAAATAAAGAAAGAAAGAAAGAAAGAAAGAAAGAAAGAAAGAAAGAAAGAAAGAAAGAAAGAAAGAAAGAAAGAAAGAAAGAAAGAAAGAAGAAGAAGGTTTTTGAACTAGATGTTTTGAAACCTCTACAAAACCACATATATTTGTTTAATATGTACTCAAACCCTAATACTGAGATTAAACCATTATCACAACTTATCAGTGACAAATGGTCCCAATCTCTTCTAAATGTGTGTGTAACTGTTGTGTGGCAGTTGTGGAAATAGATATCTTTTTACATCAAATATTAATGAAGTAAAAGGTCACTTTAGTGTACAGAAAGAGAGTGCAGTTTCATGACTGTCTCTTAAAACACTTTTGAAAAATTACACTTTATTGTCAAATTTAAAGTTTTACTTTAAACTAATTTACTTTAAGCTCATCTTTTGTCATGCTTTGAGAAGTACACTTACTCTGGTGTGTTGACTAATACATACTAAGGCACAAATGAAGTTTTATCTGTCGTGTGTTATTTAAAGTTAATATATTTAATGCAACTATCATTACGAATGTGTAATTACAAATATATTAAAAAAAATAAATTTCAATAAAAATAACTACATTAAAGTGTATTTTAGTTTATTATAAAGGCTTGTCAGTACATTCAGCAGCACACTTTAACCATATTTCAAAGACAATAGAATTATGAAATTACATAAAGTTTAATATAAAGATGTACTTTTCATGTAAAAATGTACTCTTAAGTTTAAGCAATTGCATTTAATATAAATTAATATGTACATTTAAAGCTGAATACATTTCATTTAATTTCAAATTGCATGCAATTAAGAGTCCGAAAACATTATTTTCGATCATACTTAAATATAAAAGAGGCTAGCTTTAATATTTCCGTAACAATAAACTACTCTTTTTAAAAGTTTGCTAAAGTGTACTTCTTTTTCACATGGGCATGCATGGAGCAAACCTAGGTTAAATAGAAAATTTTGTACATAGAGAGCGATAAATATGAATTGTGATACACTGCATAATTCGCATCTCTATTACAACGACGTGTTGATTAGATTTTTATCATTTTATTTCACCTTGATTTATTTAACAATAATTAAATGATTAATTATGAACATTTCATATAAAAAAATTGTGTTCTATTTTTATTTTAAACGAGGGAAAATCTTTAGTCAAGTCAAGGCTTTAAAAATGATTTTAATAACCTTTTAATAACGCGGCCTTGAACAAATATAGCCTAATATAAGTAGCCTAAATACATTATATAAATGAAACATTAAATTCTTAACTATAACGTTTGTATACATGCTGATAGCTATAGGTCTGTGAATAAAGGGCGGTGAGTGCTGTAGTTTGTGTGATGAAGGCAGTAATGGACGGACAGCAGAAGTGTAATCCGGTGGTCGCGAGACTCTTCCTGTGCGTCTGAACCTCAGTCAAGCATTGCGGGCTGGCGCCAGAGACTACATCAGGTGTAGGGTTACTGTTTGTTGTGGCCTGTGTACACTAATAGGCCTGTTGGATGTCAGTGTTGGCGTCACCTTTTCGGACATCCACTCTGCTTCACCGAAACACAAACCAATTTACCCCCATGAGTGTGAATGAAGGAAGCCGTAGGTTACCTGTGCAGACTGGGGTAATTAGTAACACGTTTACATAATATTAAGTTATTTAACCAACTATCGGTTACACTTTATTGTAAGGTGTCATTGTAACACTGCAATTATACTGAGTAATATTAAGGATGTACTATAGGGTTAGGATTAGGGTTTGGTTGGGTTTAGGGTTAGTTGCATGTAATTATGCATAAGTAATTAGTACTGCATGTAACATATGTAACACTATAAAATAAAGTGTTACTCAAATACCTTGACTTAGGCTATTGCATCTATACAACAGCTTTGGATAAGAATAGGCTGTTCATGTATTCTTATCCTCATTAATGCAATTAATACATTATTAAAATGTAGGCTATTACTGAAAGTTAATAACTGCCATTAATACAGATTTATCTGAAAACTCTAAAACATGCTGGGTTGTGTCGACCCAAATTGGACAAATATGGACAAACCCAACCGTTGGGTTAAACATTTATTTTAAAAAATGTAATCCAATGGCTGGGTTTGTCCATATTTGACCAAAATTTGAATTGAAACAACCCAGCATGTTTTAGAATGGATAATATTATTATTAATAATAAAATATTGTGTTATTTTTAAGGTTTTTGAAACATTGAATTTCGAATGGTTCTCAGTTGAGACACTGATTGGTTGCATGAAGCGAAAGTTATGAATAAATCTTAAATGATTCCAGACCAGTCATATCATTGCAATTGAATTTCTGAACGTTCAATGGCTAAAAGAATGCCATCGAAAAGCTATTAATTAGTAACATTGGACTATATGATCAGTTAAGACTCTAACATTAATGGCTAACAACGACAACTAGGCTAAATCAAAAAATAAAGTTGTTTCAGTCAAGTTGAGGAACACTTTCATACTTTAACATACTGATCCAATTTTCTACCTGAATTTATTACTTGATCTAGTCGTTATTAAATTAAACTTCGTTTTTGTTACCTAATAGTTCACAATATTAATAGGTTAATATTTTTTACTTTATTAAAACTATTTAATTTTGGCTACCTGAAGTAGCTTACCTTGAGGTTACGTGGCAAAATAGTGTGCACTACAACTGAGTTAATCTAATCAACTCGCCTTTATATTTCATATTAAATGGCATTTCAGTCCCTCTTTTGGAGACTTTTAAAGCTGTTGTGAAATGCCTGTTGTGAGTTAGGACAGGTGATGATGGGAGGCACAGAATGGGAGGGGTCGATCTGAGATAAGGACGCTGTCTATTAGATAAGAGCGCTTCTCTCCGCACCTTCAGCCGGCGGAAAGAGGAAGATAGAGGCTATTCTTCATCTGCTTCTGCGTCAGACAACGCTAAACGAGGCGATACGTTAAGAAGAATTCACTGCAGTGGACCATATTCTTCTGCTCACCTGTGGACATCTGTAGGAACTTTACAAAGTCAACTGATGTTGCTTTGCGTTTGACAAGGTGAAACGAAGAACCTTTCTTCCACCTTTCTTCAAGCACCCGCGCAAATCTGTCGAGCGATGCTTCCGAGTCCCGTAACCTCAACTCCGTTTTCGGTAAAGGACATCCTCAAACTGGAACAGCAACACGCTCTGAACCCCAATGGATTCGTGGGAGTTGAGCAGGACACTGTACCGCTGCAGTCGCTTCAGCTTCAGTGCATGCAGAGCACACTGAGCCGGAGTCTGGATCTCCTCTACAGCCCCGAGAAGCACAGCGCGATCGCTGCGGAGCAGGTGAAGTGCGCCCTGAATTCAGATGACTTTGATATGGTCCGAAGCTCCTGCGGGTCTCCAACGGAGGAGGAGATGGATCCAAACGAAGACACAAGTAGGATATTTATACTGTCAAATCATTGGAAGGATCTCTTTACCACCTCTTTTATTAATTAATATACGTGTAGCCTAACTTCAAGAACCATTAACTTATCTGAGAAACATCTAAAGTTTTCTTTAATCTATAAAGAATAGAATCTCACAGCAAATATACGAATTCATACGTTTTTTTGGTAAATCGTATAACCCATCAGTGGTTCTTGATTAAAAGGTTCTTCACTAATCGGTTCTGCCAAGAACCACTGAAGAAAACTTATTATTTAATAAATATAATGTTATTGTTGTTTCTATGAAAGCACATACTGACTAATCAGTTCTGTAGGCAGAATTCTGGTAAATTGGGACACTTTTTATCATTGAAATGACTGGGGAAATGTCCCAATTATCCTGAATTAACCTTAATATACAACATAACAAACATATAGACAGATTACTTGCAAAGGGTAGTCAGTTACTGATTCCAAATTGCATGAAAAAATTGTAATTAGTAACGTAATCCAATACATTACAAGGTAATCTGATTATTTTTTGATTACTTTTGACCTAACTCGTTTATCACACCAATTTGAACAGGAAAATCAAACCATACACTATACAAATAATTGTTGGTTTAACTTAAAAAGTAAGTTGGTTGCCATAAATATGATTACATTAACTAAAAATTTTAATTAATTTTTTAAAAAATTAAATTAATTAAAAAATTGAGTTAATACAATGAAATCGGTTGGTTTAATCAACAGAAACTCAAAATATTAAGTATATCTGAACCACATTAATTATTGAAGCTGATTTGACAAAAGAAAAAATTTTGTGATAACAAATCATGGAAATACTTTTTTACAGTGTACTGATATAAAATACAAAGAGGAAAAAAAATAAATTCTTTGTTATCAACAACATGAAGTGCATTAAATGTTACATGGGGTTCGTTATGGAACTGCAGGGGTTCTTACAAAAAGTAACTGTAGTCATGAGTATTTAAAAACGTAATATAATTATATTACAAGTACTTTATTTATGTATTCTGATTACGTAATCCAGATTACATCAGTTATCAAGCACTGCATATATAGATTATTAATGGGCCTGTTATTATTGTTGTTTGATTCCCTTCAATCAGTGCATTTCACTTCATATTTATAAGCAGAATATTTTATTATCTTAATTTGCAGGCATGTGTCCATTTGACGACTCCAGTTATAATGGTAGAAAAGATGAAACATCGCGGGAGAAACCCAAGCAGAGGCTGCGCAGGAAACCCCGCGTGCTCTTCTCTCAAACTCAAGTGTTTGAGCTAGAAAGACGCTTCAAGCAGCAGAGATACCTTTCCGCACCCGAGAGAGACCACCTGGCTCATGTTCTGAAGCTCACCTCGACACAGGTCAAAATATGGTTCCAAAACCGGAGGTACAAGTGCAAGAGACAGCGACAGGATAAAAGCCTCGAGCTGGCCGGCCCGCGAAGGGTGGCGGTGCCCGTGCTGGTGCGAGATGGCAAACCCTGTCATGGAGCTCCTTACAATGTCACTGTGTCGTATCCCTACAATAATTATTACAACAGCTATGGAAATAACCCGTACCACTGTAACTTCACTTCTGTGCCCTCGATTGCCAACGCAAGTCAGATACCGAACCACTTTGTGGATATGAATTTGACGACGGGAAGTGTCGATGGGATCAGAACTTGGTGAGACTTGGGATCAGTCATGAGAAGATTTTGGATTAAGACTATTTAACCGAATGGCACTGAGGAGAAAACACTGTCATATATTGTTGTCTGATTTTTTATATATATATATTTTGTTTTTATATCAGTGGTTTACAAAACAATCGACACCAAATAAAGACTAAATATTTAATACATTTCACGGAAATTTTGTCATGCTTGTAGAGTCATGTTGAGGTTTTTCAAGAAAGCTAAATCATCCCAAATACGACCTTTATCGTGAGATTGACTGTTATTGGCTTATCCCTGAAGTAACGAATTTAACATAGGCCATCTATTAAAGGAAAATACAATACTGCTGGTGTCTGTGAGTTCAAATAAACCTTTACTCGGACCAAACATGTTCAAATGAAATCTGAAAAAGTGATTTTTCTGTAAGCATTTGTGGCATCCATTTCACAATAATTTTCTACTGTATTTTTCGACTCCGACTTTATTTATTTATTTTTTTTACACTGAGAGAAATAACCGGCGGGTTTCTGTAACATAAGGCTCAATAAATTCCAGTTTTAATGCAAAATGTGGACTTATTTGGATTATGTGTTTCTCTAAGTTAGCCTAACATAAGAAACAAGAAAAAATGGCCTGTGAGCTCGTTCAGGTTACTATCTATTGCAGAATGGCAGGGTTCACTGTACAAAAGAGAAAATGTCCAGTTTTTATCTGATTTTATCCTTTTTTTCTTTTCGTTTGTTTTTCGCTGGTGTAACCCAATGTATCCAGTCATATTATTCATATCAACATTTTATTTTAGAGTAGGCCTATTGTGTCTCTCAGAAATTTTTGTGTGTAAAATGTTTCGCGAATTTACTTTACAAATTAATATTAGTCAACATTTAATTCTATTCAAATCGATTAAAAAAGTTGATACAACTAAAGTTAAGCAAGACGCTGCAAAAATAACATCGTCAATTATCTCCCAATCTTAACGCTTTCCAATGAGCTTGTCATTACACTCACATTAGCCAAACAGATAAAACAATTGAAGAGACGCGATAAGTCGCAGTACCCGGGATGCAGCGCTGAGAGTAAACAGAACCGCAGACAAGCCGGCACTTTCAGTCTCCCGATCTGTCAGGGAAACGATTAAAATCAAATCTGACTGCGAGCAAGCTATGATAGGATCTGATAAACCAACCCTATAGGAGAATGTTTACAAAGTGGCTTCAGCACTAGAAACTCATATCATGTAATTTCGTACAGAATTTTTCTTAGCTAATTTATATAGCCTATTTCTTGTCTAAGGGACCTCCACATCCTTCTGAGACCCATAGATTTATTTTTATTTATTTATTGTAAATTTCGGGTTTTACGTCATTACATTGTTTGGAGTATAAGAAACAAATGGGGGGAAAATCTGTTAAAAAAATTCAATGTAAAGAACACCAAGACTCAATTGAGAAAATGAAAACAATACTCATCAAAAACAATGTTTTTTGTTTTTTATATATTCAGTATACCAACCAATTTTTAGCTTCCAGGCTATTTGTTTTGTCCTATAACTTGTCCTCTGTAAATCAGATTGGAAAAAGATGTTTAGAAAATGTTTATATTTTGCATTTTGTATGCATACTAGTGGCTGCATTTACAGTTTTTTTCAACTGCTTACACACATTTTTAAAACTTTGGCTCTTTTTTTCAAAACTTTACACACAAATCTAAGAATTGCACACACAAAATGCAAAATCCCTTGCAAAATGAAGCACTGCATTCAAAATATCACAAACACATCTAAAAAAGCAAACATTTGTCTTACGTTGCAAACACTTTTGCCATAATATTCTATATGGATATATCATATGAACAGTTATTCAAAACCTAAAGGTCTTCTTTCATGAGCTCCTACATTTCTGTACAAGATTGAAAGTAATTGGCAGAGAGATGTGGAAAATTCACAATACCACAACTACCATGTGTAGTTGGACAGAAACAATGGTTGCGTTTGAAAAAGGAAATCAAGATACTTCCTGTTAGATTGTTGTGTGTTACAGAGAATTGTGTGTTGTGTTTTGCAAAAAATGTTATATGAAATTGAAAAGTCGAAGGCCGAGAATTAGTGTATGGTTTTGCAGATTTGGTGTGTGGTTCAGGTGTTTGAGTGTCAGGTTTCAGAAATTGTGTGACAAGTAATGATTTTGTGTGTAAGCAGTTGAAAAAAACTGTAAGAGGCATGTAATGTAAATCAGGGTTTTCAGGACTTCAACAGCTCCAGGAAACTTCCACCAAACTATACTCAAAGATTTGTATAAAGATTCTCAACTATTGCATGACTTATTTGATATACTTTACATAATACACATGGCCAAAAAGTTTTCCCATTCTATACAATGTTATCTCTAATTTGCATATTAATGTGTTCTTTGGGCAACATGTGGACTAATGAAAATAGAAGCTATAATAATGAGATTAATAATTTGACAACATTTTCATAATATCTAATATGTCATATAAATACTGAGATATAATTTCTTCCCTATTCACTTATTATGTCTCCCTAAAATGCCTGATGTGCATGCTGTAAGTCCTGGTGTCTTCTACAGCGAATGTGTATGAAACCGTTGCATGTCTCATAACAGAAAATCATATCCTGCTTTGAAACACCACTAATCTTGTCTTGAGATGTTAATTTACAACAAACAATATGAAAATTAGTCAGATTTAAATTATAATTACAAAATATTATCATATTCCCATAAGAGTGCTGAATTCAGTCATTTAGTCATTGTCGGTTATATTTAAAGACCAACGAGAGGGACATTTGGTATCTCTGAAAAGCCCTGACTTAAAACTGTGACTTATATGCTCTCAAAGAAATTTTCTAAAATACAATGTCCTACACAGAGGGGAAAAAAAATCCATTGCTCAGGAGTTACTCTTTACCCCATAACTCAACTCAACTGACACACAACAATGAAACATAATAATTTCATAGCAGTGTGTTAACCTTTATCTTTTGAGGTAAAATGGTTTGTGAGACCTTTGCTGTTTTTAGACACTTAGCGCCCAAATGAAAAGAATATTAGCAATCAGAAACATTTCACTGACAGTGGAGGGGGAGGGTAACTTCAGTCCTATCTTAATGGGCAATTTATTTCCTGTTTAAGACTGTGGTGGATAGGACCGAGGCAGAGATAGAAAACACTCTCAAGAGTCTCGTCAGCACGGAGTTCAGATAAGGGAAGAGTATGTGGCTCGGAGCAGTATTTAGCAGATTGATATACGTAGCTAAGAGCAGTATTTAGCAGCAGGCAGACAGAGTGGAGACTATGGCCACTTCAAGAGATCAGATAAGTGTGTGCGTGTGTGTATGTGTGTGTGTGTGTCAGGGTCTCTTTGTGTGTATACATGAATGTACTGAACATTTATATGAGAACGAGCTTGTATGTATCAGCATGCAGACGCATGCAAATGAATGAGAGATGGATCCATAAATGTGTGCATTTGTGTGTGCATGTGTCAGGTCATTGTGGCACAATGCAGCTCTACAGGAAGAGATCTGGTCAGAGACTTACTCAGTGAGCCAATGACAGACAAGGTTAAGACACAGGAGGCATGGATCTTCGCTTCTGTCTTGTCGCTCTGAAAGACATGCACACACACACACACACACACACACAAAAAACTTGTTCTAAAGGAAGTAGGAACTGGCCAAAGGGCTAAAGGTTAAGCTGACTTCATTCCATCTAATTATTTATGAAATGGTGAAACCTCATTGTAAGGAAATGTTTAAATTCCATGTAATGTAATGTATCTCTCTAATACTGTAACCAACACTAATCCTGCAGGGTCAGCACACACACACACACACAAATATGAACTGATTGGAAGATATTCAATAACTTTACACTAATGGTTCCTTTACTTCAAATTATATTTTAGGTTATGCTCTTAAAGGGGATTATAGTACCCCTTTACAAGATGTAATATAAGTCTCTGGTGTCTCCAGAATGTGTCTGTGAAGTTTCAGCTCAAAATACCCCACAGATCATTTATTATAGCTTGTCAAATTTGCCCCTATTTGGGTGTGAGCAAAAACACGCCGTTTTTGTGTGTGTCCCTTTAAATGCAAATGAGCTGCTGCACCCGGCCGCTTTCCAAAAGAGGGCGGAGCTTTAACAGCTCAACAACAACAAAGCTGGAGAATCTCACGCAGCCAAAATGAGGATTGTCAGTAACGGTGTTCAGCCTTACATTGTTCAAACCGGAGTCGACACTGATGGAGAGACTCAGGAAGAAGTTACAACTTTTAGAATGAAACTGGACGTTTCTGAATGGTTGGTGGATACATTTATGTAGTTGCTGTGGAGTTAATTCAACATGCCGGCATGTTAATCTTTTGTGCAAATCTATTGAACTGACCCTCGTTTGTGAAGCAGTCCAGCGTAAAATGAGGGCATGGTAACAACTCTACTACAACAACTCTTCCTCTTCTCTAAAGCAGCCCAACATGGCCTCACCCCCTTTGTTGAGTGTTCTCGGAGTCGGGGTTTATGTACATTTTAGGGTTAGTGATGTCACTAACCCAGGAAGAAGCTTTTTGTAGTCCCTAGCCGTTTGGTGTAGTCCTTAAACAGAGAATTCTGTAAAGGAAAATATCTCCCTTTGCATTGAACTTTGAGAGTCATTTCGCAGATGTTATTTATGCTCAAACAGCAACATTACACACTAACTAAATTTTAAAAAGTGGAATCATAATCAACCACACCTTTAAAAATAAAGGTTCCAAAAGTTGGTTTTTGCCTTAAAGAACCTTTCACTGAACAGTTCTTAAAAAGAACCTTTTTTTCTTAGTGTGAAGAACATTTTAATATTCTAAAGAACCCTTTTCTGCTATAAAGAACCTTTTGTACTATGGAAAGTTTCTCCATGGAACCATATATGTCGATAAAGTACTTTTCTTTGCTTATGGCACATTCCTTGAAAAGTTGACAATCGACATGAATAAAGTGATCTGAATCTAGAACTAAAATAGAACTGCATCCGACTGTTAAATCACTAACAATAGGAATGTGAAAAACAACGTGGCCTCTGAAGCCACTGCTGGAACTTGTTGGAGCTCACAGAACATTTAAAACAGGACAGGGAGAATGGCAGCATTTAAACAGACTCGAAATGCGAGATTAGCCAGATCTCTACAGAACATCTTCAGCATTTATCTGAAGCAACGGGGACTGTGCTTTTATTACATCGGAGGAGATGTTTTGGACATTTTGTCTGTATAAAGACTAGACAGCTAGAGAAAGACTCTCATGCTCCCTAACAATGCTTACGCCACACATCTGTCCACACTTAAGAGACATCACTCAACTGACTCCATATATAAACACACTCATGTCCCTTGTCAAGACATACTCAGACTGAATGGAATACCGGCAAAACTGCATTTTAACAATCCCAATGTCACAAAATGCATTTCCTCTTCTTTGCTAATCACATTTAAAACATGTGCAACTGATTGCCACTGCCATTTTTCAAAACCCAACAGATTTGAATAGATTAATAGATTTGAATGTCTTGCCAGACAGTTGCCAGACAGTATGTAAACAGATCTTCTCACAATACTCTGAATGCATTTTTTTAACACTTACCGTTTGCAGTCACCTACAGAGTACAAATTATCTCCTCACCTACCACATCTTATAAAAATGACCCCAGTGGGGTTTTTATTGTGCATGAGGCTAAGTGTCTGGTGTTTATGGAGAAGGGTTTGGTCCGGTGGATTATTGGCTGGTGAGTGAGGGTTCTTTGATGCCTCAGTGTAGACATTATATCACCTTGATTGCTTCTTAAAGGGAAAAATGTAGTTCATTTGGTGCAGAAGAGATGTGCTCACCTTTCTGGCACACCATGCCTCCTTTTGTTCTCTCCCTTGAGTCCATCTAATGGGGAACAAGTGTCTCCAGCTAATCCACTCTGCTTGTCCATGTGATCAAGTGAAAAGCGAAAGCCACATAGACGGGTCACTGTCATACCTTATTAAAGGGATAGTTCACTCAAAAATGAAAATCCTGTCATCATTTACTCACCCTCAAGTTATTCCAATCCTTAAAACAAAAAAGATATTTTGAAGAATGTTGGTGACCAAACAGTTTCTTGTCCTCACTGACTTCCATAGTTTTTTTTTTTTTTTCTTTTCTATGGAAGTCAGTGGGAAGTCGTTTGTCACTTCCCTGAGATGCTGGCTTTTGAACTGAATGCTGATAACACGTTGGAAGGTCTCACTCCTCTTTAGCCCAGAAGACACGGCGTGCAGGATTTCCAACAAGAATGTCAAATTTGGACTCGTCTGACCATAGAACACTTTTCCACTTTGAAACTGTCCATTTTAAATGAGCCTTGGCCCACAGGACACGACGGCGCTTTTGGACCATGTTCACATATGGCTTCCTTTTTGCATGATAGAGCTTTAGATGGCATCTGCAGATGGCACGGCGGATTGTGTTTACCAATAGTGTTTTCTGGAAGTATTCCTGGGCCCATTTAGTAATGTCTTTGACACAATCATGCCGATGAGTGATTCAGTGTCATCTGTGGGCCCATCCAGGCATCCAATAAAGGTCTTCCGCCTTGTCCCTTATGCAGAGAGATTTCTCCAGTTTCTCTGAATATTTTGATGATGTTATGCACTGTAGATGATGAGATTTGCAAAGCCTTTGCAATCTGATGTTGAGGAACATTGTTTTCCACAATCTTTTTATGCACTCTTTCACAGATTGGAGAGCCTATGTCCATCTTTACTTCTGAGAGACTCTGCCTCTCTAAGACTTCTCTTTTATAGCTAATCATGTTACAGACCTGATATAAATTAACTTAATTAGCTGTTAGATGTTCTCCCAGCTGAATCTTTTCAACATTTCTTGCTTTTTCAGCCATTTGTTGCCCCCATGCCAACTTTTTTGAGACCTGAAGCAGGCTTCAAATTTGAAATGAGCTCATTTAGTGGATACAAGTGTAAAATTTCTCAGTTTAAACATTTGTTATGTTATCTATGTTCTTTTGTGAATAAAATATTGGCTTATGTGATTTGAAAGTCTTTTAGTTTTCATTGTATTCAAATTTAAAAACATCCCAATTCGGGTCGTATTTTAAATGTATACTAAATGCAATTAGTTGAACTTTTTTTGACCCACTTAAGTAGGACTTAAAGGATTAGTCCACTTTCAAATAAAATTTTAAATGATAACAGACGAGGAATAAGGGTCTTATCTAGCAAAACGATTGGTCATTTTCGAAAACAATTTAAATGTATATGTTTTATATAAACAAATGATTGCCTTTGTAAGTGCTTCCGCTTTCCGTATTCTTCAAAAAGCCTATGCCTTCCCTATTCTACTTATGGAAAAAATGTAACTGGCACTGCGTTCATTCCGTAAGTAGAATAGGGAAGGCGTAGGACATACAGTGTAAGCTTTTTGAAGAATACGGAAATGTGGTTTTGGTAGAAGCACTTACAAAGGCGATCATTTGTTTATATAAAGCATATACTTTGTTTTTTCAAAAATGGCCGATCGTTTCGCTAGATAAGACCTTTATTCCTCGTCTGGTATCATTTAAGACCTTTGAAGCTGCACTGAAACTGTAATTTTGACCTTCAACTGTTTGGAGGCCATTGAAGTCCACTGTAAGGAGAATAATCATGGAATGTTTTCATCAAAATTTCATCTTAATTTCTTTCAACTGAAGATAGAAAGACAAGAACATCTTGGATGACATGGGGGTGTGTAAATTATCAGGGAAATTTTATTTGAAAGTGGAGTAATCCTTCAAGTACATGTTTATATGTAATTTCATAATTGAAATATTGTTTAACGAGTTTGTTTGCCCATATAATCTTTAGGATTTTAAGGTAGCTAATTTGGCTTGCTGTCCACTGAGGTGGGGCTCGATGAAACATCTTCAACTCGAGCTCTGATACACCCCCCCAGTGAATAAATATAGGATATGAGTACAAAGGGCAAGGTACCTGAAATGAAGGTGGAGTTTGGGGAGGTGGAGGGATGCTGAAACAGCTGAGACTGAAGAGAGGTAAGCAGCTGCTTATATACTCTGGCTGTTGATTGGAAGATTAGATGAGCTCACTCCTCCCTAAATTACGTTTAGGAACTTCACTAAAGTGTACTGCAGAAATTACTGACAAGCATTTATGGTAAACTAAAAGGCTTTTCTATTAAAATGTTTCATGTCATGTATTTAAATATATTTGTAATAACATATTTGAAGCTGCAATTTAGTATATTCAATATATATTAACTTTAAATGTAATACTGAAAATCACTTAATTACATGTGCTTTAGTCAACACATAAAAGTAAGTGTACTTCTGTAAAGAAGGACAAAAGATTAATAAACATAATGATTTAAATGGCCTTTAAAGTAAAACTTTTAATCTGACATTATTATAGTGTACTGCATTGTGTTAAGAAAGTGTAGTACACCTAAGTAGCCGTTTATTTCATTATTATATTAAATTGCATCTGCAAGTACAGGTTTTTAAAAATATAGTTTTAACATTTGTAACAAGTAAACTGCAGACACAAGTGCAAGCTTTTTCTTTGTTAAGATTAGGAAAGTATTCTTTTTAATCTTATTAGCTAGTTTGTGCACATTGCCAGAAATTATTAATTATAATCATAAACTGCATGGTTTATCTGGTAAATAATAAGAATGAATTTGGTCATGTGAATACTGCAAAAGAACAAACTGCTACTGTCCATCAAGTTGAGCATATATTTACTGTTGGGTCAACCTCATCTCATTTGTACACTGTGAATCCTACAAAAATGTACTATTATTAGAAAACTAGTAAGAATGAAGGTCAACCCTTCCTAACTCCACCTCTAAACATACCAGTCAATAAGATCATACAAATTCATAGGAATTAGCCACCAATTTGCCAAAATGTAAAATAGTTATGAATTGCAATGAGATTGTGATCTCTTTTTCATTTCCTGTAGATACCAGAATTCCAGACTTAAAAATACAATCTAATACCGTTACATAGCACAATGCAACCAAAAATTGTTAGAGCAAACCTGTGTGAAATTACTAAATAAACACTTCCCTTTTCTATAGGCAGCATAGCATTCCTATTAACACAAAGTTCTTTTTAGAACATTTTGGTAAAGAGATTTGTGAAGGAGTAAAAACATCTTAAATTCTTCCATTCATCAGTCAAGTTTTAAAAAAAACACTACGCTCAACAATATCACAATAATATCACATCATGTCTGTTTAAAATCACAGCTACAGTGGTTTGTATGTGGCAAACACGGGCACTTGCCCGAAGCTAAGCACTGGTTGTTTGTTCAGGGATCACCCCAGCAGGAATGAGGAGGGTCTGTCACTCAAGCTTTCACCCTGCTGTCTGTCTCTATGCTTTATCTGCGTCTCAGCTGCCAGCTTTTCTGCCCCAACCGGTCATGTCACATGCAAAAACATCAGTCTAAGACTGAGCCTCATCAAAGCCAAGTATTATCTCATGTTGCTATGACACACGTGTTGATACACTCAACAAAGAATGTCTGATTATCACTTAAAAGATGAACTGTGTGACCCATATTAATTAGAACAAAAAAAGAATACTGCAAGATAGGGGTGTTTAAAACAACTGGTCATGATGAATCACTCTGTTTAAATAATATATACGAACATACTGTGTGAAAACCTCCTTCCTGGCAGACTAATGTCCCCTCAGGAAAATGTGCTAGATTTAAAATGCTGTCATGTGGCTCCCTCTGCTGTTTGAAAATTATCATTTTTGCTCTTCCTATTCCATTGTCACAAAGTCAATAGGAGCATCCTAATTTGAGTATTTGAGTTTTATGCCATTTGACGATTATGCACTTAAAGAATTAGTTCACCCAAAAATGAAAATTACCCCAACATTTACTCACCCTCAAGCCATCCTATGTGTATATGACTATCTTTTTTCAGTCAAACACTATCAGAGTTATATTACTCTTCCAAGCTTTGTAATGATAGTGAACGGTACTGTAGATTTTGAAGCCCAAGAAAGCACATCCATCCATCATAAAAGTCATCCATACCACTCCAGGGGGTTAATAACGGCCTTCTGAAGCAAAGTGATGCATTTTTGTAAGAAAAATATCCATATATATATATAACTTTATAAACTATAATCATTGGCTTCCAGCAACAGCCGTACACAAGTCTATTTCTGGCAGAAGTGTGACCCCTGACCCACTCCCATTATAAAGCTTGGTAAGAGAACCAGGATATTTTTTTTTTAATATACCTCCGATTGTGTTTGGATAAAAGAAGAAATTCATATACACCTAGGATGGCTTGGGGGTGAGTAAATCTTTTTTATTTTTGGCTGAACTAACCCTTTAATTAGGAATTGGAATTTTGGACACTTCATGCACTTCTTTCCTTACAGAGGGAGGAGCTATCAGACTTAGTGAATAGTGTCATTTGGGACACAACTATTTGAATGGGTTTTTGGTTAAATGCTTGGAATAAGGTTGTGTTTAAAACAATGTCAAGACAATTGACATTGAAAAGGCTTACATGGCATGTTGAATTTGACGTGGATGAAAATGAGCTGAGGAATAGGCAATGGCAAGCACTGTAAAGGTATTTGTCACATAACTTTCAAAACTCTTTTATGGTGTTTTTGTCTACTTCTTTCTGAAAGATGTTTAGTCAGTTGAACCCTTTCATGTGTGAATTATGGCAACCTCAGTCAAGATTTTTTTTTTTTTTCTTGCGTTTTTCTTGCTCTTAGGACATAAAAAACAACATTTGAACTTTATTTATATATATATATATATATATATATATATATATATATATATATATATATATATATTATATATATATATATATATATACACACACACACATTAATTTTCTTTTTTTACACACACAGTAGATTCATATTACACTTTCAGATGTCCACATTTTTTTTTTTTTTTTTTTTTTTTTTTTTTTTTGCTTAGTGTAGTTAACGATAGTTTAAGTTATGCCTGTAAACGTTATCAATAGCTAACAGTAGCATGACATGAACAGAAAAAAAAAAAAAAAAAATCAAGATTCGGTTACTTACCACTGAATTTCCTTGACTCTTCTTCGTTAATCTGTATTCCAGCTTCAAATATTTTCTGAATTGTTTCATCCGTGGAAAAACTCGACAAAGATGGACAATTATCCGAGATTTTCGCTCATTTCACGCATGGGAGAAAGAGTGCACTGTGCAATACAAGTAGATGTCGCGCTCGCGCCTTCTAAATTGATGAGCCAATGGCTGATTGGTATCAGTCATTGCGTCATCTCAGCAGCCGTTAAAAGCTCCGGTTGCTATGGAAACATTGTTCTTTCAAAATAATGATGAGTGAGATAAACCTATGAGATAAACCCTTTCCACAAAGTAATGCATTTTACTACTTTTTCGTTTTCTTTTCTTGGGTAAATAGTCACACAAAATTACCAGTGTGTAAAAGAGGCCATATTCTTGGTATTTGAATAGACATGGATACCATCATCCTACACTGATATGATTTTTTAAATATCTCAGTTATAATTTGCATAAAAACAATGCAATATAAAAACTAGGTGAAATCCCAGTAATTAATGGATGGAAATTTACCAGTGGCCTTTTTTTTTTTTTTTTTTTTTTTTTTTTACTTTAACAAACATCTCTCTTAAATGAATATTTTGTGATTTATGATTTGCTGCATAATGCTTTTTAAAAGTACAATTATGTACCCTTTACTGTCAGAACTAATTCTGTACCTTTAAATTAAAACAAAGGTTCAAATTTGTCACATTAAGGACCATTTTCTGTACCTTACAGGGTACTTTCGTGGCAAATGTACCTTTAGGTACAGAAACTTTACCCCTATTTTTCTGTGTGTATATGCATTTCATGTTTTTAACTGAGGAGATACTCTATTAAACATAATACAGTAATAACACAGTAATGTGTGTATTTAACAATCCAATGAATAAAATACAAAATATATGAGCCCGATCACACGAAAATGCGTATCAATAGTAGCCTACGAGTTTGTAATCTCGTAGAATATATACGCCAAAATGAGTTTTGGCGTTCATATGGTACGCAGTTTTTCGCGTGCATATGATACGCACTTTATGGCGTATTATACGTACGACCCCCCCACTCCCCCACCCCCATCCTAACCAAGAGCGTATCATATACACGCCATAAAGTGCATATCATATGCACGCGAAAACTCATTTTGGCGTATTCTACGAGATTACAAACTCGTACTATTGATACGCATTCTCATGTGATCGTGTTGAATATATACAAAAATATAACACAGCTTCAATTATTGAAAACGTAATTGAGTTTGTGCCCTTTCGACCAGCAGTCGAAAAACTTCATACAAATTGAACTTGTCTTTGATATCAGAACATGAGGATGTGATTCCAAAGATCTCTACAACCGGTGAAGGTAAAACTCTGTAGAAACCAAACTACAATGATCAAGCTCCCGCCAGAGTACATCAAATTACCCTTATTACCTGATAATTCTGGTTATGTGACTCCCTGGTAGAAAAGATATTTTCTCTCAATGGGACCTTCCCGGTGAAATAAATAAAAATGTTCAAGAGTAGCTCTCCTCTCTGAGAAAACCTTAGACTGAAATCTACACTGATCTAGATGTTTTCAGACTGTGGAAAAACTAGGGATCAGGTGTTTTCAAATCTCATCTGAAATGGGCAAAAGTAATCAGATTACTTTCTGATGTAATTAGTAAAGTAACACACATTACGTAATCACATCAGTTTTTTTTTTTGGATGTAACTGCAAATTACATTTTAATAACACAAGTACATTTATTTACAGCCAAAAAAAAAAGTTACTGCAGATGAAGTTTTTTCAAGAATATCAGTCACAGTAATAATATGAATTGTAGCTGAAATAAAGCTAGTAATGCATGAGGTCCAAAAAAAAAGTAAAAATAAAATAAAAATCCACATACAACAGCTTGATATACTTGTTGACAGTGTACAGTAATAGCTGTCCATAGTGCACCTCTATGCATGAAATAGTTAAACAACAGTACAATCCATTAAACACACTGTACGTCTATCCCTCACAGCCTCATTTTCATTCTTGTCAAGAAAATAAACTACACAAAGAACTACAGATCTGCAAGTGCAAGATTTTTCCCTGCTGCTGACAAGTTTGTGAGACTTCATTACTTCATATGTGAGTGCCAGCCAACACAAACTAGACCACAGTCAAAACTGAAATCTAACCTGAAGGCAGGTATTAGTGAAGACATGTTCGTCTCAGCTGAGGTAATATTTTTCTTTTATGTTTGACTACTACAGTTACCATGAAACACTTCCAAAACGCAGGGATTCAATGGCTATCATCTTTTTGGGATCTGTCATATTAACTGGATCATATAACTCAAACCACTACATTTTTCTCACACTAAATAGCACTCCATAAAAGGCATCTTAAGTTTTAACTCGAAATTCTAAACAGTATATTTGTAGTAAATAAGGAATTGTGACATTTGGAATTTAGAAAGAATTTGATTTGAGGCCACAAGAGGGCACCATTTTACTACCTTATATACATTTCTCTTTGACATCAACTTAATTCCCCAAATGAGGGGGTAAAATAATATATATATTTTTTTGTTTTGTTTTTTTTTTTTTGAAAATGGTAAACTATAATACAAAAAATTACTATAATTACTGTTCACTAATGAGTTCACAACTAATTCTAGTTTCAACACATGAAATTTAAGTATGACATTTTCCTAAAACCTATTTCACAGAACAAAAGTAAAATAACAGGTATTTTAAGGTGACACGGTTACTGTGTACTTACTATAGTAATGACAGTAAATTATGCATAATTACAAGTAACTAGCCCCAAACCAAACCCTAAATCGTACCGTAACTCTATGTACTTACTATAGTAATAACAGTAAATATGCATAATTAAGTAACTTACTCTAATCAAACCCTAAATCGAACCATAACTCTATAGATCTTATCTTATTTGAGTAAGTAATGTAACTTAAAATAAAAGTGTAACCAAATAGTATAAAAATATGACAAAAAAAAAAATAATAATAATATACACCTACACCACTGTTCAAAAGTTTAAGGTCACTTTGTATTTATTTATTTATTTATTTATTTATTTATTTTTGAAGACATTACATTTGTTCAGCAAGGATGCATTGTATTGATCAAAAGCGACAGAAAATACAATTATTATTTTAAACTTTTTATTCATCAGTTAATTCTGGAGAAAAAAAGTATTACGGTTTTAACAAAATATTGAGCAGTTTTCAACATTGAAAATAATCATAAATGTTTTTTTTTTGAGCAGCAAATAAGCATATTATATATAATGATTTCTGAAGGATCATGTGACACTGAAGACTGGAGTAATGATGCTGAAAATTCAGCTTTGATCACAGGAATAGTTATTTTACATTTCAATAATATTTCACAATATTACTGCTTCATTGTATTTTTGATCAAATAAATCCAGCCTTAGTGAGCAGAAGAGACTTTTTTCAAAAACATAAAAATACAAATAAAAACTTTTGTATGTTAGTGCAGTTATAGATATTCTAATGTAAAGTACTACAAGATGGCCCAAAACATTGATGCCACCCAGCAAAGGATGTCCAGTTCACATAGCGAGTATGACATATGTCTTCCTGTCGACGGGGTCAGATTCTAACAAGCCCACATCTGGCCCAAAACAAGCAAACGGTGCTACTCATCTCTTCCACATTGTGTTAGTGTAAGGACAAGAGGTCAGGAGAGAAACCAGGAGTTGCATTACACAAGCCGCAAGAAATGCTCATCCAATTACTACTGCTTGTTTTGTACGGCCAAAGCATGACATAGTCTCTGAATCTCGCAGTGTAAATAAGGAACTGAATATGTGTTTGTGCAATTAAGATAGGCATCAAAGATACACAAAACAGGAAAAAGACTTGATCAAAGAGGCAGAGAATAAAGATGAGCAATGCAGGTAGTCTATACTTGTGTGTGTGTGTGTGTGTGTGTGTGTGTGTGTGTGTGTGTGTGTGTGTGTGTGTGTGTGTGTGTGTGTGTGTGTGTGTGTGTGTGTGTGTGTGTGTGTGTGTGTGTGTGTGCGTGTGTGTGTAAGAGAGAGAAGAAACAGACAGCAAGATTATTCAAGGTGAGCACTATCATGAAAAACATCTAAAATACAAAGTTTACATGACAACAGCTAAAATGAGGTAAACCTTCAAAAATCCTCAATCCTTTTCTCCTTTTGAAAAATAAAAAACCCCACAAGAGCACCATTTATGATCACTAAAAACATTTTATGATCACTAAAAAAACCTATATATATATATATATATATATATATATATATATATATATATATATATATATATATATATATATATATATATATATATATATATTTATATATATATCATAAAATGTTTTTAGTGATCATAAAGTGTGTTCTTGTTTATTTTATTTCATAAAATGTTATGTATATCCTGTTATACACAGATATATGTTTTTACTTTTATTTCTATTAAATGTTAGAGATCATAAAATATTTTTTAGTGATCATAAAGGGTCCTTTTTTGATATATTTCTCAGAAGGAGAAAAGCTTTATATATATATATATATATATATATATATATATATACACACACACATTCATTACCTTTAATTATATATTATAGAGCATATTATTATATATTTTAAAAATATTATAATAATTATACAAATATAACAAAAATAATTTAATAATTCTAAAATTATAATAATGAAATATAATATATATATATATATATATATATATATATATATATATATATATATATATATATATATATATATATATATATATATATATATATATATATATTTAGTGATCATTAGAATATTATATATATTATATTTCATTATTATAATTTTAGAATTATTAAATTATTTTTGCTATATTTTTGTAATATTTGTATAATTATTATAATATTTTTTTAAATATATAGTAATATGCTCTATAATAAATAATTAAAGGTAATGAATGTATATATATATATATATATATATATATATATATATATATATATATATATATATATATATATATATATATATATATATATATATACCATAATATATTTTTCACTTTTTTTTTTTTTCAATGTTAGAGATCATTGAATTGTTTTTTAGTGACCATAAAGGGTACTCTAAGGGTACATAAAGAGTACTTCATTTTATATATATAAAAAATATAAAATAAACCCTATAATATATATATATATATATATATATATATATATATATATATATATATATATATATATATATATATATATATATATATATATATATATATATATATATATATATATATATATATATATATATATATATATATATATATATATATATATATATATATATATATATATATATATATATATATATATATATATATATATATATATATATATTTATATACACAAATGTTTTCAAAAAGAGAAAAGCTTATATATAATAAATATATAAAATAAATATAGTATATATGTGTGTGTGTTTATTATAGAGCATATGTGTATTTAATTTATTCATGAAACAATGGCAATGGACACTATTGCCCCTCAGTATATATATACATAGACTAACTGGTTAAGAGTTTTAACTACAGACAGGAGTATTTCAGGGCTTATGGTGGGAGGTCATGCCGGTGGACAATAGTACCGTTTGTCACTCTCAGCTTTTGTGTTTTTCCAAGCAAACTCCCCGCTCTCCTGGGGCCATGCGTCCTCTTTCCCCGTCTCATTCTCTCCCCCTTAGCTCCATCTCTTTCTCTGACCATGTTTCTCCTTCTCTCCTCTCTGCCCAAGACTGTGGGGTCACACAGAAGCACAAGGGCACAACAAACAAACAGCCATACAACAACGTGTGGGTCAGGAGAAGGAGCCGAGACCAAATATGTTGAAGTCATTAGCTCCATGGGGAGGGGGCCACCCACTCTGACCCTGCCTGTCTACAGAGCCTCCTCTCTCTTATGAACACATACCCCGGTGCCCTGGACCTTAGGGCTTACCCCAGCTTGACATTCAGGGATGATAGGAGACTAATACTGATATCTTGTTACACAATAAATCTCACTAAATTCTCAACTGACTGAGAATGAGGAGCAGAAGAGCAGCTCAGTGTAACAGTAATAAAGAGGTGTAAAGTACTGCACATGCGTTTGTAGCATTTGTGGCATACTTTTTTCAGGATTCATTGATGAATAAAAGGTTAAAAAGAACAGCATTTATTCAAAATATAAATCTTTTCTAACAATATAACTCTTTACTATTACTTTTTATCAATTTAACACATCCATGCTGAATAAAAGTATTCATTTCTTTCAAAAAAAAGAAAGAAAAAAAATTACTGACCCCAAACATTTGAACAGTAGTGTATATTGTTACATAAGATTTCTATTTTAAATAAATGCTGATATTTTTTTACTTTTTATTCATCAATGAATCCTGAAAAAGTATCACAGGTTATAAAATAATATTAAGCAGCACAACTGTTTCCAACATTGATAATTGAGTATCAAATCATCATATTAGAATGATTTCTGAAGGATCATGTGACACTGAAGACTGGAGTAATGATGCTGAAAATCCAGCTTTGATCACAGAAATAAATTATATTTTAAATTATATTAAAATAGAAAACCATAATTTTAAATTGTAATAATATTTCAAAATATTATTGTTTTTTCTGTATTTATTATGAAATAAATGCAGCCCTAATGAGCATAAGAGACTTCGTTCAAAAACATTAAAAATAGTAATGTTTCCAAACTTTTGACTGGTAGTTTATATATATATATATATATATATATATATATATATATATATATATATATATATATATATATATATATATATATATATATATATATATATATATACACAATCAAAATGTATTCAGACACCTTGAACATTTCATTCATTAATTCAGTTTATTCACTTATTTAAAAAAAAATGTTAAGAAAATATGACAAGATCTCAGAGTTAAACTGTGTCAGAAAAAAATGATCTTAATTATGTCAGATAACATTTAAGCAGAACATGGTCAGGTCAAATTGTATGAATAATTTTTGGTCCCAAATTATTATCAATTTTACTGGTAGTCCACTGTATGAAGAATATTTGGGTATAATATGTCACACATTTTAATATTTCATTTATTTGTCTTCTCTTATATATATGTATGTATGTATATTTTTTATATATATATATATATATATATATATATATATATATATATATATATATATATATATATATATATATATATATATATTTGTGTGTGTGTGTGTGTGTGTGTGTGTGTGTGTGTGCTAATTTTAATATTAAGCCTATTTAAAATAAAACAAAAGCCTATATTATTGATTATTATTAATATTGTCATTTAATAATATTATTTTAATATTTAATCTATTTGTTTAATATTTCATTATATTATATAATATATTAAATTACATATGTTAAAAATAAAACAGTGGCCTATATTATTATTAATATAATTATTTAATAATATTATTTTATTATATATATATATATATTGTGGGTGGGGAAAAAGAACAAATAAAATATCTATGCCACTGTGTAAAGAAGTTATTAGGACTTGTGTCTGGTGTTTGACAGAATGATGGTCCATGCAGAAGTGTCTGTTTTAGCCATCAAGGAGCTTGAAGCGATGACGTAGCACAGGGCGCTCCTCCAATAGTAGAAAAGAAAACAACACTCACGCGCTATTTAAAGTCAAGCAGTTGAGTTGGAGAGTGAAAGTGCCAATTACTTACCAGGAGGGAGGAAGACGCTTTATCCTTGACTTCACCAGGAATTTGGCGACACAGATGGCGGATTCAAACAAGCAGTTGACGTCGTTTTTCATAGAGGACATTTTATCCTTAAAAGAGGATAAAAAAGATGACTTCTGCAATTCTGAGAGCGACAGAACCGACAAAAGAACAGGTATTGCACTTTAAGTAGCTACTACAGCCTTGCAGTTGCAGCAGTTTTCTGTCTCTGTGTACATTTCTAGGTTAGTTAGTTAGTTAGTTAGTTAGGCAGTCCATCTAAATTAATTATGCAGTTAGGTAGCTAAAGTAGACTAAACATGTGAACTGTATGCCAAGGTAAACCGTATATTGTACGTGTGAGGTTTTGGTATACTGAAGACCAGTTTTCCCCAGTTTTAACGTCATATCGTGTACTTCCGTTCACAGATATCTCTGTTTGTCTGGATTCTGAGGATAAAACAATGTCGTCGACAGAGATGACGGGCGGCGTGAAAAAGAAGCGATCGCGCGCCGCCTTCACGCACCTGCAGGTGCTGGAGCTCGAGAAGAAGTTCAGCCGTCAGCGGTACCTGAGCGCGCCCGAGCGCGCGCACCTCGCGAGCGCACTGAACCTCACGGAGACTCAGGTGAAAATCTGGTTCCAGAACAGGAGATATAAAACCAAACGGAGGCAGTTAACGACTGAGCACGCCAAGGAATACTTTCAGAAATCGGACGCGAGCGCTGTTGCTGCTACAGAGGAGGACTTTTTCAGAGCGTCACTTTTAGCGACAGTCTACAAATCCTGTCCATACCGGCCTTACGTGTATGACTTTCACGGACTGAGAGTATGGAGACCAGCATTGTGATCACAGGGATATTAACCTGGACTTTGGGAATTTTCTCAGATTATTGTGAATATTATGTTTTTTTTAATCTTGTACAGCTTTGCATTCTGTGTAATAAAATATTTTTTTTCAAACTCCAGTGACAATATCTCATTCATCCTACACCTTTATCTCCATTTTTAAAATCATTTAAGAAGTCCAGGGGTGGATGAGCTTGAGTTTCCATCATGGACAGAAAGCCAAATACACTTATCTTGCATTTATCTCCACTAAAGTATTATGAACTCTTGAAATGCATATTTCTCTTATCTGCCTAAACAGACCAAGCATAGAACTGATGTTTTGGGTTTTTTTACTTTCAAAAGACTAAACAATTTGAATATGGATATAATACTCAAGGAAAATATTGCAACCTACCATTTATTGGCCTGTTGTTTTAGCCACTAATTTGCTTTTAAAGAGTAAAATTGTTACAAATTGCCACGAGAGTGTTTCAAGCTCATACACATTTCTAATATGGCCTTAATTTAATTCATGTTTCCCATAAGTAATGTATTTCAGTGTATTATACTGTCACTTCATTGGACTTCAGTGAAAGCTTTCTCACATACATCATTCTTTCAGATCTCAAAATCATAATACTATGTAAGAAGAACTAATCCCTAAAAAGCTGCCCTTGTGAAAAAAAAAAAAGTTTATTCAAGTGTTCTATTAGTATACTTCTTTTAAAATAGGAAAGTATACTTTGTCTACTTTGTATTTACTCTTCAGAAATATACTTACAATTGCACTTTAGTATACTTGACTTATACAGACAGAAAAGTCTTAGCATATACATGTAGAATCTTTTAAAATATAATGAAGTATTCTAAGTATACTTGGCTTGTAGTTGTGTTTAATCTTTTGATTTAGTAGCCTATTAAATATACTTTTTTCCACATTGTTTTAAATTGTCTTATAAACTAGCATTGTTTGAAAATATTGATTTAGCCTATTAAGAAAACTAGTAGTTTACTGGGAGTACACTTCAAAGTATACTTTCATAGACTCAAAAAATGTGCTACAAGTATTAAAATAATAAACTAGTATACTTCTAAGTTCACTTGTAGTACAGATGCAGTACAAATGAGAAACGTAGTTGTGCACTTAAAGTTTACTACTGTTACACTTATAGTACACTCAAACATTTTACATACTAAAAAGTCGGCCAATTTAGTCCCAGGCATTGAAATATACACTTGCAATTTTACTACTAGTGCATTGAAATTAGTATACTTACTACATATACATACTTGAACATTACTTAAAATGAACTTGAAGTATACTTCTTTCTCATAAGGGTGTCCATTGTTTAACAAGGAAATTTAGAACACTTGCCATGTTCACAAACCATACCAGCTGATAAATCAAAAGAAGGAATCTTTTGTAAAACATGCGGGCCTGCTCAACATAGAAGTTTAACATTGCTACAAGAGATAGCAATCTCGAGCACCCCTATCCTTGTCCAATTCAACTTAAGTTGACTTCAGCAGAGCAATGGCTTAAACCGCCTGTACCGGAGGTGGTCTGTTGTCTGAGTGATACAGGTAGGATTCTCCAGGAAAGATGACATGATTTACCCTGTAAGTAAGTGATTGTTTTATCAGTGAGTCATGAGAACAGTTTTGAAAATGGCTCTGAGACCACAGAATCTCCTAACCTGAATGCTAAACTGATAAATGTAAGCCATTTTTTGGTTTACACACATTCTGTGAATATGTTTGTAATACTTTTTCTTCAGGAAGGAACTGCCATGTAGGTCATCCATCAACTGTCTTTAAAGAGCTCTCGGGCATAACCAGACCTCTTTAGTTACTTCTACAAAGAAATGTCTCAGTAAGTATGTGGCTTACCTAGAAAGCAGTAGGAAGTGTTTGTTACAGGGGAGTTAAAATTAGGTACTATGTTTGGTCTCCGGAACATTAAAAACAGTTTTGACTCTGATGTCATTTGAATGTAAACTTAAACAGTGTAAACTTAAAATATATCTTATATACAGTGCACAGCATAAATGAGTAAACCCCCTCAGAACAAATACAAAAGATGTATTTTCTTTATGATCACTAATACAATTCATGGAAACATGGCAAAACTAAAATGTATTAAACATATGTCGATAATAGCCATAAAATAAGTAAATTAGCCAATTTTATTTAAATTAGGAATTGCAGAAATGAGTACACCCTAGATTTAATTCAACAAATGGTTAATATTCAAGCACTTAGTATGCCCTCAATAATTTTGAATATACTGCTCTGACACTTCTTGGCACGGAGTGTACAAGATCATGACAAATTGTCACATCTGTCCTGTTTAACTCCTGGATGATGAGCTCCTTAAATGCCCCGATCTTTAATGGGGAGTGTTGCTCAACTCATCTCTACAGAATCCCCCACAGGCGCTCAAGAGTGTTAAGATTGAGTGCAGTACATGTCCACAGAAGGTTTTTCACCTTGGGAGAATGCATACCCTCATGGTCATATTGAAAAAATGCCCAACAATGCAGTGAATGAGGAAAGGATAACATCATCTGGTTCAAGTTTGTGTATTAGATCACACAGTGGTGTGGAAATTCATGACAGCATTGATAAAGCACAACTCCTTCACACCTTCAGCACTCATACATCCCTATATAAGAGCTTTACTACCACTGAACTTTACTGTGGGAACCAGGCACTTCTCAGTGTACTCCTCCTCTAGCAACACCAGAACATTTTGGAAGCTGTTAGATGGTGAGACCAAAGTATTGATTCCCAGAGTCTATATTTTGTAAATATGGGCTTTGGAAATGGCTGACTTTATTGTGCTTTGGCTACAGTAGGT
Source organism: Chanodichthys erythropterus (assembly GCF_024489055.1). Lineage (NCBI taxonomy): Eukaryota > Metazoa > Chordata > Actinopteri > Cypriniformes > Xenocyprididae > Chanodichthys > Chanodichthys erythropterus. The sequence goes on from NC_090229.1 coordinate 35,522,295, forward strand.
AGTTACAGTGAGAACAACAAGCATACATGTCTATGTCATACATTCTGCAGGCTGCATCTTACTCTGTGAGATAAACAGTCACTCTTTTCATAGCTTTTGCTGGCTCTGAGATACTCGCTTGGTATTTCTCCTGCTCTTTGTCTAGCAAAAAAAAATCCCTCATCACTAAATGAAAGCTTAAAATGAAGGCCTGATTATTTCAGGGGCCTTGTCACACGTTTTTGAATTTCTGTGTTACTTTTGCTATATTTTCACTCTTAAAACAATGATTTGGTCATTCTCTTGCACCACTGTCCTCTTTTGTGCTAAGAAATAAGTCTCCTGATGATTCTCTCTCAAGTGCTTCCATTGTTGTTAGCATTAAGTCTGAGAATGATTCAGTGGGATATATAACACTTAATTGTCAAGAAATTACTTCTCTTTAAATGTTCTGGTTCAACATACTTACCTGTTGATCAAACATTGCCTTTAGTTTTATTTAGTAACTTTTAGGAGGGTGTATTCATTTTTGCTACACAAAATTTTATCACCTTGATAAGAAAATCTTATTTTCCTGAATCATTTTGACATGCTTCTTTGGTAATTAATTAAGCAGACTTGCTGGAACATTATATCTTTATAGAACTCTAACATGTCTTCTAAGTAATTGAGTAATTGTTAACTTTCAGAAGTTTCAGAGGGGGTGTCCTCATTTATGCTGTGCACTGTACATTATATATAAAACTAAACTACATTAACATTCACTACACTCATTGGACCGCCTTTGCCTTGAGAACTGCCTTAAATCTTCAACAAGGTGCTGAAAACATTAATTTTGGTCCGATCTTTCGGCTGCACATCCATGATGCGAATCTCCCGTTCCAGCTGCTCTATTGGATTGAGATCTGGATTGGATTTGAGTATCATGAACTCATTGTCATGTTCAAGAAAACCAGTTTGAGATGATCTGAGCTTTGTGACATAATGAGTTATCCTGCTGGAAGTAGCCATCAGAAGATGCTTCACTGTGGTCATAAAGGAATGGACATGATCAGCAACAAAACCCAGGTGTGGCATTTAAACGATGCTCGACTGGTACTAGGAGGCCCAAAGTGTGCCAAGAAAAATCCCCAACACCATTACACCACCAGCAACCTGAACCATTGATAAAAGGCAGGATGGATCCATGTTTTCATGTTATTTATGCCAAATTCTTACCCTACCATGATCAGAAATCGAGACTCATCAGACTAGACAACATCTTGTCCAATGTTGGTCATCCCATGTGGACTGTAGCCTCAGTTTGCTGTTCTTATCTGACAGGAGTGTCACTGGTGTGTCTTCTGCTGCTGTAGCTCATCTTCTTCAAGGTTTGATATGTTGAGCGTTCAGAGATGCTCTTCTGCAGACCTCGGTTGTATTGAGTGCTTATTTGAGTTACTGTTGCCTTTCTATCAGCTCAAACCAGTCTGGCCATTCTCCTCTGTCCTCTGGATCAACAAGGCATTTTCACCCACAGAACTGCTGCTCACTGGATATTTTCTCTTTTTCTGACCATTCTCTGTAAACCCCAGAGATGGTTGTGTGTGAAAATCCCAGTAGATCAACAGTTTCTGAAACACTTGGATCAGCACTTCTGGCACCAACAACCATGCCTCGTTCAAAGTCACTTAAATAATCTTTCTTCCCCATTCTGATGCTCAGTTTGAACTTCAGCAGATCGTCATGACCATGTCTACATGTCTAAATGCATTGAGTTGCTGACATGTGAGTAGATATTTGTGTTAGCAAGCAGATGAACTGGTGTACCTAATAAAGTGGCCGGTGAGTGTATATTATATACACAACTCTATAGTTTATGTATATATAGTTATTAACCTTTAAACAATTTCCATTTGTATGGCTATTTAGCAGATATTTATGAGCATTTAATCAATTCTATATACTATAATAATACCCTTATGTTATCTACTTGCCTTACTGCATAGTTTCACACTGATGTTACTGCAAGAATGCTTCAATTTGGCAACGGTTTCGTTCTGTGATTGATAGGAATGATTTTAGTATTTCAAACATCAGTCGGATGACAGAAATTCACCACTTCTCATGTCAAATGATTGAAACCAGTTTCAGCTGTTATCTAAAACTCAAACCTGTCAGGTGAAGTATGACTTTGACATCAAACTTGTTCAAGATTTGTCCCCTTTCTTTCAGTTGAAGCTTGCAGATCCACCCAACCAGGGCATCCACCCGCATATTTCTATCTCCACAACAATGTCATGCCACTTAATAATAGTAATCTGTGTGGAGACATTGTTTTGGTTTGTGAGATAAGAGCGGGCCGTGATACAGGGGTTCTCCGTAAAGAGCACGGGTTCACATAATGCCACCCACTTGGCTTGGCTCCAGAGAAACTCTGGAATTTTCTGTGTCGATCCATTTCTGTCTGTTCATATCAATATCCTCACTTTGCGAAAATATGTTGTATGTTACACCTAAATAACCCATCAAAGTGTAGGCTACTTCTCATATTGTACACGTAAACAGAGAGTTTCTTGTGAATTCATTCATCATCATATGAAAACATTTGTGGAATTGGCTTCAATGTCATTCTCTCAAATATGTTAAATATGTTTTTCAATTGGCTGAGAGAATGAAATCTGAGCTGTTGTCATTATTGTCAACAGAGAAACAGGCAAACCTTATTTCATCTTACAAAATGTATTATGCCAAACAATTTTGATTGACAGCTAAAGGGATAGTTCACTTAAAAATAAAAATTCTGTCTTTATTTAATCATCCGTACGTAACTCCAAACCTGAATGACGTTCTTCCTTTCTGAATTTCTGAAGATTCTCCCTGCAGCTATTTTACATATAAGAACATTCCACTGCTGACAATCTCCAAAAAAGTCAAATGCATCCATAAGACTCATTTGGTATATCTTCTGGAGTTAACTCAACTATTGTTTAAAAATTACTGTACTGCTCGCTTATAATGAACCCAAAGTATGTTGGAAATTAATGTTTATTAATATGTTTAATAAATACAAGTTTATTATTAAGTTTAATGAATACTTTTTCAGTGAATATTGGGAAACACAACTCATCTTCAACATTGATCACATGTGGTGTTCCACAAGGCTCCATTCTGAGTCTTTTCTCTCTATACATGCTTCCTCTTGGCTTTATCTTTCAGAAATATGATGTCTCTTATCACTGTTATGCTGACATTACACAATTTTACCTTCCTGTCAAATTCCATTTTAAATTTTATTTCTTGCATGGAGGAAGTTAAAATGTGGTTGTCAGAAAATTTCCTAAAGCTAAATGGGGACAAAACTGAAGCAAAAAAAAAATAAAAAATGCTGGGTTAAAAACAACCTAAATTGGATTGAAAAAGGACAATCTCAGCGATTGGACAGCTTTAACCCAGAGGTTGGGTTAAATGTTTGCCCAACGTGCTGGGCAGTTTTATTTAACCCAACTATTGTTTAAATATTACTAAATGGCCGGCTTAAAATGAACTCAAAATATGAACCAAAAATCAGACACATAATTACAAGAGGCAACAATAATAATAAGGAATTTAATAAATGTTTATTGTTTAATTATTATTAATTTCCAACCTATTTTGGGTTCATTTTAAACAAGCAATACAGTCATTTTTAAACAATAGTTAAGTGAAATAAAACTACACAGCAGGTTGGGCAAACATTTAACCCAACCGCTGGGTTAAAACAACCCATTTGCTGGACTTATCCATTTTCAATCCAATTTGGGTAGTTTTTGGTCCAGCATTTTTTTGAGTGTACTTTAATTTAATAATAGTCAGGACCACAGTACTTGTACAGGCCTGTGACTCTAATGTCAACAATTTTTTTTCTCAGATGAAGCTGCTGTCAAGCCACACCTTAATTATTTGTTTTGTCTACTTGTCAAAATGCATTATGAAAAATGTTCTTACTCAGTCATTACAAAGGCACTTATCTACAGTACATCATTTATTACCTTTCAACCTCTTCGTGATGTATTGCTAGATTATTAGAGACTCTAAATGAATGGTAATATGAGTCAGAAAAAATAAACAAACGAGAACTATTTATTTGAAGTGTTTGGTCTGCATAATTCTTCTACTGGTAACGCTCATGCTGGTGGACTGGGGTATAGATGAGTCCGGTGAGTTGATCTGAATTGTCTGTGTTAAGCACTCCTTCTGAATCTCTACAGGTGGAGGTCAGAGTGGGTGGAGCATGTGACCCCCAGGTGTGAACGGAGAACGAACAAAGTTCTTGATAATGACTCAGTCACCTCATCCAACACCTGCCAATCAAAATAGACTGCACTCTCACGCAAGTACGGGTGGAGTTATCTGTTGAAACTTATTATTCCAGAATAAATACAGCCCCAAATAGGGCATTAAACTTACAGGTTAAACAACCTTGTGGCTTGAATATGAGGCAGAGGTTTCATTTCTGGAGTGGTGAATTTGGTACGCTGAACAGAATGTCATACATTCTATATACACCGATCAGGCATAACATTATGACCTCCTTCCTAATATTGTGTTGGTCCCCCTTTTGCTGCCAAAACAGCCCTGACCCGTTGAGGCATGGACTCCACTAGACCCCTGAAGATGTGCTGTGGTATCTGACACCAAGATGTTAGCAGCAGATCTTTTAAGTCCTGTAAGTTGCGAGGTGGATCCTCAATGGATCGGACTTGTTTGTTCAGCACATCCCACAGATGCTCGATTGGATTGAGATCTGGGGAATTTGGAGGCCAAGTCAACACCTCAAACTCGTTGTTGTGCTCCTCAAACCATCCTAAACCATTTTTGCTTTGCGGCAGGAGCATTATCCTGCTAAAAGAGGCCACAGCCACCAGGGAATACCGTTTTCATGAAAGGGTGTACATGATCTGCAACAATGCTTAGGTAGGTGGAACGTGTCAAAGTAACATCCACATGGATGGCAGGACCCAAGGTTTCCCAGCAGAACATTGCCCAAAGCACTGCCTCCGCCGGCTTGCCCTCTTCCCATAGTGCATCCTGGTGCCATGTGTTCCTCAGGTAAGAGACGCACACACACCCGGCCATCCACGTGATGTAAAAGAAAACGTGATTCATCAGACCAGGACACCTTCTTCCATTGCTCTGTGGTCCAGTTCTGATGCTCACTGTTGGCACTTTCAGTGGTGGACAGGGGTCAGCATGGGCACCCTGACTGGTCTGCAGCTATGCAGCTCCATACGCAACAAACAGTGATGCACTGTGTATTCTGACACCTTTCTATCAGAACCAGCATTAACTTCTTGAGCAGTTCTTGTCACTCGTCTGTTGGATCGGACCACACGGGCCAGCCATCAATGAGCCTTGACCACCCATGACCCTGTCGCCGGTTCACCACTGTTCCTTCCTTGTAGCACTTTTGATAGATACTGACCACTGCAGACCGGGAACACCCCACAAGAGCTGCAGTTTTGCAGATGCTCTGACCCAGTTGTCTAGCCATCACAATTTGGCCCTTGTCAAACTCGCTCAAATCCTTACGCTTACCCATTTTTCCTCCTTCTAACATCATCTTTGAAGACAAAATGTTCACCTGCTGCCTAAAATATCCCACCCACTAACAGGTGCCGTGATGAAGAGATAATCGGTTCACTTCAGCTGTCAGTGCTCATAATGTTATGCCTGATCGGTATATTAGTTTAATATACAGTATTTCAGCAAAAATATATTTAAATAAACTATGACTTTATCACAATATTTGCATGACTGTATTATTAAAAAATCCAATAAAAACAGTAATATTGTGAAATATTATTACAATTTAAAATAACTATTTTCTGTTTGAATAGATTTTAAAATGTAATTTATTTCTGTGATCAAAGCTGAATTTTCAGCATCATTTCTCCAGTCTTCAGTGTCACATGATCCTTCAGAAATCATTCTGATATGATGATTTGATGCTCAAGAAACATTTTTGATTATTTTTCACAATGGAAAACGGTTGTGCTGACTAATATTTTTGTGGAAACAGTGATACATTTTTGTTGCTGTTGTTGTTTTCAGGAATATGTAATGAATATAAGGTTAAAAAAAACAGCGTTTATGTGTCTTTGTAACAATGTAAAAGTTGGGTTTCTCAGTTTATATAAATCTATAAGGTTATTTAAGAACATAAATCTATTCATATTAAATAACATTTTAAATAAGTTTATGGACACTGTTTATACACTGTATCCAAACATATTTTCAATCTCAACAGTAGATTGAAACCCATAAGAAGAAGCATCATCGCACAGTTTCCCCTCGGCCTCAATGAAATTAAACGAAGACCAAATGGAGACATTTGAGTGTTTCTCCTGCTTCACAGATTTTGTTTTTTTTTTCCTGAGGAAAAATATCCAGGTAATCCCAAGGGTCTTTTCAGAAACAATCTCAACAATATCTGAGCTTAGAATTCTCTGCAATCAAAAGTCTGAGATTTCAAAATGAACTCATTTTTTTTTTAATTCTACACAAATCTAATTAGCTGAGCTTTACTATCCACATACATTTTGTAGCTTTATATCTTTACTATATGTTTTCATTTTAGAAGAAACATCGGAGACAAAGTATTTGTATGTTACATAAAAGAAGCATAACTAACAACTCCATTCTCCTGAGTCCACATCTCTTGAGCAGTGAAAGAGAAACATTTAAGATATTTTCCTTTGATTATAGTTGATTTATCCACCAGAATGACATGGTATCAAGCCATGGTAAAACTCTTTAAACACATTAGCAGATACATCAAGTTCTTGAAACCAATTCATGACTGACTGACTGACTTCTAATGTCTCACCTTTCACATGTATTCATTCAAACCATTAACCACTCAACAACAACATTTCAGATCATTTCCCCTGATCTCTTTCCTCAGTGTGGCGGTTCTCTAAGCAACGGCCTTTGGGAGGAAGATGCTGTAGTCTCCGTTTAGGGGTAAACAGGATTATAACCTTTGGGTCCAACTGATCCAGTGTCTCAGCCACTTTGGCTCCATCATTAAAGGATTAAGAGTGTTGGAAACCCTGATAAAGAAGGTTCACCTCCCTCTCTGTCTAGCGCAGGTTCATACCCAGCCATTATCAGGAGAGTGACAGTGCTTCTAGAGGGGAGTGTGGCCTGTTCTGAGTGGGGATTAAGACATGTTGTTGTTTCCGTTATTCACATCCGTAACATCTGCGGGTTCAAGCTCTGAGTAATGTCTGTTTGCAATACAATTAGAGACCAAGATAAAAATCTTGGGCAAAATGGCAGATTGTGTAGTAATGCCAGCTTTGGAAAGCACTAATGTCTCCGAAAATGAGAATGGTCAAGTTCGAACAAATTGTTTATATATATTTTTTATATATATATATAATATATATATATATATATATATATATATATATATATACACACTGTATTCTTTAATGAATAGAAAGTTCAGAAGAACAGCATTTGACATATATATCTTTTTAACATTATAAATGTTGGACAAACGTTATATAAATAAATATGCCACAGTTCTTCTATGGATTTAGGCTGCCTTAACAATTGATCCTCTCATGTAATCCCAGACTGACTCAACGATGGTGAGATCAGATCAGTGTGTGGGCCATACTTTCTGTTGTTGAACCCCTTGTTCATAGAAAACATACTGACACGATAAAGCATTTATGGTTGCTAGAGGGTTTCTATGGTGTTATGGCTGGTTGCTAGGGGGTTTCTATGGTGTTATGGCTAGTTGCTAGGGGGTTCCTATGGTGCTTTGGGTGGTTTCTAAGGGGGTTTCTTTGGTGTTTTGGGTGGTTGCTTACTGGCACCTTCTAGGGTATTATGGGTGGTTGCTAAGGGATTCCTAGGATGTTTTTGGTGGTTGCTAGGGGGTTCCTAGGGTGTTTTTCACAGTTGTTATGGTGGTTCCTATGGTATTCTAGGTCTAGCAGGATCCTAGGGTGTTCCTAGCTGGTTTATGCTGGTTTCCCAGCCTGGTGAAAAAAACAGTTGGCAAGTTTAAGCCTAAATGTTTCTGTGAAGCATCCGATGTGCCCTTGACATTGACAAGACAAGACTTTGACCATTGGTCACTGATCAGCTAACAAACGTTTTTGATATAGAGGTTTTTTGTGTTTTTGAGCCTGCATGTTGAGTCTGAAAGATGAAGACAGAAACCTGTAAACAAACAAATTAAAGTTGGCAGCGTAAGGTGTTGGGTCTGGTTATGGGAGGAGAGGATGGTACAGGTTTTGGAGAGGGTGTTGGGCCAGAAATCAATCAAATAGTGACTTTTTTTACATTTATGGTTATTTTATTGATGGAAATTTCCTATCTGATTTCGAATACACAACATTCTTTTGTTTGCTGTATTCTTTGATCACACCTCCAAAGACATTCAAGAAACACGTCATATGACCACCACAATTTGATGATCCTCATTGTTTTTATACTTTTCTTTTGGCACACACACACCCTCTATGAAAACACTCCACCAGATTCACAAGCAGCAGGGCATCCTCATCTGTTATGAAGCTCTATTCAGTGATTGGGTGAGGCATCATTCTTTCCAAAGATGATTATTAGATATCATTCCAGGTAACCACACCTGACCTGATTGTCAACATTGCGAACGCATCCATTATCACCTGTCCTGATGGAGCTCATGCTTAGAGAGAAAATCTGATACTTATATGAACATTAGAAAGTCAAGTTTGCTAAATGCAGACACTTGACAGAACTGACTGATGACTTCTTGCATCTTGGCCATCTCTGCTACACGAAAGTGGTGCTTGCACACGTAAAACTCAGCACCAGAATGCTAGGGGGTTTCTAGGGTGTTGTGTTATGTTTATGCAATTCTTTTGATATAGAGTGAAACAAGATACATATCTATTTTACATGTTATTTATTCTTCAGACATTTCTATTTAAATGCATTAAAGGGTTAGTTCACCCAAAAATGAAAATTATGTCATTAATGACTCACCCTCATGTCGTTCCAAACCCGTAAGACCTCCGTTCATCTTCGGAACACAGATATTTTAGATTTAGTCCGAGAGCTTTCTGTCCCTCCATTGAAAATGTATGTATGGTATACTGGTCCATGTCCAGAAAGGTAATAAAAACATCATCAAAGTAGTCCATGTGACATCAGTGGGTTAGTTAGAATTTGTTGAAGCATCGAAAATACATCCAAAAATAACAAAAACTATGACTTTATTCAGCATTGGAATCCTTTCCATTGAATTGATTCCATTGAATCCTTTCATCTGTCGGCATTGGTAATGCACTTTTACGTCGCCGTGGTTGTTTTTGGCGATTAGGACATCCGCGACATTTTGAAGCATCGAAAATACATTTTGGTCCAAAAATAACAAAAACTACGACTTTATTCTGCATTGTATTCTCTTCCAGGTCTGTTGTCAATTCGCGTTCATGACGCCACTTCTTCTTCTTCTTTCCTGTTTTATGGCGGTTGGCATCCAGCTTATTGGTGCATTACCGCCCCCTTCTGCTCCGGAGTGTGGTTCAGGACTCCGCAGTGACGCTGATGTAAGACGCTGCTGACGTGTTATCTGGTGCGCCAGAGCTTCGTTTACAGTCTGAGGGAGACGCACGCTGTATTCAAGCTATTCTACATTGTTTGTATTTTGATATTGCTATATTTTTTAAAATGGTGCATAAGTGTGCATGTCGCGGATGTCCTAATCGCTGAAACAACCACGGCGATGTAAAAGTGCATTACCAACGCCGACAGATGAAAGGATTCAATGGAATCAGTTCAATGAAAAGGATTCTGGAAGAGAATACAATGCTGAATAAAGTCGCAGTTTTTGTTATTTTTGGAACAAAATGTATTTTCGATGCTTCAACAAATTCTAACTAACCCACTGATGTCACATGGACTACTTTGATGAAGTTTTTATTACCTTTCTGGACATGGACAGTCTACCGTACATACATTTTCAATGGAGGGACAGAAAGCTCTTGGACTAAATCTAAAATATCTTAAACTGTGTGAATGAACAGATGAACGGAGGTCTTATGAGGAATGACATGAGGGTGAGTCATTAATGACATAATTTTCATAATTTTAAGAACCAGAATCTAAAAGAATATTATGGTATCTCTAATACTTCTTGAGTTACAGGCATGCCAACAGTGACCGTTGAAAAATGGCAAGAAGCACTTGTGTTTTTTGCCATTTTTCAATGGTCTCTGTTGGCATATTCTGAAACAAAGATTGCAAAAGTCAACAGATTTTACTAATAGACCAACCAATCTCTGTGTAAAAATAAAATAATGATGCTGCCGTCTTTCTAAATTATTTTACCCCTTGTAAATTGGCTCCAAATCTCAAGTGAAAATGGTCATTTTGACCCCCTCTACAAAATAGTGGATTACTCAGTAAATATACATCTGTGACATTTAATATTTTGGCTTTAAACACTATTTAATTTTGTTTTTCTACAGAAAAAAAAAAAAAAAAATATATATATATATATATATATATATATATATATATATATATATATATATATATATATATATATATATATATATATATATATATATTAACAAAACCAAAAATTTGAGCCGGGGACCTCTGGTTGAGTTGGAGAGACTCTTTGGGGTTTTGGGTGCTTGCTAAGGGATTGCTTACTGGCACCTTCTAGGGTGTTATGGCTGGTTGCTAGGGGGTTCCTAGGGATTTCTTGGTGGTTGCTAAGGCATTCCTAGGATATTCTGGGTGGTTGCTATGTGGTTTCTATGGTGTTTTGAGTGGTTGCTAGGGGATTTCTAACTGGCACCTTCCAGTAGGCCTGGGACAATACATCGATGCACTGCAAATCGAGAAATGATTCTGGATAGATTCTGATATTTTCCATATGTACCAAATCGATTCCGAGCTTAGTTTTCAACAGCAGATGGCACTGCATGCTTTAGAAACAGACGTACTCTGCTTTCTTCAAATTTCATCTAGTTCTTTACAAACTACATAAACCTTCTATAAAATAATCATTCATAAAGTTCGAAAAGTTTGAAGCCGGTGTTTGCAGTGGGCTGTTTACATTAATCTTGCCTCATAAAAGCATTCTGAGGGGCAAATACATTGTCAGACTCAGCACGAGCGCTCTTACCTTTTAGGGTGTTATGGCTGGTTGCTAGGGGGTTGCTAGGGTAGTTCCTAGGGATTTCTGGGTTGTTGATAAGGGGTTCCTAGGGTGTCCTGTGTGGTTGCTAGGGGGTTCCTAGGGTGTTCTGCACTGTTGTTAGGGATTTTTTTAGGAAAGTTTAGGCCAAAAAGTACAGTAAAATACTTAAGCGTTTGTTCACATTCCGAACTTGAATCAGTATGAACAACAGTCGAAGTGTTGTCACCTAACAATAGTAATAGTTAGTCACCTAAGCAAATACCAAAAACAATCCCGCATTAGGCTCTTCTTTCAGTTGCATTTTTAAAAACAAAACAAAGTAATTTTCATTGAACAAGTGGTTGATGATTGACAAGATGATGTTTATCTCAACGGAAACGCTATCAGGTGAGACATTCATAGCCTACATGGAAGAATTCCCTTTTGTAATACATGCTTCATGAACCCTAAGCTATGACAGCTATACTTTACTATCTTTGTTCACTAAGAGAGCTTGTGTACAATGGATGCATTAGAGTACAACCAAGCATGAGGAGCACATGCTTGTATAATTCTTCAACTTAAGACAGACAAAATGGGTAGAATTCCAGCTTAATACTGATAAAAGATAGTTTACAGCCTGCCGATGTTAAACATAGCAGATACATGAGTCTGTGTCATTATGTTTAAATGTCTGAGCATGAGACTCTGTGTTGGTGTGTGATTGTATGTGCCCTGACTGACCCTCTCAGGGAAGAGCAGTCACAGGATCACACCAGCCCTGACCTTTGACCCCATCAGGAGTGACCAATCATGCCCAGGCAGGGTCAGAGAGCCAGGGGAACACAGACATGGGTCTCTGACTGTCGGCTTTATCATGACTGATTCACGTATTGCTCCAACCAGCAACCCTGTTACAGGCCATTTAGCAGTGGAACAGACACGGGTATTAATCAGACGCATGGATGATATGGATGCTCACCAGGAGGTTTAAGTAGGAGAGATTTCAGTTGGGTTTGGGATTAAAATCATTTATAAAGGACTTAGGAGCCACCAAATGAATGCAGCGGTGATGTTAACACACTCCCGTGACAATTTGTGACCATTTTACATTTTGGCTAATTGGTATGAGGTTAGTGGGGGAACTTCTTGATTACTTTTTTCTAAAAATCTTGCATCATATGAATTGATACAAAATTGCCATCTCAAGAAATAGTTACAGTTTCCCAAAGTCTAAGCTTTTTAAATAGGCATTTCAATTCTTTAACAACAGTGTAGAAAGTCATTTGTATTGTATTATCATTTCCTCCACTATCATCAGCTCCTCCAAAAGTCATTTATTCACCCTTCATATGACTTTCTTTCAACCATGGAACACAAAAGCAGTTCTGGCAGAATGTTAGTATCTCTTTCCCTTTTCATATTATAAAACGAATAGTTCCAGTCCTTGATTCTGATTGGTTGAGCTGTGTTTGAACCCGCTGTAAAGTAAAGTACTCCCCATTACATTACAGTATTACTGCACCACTGCGTGTAAATAATGAAATACATATTTTTATGGATTAACCAGCTTTTTGGAGCTTATTGCTTTAATATACACGTACATTTATTATGGTTTTATGATAAATTTTGTCCTTCTTGGAGCCATATTCCTTTAACATTCCCGTGTGAAAAAAAAGTACTCTTTAAGGGGTAAGTTCACCTAAAATGAAAATTCTGTCATTAATTACTTACCCCAAACCATCTTCAGAACACAAATTAAGTTATTTTTGATTATCCTAGAGCAGTGGTCGCAAACCCGTCGATCGCGATCGACTGGTCGATCTTTATCACTGTTCCAGTAGCTCGTGAAAATAATATAAATATGAGTCATATTTATATATGAGTACAAAAATACATTATATTTCTCCAGTCTTTGTAGGCTACTGTATTTTTGTATTTATTTTTATGTTATTTTCGGGAGCTACTGGGACAGACAGATAAAGGTAAATAGCCCACATAATGTCCGAGCCTGTAAAAGGCCGTAAACAAGAGGCCAGAAACGCTGAAGACGGACGCGAAGAGGAGAAAATTCTGTAGCAGGCAGAGAGCAGCTCACTGTTCACGGTGCTCGAAATATAGGAAGAAAATATAAATGTTGAATTGGGGGTGAGGGCTTATATGAATGCATCTCTAAAAGGAGATCAGTGTTCAGAAAGATTTCGATGGCAATGGCATTTTATTTTCCTCTTACCTCAGAATAAAGTAGCTAATTAATAGGCATTTCAGCTTTGTTTACAGCGGTAACCAAGGAAACGCTGTATCACTGCTGCTCCATAAGCGCCACCTGCTGTCAGAGAGTGAATCTGCGTCTCATTCAGCCTGCTGTTTTTGTTTCATGCTTTTTTTGTGTAGGCATTTATAATTTCACAAAGATAAAGGCAGATCGTTCTGATTTTGCTTTATATCTTGAAATTAAATCTAATTCAACTAAAAAAATAACTTCTCATGCAACGTGCATAGCATCTTTGTTTGGATTGTGATTAAAAAGCAGTAGTTCCCTCTAATTTGAAATGGCTTTGTATTTTTGTTTATTATAATAATATTAATAATAAATATCTGCAACCAGTATCAGAATCGGCCAACTTGCTTGTAATAAGTAAATAAATAAATAAGAATCTAAATTGTCCATGAAAAAAATAGTCAATACAATCTGGGCTGTCATTTTCTATCAAGTAGATCTTGTCTTTCAAAAAAGTCGAGGTCAGGGATCTTGGGCTTAAAAAGGTTGGTGACCACTGTCCTAGAGGTATGTGACTCGTCCAAAGACAGCAATTTAACCGACAGATTCAAGGTTCAGAAAGGTATAAGACATCGTTAAAACAGTCCACGTGACTGCAGTGGTTCAACCTTAATGTTATGAAGAGACAAGAATACATTCCGTGTGCGAAAACAAAATAAAAATAATGACTTTATTCAACAATTTGAAATGCTGTTATACGCAGTTGACGAAGCGAACTCAGTCCAGCACATCTGTGTTTATGTCCAAATGCCGGCTCAGTATTGGCCAAAGCTGAACACGAGCACAACGCATGCATGCACGTTCAAACATAGAACCTGGAAGCACTGGATGTAAACAACATATGAGTATGACACAGAAGAGAAGATATTGTTGAATAAAGTCGTTATTTTGGTTTTGTTATTTTTTGCACACAAAAAGTATTCTCGTCTCTTCATAACATTAAGGTTGAACCACTGCAGTCACGTCGACTATCTTTAGTACCTTTCTGGACCTTGAAAATGGTGGTTTTAGATGAGTCAGATACCTCTCGGATTTCATCAAAAATATCTTCATTTGATTTCTGAAGATGATCGAAGGTCTTATGGGTGTGGAACGACATGAAGGTGAGTAATTAATGACAGAAATTACATTTTTGGGTGAATAACCATTTAATTGTATCATGTACAGTTGTAGTATACTGCAAATCTTAAAGTATATTTAAAAAAAAAACTGTACTTAGATAATAAAATATCAATGAAAAGGCCACTTAAGTTTACTTAAACAGAGTTCACTTCCATGACTGTTTCTCGACTCACTTAAGTACCTTTTAAGCGCAGTTTTTAAGAGCATTGAAATGACATTATATTTTAGTTTACCATAAAAAATGTTTGTCAGTACATTCGGCAGTACACTAAAGACAATAGATGAAATTATGAAATTAAATATAAAAATACAAATATAAACTTAAGTGGGTCAAAAAGTTCAGCTAACTGCTTTTAATATAAATTAAAAAATAAAAATAAATAATGCATTTTTATTTAATTATAAATAACATGCACTTAATGTACGAAAGCATTACATTCGGTTTGCATCATTATAAAGTATATTATTTCCATAATAAGTACACTTTTTAAAAGTATGCTAAGGTGTACTTCTTTTTCACAAGGGTTCTCAGTCCTCAGATGAGAATCTTCACAAATAAACAATACTACTTAGTTATAATAATTGTTAATTGCTGAATATTAAATAGCTACATATTCAGTGCCCACAATGAATTTCCTTTATCTACAGCATGTAAAATAGTGAAAATATAGTATTAAATATTAAAAAATGATAAGATGTTTAGTAGTCTATAGTGTTTTACACTACAGTGTAATTAGTGAGTAAACTAATGAATAACACGGATTTAATAATCATCACCCGGAGCAGTTTCCACACCATTATTTTTAATAATATTAATATAAAAAAATAATAATATAGTAACATGCAATGTGTATGGACAGTAATATAACCATTACATTGTACATCAAGAAAAATAAATTTATGGCAGTTATTTTTTTAATATTCTATTGAATAACATTATTTAATGATCAGTGTACAGAGTCATTAAAAAATATTTTAAGCAATACTGTTTGATGTGTGCATTAGGTATGTGGAGGACTGATGTCATCAGATCAGAAGCTGTAATTACCCATCAACCCTTCTGACACCTGTTGTTCAGAGTGCTTTTGAAACTACAGTGAGCACTCGTACAACTCCCTGAATGTATTTCACTCCACCCTTGTCTCTGTGTAAAATGTACGTAAGACTGAATGCTTTATTGGTGAACACACTTAGACAATGATCTTGCCCAACCAACACACAAAGAATAAAAACAGAGAAGGCTGAATGACAGGAGTTCACTCGTTGTATTGTAAACTGACAGTAGGAGCGCCGTCGCAAACACGTCGTCAAACCGGCTCTTCAAAATATACAGAGTCGGATCAGTGATTTATTAGATGTTATTCACAAGTGGATAAGAGTCAAAAACAATGTGGGACTGCAAATATTTTCTGAAGTGTATTAAATAGTGGAGTGGGGAAACTCTGCCGCTTTTTACTGAAAGTTTCAGTCACATTTTAGATTAGGGTCCAATTCTCACTATTAACTAAGTATTATCTATGACTTTTGCCTCAATAAACTGCTAATTACTGCTTTTTAATAGTTAGTAAGGTAGTTGTTAAGTTTAGGATTAAGAGATGTAGAATAAGGTCATGCAGAATTAATATGTGCTTTATAAGTACTACTAAACAGCCAATATCCTAGTAATATTCATACTAATAAGCAACTTAATAGTGAGAATTGGAACCGAAACTAAAGTGTTACCAAAGTTTTTTCTTCTAGGCAAGAGAAAGGAGTTCAAATTAATATTTCTAAATATTTATAAGGATGCCTGCTGTCAAATGCAAATTTACAAGAAAGTATCTGTAACACAGGGCCATAGAAATTTTTGTTCCCCTTTTCTTTTTAAAGTGACACAAATTCCACACATTCGGGGTAAGTTGTGCCACGTCAAGGCATATGTTCAATCATTGGTGAATATGATTTCAAATATGAATATAAATATAAACATAAATTACAAAAAAACAAATGTTTATTAATGTTCACTACCATTCCAAAGTCTTCATTTTTGGCCTTTTTCACATTTTCATAAACCAGCTGTGAAAACAGTGAAACAATATTCAACATTTTCAGCATTCACTATCAGCAGAGCTTACCCTGAAGCATCGGACACATTTTTTTTTTTTTATCCCACAGTTTCCATTTTAGGGAAAAAAAAAAAAAAAAGATATTTATTTTAGAAATTCATGGCTTGTATTTGTCCAAAAACGTGTTACACATTATATACTGACCATTTAAAAATAAGCATGATAAATTAATTTTAGATGTAAAACATGCATATATAACAATACCAAGTAACACTTTATTTTGACTTTAGACATTCTACTAACTATAACTGTGCAACTCCATGTCAGCTAACTCTCATTAGAGTATTGTTAAACTATCTGCTCAATATATGCTAACACTTTATTTTGATGCTCCCCCAAAAGACTATAAGTAACTTTGCAACTACATGTCAACTTAACCCTAACCTTAACACACCTAACCCTAATTTAACAGTTTTCTAATACTCTAATGAGTTAATTAACATGTTGAAAAGTTACTTATAGTTAGTAGAATGTCTGAAGTGAACCACTGAAACAGTATATAAATAAAATACAACAAATTATTTAACTTCATGTGGAAAAACATTTTTTAACTTTAGTCTCTCAATATTTGTGCTTTCTAAATATAATTTAACTCACTTTGCAATAGTGTATGTTTTAATATTATATACACTACTGGTCAAAAGTTTGGAAACATTACTATTTTTAATGTTTTTGAAAGCTTTTAAGCTCACCAAGGCTGCATTTATGTGATAAAAAATGTAGAAAAAAACAGAAATATTGTGAAATATTATTACAATTTTAAATAATGTTATTTTATTTTAATGTACTTTAAAATGTAATTCATTCCTGTGATCAAAGCTGAATTTTCAGCATCGTCACTCCAGTCTTCAGTGTCACATGATCCTTCAGAAATCATTCTGATATGCTGATTTGATGCTCTGTTATTATTAATGTTTGAAATAGCTGCTTAATATTTTTTGGGAACCTGCGATACTTTTTTCAGGATTCACTGATAATGAATAAAAAGTTAAAAAGAACAAGCGTTTATTCAAAATCAAGAACATTTCTAACAATATAAATCTTTAATATCATGTTTTATCAATTTAACACATGCTTGCTGAATAAAAGCATTTTTTAACTTTTTATTTATCAAAGAATCCTGATAAAAGTATCACAGGTTCTAAAATAATGTTAAGCAGCAAAACTATTTCCAACATTGATAAGAAATCATCATATTACACTGTAAAACTCAATAAGTTCAGAATACTCAAAACATTTGAGGAAACTTATTACCTCAAAACATTTAAGTTAACTAACTTATTTTTTTTAAGTTAGTAGAACTTAATTTTTTTGTGACAAGTGGGGCGGGGCCGAGAGCCGTGGAAGTGGAGCAATGCTAGTGTGGTGCACAGGTGTCTCTCATTAACAATCACATCACTGGCATTCCTTCGCTCCCACAGTTCTCAGCCTCGCCCTACTCAAGTACATATAGTTAATTTACATAAACATCACATTCAAATCTAGGTTAAATGTTAGTTAGCAAAAAACACATGCTATTATAATTATCAAAGAGACTGTCAATATATACTTGCATGTATATAATCAAACAACATACAGTATATGTGGTCTTAAAAGTTTTGCAGCCCATCCTCAACCTAACCACACAGTCTACTCTTCACCAGAATGGTAACCCTACAAAACTAACATAACAGAACCCCCTGTCAATCCCAACATAACACAACATTAAACACTAACTTATGTCTCCCTATGTTAATCTTATGCAAAAACACACAAAATAACACTTTATTTCAACATTTAGACAGTCTGATGCAAAGCATGCTGGGAATTAGAAATCTGCTGCAACTAAAACAGTTTAGTTTACTTGAAATATGTCAGTGCAGTGAACTCAAAAGTAAAATAAAGTTTTAAATACTCATAACTGTTAATTTAACTGAACTAATTTGTTTAATTTAAGTTTGTCCTACTCAAACGAATTAAGTATTTTGAGCATTAGGGTTTACAGTGTAGAATGATTTCTGAAGGATCATGTGACACTGAAGACTGGAGTAATGATGCTGAAAATTCAGCTTTGATCACAGGAATAAATTACATTTTAAAGTATATTAAAATAGAAAACAGTTATTTTAAATCATAAAAATATTTCACAATATTACTGTTTTTTTCAGTATTTCTGCTCAAATAAATGCAGGCTTGATGAGCAGAAGAGACTTCTTTCAAAAACATTTAAAAACTTTTTATAGCCACTATGTTTCTAAAGCTCTGTTTTTAAATTAAATTTTATGTGTAAACTTAATTTTGTCTAAAATCTATCATAATCATTTCGTGATCTGATTGGCTCTTAAGATTGAGCGCACAGTGTGGTCGCAGGACCATTATGACCTCCATTGAGGCTTGGCATAACAAACAGAATCTGCAGTGATGGGCACGTTCAACTCCTCCACAAAGACAGCCATTGTCAAAGCTTCAATATGCCGTGACAAATTTGCCCAAACTGATAAGACAATGCTCAACAGCACATCCTCAGAGTTATTCTGCCACTGAAAACCACATAGAAACCACAGGCCATCTTACAGAAACATCCTAACCGTCCTATCTTAGCAGTAAGTATGGTAGAGTCAGATGTTAACTTTAGATTCCCCCCCCATATCCACAGTGCAGTAATGACTAAAACCTCAGGAAAGGATGTAACAGAATGGACGGCTCATGGTTTTTGATGGTTGGAGACTGGAGAGTCTGTGTTTTGTGTGGGACTGTACATACACTTAAGACCTGGACCCTTGACCAGCCTTATCTGAGATGTAGGAACAACTGTGTGCAGATGAAGCGATTGGGGAGGGTTATGAGGACATTTCAGCACAGGATGATGGAGGACTATCTTTTTATACCTCCCAGATAAACCCTCATCTCAGACAAGAGAAAACAACAAGGATAAACAAGGACAGAGCCGTGTGTGGGGAGTGTGTACGTGTCCTCAGACATGAGAACAGGGGATGTTGTTTCCGACAGGATCGCTCAAGAGCTGCCGCTGAAGAGATGCGGCAGGTTCATTTCATCATGATCTCCCAGGCTTTTGTTAGACTAGACTAGAATATCTTTGAAAAATAAAAGACAGATGCATGACTTATGCCAAATTATCAGAAAGTTTTAAGATGATTTGCTTAATTTTCTTGAGGCCTGTTTCCACCTCAGAGTAAAAAAGGTCATGTTTAATAAATAAATAATAAAAGTCACAATTGCAAGTCACATTATGAGAAATAACATCTGATGAATATCATCAGTGTTTCAAAAAAATAAAATAAAAAATGATTTGGCATAATCCAACCAAACCCTCTAATAGTTAGATGGGTTTGATAACAGGGTTATTAACATTAACATTAGCTAAGTAAACTATAAAAAATATCATTACAATAAAATATACAATAAAACAAAATAGTGCTTTCAAATCGACTAATTACGAATAATTACATTTAACATAAAAGTTTGTACATATCACAATTGAATGTGATTAATCGATTTGACAGCACTAATAAAAACAACGGCAACATTTCTTTTCTTGTTTATGTTTAAATTTGATGTACTAAAATAAAACTAAATACACTAAAAATAAAAACTACACCTTAATTAAAGTGTAGCCTGTATATAGACATATAAAAAACTGTTAACACTTTACAATAAGGTTCATTTGATAACATTAGTTACATTATTTATCATTAACTAACAATAAACAATACTAAATATATAAACAATAGCATTTATTAATCTTAGTTCATTAAAACGTAGTAATACATTATTAAAATCAAAATTTGCATGTGTTCATTTTATTTGATGGCCTTGAACTAACATGAACTAACACTGAACAGTTGTATTTTTATTAATTAACATTATCAAAGATTAATAAATACTGTAACAAATGTATTGTTGATTGTTAGTTCATGTTAGTTAATGTGCCTTATTGAGCAAAAATAACAAAAAACACAACAAAATTAGTAAAACTTTAAAATGAAAACAGAAAACATAAAAGTAAAATCGAATTTAAAATATAATTAAAAAAAAAACTATAATAGAGTATATTAATGTTACTAAAATAACACTGGTCTCAGAGTCATAACAATGATTTCACTCCGCATGAGACAAGAAATAAGAGAGAGAAAACAACATTTCTTAATCAAAGAGTTCAAAAGTTAAGAGACTTTTCAGACCCAAATTTATTTCAGTATTTATTTATCATATGGGATTCACAGCCTGAAGATGCCAGAGCAACATTTAATAAATAAATTGAAAGTAATGCAATACTTAGCCTAAAATAATGATTAAAGATTTATGATAACTTACTGGATATAGAGAATGTAGAATGACGTGAACTGACTTTAGGCCCAGATTACATAATGAATGACGTTAAAAAGATTGAGGTTTTAATAATGACACATGACAAACATTGATTGATTGTATCTAGTGTGTTTGATAAATACAGTTTCACTCCCATTGATTCTCACAAAATCCACTCCCTTCTATTTAGTTCTTAACAGAAGAGATACAACAGGACAAGTTGGACAATATTAGACTTGGTGAACATACAGGTGTATAATCTGGACAACAGCGCCCTCTTTTGACAACACAGAGAGAGGAGCCCTCACTGCACCTCAGTCAACATCTAGTTCTGATCATACATTTTTAAATAAGAATAACTTTCATTGGAAATTTAAACTAGAATAATTTTTATTAGATTTCTGTCTCCAAACTAAAATTTCAATATCATCATATAACAGCTTTTGGATGAAGTGAACACAATAAATCCACACTGACAAACAGCAGAATATAACTGAGCTTTAACTGTGTTCTCAGAACATAATTTTACTGTTGATAATTGTTTTGCAATAATTGTTAATTCATATTTATTTGGATGTATTTTTATGTTTTGCTATTTATTTGCTTAAAGGTACACGGTCTATCTTATGCTGCGTTCCAGACGAGGTTGGACGTGCGAATATCCCAAATTAAATATCCCACTTCAGACCTCAGTGTGTTCCGGTACCAATACGTCACGTTGACCACATGAACGCAGCATTACTCACCCGTTGAGTAAAAAAACGTCATCTCCGTGTCGCTTTTACATTTCAAATCCCTCAGTTCTTTTTCTCGTCTTCTCTGAAAAGCCAAGCCAGTGTTGATTCTTGTTTTATTACGAGCTCTGTCTCGTTCTCATTTTGTCCAGCAGACTCTCTGTTCAGACTCTCCTCTGATATTTATCTGCTCCAGGTTTATGGCGAGTCAATCGTGCCATGGATAACCAAAGGAGACAGTCGCATACTTTTACGTGAGAGAAGGGGTACGTCGCATCACAGAACGTCGCTGCTACAATAAATGTTTTTTTTGCTTATCTTTCCTTTTGTTATCTTTCTTATCAATCATTAACTTTTTGCTTTTACTTTCCTATGTGAACTGATGACTTTGAATAGGCTATATTCTTGATACATATTGTGTATTGTATATAGTTATATGTCATTAATGCAATCTCTGTGATTAAGATTAAGGACTATGTGCAAATTATACACAATCAGAGTTGCAATTTTATTTCATTTTCACAACAACTTTAAAGATGAACACACAAATTCTAAATTCTAATCTATAAACATAATATTCTGGAAAGTGTCACTCTGAGCTTTTACTTTTGATGTCTTGTTGATGGAAAGAATTTTAATTAACACAGCTGACCATACAATGGGCGAATACACTAGCTCACAATACCAGGGGATATTGTTTTCAGGAGAAGGCGACAAGAACGTATTTAAAGTGCCCCTGAAATCAAAATTTTAATTTTTTAGCTTTTAGTATGAATATGTTGGCCTTAAGATTATGTATAAGCAAAACAATGACAAAATTCACATTTAGGAGATATAAGCATTCAAAACTTACAGTCTCTCACTTTAGATTTTCATGACATCATATTGCACTTCAGCTTCTCGTCAAATCTTCTGTCCAATCAAATGCACTCTAGAATCTGAAGTCCGGCCTCCTCCTACACTCGAAATCCGTCATTTATTCACACATTTACTAGTAGTTTCTACATGGTGAATCTGGCCAATGTTACATATGCAATACGAGAGCAGCTGACGTGCATCAAAATGCTTCACGAAAAATAAAGCACAGATGATGAACGAACGACAAGGAAGCACAAAAAAATGAACGTACAGTACACAAGAGTAAATATAAAGCGATCGTTGTTAGTCACAAACAGCACAGCCGCTCCAGACAATCAAACCCAGTGTTAATCACATGAGAAGCGGGTTCAAAGCAGCCTCCGCATCTGTTTTCAAGCCTTCCCTCTTAGCTCTCTCCACTGCTGGAAAGCTTTTAACGTGGGTCCTAAAACACTTGCCCAGTCATAAACCTTCATTCCAGTGATATTCTTTTGAGCTGTTTTGTATTGTGTCCCATCTCTCATTCTGCAGTTTTTTTTTCCTTATTTTCAAATCTCCCTCTTGCTCGTTCTCTTTCCTTGACCGTCATACGCCCCTTAATGCTGATTGGTTACACGTTTGTTGTTGGACTTGGCGCAAATAACTTCCAAACAGTCTTGTTGAAATTCTACTGAGCGCACCTAATAGCCTATTTCAAGAAATTGTGCATTTTCAAATGTTTTAACTAGGGCTGTCAGTACAATGATTATTTTGTTAATCATCATTTAGAATATATTGATGCATGTTGTTTGCTGTTCTTTTTAAATTGTTACAAATCAGTTCAACAGCACAAGTTTCGATCACATTCACAAATGCACATTATTGTAGAAAAAACACACCAGTGATTGATTAGATTTTTATTTTCAAAGTAATAGCCTACTCTTAAATTTGTTGAAATCACTGCATGTAAAAGAAAAAAAACTTTACAAAAATAAGGATGAATAATTCACAGGTAAGTTATATATATATATATATATATATATATATAGAAACCAAATTAATAACATTAGGCCTAAACGATTCCTTATCCTGTGGCTCCATCTAGTGGGCAACGTTAATATCACAGCCTTCTTTCAGTTTAAATGACAGATAGTTTATAGAAGGAGTTATACAACCAAAAATGCTCAGGATGAGAAAACACAATTTTAAACACATTATATATATATATATATATATATATATATATATATACATGTTAAAAATTGAGCATATATATATATATATATATGTTAAAAATGTATTCAATGTAATTAAATCTATTTCAAATATATATATCGCTCTTATCGGGCGATAAAAAAAATATCCGACAAATATCTGTTGCTTTGTCCGACAAGCCGTGGCGCTGTCACGCCAAACACAGTGATAATTGCATCACGGAGCAAAGAGGATACTGACAACACGTCGACAGACAAGACAGAGCAGGTTACTTATGATATTTAACAAAGTCCCAGCTTTAAAACTGTGTAGTTTTTTAAGAAATTCAAACAATAAAACCCGTTTTCTTTAATGTGTCGTTACCATGGTCGTGACAGATTGCTGTAGCGCCTCAGCTCAAGAGGCTCGTAAACCGATCATCTCTTACTACGAGTCCATTTATAGCATCAAATAACCATGAATGAACATGAGAATCAATGTTGTTTCAAAGATGTCAATATACAAAATATAATATACAAAAGTTTAACTCCACCGAGGTTAATCTTCTAACTCCTATCTGCTTTGTCGGACAAAATGGCGGATTACTTTTAGTCATTTGCTGCGTCCCAATTCGCCTACTTATACTACGCCCTAAAAGTATGTACTCTTTCTGTGAACAAAAAGTACTTACTTTTGAGTGTGTAGCAAAAGAGTAGACAAGCTTTGGGACATACTATCACGTCATACAATTGCTCTTTGCTCTCTGTCGCATCCAGTCACCGTAAACTGCCCTGTCAATCATCTTACATCCTCAACATTTCATTTAGCTAATTTCCTACCCTATCGGAGAGAAATGCAGCACGTTGATCTGCAGTCGCGGGTCTTTCATGTGGAGAACTCTCCTCATATTAATGCATAATGATGCATTTAAAAGTTAATGGCCAATCAGATCTTTATAAAAGTCCACATTGGTATTTGCAGATGAAAAATAACACATATGACATTAAATAAATATACGGTCTTTGTCAGGTGACGTCACACTCGTGAAAACCGAAGTGCATTATGGGCGTCGCCGCCATTTGTGAGGTATGCAAACAATCTCTGTATCAGTGCAGAGTTGTTTCTTCTTTGGCTTCTTTTCATTGTAAAAATTGCACACTTTTGTTGTGTGAAAAGCTGCAATAATATGTCCCACGATAAAAAATGTCAAAAACTTTACTACGAGATTAGATTTAGTCGGTTTCCTACTTGAAAAAAAGGCTGTGCTGAGAGACTTGGGTAAAGTTGGTTTTATATTCGCACATTCGGACTTCTGATAAATTCAGACGTTCCAATAAATGTGCAATAAATTAATGTTTGCGAATTTTAAGCAGCGACATGATATTGACAACCAACGATTGTCAACTTGCAACATTTTTCACAGTCGATCAAAATAGGCAAGTATTGTTTTAATGGCATGTTTACTTGTGAATGTCCACTGAATGTCCAATGTAGTGTGATTAACAAGGCTATTGAATATTGATGTCCGAATATAAAACCAACTTTACACAAGTCTCTCAGGCCACGTTGAGTTGTTGACACTGACAGCGGCAAAAGCGACGCGTGCGCTTTTCACTTGTAAAACTCAAGGGTGTATGGGTAATGTAGTCTCTGCTCTCGGTGGGACGAATTAGGAAGCGTGCATTGTGAAGGGCGTTCTGAAAAGCGGCAGCGCAGGCAAAGGATTAAAACCTCTATTAAAACAGATGTCCAAGTGAGCGTACCGGTACGCTAAAAGCACGTTCTGGGCGCACGGGGAGGTGGCGGTACGCTCAAGAGCTATATTTGGAAGTGGCGGTACTGAGTACCGGTGCGTACCGGCCCACTATAATAAAATACACTATTAAATTCTACATACATCTCTGATGATGCCTTGTTTATTGGAAAAAAATGTTTATTGTGTTATACATCGGAATGTACTTAATGCAATAAAGAAAAATATGCATGAAAAAAGGGGTAGTATTAGTTCAAAATTCTTCCTGATCACAACACTAAACCATCCTTAATCATGCACTTGTTATATAGTTAACACGACATCATCATCATTATCGTTACTACTGTGTTATCGCAGTCCTTCGTTCAGAATATGAATAAATCCTGCAGCCATTAAGGAAATGTCTGTGGGCTTCGAGGGATTTATAGTTTTTAAATTGTTCACTATGCGTTTATACCATAAACAAGATAGTTATACAAGATAATATACAAGAATTATATACAAGATAATATTTAAGTATGATGATTTAGGTAGCAATGCGGAGTCAGTAGCACTCCAACTTACTGCAGTCAGTTCGTACAGATCTATGTTATGAATGGATGAAAATTTCTCCAAATAACGGTCCCTGGCATCTTTGGTGAGTTTATCGCGATATGACATTTTAACTTTTTTCTTGTGCTTCTTCATTTTTGCGAGTTATTTGCTTGTTATCTCAACTGGTGTAATCTCTTTCATTCTCATAGTAAGCAGGGGATACCACAAATATGGCGCCGCGGTGACGTCACACACAACAAAATCACGTGTCTGACAAAGACCGATTAGTCACTCAAACAACCTCTCAGCGTCGATCGTGCATATTCACCATGTTTTGTAGTTTTTAACACTTTTTACTCGTGTTTGTAGTTCTGAACTGAATCCTCATACAACGCGCAATGGGTTGTGGGCAATATTAGCCTCTATAGTGTGCACGGATCCACACTTCGAAAATCTACCGGAAATAGTAGACCATCCGGGGACTTTTGGCATACTCTTTTTAACACACTATGCAACATACTATGCTTTGGGACACACTTTTTTTAATCTCACATACTATTTAGGATGGATAGTATGGACATTGGGACGCAGGGACAATTTAGGTATCTCACATATTCTGAATGTCTTCGGCAGAATTCAAATGAGCCATTTTAATCTAGATTAAAAAAATTAATCTATGCCCACCTCTAATATATATATATATATATATATATATATATATATATATATATATATATATATATATATATATATATATATATATATTTGAAATAGATTTAGGCTAATTACATTAAATTTTTAACATGAAATAAACTTCATTATTACGCACTATTGCCACTTGTAAAGCAATAACAAATACATCTAATGCAAATGTAACAATACAAAAATTCTCTGACTCTAATTAGTGACACAAATCTGTGTATGCCACTGTGTTCACCCGCATAATTCTCACGCAAAGTTTGCACATTGTTTTTGTGATATCCACTGGCTCGACTTCATTGTTTAAAATGAAAATATTTTCAATATTGCAACGTGGCATTTTTCTTCACCCTATCACCAGCTGATCCCAAAATGATGCAATATTCACCTTATATGGTTAGCCTTTATGTCTCCTGCACCGGAAACTTCAGCACAAAGGAACAAAATCGAAAGTAGGAAGTTGATTTGGTATCACAAAGAGTAAAATAGCCTAAAGTAGACCTAGCTGTGGGTTTGATTTTATATTTTCATTCATTTCCAAGTGGTCCTTATGGCTGTGCATGATATCCTCCTAGAGTGTTTGGATGAACTGGACTCTAAGGAAATGGATTTATTTAAATGGCACTTAACTCAAGGCATAGACGACTTCAAAATTCCCAAAAGTCGATTGGAGAATAAATTAAGTTTTGAGGTCGTGGGATGTATGATTGAAAATTATCTTTCTGATGGTGCTGGGAAACTCACTCTGCTCGTTTTGGAAAAGATGAAGATGATGGATCTTGCAAAAAAGCTGCGAAAGAATCTAGGTAAATTACATATAATAAATATAGTAGCTATAGGCTACTTAGAAAACACATGGTTTAGGTATGTGCCAAGATCAGTTATCGAAATACAATTTGGTGTTTTAATTTAGCTGCATTTTAAATTTAGCTTTAATTTAATTTAATGCATAAAGACATGGTCATGGAAGACATTTCACTCTCCTGTTAGGGGGCGAGAAAAAAAAACTCTTTTTGTACCTGCATCAGCAAATTATTCGCTGAAATTTTACGTAAGCAAGTTTAAGTTTGCTTGTTACTCGTTTATTTACTATATTTAGTAATTCACTTTATTTTGTTATCACGGGATATGACGATCACGACTTGTGAATCATCATTGCATCATTTTGGGATCAACTGGTGATAGCCTAAAGAAAAATGACACTTTGCAATATTGAAAATATTTCCATTTTAAACAATGAAGGCGAGCCAGCTGATATCACACAAACAATGTGCAAACTTTGCATGAGAATTATGCGGGTGAAGAAGTCTCAAACTCCAGTCAATTATTTAGGCTACTACAGAAAATGAAAGTAAAAAGTTTTTGTCACGCTGCATAAACGGCGCATATAGCTATTCTCTTAGAGATTATGAGAGATGAATCTAATTAATATTCTTAATATTTTTCTTGTGGCTCATAGTGAGAAAAGAATTCGTGAATCGAGAAGAATTTCGTGTTTAACAAGTTTTTTTTTTTTTTTAAAGAGGAGCATGCTATCTATATCTTTTATTGTCCTCACTGCGTGTCGGTTATGCGATATGATATTGCGGGGCAAATAAATTGCAATATTAATTTAATAAAAGTATCATAATAATAATAATTTAATAGCCTTGCGTGCCCGTCCGCTATAGGCCTACGCCACCGTGAGGGATAAACTGCGTTCAACTGCGTTTTCAGTGTATTTAATGTCAATAAATCTAAAATATATAAATTGTATCTATATTCTTCCATTTCTGTAATAATCTCAGTGAATAAACAAGGAATTGTCTTCTGCTATTTTCCTAATTATTTGCATACAAAGTATTCTAAATGTGCATCCTGTAAGTAAAAATATTTGCCGCCTCCACCCAGGTCATAGTATGGATACCCTGCAGTCCAAACATAATACTGAAGCTGGAACATCTCAGAAACAAGAGAGATGCAAATCAGGTAAAAATAAATAACAAATAAATTCATAAGAAAGAAAGTGTGTGTGTGTGTGTGTATGTATGTGTGTGTGTGTGTGTATGTGTATGTGTGTGTGTGTGTGTTATAATCTTTGATCGTGCTTGGTAGTAGGGGTTGAACAACATCAGATTTTTTTTTTTTTGTCGATTAGTCGGTGCAACCCCTACTTGGTAGTGAGCGATATTTATGACATTAAAAAAAATCTTAAAAATTGTGTGTTTTTGTTCAATGTAATACTATACATTTCTCCTAGTTTGCAGTGTCTATTTATGTTTTACTGTGTCCATATAGGTGCTGAGTTTGTGGACAAGCACAGGACAAAGTTGATCAGTAGGGTCTCACTGGTGAAGCCCATTGCAGATGACATGAAACCTCTGATTGGCGATGAAAAATACCAAATCATCTTAAAATCAGATACAACTCATGAACAAATGAGAAAGCTTCTGGACTTTTTGACCGTAGATAGACTGAAAGAGGAACTTTACCAAAGTCTTAAAAAACATGAGAAATTTCTTGTTGAAGATTTGGAGCATTCTGGGTAGATGGGTTTCATTTGGCTTACTGGCTGCATTCCACTCCAAATTGTTATGCCCTTCACTTGCTAACTTCCCTCTGTCTTGTGGACTCAGATGTGCGTCATTGCTTACGTTGCACGAGTGCACTACTACTGCATATAAGATTTAAAGGAACACTCCACTTTTTTTTGAAAATAGGCTCATTTTCCAGCTCCCCTAGAGTATTTTTCCTATTTAAACCTTGACTCTTCTGTAGTTACATTGTGTACTAAGACCGACGGAAAATGAAAAGTTGTGATTTTCTAGGCCGATATGGCTAGGAACTATACTCTCATTCTGGCGTAATGATCAGGAACTTCACTGCCGTACCATGGCTGCAGCAGGCGCACCAATATTATGCAGTGTCTCTCACAAATGTCTCCATGGTTGCAAGGCATGCTCCCTGTGCAAGCAGGGGGTCACAGGCGGAGCGTAATATCATTGCGCCTGCTGCACCCATGGTACGGCGGCAAAGTTCCTTGATTATTACACCGGAATGAGAGTATAACCTTTCATTTTCCGTCGGTCTTAGTTCACAATGTAACTACAGAAAAGTCAAGGTTTTAAATAGGAAAAATAACGAAACTCTTTGGTCATTTTTTTTGGAGCGAGATGCTAACGGTCTAATCAGATTCAATGAACTATGCTAAGCTATACTAAAAGTGAATTCAAAAACGGTAAAACTCAATTGTTTAACTCTAGGGGAGCTGGAAAATGAGCCTATTTTCAAAAAAAGTGGAGTGTTCCTTTAAATGAAACGCACTAAGCCCTTGATCACTTGGAATTCACTATGGAGTTGATTTATTATTTAAACCCCTTTTGTACTTATGAATTTGTTTTATGCAACATTCTATATGCTTATAAATTGTTGGAAAAAATATATAAAATCCTATAGGTATATGAACTGTTGAAGAAAAATAAAATTACACTAATGAAACAAAATATCAATAGTATAAACTTTGACTGTGAATATAAAGTAGCTACAATTATTATGCGATGGAATCTCAACATAATATATTATACACTATTATGCGATTAATTCCCAAAATAATCAATGTATCATACACTTCAGTTAAGCGTGATCTACTGTGACGTCACAATCAAGTTGAAGTGTGGGATATAGAGCTGCTTGAAGCGAACATCAGAGTAGACTAGCTCCCTCGGTCAAAATCAAGCAGGCGAAGGTCTGTCCATATAAATTTCCCTCATCCACTTCACGAAGTGGAACGCACTTAAAAATGGCGGCAGGGATTCCCCCGAGGGGAAGTGCTTAGGGAAGTTTGTGAGTGCGTGTCTAAAAGTGGAGTGGAACACAGCCATTATCATTCCAGGTATACAGTAAAACAAAACCTGTTTGCACTGCAAATTACAGACAGGACAATCAGTTTTGGAAAGTAATAATTATAATAATGATAATAATAATAATACAGGATGACAGAAATGCAGAAATAGCTTGACATGTGACAAAACTACTTTTATCCTATGTTACTTACATGTTACTGACCTACAGTTATACTTATCACTGAGTTCTAAGGATCTGAATAGTCTGGATTTTGGATGAAAAATTGGATGGCCTTTAACTTTTTAAATACTGAAAAAACTTGTGATGGTCAGAGCTCAAGTAAAAATCAGATTGAGCTTGCTCTTAATTTTTCCGAATATTAAGCAGGTAGTAAGGTATTTGGGTGTTTATTTTGATACCAATTCAACCAATCAAATATTTCCAAGGTGAGGTGGTGTTTTTTTTTTTTAAATTGATACAGAAAAGCTTATTCATACTTGTATTTCTTCCAGTCTTGATTATTGTAATGCTTTGTTTTCTTTGAACCATTGTACTTTATCACATTTACAATTAGTGCAGAATGCATGCAGCCTGATATACAAAGTTATTTCATCATATTACACCTGTTTTAGCTTCTTTACATTGGTTACCTGTTTATTAAAGGATTGATTTTTAAGGTTTTATTTCACCTATGTATTTAGCTGAGCATCTGAGACCTTACGAAACAGGGAGATGAGCTTCTTTTAACAAACTTCTGGCTGTTCCAAGATACATCAGTCAAGAAACTCTAGATGGCACAGGCTGATGGGTCCTTAATGCAAGCTGATGATAATTACAGCATTAACTACTGGCGCAAGCTGATTGGTCCATGTCACATCTGCAGCCAATGAGCTTGATGCTCACACATTTAAATGGCTGGTTACATTCACCATAGCAGTTTGCAGCACGCTTCAGAGTTCCTCTAAAACCCTCCACCTTCCCCAGCTCCGCCTGTATAGATCTGGGTTATTGATATGCTATTTGTGCAGCAGCACTATGCCTTACTCGCAGCAGCGTATCGGTGTATGTATTGGCAGTAGCAATTTCCTGTACTTGCTCTTCAACAGCAGCAATAATCTACAACAACAGCAATAATCTACAGCAGCAGCATAGCAGATCTATTCCGCCCAGACTAAATACATTAACGTTGTCATATCCATTACCATGCTAAAAATCTTCTGAGAGTTGTTGATTGAACTCTATATAAAACTAAAGGAGCATTTGCAGTGAGGGCTCCAAACTATGGAATAGTTTTCCAGTGGACATTCGATCATCTGAATGTGTGTCTGTTTTTAAATGTCATTTGAAAACTTAAATGTGCTTTTAGTATTTTGGGATGTCTTTTGTGTATTTGGGTTTTGATATATTATATTTTGCTTCTTTATACATAATGTGTAGCTCTTCATGAATGTATTTTAATGACTGTGTTTTTATATTGTATGTTAAAAGTACTATATAAATAAAATTTTACTTACCTGAAATGCACTCCTGCCTTCCTTGTAACATGCTGCCATTGTTTGCTTGTCCTTCTTTGATCATTTCTGACCAGGACTAAACCTTTTCACTCATTACTGATTTCAAGAGTTTCACATATCCCTGAGTTCTTGATGGTGGCATTTGATCATTCTGAGTTTTTCCATTATCAAGAATTTTATTATTTGAATTATAAGAATTTTACCAATAACTCCACACATGCTCATAAACACATTTATTGGGTGTTCTTCCAATCAAGACACTTTAAGTGGTTGATTTTGTGTCTTGTTTCCAGAACTGGTATTAAAAAAATCAATCCACCACAAATGGTTATAAACAATACATTCTGAAATTTAATGGAGAGACAAACAACAGTGTTCACATAGCCAAGAGAGAACAATTTCTCCATTAATCTCCTGTTAGATTATATTATTTCTATATGATGTAATGTATATACACATTGCATCATAAAGAATAGATAGAATA
Organism: Chanodichthys erythropterus; assembly: GCF_024489055.1. NCBI lineage: Eukaryota > Metazoa > Chordata > Actinopteri > Cypriniformes > Xenocyprididae > Chanodichthys > Chanodichthys erythropterus. The sequence continues at coordinate 35,554,819 of NC_090229.1, forward strand.
ACAAATCTATATACAGTTGCAAGAAAATGTTTGTGAACCCCAGATTGCAGAAAATGTGAATAATTTTAACAAAATAATAGAGATCATACAAAATGCATGTTATTTTTTATTTAGTACTGTCCTGAGTAAGATATTTTACATAAAAGATGTTTACATGTTGTCCACAAGACAAAAAATAGCTAAATTTATTAAAATGACTCCGTTCAAAAGTTTATGAACCCTTATTTTTAATACTGTGTGGTTACCTGATGATCCACGACTCTTGTTTGTCCTGAGCAGTTAAACTGAGCTCTGTTCTTCAGAAAAATCCTCCAGGTCCTGCAGATTCTTGTTTTCCAACATCTTTTGCAAATTTGAACCCTTTCCAGCAGTGACTGCATGATTGTGAGATCCATCTTTTCACACTGAGGACAACTGAGGGACTCAAACACAACTATTTAAAAAGGTTCAAACATTCACTGATGCTCCAGAAGGAAACACGATGCATTAAGAGCCGAGGGGTGAAAACTTTTTGAATTTGAAGATCAAGGTAAATTGTATTTATTTGTCTTCCAGGAAACATGCAGGTATTTTCTGTTGATATTTAAATGAAATAAGACCAATTTTGACATCTTCATCCTGTTCAAAAGCTCCCATTAAAAAACAGGGAGATCACAGACATCTCCCCTTTTCTCCACCACTGCAATTATATGGAAGCCAATATGCACATACTGTAATAAAAATAAATGTTAACATACAGAAAACAGGCAGACAAAGAAAAAGTCAGGCAACTATCAGAATTGGACAAAGACAATTCTGTCCTTTAAATCATCTTATTTTCATTAGTCCTTTAATTTGTCACCATATGAATCCTACACAATTACTGCAGCACGTCTCTAAACCAAACATTAAATTATTATAATCAGTAGGCCTAATTCTTAAATGGATGTAAATGTAACTATTTTACACAGGGGCGTAGTTTGTGGGGGGATGGGGGGGAGGTAACCCCCCCAATATTCAAATGCTTCAGTTACATCCCCCCCAATATTTCAACATGAAAATCAAAGTAGATCAAATGAAAAATATGTAGAATTAATTTATTTTGTAACAATAATTTTGTTTCTATTCAAATATGAGTTTGTCATAATAAATTAGGCAAAAATATTCTTCCCCTCCTTTGAACCGATTGGTAACCCCCAACCAATGCACGTCGCTCTTTCACCAAAACAACGCGAGTGGCGCTCTACTGTTTGAATGAGAGAGCGCGGGTAGCACCAAAAATGAAGAGAACCGCTTCCCAGCCGACTATATTAAACCGCTGGTCCATTAAAAAGAATAAAGCATACTGAGAAGGAGGTATGAGAATGTTGTGTAATACACTCATATTTTAGCTAGCTAATCCATTGCAATGTAGCCATAACTATCAGTGTAACTGTAACCAGTTACCAAAACAGCCGTCTGTTTTGTTTGTTCATTTTTCAATAGTGTCTGTAATGATCAATGACAAAGGTATTCACATCGGTGTTTGTTTTCTTCCTAAATTAATCTGACTTTTGAACGAATTGGCTGAATGAACGATTTAAGTGACTTGCTGCCGCCTATTGGCGGTTTCAATATTTAACATAATTTCTTTCTTTTTAGAATCACTGTTATGTTAGAATTTGATGAATGATTATACATAAATTTCATAAAGTTATGAAGGATAGATAGATAGATAGATAGATAGATAGATAGATAGATAGATAGATAGATAGATAGATAGATAGATAGATAGATAGATAGATAGATAGATAGATAGATAGATAGACCATAGATAAACCATTATAACAACTGCTTGCTTTTGTGATAAGCCGTGAAGAAAAAAGCTGTGAGAAGAAAGATGAAAAAGAAAATAAATAATGTCTACACAGTGCCATTACCCTTTTTTATCAAATCATCATACTGAACAATGAATACTATGAAGCGATGAGAATACTTATTGTGCTGCAAAAAACGTCACTGTTTTGAAACTTCAATAGTTCACGTGTCTTTGATACATGCTCCGAACCACTGATTTGAAACAAAAGATTTGTAAAGCCTCGAAGCTTCATGAAGCAGTGTTTTGAAATCACCCATCACTATATTGTTGAATAAAGTCGTTATTTAGGGTTTTTTTTTTTTTTTTTTGGCGCACAATAAGTATTCTCATGGCTTTATAACATTAGGGTTGAACCGCTGTAGTCACATGAACTGTTTTAAATATGTCTTTAGCTTTCTGGACATTGAAAAAGGGAGTGTTATTGCTGTCAATGCAGGCCTCACTGAGCCATCGGATTTTATCACAAATATCTTAATTTGTGTTCTGAAGATGAATGAAGGTCTTACGGGTGTGGAACGACATGAGGGTGAGTAATTAATGACAGAATTTTCATTTTTGGGTGAACTAACCCTTTAATGATGTCTCTTTAAAGATGAAGTAGAGGGAATCACTCAATGTTGAGGAAAAAAATGAAGGAATCCTCTGGCTTTTATGACTGCTTGATTTTTTTGAGGCATCCAGACTGTTTGCTGGCCATGTCATTGAGTTGATGTGCCTTTCCTGAAGAAAAGCTTTAACACTCTTTGCTCTGTGGCAAGATGCATTATCATCCTGAAAAAATGACTTCAAACCAAACCTATTTTCTATGGATGTGATGAGAAAAGTATCCACAATTTCAATGTACACCTGCATTGACCACTGAGGTAATGATTGCCATCTCCCCTGGTCATTTACCTGACATGAGGGTTCATGTCATAAATGAGTTGGGAAATTTGATTGTTTCCTTCAGGTAGTCATCTTTATATGTTTCGTTAGACCTGCACCAGACAAAAGTTCCAGCGTCATCTCCTTAGACAAAGCAGATTTGTGATTCATCAATGAATTCATCCAATCATCCACACTCCATGATTGCTTCTCCTTAGCCCACTGTAACCTTGTTTTCTTCTGTTTTGGTGTTGGTGCTGGTTTTCGTTTGGCTTGTATATATATAAATCCCATTTCGTTCAGCCAGTTTCTTACAGTTCTGTCACAAATATTGACTCCTGTTCCACACATTTTTTTTGTTGTGCATGTTCTGTTTTCATGGCATATTGCTTTGAGTTTTCTATCCTGATGCTTTGATATCTTCCTTGGTCTGCCTGTATGGTTTCCTTTTATAACCTTCCCATTCAGTGAGGGTCTGTCGGCATTTTACTTTTGTTTTGTTGTTTGTTTGGAATATTAACTTTATTATTAAACATAACTTTAATAATATTCCAAATAAACAAATATCAAAACGAAAGTAAAATAACGGCAGACCCTCACGGACGTCTGCAGGCCACACAAACATAAAATCTGTATTGTCAAGAGCAGTTTTAATTTTGTTGTGAAGGTACTGTGTATGGTTTCAAGAACATTTTCAAGACTGTCTCTGCTGATAGAGAGGTTGCCCTGGTTGATCTTGTAAAGCTAACTAAGTTGCTTATCCACTCTATGATTGTATGGTAGGAGGAAGACAAATGGTGACACTAAAGAGGCACATCCTCATATAAGGTAAAGTATTTATGTAGCGTTTTTATTTAAAATAAGTAACAATACAAAAATTGTATTACTGATTCAGACAATAAGATAATTGTTAACAGTTATTTATTTAAAAACATTTGATGAACAGGAATGACAAAACAGGTACAACATAAAGGGATAATGGACATTGGACAACATGCCATTATACCATCCAAAAATCAAACAATACAATCAATAAATGTAACCAATGATTAATGTTTTATTCTTTTTATTGAAAAAGTGTTTCATCATTAGAGAGATGGGTATAGTTAAATAATGATTTTATCAATTATATTTATACTCTTATGATTACTACTCTCCAAAATTTAGCACAAAAATGATATGTGAAAAAGATTCAGCAGATATTTTATTACTTTATTTGCAAAAAAATGTTTTAAACCATTTTGGACTTTCTCAGGAAGAATTTGAGATCTCTCATTACCGTGTCCTCAGCTGTGTAGAACACTCTTTCCAACAGTGTTGAGGAGGAAAATGATGGAGAGCTGTGAGAGAAGAGGAAGTGCGTCTTTCTCAGGCTCTTCTGAGGCAAGGATCACTTTGGATTTTTGCAAACTGGAAGCTAAAAACAATGTTATTGTAGTAGTTGTTGTAGTCAGGTTTATTATTTGTTAGAAAGGAATGAGGAAAGTGTGTCTAACGCTATTTCCTTACAGATTTTAAACACTGACTGAATGCAACTGGCTCTGACTAGGTGAGTTTGGGCAAGATCCGTTAAATTACCGAATTACATTTATAATCGTGTCACTGTCAGACTTACTCATTTTTCACCTTTCCCTTAAATCTAGGGTCTATCATAGCAGCATCCTCAAAAAATACATCTTCATGTACACGAAAGCACAAAAAAAATAATTTAAATATTACCTAAATGTTTTTTGTATTCTTCAAAGTATTTTGAAATCATTAAAATATTATCATGTATATATTGTAAGTTATAACATTGTTTTTATCATGACATGAGTTCATGTCGTTCCAAACCTGTTAAGACTTTCATTCATCTTCAAGACACAAAAAAGATAATTTAATGAAATCTGAGAGCTTTGTTCCTTTTATTGACAGTCTACACAACTGCCACTTTGATGTTTAAAATAAAATAATTTCATACAGATCGTAAATCTAATCTAATAGAGAGGTTTAGTCCAAATTTTCTGAATAAACTTGATCACCTTATATAATAAACAAATTCAACACACTAGTGCATTTACAAACAAGTTGAGCTTCCATTTTCCATTGTTTGCTAATTAATGTTTATATGTGAAAAAAGTCTAAACTCAAACTGTATATTGCATTAAGCGAACAAGTCTCTTCTGCCATGCTGTTTATATTTAAGCAGTAAAAATGCTAATTTCAACGGCCAAAACAAGGAGCTTGTGAATAAGATGATGAGTGGAAGGAGATTTTGGATTGTATTTGATAGTATCGAACAGATTTAAAAAAAGTTTTAAACATGCTCTTTCAATCCGAATGAAATGTCAATTGGACCCGGCCAATTCATTCCAATTAACATGTGACTTCTTGTTCCATCTGTGCTACTAGTCTGATTATTAGAACCCATGTAAACACAGCTAATGTTGCTGCTATAGTTTTAGATTAAAAAAAAAATATATATATATAGGGTTGCCAAGCAGCCTATGTGATGTGATTGTGTATCATTTGTAAAGGATAAGTAAAGGATGACAGAATTTTCATTTTTGGGTGAACTTTAAGTCACATGCAACAATGTCATTCAGAATAAATTTGCCAAATCAAATTTTTTAAAATTTCATTCTGAATGTAAGGGGTGGTTTAAACCTTTTCTAATCTGTTCGATAGGACATGTAAACACTTGATTAAAACAGAAATTTGAAAGTGTAAAGCATGTGGAATGATGTAGAAATGATGCAATGACGTACGAAATCAACCATTGCTGTTGAATGAATGGAGTGTAATAAATGACTGTTTTCATAAAATTTTTAAATGCTTGTTTTTAGTTTTGAGCATTTTTACTGCTTGATAAATATAAGCTGCAAGGCACATACTGTAGCTTCATGTTCTCTGCGTCTCCTAATCAGGACCTGGAATGATAAAGATAAAGTCTGCTTTTTGAAACATAAAAGAAGCAATGACAGGATGATGGTTAACATGCACCAACAGCAGGAAAGTCTGTAATTTTGGACAGACAGTGCATTTTAAGATATCAAATCTGATCTCTAAATAAATGTACACATCAACTATGTTCAGATTCATCAATCAGTGATTTCATTTTGACTGAAATAAAAAGTGTAAATGTATCAAATAGTAAAATTGCTGAATCAATAGCAGTCAGAAACTAATTTAATACCCACCCCTGCTTTTAATCATCAATTATTGTCATGGCATCATGGCTGTCTCTCCTCAGCTGCTGAAAATAAAAAGTAACATTATGTTAGATAGGAATGAATAGACTAATCACACATAACGTTAAACCAGTAAGTGGCGACAAACGAGAATATTTCGTTATGAACAACTCTAAATCATTGACTTACCAGGATTATTGAAAGTCATTACAAATAATTTTAGTAAACGAATCGTTAAGTAATTAACCGTGTCTGATTAACGTTAACCGTTTTATACACAATGGTTCACGTGAGCTTCAGGAGACCAGGCAGGGTCTAAAATTAACAAACACTCTACTACAGTTGCCATTTAACGAATATAAGTGATTATTCTGCTGTTTATAGCATTAAACAGTTAACATTACATTTAAAATAACTAAAAGAAAAATGTAAAACTGTCTCAGATTTGAACGTTACCGCCTCACGGGAGACAACGCTCGTGCGCACATAACCAAACGGAATTTATTTATTAAATACATTTAGAAAACCAAAAACACTGCACTAACATTACTCGTCACAAGTGATATTTAGTGTCATATGGGCAAAAACGATGAATAAAAGAAGATTTGCAGGGCTTACCTTTTACTCTTGTGTCCGTCTGCTGGAGGTCGACCGTTGATGCGCATGCGCAGTACTCAGATTCTCCTAAAGTCCGTTTGACCTGCTTGTTTAAAAGTTCGAATTTGTCTCGCGCATGCCCCATCCAATAAATACCCGTAATTCACAAACACAACATATATATAATATATAAACAAGTCTTTTGGCACTCTAGCAGTTCATAAACAAAACGGCATATCTTGCGGAAGAACACTGTAGCCGGATAGGTGTACCATAATAATTCAGGGTAAGACAAAAACACGGTTTGGAAAATAGATTCATGTTGTACATTCCCATTGTACATTTTTTTGTACATTTTGAACACAAAAAGTTACACGTCTGGAATGTTATCAGGAGACCAATCTTCAGTTCAAATCTGAGGATGATATCTAAAAAAATTATGCATTTATGAAGCCTATATTGTTAGACCATGTCAGGGGAGACTTTGGAGATTAAGATAAGGCTTATCAAATATTTTATTGCCCTGTTAACACCTACACCCAAATACCCATTTACGGTCACAAAACAAACAAACAAAACATATTCTTGGAATCTTATGTGAATTCTTTAAAAATATATATATTGTATGGAATAGAATGCTCCTGCAGCAGGTCCATCAGAGTACAAGTTACATGACACATTTTAATTTATTAATATTACACTTTTACTTAAAGCTCACCATCGAGTATTTACATCATATTCCGGTAATGAATTCTGAACAACAATAATCTGGAGCCGTCCATGTGAAAGGGGTACAAAGAAAGATATGATACTATTTACAGTACTATAGTGGCTAAATTGTGATTTTTTTTACAGTAATGCTTTGACTACTGTGATTTCAACTGTAATTCTTGGACTACTGTGATTTTTACAGTCTTACTGTAAACTTTACAATATTCTACTGTAAAAATCTTATACAGTAATGTTACTGTGAAATTGACAGTAAATAACTGTAGATTTCACAGCCATTTTTTACAGTGTATGTAATGTTCTGCTTCGTTTCCTCTTTTAGAAAAGAGGAGAAAAATGTTGAATCCGGTCATTCTGAGGATTGTTTTTGGTGGGGACAACGATGCAAGAAAGCTTGCTCAGATAGGCTGGGGGATGGGATCTGGTGCAGAAGAGTTGTCAGCTTCTGTGACATTAAGGACTTTGAAAATAAGTACATGAATCTCATGCCAACCACTCAAATTGAAGATAGGGATACCCTGAAAGTGATGACTGTTACTCCAGCATGCAAGAGACTGCACCTGATGCACCTTCCTGCTCCTGCATTCCTGCTACTTCACCTAGTTCAACTTGTAGCTCTTACACTTTTGACACAGGAGATGTTAACCCTGGTGCTAGGGCTGGGCGATATATCGCATGCAATTGTCACGCGCATTTCGTCAGTAAAGCCGGTGTTATGAAATATTCGGTGTCTGAGATTTTCGGTGACACTGGGCGGAGCTTACATGAATATTTACGAGTTTCCTGTTTTGAATTAAAGCGCCACTGAAAATGTTAGTGGATTGTCCTTGGATCACAGAACCGTTTTCTGTAACGTGATTGTGTTCTTTTGAGAAGATAACTTGTATAAATGTATCTGTGGTTGCATAATAAAAGTTTCAGTTGTGATTGTGTCATTCCAACCCGATCTCACGGCAATTCGTACGTATTTTACGAGGTGGCTAAATCGTATGAATTATTCATACGTTTTTTGCTAAATCGTATGTATTTTACGAGTTGACAAATTCGTATGAATTCATACGAATGACCTACCCCAAACCCCGCCCCTAAACCTAACCGTCACTGGGGTTTAGACAAATCGTACGAATTCGCACGAGTGAGGTCGTATGAATTTATACGAAATAGCCACCTCGTAGAATAAGTACGAATTGGTCGTGAGATTGCTTTCTCAGATAGCCTGCATAACTTTAACCAGACATTATTATTTTGAAAACACATTGAAAGTTATATTTATGTTCCGTTTATGTTTTTGACATGCATTAATTAATGTAAACCTTCTTTATCCTTTTCTGCAAAACACACAATGCTCTCTATATGAATAGAAACATGACGAGGCAGTGATATTAGCTTCCCTGCAGCACTTTCACAAGGTTTTATTTTAATGCGCTTTCCACAACAATTAAAATGTTAAAACTGAATTACAAGTGTAAATTGATCAGCTACAAAACTAAAAGTTACTAAAGCAGGTTTTATTTAAAAAATATTTAGGCTATATGGAGAAGACAATTGTATGAGGAGTATGAGGAATATTATTGTTATGTGGATAATCAGACATACATACCACTGTGATTGTTCTGTCATTTCTTAATTGCTTGCTCAGTTGGTAAATATTTTTAAAGAGACTTCATTAAATCCTAAAGTTAAGTGTTATTTTTTTCATATTATAAGGAAACATTTTCAATCTTTTTCCCCACAAAATGATGCATTTCATTGACAAAAAAAAAAAAAAAAAAATTAATGTGGAAAAAACATGAAGCACTGTGAATCAGGATTCAGTTTAACATTGATATGAAACTATATGGAACTAAATGATCAAACCTGCAGTAAATTCACAATGAAATGTTTTAGTTATATTCTACAAGCTTTCCATAACAATTTTAAATTACGTTTATTTAGCAGATAAAATAATAGACCATGTAGTATTTGCATATCTGTAATATCTAAGATGAAAGTAAATAATGAGAGTAGTTTCATTCTGAATAAAAAAAGAGCAACTGATTCTGTGTTGGAATTTTATTCACAAATGAGAAGTAATGACATATGACATATTTAATTAGCAAAAACAATTGTATTTAAACACACATTAACACACTTTACACAGGGTCTTGTGATCCCAGACAGATGAAAGTTTGGTCTGATCATGTGATCCCAGTGATACCATCCTTTGCTACTGACACATTCAATCTGAAATATATAATAAAATATCATTACAACAAACATGTATTATTAAAATTTTTAATACACTGTCATGTTCAAAACAAAGTGAAAAATAAAAGTGTCTGCTTTGTCTGGTGTACAGGGATATTTATTGGCAAAAGTCATATTTGGGAATGAAAGAATATTGGCTATAGATATTATATTAGTTATCACATGCGTAATTCACAGTGGCCTATTTAGATAGTCATTAAATTAAAGTACATTAACATGTTTTCTTGCATGTGTGCAATTTTGAAACATACTTCATATAGAAATTCAAGTCTACCCAGATTAGAAGTGATTCTGCAAACTAGAAAAGTTCACTGCTGCCTTCACCACAGGAGTTTACAATTAATATTATTATGCTACCATACATTTTGGCAAACTTTCAAAACTATATGCTTAAAAGACTCAAGCTAATACAGAAATAGGCTACTTAAAACGCTATTGGCTCGTTTAGCGAATCCTAACGACACCTCTGGCGAATCATTGGCTGTGTTTGTATCAAACATAGCTAACACATGACACGACACAACACAATATAGCTTATATATAAAATCTTGTGCATCAATAACAGTTAGAATATAAGCTTGACTTCGTTTAACGCTGAAACGTATGCTAATTACCTTTAATGTAAGCCGAAGAGCGTGCACTAACACTTTCAGTGGCGCTTTAACTCAAAACAGGAAACTCTTGAATATTCATGTAAGCTCCGCCCAGTGTCACCGAAAATCTCAGACACCGAATATTTAACATAACACCGGTGTTACAGGGGGGGCGAGGCCAAGATGGCGTCGTGAGAGGACGGTTTTGCTGTGGCTCTAAAAAACGTTGCTCATATCCCGGTCTAATTTCTAATATGTTCATGTTCAGAACTAATTCAAAGGTGATGTTTGTTTTATGAGTTAAATAGCTGCACTTAAGCGTATTTTTTTCTTCTATTTTTTCTTTGCTTTTTTGTTAAGTTCTACAGACGCACCTTTTGCTAGCTAATCACTAGCTATAATCCACGTGTTTTAGCCACAAACTGCTTTGTTGATTTGAGAATATGGATGAAAAAGAAGAAACGCACTTAGATATGCACAGCTATGCAAGGAGAACGCTGAGCTCTGATATGGATGCCGTTGCTGGACAGTCTGGTGGTTTTGTGCCTTTACCCGATACACCTGAACCCAATCCTGCCAAAAAAAGCAAACCGAGTTCTGATAGTCCAGCGGTGAGTGATACTATGCTAATGATATTCATGCAGAGAATGGAGGCCATGCACGAAGAAACTTTGCGCCGAATTCAAGGAGTTGAAAAGACGGTTATTGAGAACTCGAACTCTATTAAACAGATAATCAGCTCCCTCGAATTCCACAGTGAACAGGTGAAGTGTTTGAAAGAAAAAACTGACGAAATGGAAAAGAAAATCGGAAAATTGGAGAAAGAAAACGTCGAACTTCGTGACAAATGTGACGATTTGGATGCTTACAAGAGAAGGTGGAATCTGCGTGTCGCTGGGATTCCGGAGAAATCAGGAGAGAACGTGAAGCAGATGATCATCGACCTCTTCAGCCAGGTCTCTCCAAGCATCGCTGCTGATTTGCACCGCGGAGTTGACATCGCTCATCGGCTGGGGCCTCGGTCTGCAGCGGAAAAATCCTCCCGTCGTATAATAGTCCTGTTTTCGTCGCGTTCCCAGCGGGACAAAGTTTGGAAAGACGCCAAAACCTCCGACTTACTCCGAGAGAAGAAGATTAAGGTATTCGAGGATCTTTCGCAAAAAGACAGCTAACACACGACGTAACAGTTACGTAATGTATTCGTACTTTTTGGTAATGTCATGACTTACTAACTGACAACGTAACTACGACGTCGCATGCCAGTAATTTCATTACCTTCAGATTACCATCTCACAACGTCGTCAGTACGTTCTCCTAACGTTATAAGATTACCAAGAACGTTCCAGATACGTCCTCTATTCGTAATATATTGGTAATTCCATGACTTACTAGTAACGTAACTACAACGTTGTATGCCCGTAATAATATTACCATCACATTACCATATCACAACGTCGTCAGTACGTTCTCCTAACGTTACAAGATTACCAAGGACGTTCCAGATACGTCCTCTATACGTAATATAATGGTCATTCCATGACTTACTGGCAACGTAACAGCAACGTCATGTGCTCGTAATTTCATTACCATCATTTACACATTCTTTATATGTTATTATTACCAGAATTTGCAATATAAAACGTGTAATTAAATGTCAGACACAAGACTGAAATGTCCCCTTAAGAAAAAAAATGTTTCTTTTCACCAAATCAGAGTATGGATGACTGCTTTTTATATATAGTGACGTGACATACAGCGCGCGCCTCCACAAATGTAGTGCCCACAGTATGTTGATAAGAGTGTAAAGTTAATTTTTCTGAGAGAAGAATTTATTTTTCCGAGGTGACAACGAATAAATGGCTTTTATAAAAATGTATAAAGTTAACTTTGGAAAGACGCAAAACCTTTTTTTATTGTTATGTTTACGTTAGTGCAGGTGGCCGTTACGCCTGTTTCACACATAATCCGTCTGCAGTGCGTATGCGTTGCGTATTTTTTTACGCACCCATGTTAACGGATTAGAGCGTTCACACTGCACGCGGTTGCGGTCCGTCATTGCGTTCCAGGAGCGGTGCGTCTGCAGCAGTGCAGCAATCGTTTACGTACCGAGTCTATTTTTGCTGTGCTGCAAGTGCAGCACAGCAGATTGTGTGTGGGCAAAATGAGCATGGATTGACCTGAAATTGTAAAAAAAAAAAGAGAAAAAAAGAAATTATGCACATTTAAACTATTTTGTACATTTAGTACATTACATAAAGAATTTTTTTTTTTTATGATTAAACGCCATGCCAGCAACAAGTTATATTCATGCCAAAAGGAAACATTTCAATTTCACAGTTCAGTTGTATCATTTCAAAACAATTATTTTATTTAAAAAAAAAATGAACAGTGTTTACTTGCATAATGAGATCATATATGTTTTTCCCCGTTGGAGGGAAACTCGCATCCCAGCAGGCAATGACGTGACAGGCGGACCTATTCAAAAACAAGGTGACATGGATGACACTCGTCTTATCGTTGAGGTGGAAAAACATAAAATTCTGTATGACCCGCAGAATGTATTGTACAAAGATTTGAATGCGAAGGAAAAGGCATGGGAAGCAGTTTCGTCGGCTGTTTGTGTCGACAGTAAGTTTTCAAATCTTTGTGTCATGTTTACGTGTACTAAACTACTCCAGCAACTGTAAATATATAAGCGTAATGAATATAACATTACGCACTGCAAACGTGTGCTGTGTGAAAGCACAATGGCCGCTTCCTGCTTCAGCAACACATACGCACTGCATACGGACCGCACACGCACTGCAGACGGATTATGTGTGAAACAGGCGTTAGAGTTGCCATGGCAACCGGGAAAACATTCAAGCGGCTGGAGAGGACAGCGTCGACGTTTCTCCGTGTTTCTCGTCAGTTTTATAGCAATAAAGTTCAACAACAACTGCGTCAGATTGGTTAAGTAACATTACCCACAGTCTACCATAAGTACTTTTGTTAATATTTTTACCTCTGTGATTTCCTTGATCGTCTGAAATATATGTTAGCAAAATGTTACGTTAGCATATGTTTTTAATGATACTGAGCGCAAAACGTCTTGAATGCTTTTATTTTATGTTTCGCTGTAGGCTATATGTTTTTATTTATAGTTTGAGTGTATTTTATTATTTTTATTTGGAGTTTTGTTTATGTTCTGTGTGTTTTTCAAAATAAATGAACTGAATTCATTTCGAGTCTGCATTCATCGTTCACAGCTGTTGGAATAGCCTTTACATTAGTTTGGGCAAATGAGGACATAAATTAGGTTAAACTACTGCATGTCCACCCATAGAAAAATAAATAAATATAAGAATTACCAACTGATGACCAACACACAACTATTGATACACAACGTTGCCACGACGTCGCAGTTACTAACTGGCAACGTCACAAAGTTACGTTGTGGCGACGTATAGGCACCTTTCACTTTTCCGGTTGCCACGACGTAACTAGTTACGTCGCCACGACGAAAGTTTGGTCACCAAATTACGTTGCAGTTACGTAACAGTCACGTATTTTGGTTAGCTGGGATGCTAGGACTCTTCTGTGGCCGACTGTGGAGAAGGCTAGAAGGGAAGGGAAGAGGGCTGGCTTTCACGGTCCCTTCGCTGTCATTGAGGGTAAAAGACTGACAGCTAAAGATGTAGTCAACAGGCCTAACGTTGTTTAGTGCACTAGTAACGTTTACTCATGAGCAGTTTTTTTCTCTGGGATTAGCGTGCGTTCTGCTTAGGATCTGTTACACTTTTATATATACACTGTAAAAAAAAAATTTTTTGAAAAATTTTGGAAACTGACAATTAAATATTGACTCAACAAATTGCTTTCAAATAATTATCCCCAAACAAAAAGATGCATTGGGGTAATTTTAGCTTATGGTCTAAAGGTAAAATTAAAATAATAGATTCACTGAACATATTAAATTGTGTTCAGCCAATTCATCAAGTAAAAGTGAAATATCTGTGTTTGCCGAACAAGCCTTGCGGAGAAAAAAAAAACCGCATGCGCATGCCAGACAGGCGCATGCATAGGCGCATGCACCCGAGAGAAACCGTTGGATTCAAATGTATCTGCGCGGGAGAGTGAGGAGAGGAGACAGAGGAGTCGATGCTGAAGTACGACGACAGAAGTTCAGACATCATTTCCAAACAGATTTTTCTTCATTTAAGTTATGGTGAGTACTGAAATATTTATGTTAAACCGAGTGCAGGTCTCAATGTTTCAGCATAAAACCGTAAAAACATGGGCATTAATGTTACACTACCGCGGCCATTACACTCGCGCTCTGACAACGGAAGTGATGTCTCGCGCTCATTGAAGTATATGGGTAAACTAATTTAGCCCGATACTATTTCTAATACTATTTATTGAACTAAATAAATTTGTCAAACTACATTGTGATTATGTTAAATGTATGAGACACTAGGTATGTTATATGTTATATAGTTATATGTTTCTGTTATAACTTTTTTTTTCTCTCAATGTAGCCAAACATCGTAGGTCTGACTCAACGGAACGACTAATGTTACGACTTTCACAGTGAGTATTTAAAAGTTTTTATTGCATATTTGTTCATACCATATTCGTGTCAAATACCCTTAGCTCTTATGATATTTAAATTGTGTTAAATTGCTTAATTGAGAGCCGCCATGAGACGCTTCTAAAATTTGTGACACTGTAATTCAGGCTGCATAATTTACAAAGTGGTTGGCCATTTTGTGTTACACCCGTTTGACACACATACACCGTCTGCAGTGCTTATGTGCGTGTTGCAGTACATGTATGGCAAGCTATAAGGCTCAGAATTTAATTAAATCACTATTTATTAATAGCAATCTGTTAATTAATAATTAAATACTGTTGGGTTAACATACGCACTGCAAATGGAGTATGTGTGAAACGGGCATTAGTCTGGGAACAAGTTTTGCCAAACCCCTCCCTCAGAAAATCTTGAACTTGAACAAATTTTATTTTATATAATTTTACATCTAATTAATTTTTTCTAAAGATTTCTAACTCTTTTTTTTTTTTTAAGATGTAACAGAAATTGATCAATATTACTCTGGGTCTTTTGCCCTTTCAGCAGTGTTGACTTGACTATCACCAGCATGCTGGTCACACAGTCCACAGTTTGCTATATTTTCCATTAGTTGCTGTACAGACTGCCTGACAACTTTTCCCCATTTAGCTCTATCTTTAGAAAGCTTTTTTTTATGCAAAAGTATCATCTTTCAGCTTTGTCATTTATTTATTTTGCAGGTTTTCATCACCTCACCAAGACCTAATTTAAGCACTACAGAACTTGCCATTGGTCAGTTAATGCAACTTCCTTTCCATGTTTACACCTAGAATGTGTTTGCATTTTCAGTCTAATAAGCCTGCTGCTGTCTGTCATGTTAATCAAAGAGAAAAAGACAAATCAAATCACTCTACTCTTGACTGAATAAATTTTGTAAGTGTAAGCATTCATCTGTATTTAATTTTTACAATGAAGACTAACCAGTGTTATTTTGCATCTGATTACTTTGATTTATGTAGTATTTCTAACTGCAAGTTTTTTTGTACATTCTGTCAATTATATTTTTTAGAAGTCTGTATCAGCCTGCTTTCTATATATCTGTAAATGTGTTTACATGCTTAATATTTGAGTAAGATGCAGTTTTTTTACATAATATTTTAAATTATTTAAATGTTTAATATTGTTAGTGCAGTTTCATAAATGTAGTACCTAAATACCAAAATGTCAGTGAAATTTCTCTAAACACTGATAACACATGTTTTTTAAAATAATTGTGGTTTTGTTAATATCAAGATCTAAGGTCTAATGAGTTTTGTGTATCTTGGAATCCTGAATTGAAATGCATGATTTCTATCTACTAAGGTCTACTGTGCAGAAATGTTCAATTGTATTTATCCATTTAAGGTATTTTAATAAAATGTATTAAATACAATGTGGCTGTATGGCTTGAGTGTTTAGTATATATATATTTTTTCTTTTGGGGCAACTGGGAATAAACAATACAGTGAAGTTGCTTTACTAATATAAATTTACCAAAATACATTTTTAGTTTAGGTAAAACTAAAAAGGAATGCTACTACAATTTAAAATGTATAATTGGGCCAATAACATGGGTTGGTAAACTAATTTCTTTTCAATTGTTTTAACAAATTATTTCTCATTGAGCCAATGTTAACAGACTATTGCTACAATTGATAAAACTACATTTACAGAATTTCACTTGGGCCAATTGAAAATTTTAGATGTGACCAGTCACTAGAAAATTTTGAGTTGGGAAGATTAGAATTTTTTTACAGTGTAGTTTGGGCCACTTTCATTTATTAGTGATTTCACTTAACCAACAAACAGTAATTCTGGGAAATATATATGGGTACAATACTTCTTTGGATAATAAAATTTTCTTTGACAAGTTAGATGAGAAATTAGCATATTGGTCGAATAAATTCCCTAATGCATTTTTTATATTAGGAGGAGACTTTAATGTATCAATTAATAATTCTTTGGATAGGTATCCACCAAAGACGACAGCGTGTTTTAGCCCTGCATTGCTAGGGCTAATGGATAAATTTGAATTGGTGGACATTTGGAGAAAAAGATACCCTAACAATTTAGAATTTACCTGGGCCAACAAAAATGGGTCAAGACAATCTCGAATTGATTATTGGCTCATATCAAAATGTATGTCCAAATTTGATCTACATGTTGGCATTCATTGTACTCCTTTGACTGACCACAAAATTATCTTTATTAATACCCCTTTAACGGCAGATTATGCACCAGGCCATAGCAAAGCATCTTTGTGGAAACTTAACAGTTCACTCTTAGAATTACCAGATGTAAAGGATAAAATTAAAGAATTAATTGCTCACTACTGGAAAGTAGCCACAATTCAAAATTCTTTTTGTATCAATTGGGAGCTTCTAAAATTTGAGATTGGAGTTTATTTAAGGAAAGTTGGAGCAGTCTTAGCAAAAAAGAGAAGGGTTCTTGAGGACAGCCTGATCATGAAATTATCTCAAACCTTTAGTTTTAGTTGTATGTCTTCGGAGGAAAAATATGAAGTTGCAGATTTACAAAGTAAATTAGATGATTTATACTTATCGAAGGCTAGGGGTGCTTATATAAGATCCAGGAAAAGATGGCTTGAAGAAGGAGAACTTAATTCTGCATATTTCTTTAAGCTTGAAAATCGTAATTTTACCCTATCAACAATTGAGCAGTTATGCATTGATGGCAAAATAGTAAAAGATCCAAAGGTTATAGCTAATTTTAGTGCTAATTTTTATAAAAATCTTTATACTTCAAAATGTTCAGAGCAGAAAACAACTTTGTTTCTGGATTCAGTTAATGTTAAAGTTATCTCTGAAAATGATAGAATGTGTTGTGATGACATTGTTACTCATGAGGAAGTACTAAGTGCAATTAAGAGTTTGAAAAACAATAAATCCCCAGGATGTGATGGGCTTACAGCCGAGCTGTACAAATTATTTGCTGATGAACTTTCACCTTTTTTAACTAATGTTCTTAAAGAAAGTATTGATAAAGAAGCTTTACCTCCTACATTAACGCAGGGTATCATCACGCTAATTCCTAAACCAAAGAAAGATCATACCAATTTGGACAATTGGCGACCCATCACACTCCTTAACAACGATTATAAAATTTTTGCCATAGTATTTGCTAAAAGACTAAAAGAATATTTGAATAACATTATAGATGAGACTCAGTCTGGATTTATGAAGGACCGGCATATAATGAATAACATTAGATTAGTTTTAGATTTATTTGATTATAGCAGTTTGGTGGAGCATAATAGTTTTATTCTTTTCCTGGATTTTTATAAAGCCTTTGATTCAGTAGAACATCATTTTATTTTTAAATCATTGCAAAAGTTTGGCTTTGGTGAATATTTTTGTAAGGCGGTAAGAACTCTTTATTACAACTGTAATAGTACAATCAAATTAAAATATGGTACTTCTCCTAGGTTTTACTTGTCATGTGGTATTAGACAAGGGTGTCCAATATCTCCTTATTTGTTTTTATTAGTTTCCCAGATATTTGCATCTTATATTTCTAATAGTAGTCTTCGTGGTATCTCTATTGCTAACAAACAGATACTCATCAGTCAGTTGGCTGATGATACCACACTTTTTTTGCATAATGCTAACCAAGTCCCATTAGCGCTAGAGAATATCCAGCAATTTTCCAAAGCTTCAGGCTTATCCTTGAACCTTTCTAAATGTGAATTGATGTCCATCAAAGAGTGTAGTTTGTCAGAAATATGTAATATTCAAGTTAAAGATCAGGTATCATATTTAGGTATTATTATAACAAAGAATGAATTAGGAAGATGCTCCATAAATTTTATTCCACTGATTGAGAGTACACAGAAAAAACTTTGTATATGGCTCCAAAGAGATCTGTCATTAAAGGGCAGAATTTTACTAGCCAAAGCTGAAGGCTTATCGAGATTAACATACGCTGCTCTTTCTTTGAGTGTCGATAGCGCCATTCTCAAAAAAATTGATACAATGCTCCTCAACTTTGTCTGGAAGAATAAAACTCATTTTGTCAGGAAATCTGTACTTATGAACACCATTGAGAAGGGGGGATTAAATTTTCTTGATTTTACCACTTTAAACAACACCTTTAAAATAAATTGGATAAAAAACTTTATTAATAAGCCTGCATCTATCTGGAATTTGATCCCTAATGTTATTTTTTCAAAACTAGGTGGTCTAAAATTCCTATTAACCTGTAATTATAACATAATGAAAATCCCTATCAAATTATCCCTGTTTCATAGGCAAATGTTATTAGCTTGGTCCCTCATTTTTAAACACAATTTTACACCTCACTCATATATAATTTGGAATAATAAGGATCTACTGTATAAACATAAATCTCTTTTCTTTGATAATTGGTTTAAAAATGGAATTATTTTTGTATCTCAGTTTTTCAATGAGAATGGTTTAATTTGTAATTATTCTGAGTTCTTAGTAAAGCATGGAATTCCTGTTACTCCAAAAGAATTTGCGATTGTGGCAGATGCAGTGCCACAAGGAGTTCTTATGCTTTTTAAAGGGTTTTCTTTTTCATCCTTTTGTGACTCGGTGGATCTATGTAAAACATTTGTAGGTAAACAGTGCCTTTCTTTATCTAAATCAAAAAACAATAAGAAAATTAGAGTCTTGTTTCAGGAGGAATGTGTTTCTGTGCCATATGTAATTTCTTACTGGAATGGACTTGTGAGCAACATTCCCTGGAAAAAAGTTTGGACATTACCTCACAAGTATCTGATAACTAACAAAATAAGAGAAATAACCTTTAAGTTAATTCATAGGTTTTACCCAGATAAGTGTTCTCTCAGAAGACTTAAGAATGATATTAATACCCTCTTGTTCTTTTTGTTTAGAGAAACCTGAAAATACTTTACATTTATTTTGGAATTGCTCTTACACACTAACATTCTGGTGTGACATTTGTGACTTTATTAAATGTTATGTGAATCCAAATTTCAAATTTACCTATAGAAATGTAATTTTTGGCTTTCATGAATGTGAAAAGAAAAATGATATTTATTTTATAAACCTTATTTTTCTGTTAGCCAAGTATCACATTCATAAATGTAAATTCTCAAAGTGCAAACCTCTTTTTTTAAGATTTAAACATGAGATGAAAATGTATTTTGACTCTATTGAATTCTCTAAAAACCTGAAGGCTTTGAGAACAATGGATGTGTTTAAGGACTTGGCACTTAATCTGGACTGAAAGACTGGACTCTGGCGTATTGTTTTATTGTTATATGATGATGACAATTGTTGTTATTGTTTTTTTGTTTGTTTTTCTTCTGTTAAACATTTAATAAAAAAAAAACAAAAAAACACCGGTGTTACAATATATTCGGTTCCTGAAATATTCTGTTCCACTGGGTGGCGCTTACACGAATATTCATGATATCCTTCTATTGTGGGCGTGTCCTTGAGACAACGCGCAAGCGAATGGAACTGAAAATATTAGTACACGCTCCTCAAATCGCATCGGTTTAATGGATTATTTCGAAAAGGTAATAAAATATTCAGTGTTAAGCAACAGTTCACATGTTCAAAGCAATGCATAGTTTGTGTAATATGATAAATCGCCACAGCTATTTTGCCTGATTGAGTACAGGACAGGCATTCAGATAAACAGTTAACGTAATGATACATCAGAGCAAACATGAGCGAATAACCTTGTTTTACACTGATGTGTTTTCTGTTTACCTTTTTTATTTGTGAGGCTTTAAAAGGTTTTTGAATAGTTTGATTAGTTTGCTTCCTTTGTTGTAATTCTGTGACTACAGGCTACTGCATACTGTTGACAACTTGAAACAAACCTCTACAAATGTATCTGTGGCCTAATAAAAAGCTATAGCCTGGTGTGAATATTCTGTCATCCTTAATTTCTTGATTATTTTGATATTTTCAGTGTTTATCACCACAGTAAGATTTACACAGGCCATCCTTTATCAACACCAAACTACAAATATTTCCTGTTTTCTCATATTTTACTGGATATCATGACAAATTATCATTATAGTCCAACAAGTAAATGCACACTTGATGTTATTTGTCACATATTTTTGTTGCAAAGCAACATCAAATTTTTTTTGAGTTTTTCACTTTCAACTGTTTTTCCAGCAAATTTCTTAATGTGTAAATATTTTTACAAACAAAAAGATTCAACAACTGAGACATAAACTGAACAAATTTCACAGATGTTTGATGAACATCTGAAAGTCTGATGTGGCACCAGCTGCTTTACAGAGCATATCATCCTCATGGACAGCACCAGATTTGCAGCTCTTGCTGTGAGATGTTACTCCACTCTTCCAACAAGGCATTTCCCATTCTCAAACATGTATATGGTGGGACTTATGGTTACATGTGGTTTGGCACTGGAAGGACAATCAGCTGTCCTTCTGTCTCCCTGTAGCACTGTCTCAGGCATCTTCGTGTGTGTGTGTGTGTGATGGAGGGATTCCCGCCGCTGTTTTGACTCCTTTACACATTTTAGGAACATTGCAGTTTATTGCTCTGTTCACATCTGCAGTCCTCATACCTCCTGCAGCAGGACTAAGGCACATTCACACAGGTGATCAGAGACCCTGGGCATCTTTATTCTGGTGTTTTTCAGAGTCAGTAGAAAGGTCTCTTTAGTGTCCTAAGTTTTTGTAACTGATTACCTGGATTGACCTATAGGTGCATGTGAAATAATTGAAAAACATGACAAACATTGTTAAAACCTTTTCTAAATATCTGTAAAGCTTATTTGGATTGTACAAAATTATCTTTAAAATATTATCCTGAAAATTGATACTTTTTTTTTTTTTTTTTTTTGCAGATTTTTTCATCTTTTCTTAGTTTTATTTAATTTTTTAAAAACAACAAATTCAGTTGTAGCCTATATAAATATTAAATACATTAAATGTTATAACAAGTACAGAAGTAATTACTGTAACTCAAATTGAAAAGACATTTAAAAATTCAAAACAATGTGTGAAAAGAAGCAATGCTAAATGTGAGGTTCTGAGGTAAATATTAAAACAGGGCCTTGGCACTCGGGAACAACCTTCATTATGTCTGGATCACACACTGCCAGAGCCCTCCAAGACTTCAGCTCTCACATCCAATCTGAAACAGACAGTGACTTTACAAGATGATGAGTGTAATGCGGAAACATCACAAAAGCAAAACAAAACCATATGACATTGGTGATAATAACAAGTATACAGCATCTTGTAAAGTAGCTATCTGTTTTTTCTGTGTATTTGTGCTGTATTACCTCACAGAATAAATTATATGATTATTATCAGAATTTTTTTATTTGACTGCTTTTGAAATTGTTTTAAATCAGGTACATAAGGTTGTTTGAGTATGTGTTATGTTTGACACATTTCAGGGTTTTGTGCTGCAATATCCTGACTTGTCAAACTTTAAATAAAACGAAACTAAATTAAACTATAATTTTCTTATCATGATTATAATATTTTAAACAAAAATAACATTCTTTAAGTAGCTGCTGGCATGAAGACTGTCATCAAAACAAAGCTCCAAAGATTTATATTCCAAAGGAATATTTTATTACCTTTTCGAAATAATCCATTAAACCGATGCGCTTTGAGGAGCGTGTACTAATATTTTCAGTTCCATTCGCTTGCGCGTTGTCTCAAGGACACGCCCACAATAGGAGGATATCATGAATATTCGCGTAAGCGCCACCCAGTGGAACAGAATATTTCAGGAACCGAATATATTGTAACACCGGTCCATTTGAAAGCAGGTGATGGCGATTTAGCAGTAATCAGGGAACCGGCTTTACTGACGGAATGCGCGTGACAATCGCATGCGATATATCGCCCAGCCCTACCTGGTGCTATTGAATATGACTATTGAGTCCGGAAAGTCACCTTGTCTGACTACTTATTTTCCAGCAGTCATAGTTACATCTCCTGAGTCAAGAACCAGTTCTTGGCCCACAGGATTTTTTAGTTCCTCATTTTTCATGTTCTGCTGGAATTCAACTTCAGAGAACTGACACAGAGTTCAGCAGAAGTGAAATGCTGCTTATTCCACAACCAAACCTGAGATCTGACATTCTTGAAGGCATGGCTGAGGTGATCCTTAGGTGGATCAGGCAGCTAAAGCAGTAGGTAAGACACTTTTTGCTTGCCAACATGTTGAAATGTAACAACCTGTTATATGTATAAATAAACAAACAAATAAATAAAAAGTGTTAACCCTGTTATATACAAAGTAAAGTAATAATTACTTTTTTATTTTATTTTATAATTTTCTCCAAGTGTCCTGGTTGTTTTTGTTCTAACAAATATTTAGGGAGAGGAGGGATCATTTGCATTTGTGTTTCACATTATACACTGAACAAAATTATAAACGCAACACTTTTGTTTTTGCCCCCATTTTTCATGAGCTGAACTCAAAGATCTAAGACTTTTTCTATGTACACAAAATGCCTATTTCTCTCAAATATTGTTCACAATTAACTGAATTGAGGGTGTTTAATAAACTGTTGCAGTAGGCATGGGCATACCGTCTTTCAATATGTATATACTTATATACATGTGTGTGGTTCTGAAACAAACAAATAACAATTATGAATAACAGCATTATTAAATAAATATCCAGATACATTCATTCTGATAACTGAACAGTAACAGATGAAATTCACACTATTAACATAGTCAGAAGCATACAAACTGCCGCTAGGGGGTGTCACGTGTACATAAACGTGACTGGCAGTAATACATGTGCAACAGATTATACTGCATTTAACTGCTCAGAAGATTCCAAGTATCAAACAATATATAATCCCTATATAAATAATATAGCATTAGAGGCATAACATATAAATATACACAGATATTAATGAAGATAAACAAGGGGATTGCCACAGAAACTCTAGCATCGCGTCAGTCAGACATTAACGATTAATATTTAAATATAACACACCAAAATGATATTCTTAATTATTAACTATCAGATGAAGATAGAAACACTATTCAGCATTGACGCACACAATATAAGTATAAAACTCTCTGAACGCAGTGAATTCTCTCAGCAGCACAGTCCCATGTTATGCACTTGCTTCTCCGTCTTTATTGAATCTGCGCGCAACAGAGCGCTGCCCGTGGTCATCGCGTGCGCTCAGGGAGAGTTGGAGCGCATCAATATGCGTCAGAGATGCGCATACATGATTATTGCATCATCTGCACTACCCTTCATACAGCCGCCCCCAAATGTGTGTAGCACATTTGTTCTTGAATAGATGTTCAGTTCAGTACTCAGGGACAGATATAAGGGCTTAGTTCTCCTCTTCATCAGGAACCTCTGGTAGAACAATCAACCTGGCTACAGGTCTAGTGTAGGTTCTATCATTGATCCTTACATCCACCGTCCTTATGTGTCCGTCAGCACTGGGGTAAACTTTGGTGACACGACCAACAGACCAGCACGCTCTGAGCAGTTGTGGGTCCATCATCAGTACCACTGATCCTGGGGTAATATCTGTAGGGTTGGCATACCATTTCTGGCGGGACTGCAGATTTGGGAGATAGTTCTTAATGAAACTAGACCAAAACTGGTCAGCTAGAATTTGGGAATGTCTCCAGCGGCGCCTACTCAGGAGTTCAGATTTAGGATAGATCGCCTGAGGGAGGGATTCGTCCTGCCGCCCCATCAGGAGAACATTGGGTGTCACCGGGTCAAGGTCTTTAGGGTCGGAGGACACATATACCAATGGCTTAGCATTCAACATGCCTTCCACTTCCAGGAGAACAGCGTGAAGAACTTCCTCTGTAACAGCTTGACTGCCTACTACCCTGTACAGTGCAGTTTTCACCGAACAAACTTCCCTTTCCCTCGCTCCGCCAAAGTGGGGTGCACCAAGTGGGTTAAAATGAAACTCTATCTTGTGTTTGGCGAGCTGAAGTCGGAGTTCTGGGGACAATTCTGCAAGGGCCTCTCGAATCTCTCTTTCTCCTCCATGGAAGTTTGTTCCTTGGTCAGAGAACAACTCCGCTGGTGTCCCTCGTCTGGCGATGAACCTTCTCAAGGCCATCAAGGCCGTATCCAAATTGGTGAGGATCTCAAGATGTACACATCTTGATGTAAGGCACTTAAAGATAATTCCCCACCTCTTTTCGGTACGCCTGCCCACCTTTACTATAAAGGGCCCGAAGCAGTCCATCCCTGTAGAGTAGAATACTGGCTTATAAAGGCGTAGTCGAGCTACAGGTAGGTCTGACATTTTAGGGACTTGAGGGCTTGCTTTCCATCGACGACACTCTGTACAAGTATGCTGATATCAGTGAACAGCTTCTCATCCTTGTAAGATCCAAAACTTGCGCCAGATCTCTGCAAACACTCTCTCTGTTCCAGGGTGGCAAAGTCGGGAATCATAGTCTTGAATCAGAAGCTTAGTGGCGATGATCCAAGATGATGGGATTCACAGCAGCTGGGTCCAAGTCTTCAGATCGGCGCAATCTTCCACCGACCTTAATGAGTTCCTCAGTCTCATCCAGCTCTGGAGACAGTGTAAGTAAACAGCTACTTTGTGGGACTGGTTTCCCATTTCGCAATGGTCTGAACTCCTCTGCAAAACTATCCTGTTGTGCCCCTCTCAGGATAAGAATCTCGGCTTTCCGGTAGTCGTCAGCATTAGGGGTTCTACTCTGCCCTGCCGCCCTGTGAAGCATCTGCACTGTGGCCTGTAAAAGTTCCTTCCAAGTGGTGTATTTATGCACATCTGGTAGGTGAGGCTTCTTATCAGGTATGGTAGTTGCAACTCCTGAGAATACAGACTTGCGAATTTCTGAATGAGACTCGTCTACTACTGTTGCTGGCGTGGTAGGCCATATGTCTTGGCTTTCAAAGAGAAAGGGTGGTCCATGACACCACCGGTTTGGCTCAGCCAGTTCTTCTAGCTTCTTACCTCTGGTGAAGTCATCTGCAGGATCGTTTGCAGAGTCAACATATCGCCATGAAAGTCGATCGGTGAGCTCCTGAATTTCTGCCACTCGGGTGCCAACAAAGACTTTAAATCGACACGACTCAGATTGTAGCCAGGATAAGACTGTGGTTGAGTCAGTCCAGAGGGTAGTCTGGCTGATTGGCAGAGTAAGCTCTTGCTCCAGCAATCTAGTGAGTTGAGCTCTGTTGTATTTTTTACTTCCTTCGATTAACAATCAACTATGTAATAACCCAATAAAAGCTGATCAATAAACAGCCCTTACCTGCTGAATGTCCCGGGGTAGATGATAAAACCAGCTGATCGGTAATGCCTAAGGAAGGTCCAGCCACACTTGGATTGCCACACTTGGATATATATATATATATATATATATATATATATATATATATATATATATATATATTTGTATATATATCTTATATACGATCTATATTTATATTCAGGTTTCAGTTAATAGGTTTATATAAAAATAATTCACTCTGAGACTTGCTTAAAAGAGTATACAAATTACCAATTATACTGGTATCTTTTAATGACAAAGTTCAGAATAGAAAATCTTCATACAAAACAGAGGAGTGGCATCTTCACCAAATGGCAAACGTCTGATACAGGTTTCACACTTCGTCAGAAAGAGGAGGACCTTTATAGTCTCCTTATTTGGTACGAGAAAAGAAAACATACATTGTAAAAGGAAAAGGAAAAAAAAAATAGGCTATAGTCTAGATACACACTTATGCCCCACAGTTTCCTGTTAACCTTTAAAATCCTATACTAAGCATAAGCAAGAAGGTATAGATAACACCTTTCTTCTGCATTCAACAGTTAGTGAGTTTCACACCTTCTCAATCTTCAAAGCATGGAATACATACTGGTTGCAACAGGTGCAACGCATAGCACAGCAAAAGCGAGTAACCTTTATTCTACTAAACTAATAACCTTTTTCAACATAAGCATGGCCCCTATTTCCAAAACCACAACAGGAAAAAATTTGTTCATTCAGTTAGACACAGGAGAATTTGCAGGCGCATTGCTAGTTGTAAGCGTTGCAAGTCCTCCTGTGATGCAAGTTAGATCAGCATGAAAATTATTCAAAGCAAAAGATTTTTTAATCAACGAAATTAATTTCACATTAATTCTCTGTTGTTTTCTAAGCAACCCAATTATTTCCTTGGTTGTAGGGTTGATAGGATGTGGTCGAAGGGTAGCTCTTCGTTTGCGTCTTTTTCTCCATCTTCTTGAAGAACTTGGCCTGTTGTCGTTGGATCCCTTGTTGAATCAAAGCATTCATATCAATTCTAAGTTCAGTTGGTCTACATAGAGGTCTGTCAGCAGAACACACTTTACTCGGATTTGGGCTATCAGGATTTTGATCCCGATAGGCCGAATATGAATCAACAGCTCCTGTGAGGGCAGCACATAGTTCCAATCTGGGCATTGAGTGCAGTCGTTTAGGTGCAATTCTTGAACGGGCTACTACAAAGGAGAGATAAACCTGACTTTGACTGTCTACCATCCTCAGGTAAGCGACAGCTCCATAGGCTTGCTCTGAGGCATCGCAAAACACGTATTTCCCGAGTAATGCTTCTCTCATCCATGGCAGGAGGTACGTATGCTCGGGGGAAGGTGATTCTTGGCAGGACTTGTAACTCTCCTTCCCAGTCTCTCCAGGCTTGTAGGAAATCATGGGGCAGTAGGGGATCGTCCCAGTCTCTGTGTTTGTCCCAAAGCTGGCACGGGTGGTGTATGGCAGGATGAACCCGAGAGGGTCGTACTGGCTGGCTAAGACCTTATAGATGTTTCGCATGGTAGGAGCATCATAATTCACTGGTCGATGTTTGTACCTCAGTGTATCCGTAGAACAGTGCCAGCGGAGGCCCAGAGCAGGCTCAGGATTATCTATTCGGTCATGAGCAAGCCAGAGTTCCAGACTGTCTGATCGATCTTCTTTGGGTAGGTGGCTGATAACCTCTGGCTTATTGCTGGTCCATTGGCGGAGTTCAAATCCACCAGAAGCTAGAGTCTCCCTTAGCTTATCTACCAGTGTTCTGACTTGGTCAGATGAGGAGAGGCTTTGCAGACAATTATCAACATAAAAGCTTCTCTCAATGGAAAACCTCACCTCGTCCTCTGGCTGGCTGTGACTGATGACGTGGTGCTGCATGGCATAAGTGGCACAGCACGGGCTACACGTGGTACCGAAAGGCAGGACTTGCCACTCAAATACTGATGGAGTGATGTGGGTCCAGGTCATTTAGGTTCAGACCTCGGTACTGATAAGAACAGTTGGACACAATCCGTTTTTTATTGTTGTGGGTCACCATGTGATGTGGGATATACCATGATTCCCCTGACTGTGTCACCTCATTGGAGCTCAACTTCTTGACCATGCCTGCCTGGGTCAATTTAAGAATTTCAGCGCTGTACGCTTTGGCTTGTTCTGGATCTTTAGCAAGACACCGTTCAGTGTTCCAGAGGCTGGGCATTACCATTTCCTTTGAGGCTTGGAAATGTGGCATATCTTTGCATGTAAGCAGAGGGGTGGTGTAACGCAAGACTCCATCTACTTCAACTCGGATGGTCTTTAATTCAAGCATATGAAGGGCCTTGGTCTTGTCGGGACCTGGTAACATCTTTCTCATTCCTGAAGGGAAGTACATCAACTTGCCACAGTTTCTCAACATTCCTGAGGAGCTCTGACATTTGGGGAATGGTGGAGGTCAATAAGCACTGCTGCGGGTGAATGGACTGCTCGACAAATCTAGTTGGACATCCTGTAATGTCCATCCTAACCGTGTCTTCAGGGCTGCAGGTCCTCCTGGGGGTCCTAACCTCACTGGCTTAATGGGAGTAATCAAGTGAGGGTGATCAGCTCCAATGAGCAGCAAGGGCTGCACCTGCTCGAATTCCTGTATAGGGAGGCCCACAAGGTGCTTGTACTTCTGCAGTTTATCTATGGGGTAAGTATGGAGTCCAAGACCAAGCTGTTCTGCGGTGAAGGCACCGGTGATGAGGAAGCTGTGCTGAGGCTTATCGGCAGGAGAAATACGGAATGACACCATGGACCCGTGAAGGACTTGAATGTTCTGTCGTATTGTCCGCAGGGCAAGGTCTTCTGGCTCCCCTCGAAGGCCCAAGTGATGTGCTGCAGCCGGTAAGAGCATAGTCCATTCTGAGCTATCATCCAAGACAGCATAGGTGCTCAAGGTGCGCTTGCCATGGTGGAGTAGTACTTTAATAACTTTTAATAGCACACAACTGCCATCCACTGGTCTGTCCACATACAGCACTTCAGAGGGCGTATTCACTAGAAAGCTCTCCTCTTTGGTTGACTTGACCACAGTCTTGGATGTCCTAGAATTAACTTCATGCAGCACTGGTAAGTGTTTCCCTTTATAAATGCTGTAAGGTTTCCACAAATTGCACTGTGCAGCTTGGTGGGATCTAGCACATCGCCAGCACCTTCTGTTAGTATGGATCCACTCTGATAACTGGTCTCTAGTCAGTTTTACAACCTCTGTGCATTGGCTCAAGAAGTGATCAGAGTTGTTACAGAATGGGCAGTATGGCTTAACTCTGTTTTTGGTAGGGGGATTCACATGCACTGGTGAAACTTCTCTCTCCATCACCTCTTTGGCTCCATGCAATACAGTGGTGGTCTACTTCTTCTGGCGAGACTCCCATTTAGGCACTTGTCTCTCCTTGGTGGTCTTCACTGGTGACAAACCGTCATATTCCTGGCACCAGGACTCATATTGCAGCCACTCAGAGAGATCAGTCAGGGTATATGTTGTTCCTGGATGATGGAACTTGCTGCGCCTGAATTCAGCTCTCATCTCAGTCGGTAACTTACTCAACAGGCGTGCTACGTGAGATCCACATTGTAGCTCTATCTCTCCGGGGGGACCAAGGGATTTAAGCATGCCTACGAGTGCTTGGATCTGTAGGGGGAACCTCTCAAAAGCAGCTTGATCACCCCGTCGAATATCAGGAGAGTCCATAACACTGGCTATTTTGTTAAATGCCATCTGATGGGGCTGGCCAAACTTCTGATTTAGAGCTGCCATGGTATCTCTGTAAGGTGTGGGTGAGTTCAGATACGAATCTGCTATTAGCCTTGCCTCTTCCAACTTCAAGTGATCCACCAGCAGCCATATCACCCTGTAGCCCAAGACTGGTTGCCCACTGAAGCTAAGCAGGGCTGAGCCTGGTTAGTACCTGGATGGGAGACCTCCTGGGAAAACCAGGTAGCTGCTGGAAGAGGTGTTAGTGAGGCCAGCAGGGGATGCTCACCCTGTGGTCTGTGTGGGTCCTAACACCCCAGTATAGTGACGGGGACACTGGACTGTAACAAGCACCGTCTTTCGGATGAGACGTTAAACCGAGGTCCTGACTCTCTGTGGTCGTTAAAAATCCCATGGCACTTCTCGTAAAGAGTAGGGGTGTAACCCCGGTGTCCTGGCCAAATTCCCTCCATAGGCCCTTACCAATCACGGCCTCCTAATAATCCCCATCCATTGAATTGGCTCTTTCACTCTCTCTCCTCTCCACCTACAGCTGGTGTGTGGTGAGCGCACTGGCGCCGTTGTACTGTGGCTGCCGTCGCATCATCCAAGTGGATGCTGCACACTGGTGGTGGATGAGGAGAGACCCCTGATATGATTGTAAAGCGCTTTGGGTGTACAGTTGTACATATGAAAGCGCTATATAAATGCCTCATTCATTCATTCATTCATTCATTCACTAGGATTTGGAATTTAAACAGCTCCGTCCCATCTGGGGGCAGTAGATTCTCCAACGCAATATTTAATCTAGCAAACTCGCTGGGGTCTCTGTGACTGAAATAGGGGATTGTTGGCATTGGACCTCGGTATGTCGGCTCAGAGTGTGGGACGGTATGGTGCTGAAGATCGATTGCTGGGCCCTCCTCTGCAGGTATGGCTGTGAGGTTGCTCCATGCTCACCCTGAAGGTAACTCTCGTACTGCTCTGATGCATAAGCTGAACTGGCTCTGGGAGGTGCCTGAGGATGAAGGCTTTGTCGTTGACTTGAATGGCCCGAAAGCATCCTGCTTTTCTGGGGGACTGAAGGGCTGAAGTCTCTGACAGGAAAGCTCACTGTTGGGGCTGTAAGAGGTCTACTTGGATGAACAGCAGCTTGCTTTAATACTTGAAGCTCACTCATCATCTTCTCCAGAAGGTCAACGATAGGTGCATCACTAATAGAATGTGGCTCCTCTGGCTCAGGCCAGCAGGGAGGGTCAGGCCAGTCTACTTCGTCACATTCGCTGATTTCTTCACCGCTGACCAGCTCTGCACAGGGAGGAGGCACAAATCCATGGTTTAGAGGGGATAATGGGGTTTGAGCAGGCATAAGTGGGTCAGATGTACTGGACTGAGAGCATGTTATAGCTGGTTGAGGGGTTTGTTGAAGACTGCGCACCGTCTCAGCGAGTAACTTTAACTCTGTACATAGAAAAAGTCTTAGATATTGGAGTTCAGCTCATGAAAAATGGGGGCAAAAACAAATGTGTTGCGTTCATAATTTTCAGTGTATATCAGGAGAAAGCAAAAATTGTTTACCAAAATATGCAATGAAATAACTGTTACCATAAAAATGTGAAAATAATGTCTGATGTTGAAATATGGTTCTTTGTTGGTCCCTGTTAACTGCACACAGGTTTGAAACTAAAAAGTCAAACATGAGTCAAAACCAATGGAAGGTTCGGTTTAGGAGGATGCATGAAACTGAAGAAAACAGTTTGTTTAAGTACTGCATTATGTCATGCTTGCATGCTTAAATGCTTTTTGTTTTGTTTTTGTTTTTGTCAGATTGGATGTTTCTTTTGACTCATGGAGCAACTGCAACAATAAAAGTTTGAAAATGTAATGTTTTTGACCATTTATTTAATAGAATTGAGAAAATGTAGAGTAGTTATATAAACTACGTCAATCAAGCACACATCAGCTGACTCCCAGGTGACTTACGTCTACCTATAGGAATACGATGCCTAGCACAGCATCCATATATAAGCTCCGTCAGCATTTTCAGCAGCTATCGCATTTCTCAGGAGCTAATTACCCTCCTCCATCCCCAGCTCCTCCTCTCTTCAGTCAGGATTGGCCTTATGATTCCCCTGAATCAAACTAATTCTTGAAATATGTGTACATGTTGAATTATTGACATTAATGATATCTGCATAATGTTGATTCTGTTCACTTCATAACATTACCGTTGAACCACTGCAGTCACATTTACTATTTTAACTATGGGTGTGTCTCAATCAGCTCCCTACCTCCCGAGCTCATGAATCAGTATATCGTGTACACGAATTCGGGCACTGGTAAGGACAGTAAAGGATGCTGGTTCACTACACATTGGGACACTTATGACTCTATTTCCGGCGACGTGACAATGTCCTCATTGTACAACATCACTACTGGTATTTATGAACAACAGCAGAGCTGATATCTTTATGACATTACTTGTAATGTTATTTAAAGTACATTATGATAAATTATGTGCTCGGTACATATACGTGCAACATTTCAGCTGTAAATAAATTATAAACGTTAGCTAGATTATGTTCATTACCTGTCTAGCGATGTATGTTTATGCTGAAATATAATAAAAAAATATGGTTTGTATTTTTTAAAAAGCATCTATTGCGCATCGTTATGTGTAGTGAGTTGGCTCACCTGATTCAAGTTTTGCACTTCAGAACTTCCGTTAAGGGAGCATAGTGAGCATCGATGCTCCCTGGTTTTCACGGTGCATTGTGGGACTTTTTAGGGAGTGAACGTTTCAGTGTCCTGGAAGGATTCTGCATTTGAGACAGCCTTTAAAATGGCCGACTCCCTGGTCAGTGCCCTGACTACATAACCAGTGAGCTGACTGAGACCCACCCTTAATACCTTGCCTGGTTTCAGCTGTAGGCTACTATGGGGAATATGTTCATAGTCGAGGAGTGTAGATGTGTTGAATGATTACACTAAGCCAGTGTTTCTCAACCCTGGTCCTGGAGGACCCCCAACACTGCAGGTTTTGTCTTTCTCCCCAATTAAACACACCTGATTCAACTCATCAGCCAATTAGAAGAAACTCCACTACCTGAAATGAGTGTGTCAGACAGAGGAGACTTTCAAAATGTGCAGTGTTGGGGGGCCCTCCAGGACAGGGTTGAGAAACACTGCACTAAGCGTAAATATTTTCTAGACTATTTCTAGACCCGCATCTCTTTGTGATAAATAACTAGATAATCTTTGAACATATCTGTTATTTCTGAAACACTCCATGTGAGGAATGCAGGTAAGACACTGACAGGATTAAGAAAACTATTTTGTCAAATAGCAAAGTAGGTTTCTAGTTATTCTGTTCTGAACAGAGTATATTAATCTAACTGGGAAATGCATATTAAATTAATATACTGCAGTAATTTAAATTTCCTATAATTGATTTATAATTTATTATAATTTATTATTATTATTTTACAGTAATCAACATTTCATTGTTCTTATTGTCATGAGTCGGGTTTGATTTTCTTCATTTCTCTTTCTCCTATTATTACAGCTGTTCGCTATCGCAATCAGCACTTGAGCTGATCATCTCCACACCTGTTCTTGCTTTACTCTAATTCTCTCTGCTACTTTATTTTGCTGTTCTCTGAGCTCTTTGCCAGTTTATTGTGGATCTTCTAGCATGCTGCTTTTCATGCCAGTTAAGCTTTATTATGTTTATCCTGCTGCCTGAGGTCACCTTGCCATGATACCATCTGCTGTCGGTGGTACTGTGTCTGCTGGCTGGGGACTGTGCATCTTCTTCGCTGTATGCCCGCTGTCAAGCTTGGGACCCATTTCTTCTGCGTTCACCCTGGAAGCCGGTGCTCAGCAGACTGCATATTTTCTATCATTATTAATAAACTGTTTCTGTTACCTGCCATTGCTCTGTCCCTCCTGACACTTACTGTATAGTAAGTTATATCTGTATCAGAACAGGCTGCAGTCAAAATGTGTAGGGAGTGTTAAAGAAAGCTGAATGGTTAATGGTAGAAGTGTAATTGCAGTGACAAGTTCAAGTTAAAAATGTCACTAAAATGACATGCACAGCACAATTATTTAAACTGACACACAGAGAGCAAAACTTCTTCTCAAGTCTCCAAAAGTCTAAACACCTTTTCTGTTTTACACACATTTTGCATTTCAAAATAGCACTTTTTAAATTCACTCAATACAGTTCTCTGCATAAGACACAACAATCTGACAAAGTCACATGTTTGCCATTTCAAAACACTGCCATTCAAAATGACACTACATGAGCTAATTGGCCAATTACATGTGCCACCTGGCCAAACACCTCAGTGGTTAATTGTTAACACTTCAATCAGGATGTAAGCACTATGAAAAGACCACAGGTGAGAACCTTTTTTTTTTACAACAACAATGGAAGACATTGCAGAGAGAGGAAGAGGAAGAGGGAGGTTGAGAATAAGAGGGGGAGGAAGAGTGAGAGGTAGGGGTAGAGCAGGTAGAGGAGTTCATGGCCAAAGAAGACAAACACTTTCAAATGAAATCAGAGCAACCTTAGTAGATCATGTCATCAACCATGGGTTGACAATGCGTGAGGCTGGACAGAGAGTGCAGCAAAACTTGAGCCGTTTTACTGTCGCCTCTGTCATCCGGACCTTTAGACTGGAGAACAGGTATGTAACCAAAATTTCATGTAGTACACATGTAGTATACCCCATGTCATAGTGTATCAGTTGGGTGACACCTGTTTACTTAGTGTATGACATCAGCCATTCATGAACTGTACAAGTTTCCTGTACAATGTACTCTACTGTGGGGGAAAATATTTAGACTGCATTGTCCAAGCCCTATATATATTTTTTATTTTTTCTAAAGGACTGAGAGACGACACCATGGTGGAGGAAGGGGCCAAATGTTCACCGGGGTACAGGAAGCTGCCATTGTAAACTTGGTTTTGGAAAATAATGAAATCAGATTACAAGAAATTCAAAGCCACATCATCCAAGACAACACCTTATTCAACAACATTCAACGAGTTAGTCTGTCCACATTGGCTCGCATTCTCGAGCGAAACCAAATCAGAATGAAACAACTTTATAAGGTGCCGTTTGAGAGAAACTCTCAAAGAAACAAAGAGTTCAGACGAGCATATGTGGATGTAAGTACTATATTGACTGCAGTACACTACACACAACATTGTTTCCCAGTGTACTGGATAACACCATATTGAGTGATTTTTGTTCTTTGTTTTCAGGGAGTACTGGAAATGGATGCTCATGCAATCCCACATGAGTTCATCTTTATAGATGAGGCTGGGTTCAACCTAGCAAAGACCAGAAGAAGAGGAGAAACCTCATTGGCCACAGAGCCATTATAGATGTTCCTGGCCAACGTGGTGGGAACATCAAAATGTGCGCTGCCATCTCCAATATGCATGGTGTCCTCCACCGTCATGCCAAACTTGGACCATACAACACAGCCCATATTCTCACATTTCTGGACAGACTTCACAACATTCTCATACCACCAGAGCGTATGAATGATGCAGACCATCAAAGAAACCGGTACGTTGTAGTATGGGACAACGTGAGCTTTCATCGTGCAGCCCCAGTCCAAAACTGGTTTGCTGACCACCCAACATTTCTCGTGCAATACCTCCCACCATACTCACCATTTCTGAACCCCATAGAAGAATTCTTTTCGGCATGGCGGTGGAAGGTATACGACCGGCAGCCCTTTGTGCGCATGCCTCTTGTGCAGGCCATGGAAGAGGCATGTGATGAGATTGATGTGGGTGCAATTCAGGGATGGATAAGGCACTCAAGGCGCTTCTTCCCTCGATGTCTGGCAAGGGAAGATATTGCCTGTGATGTTGACGAGGCGTTGTGGCCAGACCCGGCTGTGCGGCAAGATGCTGCCTAATTATTTTTCTTGCCTTTTTTTGTTTTTTTTACTGTAATATATTTTTTTTTTCAGAAATTTTCTTTTTCAGTTTACTTTTTTTGTAAGAATATTTTTGTTCAGTCCCATGTAAATATATCTGCTGTGCTTATGTTGTACTGACTTGTTTACTGTAGTGAAGGAAAAAAAATAAAAATGTTGCAACAGCATGTGTGTGTATCTGCAAATATTTCTGTGCATGTGAACAATCTGATACATATTTTAGTATTATGGCAAAGCATACTAAAGATGGGGGTGCTTTTCATTATGCCCAACAGTGTGTAGGTGGTTAGGCAAAAATCTGGTAATATGAATGAAGTGTGTGCCATTTCATGCAAAAGTTTGATTTTGATAATGCTCTGTGTAGTTTCGGTTGCAGTGCTTCATTTTGCAGGATATATGAGGTATTTTGCAGTTTGGGTGTGTGGTTTTGTGAATTGTTAAGTGTTTTGATAAAACCAGACTAGTTTGAAAAATTGTGTGTTAGCAATTGGAAAAAACTGTAAACAAACAAACTTCTGATGGTTTGAGAGAGAAGTAGCTATTAACTTTGTTCCAGCAGAATTCAATATTGGTCACTAATATTGTTAAAATAGGAAAGGGTTGTTCACTGAAACTATGGAGGAGATTTTACTCTAGTAATATGGCTTCAGTTTGTGTCAAAATTATTTTATTGGTTAGAGATGTAAAAAAAAAAAAAAAGAAAAGGAAAAAAAAAAAACTTCTCAACACATAGTTTTCTGTTTAGGTCATATTTGGGTGTTGTTTGACTGCACTATGCATTCAGTGTCAAATGTGCCAAGTTTCGTGACTTGTCTGTCTGCTTTTGACAGAAAGGCATAACAAACATAGGCTACTGTTTGTTTGCAGTGAGCTAAAAGACACTGTAGGCTATTTCATTGCACTTTAGTTAAGATGTCTCTTTTCTTAGTTTGTTTTTGCATTTGTATATTTAGGGAGAGGAGGGATCATTTACATTTGTCAGGAGAAACAGTTCTGTCAGGACCACTATCGTCAAATATGATAGATAATGCATAGAGTTTGTATTGGCGGTATGGTTCTGTTCTGGGCAAGAACTCCCTGCGCATCCATGCAGCCTAGCATGGATAAGAGCAGGGAGAGCAGCAATAAACCCCCCAGGGTAAACAGAACAGGACCAACATGCAGATATCATTAAATGTCATGATTTAACATACATATTTTTCGAGAATTAGTCTGATTCAGGGGAAATAATAAGGCCAATCCTGACTGAAGAGAGGAGGAGCTGGGGATGGAGGAAGGTAATTTGCTCCTGAGAAATGCAATAGCTGCTGATAATACTGAGGAGCTTATATATAGATGCCGTAATAGGAGTTGTATTCCTATAGGTAGACACAAGTCACCTGGGAGTCAGCTGATGCAAGCTTGACTGACGTAACCTGCCAGAACTGACGCTAACACTAGATTTCTGTCAGGACCACTATCGTCAAATATGATAGATAATGCATAGAGTTTGTATTGGCGGTATGGTTCTGTTCTGGGCAAGAAAAAAAATTAAATGCAGTGCTTCCTCATCATGAGCACGATTTCTGCTCCAGTCGGGCCGATTCCTTTGGCTACAAAAGAGAAGATGGCGACTCCCATGATATCACACTCCTTACAGGACCATCAAGTTCGACATTGTTAGGGTTGAATAAGAAACCTCTGTGTATTTAAAGAAAAGCATGTTACAATACTCTGATAAGTTTTCAAGCCATAGACGTTTGTTCACTTATCACAGAATGTTGCGATATGATCGGATATCATAAAGAGCATAAGTCTAAGACAACAGCTTAAGATAACATGTACCTGAATAAACTTACCACAGTAGTGCTTATATTATGCAGCAATGACACTAGAGCTGCGGTAACAAGCAATTTTTTAGATAGCCTTAAGATCAGCTTGTTCTAAATAGCAACTAGACCTTTAAGAACGAGCGTTTCCAGTGGCACTATCCACAAGTTTCCTACGCCCCATGAGGCCTTGCATCAAACGTGGGAGCGTCTTCCGGTTCGAAGTAAACAAGCTGGACGGGACACTGATTCATTCAACAGTTGACAGTCATTCAAGATTTAGCGATCCAAACTTGCGAACGTTTGTTTTTTACTTAAAGATTTAAGATTCCAGCATCAATATTTGAACAATGTTTTACAATAAAAAAAATGTTACAGTAATAGTAATGTATTAATTTATGTCAGGAGTGCAGATCAATCATGCTAAATCTAACTGATATTTATATTGACATAAAAAGAAAACAGACCTATTCAGTTGCGCCTGCTTCCATTTATTTGCGATCACAAGAATGCAAAAAACAACTCCACTAAGGCTTTTAAATCCAAAGGCTTACACATTTAGAAATATATTGATAACAGGCCTATGTTTACGTCACTTTTCTGAGCATCTCTATTGATTTTCCTCTAAATTATGCGATGATTGCTATCCGAGGACATTTGCGCGATCTCTCAGTCTATCTATCCTGATCCTTTCAGCCAGAGCAACAGAGGGAGCTCATGAGAAGACAAGGAGTTATGAGTTATACGAGTTAACCGGTGTGTGAATCTGTGAAAGATACGCATTTGTGAGGAATCAACAGGCACAGGGAAGAGATAAAACATTAAACCAAATAAATACACGATTATAATCATAATTGTCTTCAAGCAGTATCTGATATTTTCCATAAACGTGTGTATTTATTATCGCAATGGTTAACATAAGTAGCCTTTAGCATCGACTGTGGAAACGCGACTGGCTCTGGCACGCACGACAAAATATCACATCAGGCTTTGACGGGAAGTACAGACAGCGGGTTGTTCATGTATTGCAGGGTCAGGATGCTCTAGTCATGCAGCAGCACTTTTGTGGAAGGTCAGTAAAGAGCAATTAAGGGCACGAAAACTGTGTATTGTATTGTGATATTATTAACTAATAATGTAGTAAACTGAGATGTTGTCCCTGAGCACCGTAACGACATCTCTCATAAAGATTGGCAACTTGACAAAGTAAACAATGATCCAAAAAACACTTAGCCTCTTCGCTAATTAGCGCACAAAATACCATTGGTATGCTACTTCCGCCGCCTCACCGGAAGTTGTGCCCACGTTCTCTTTTACAGTAGTGCCCCGCGGAAACAGGTGGATAGCTTTAAGAAAAACGATGTTTACTATGTGCTGCACCACAACAGAAAAGCCGTTTGCACCATGAATCTTTGTTTTCTATCTCTACTGCAAAGCTGCTTGAATCTGCGATGTATAGCGCTAAACACGGCGATCCGACCAGCCTGTATGTTGCTATAGAGATTGCTAATGTGTCATCATCATGACGTATTCCCGGTGGTGAACGCAAAGCATTTTGGGAATCCGCGGCACAAACATACACACGCATACACAACGCAGTGTTCAAGATGCCGTCTACCTGCTGTTTTATACAGTAACTTCAAGTCGCTGCAGCAGGCACAGGTCTTTTTTACAGATGGATGGGTCCAGGACCTGGAGATTGTAAAAGTGGGGCAGAAAACTGTCGTCCGTTCAAATGTATGCTAATGTTTTAAGCACCACACTCCTCGCTCTCTCTCATCTATCTGCGTGCAGTCAGAATTCAACACACCAGCGTGTCTTAGTTTTCACTTCACCTGTCCCAAATGGCACGCTTTCTATGCACTTTCGGTCTTGTGGACTTACAATGGCTGCCGCGTGTCCACGACCGTAGGGTGTCCCATTTGTCAATTTTAGGCTTCAGAAGGGTGCTCGCGAGCACCCCCTTTGCGGCCGATATGCACCCTCGATGCGCACTTTTACTGAGCCTGCACTGGTGCGAGCTCCACGGCAGACTTCTTCCCGACAGTCAAAGGGATGTTACATCACGAAAGTGCAGACTCATAGGAAGGCCGTGAGTGTTTAGGGTGCCATTTGGGACAGGGCCACAATAGCAGTGATGAAGCAGCAGATGTCCCTTTGATAAAAGCTATATTCTTGTCATTTCATGCCAAAGAGGCCATCGTCTTTTCACAAAAAAACTATGTTGTGCAACTGAAGATTTCAAGTAAAACACTGAAAGAGAACTCCTTTGGTTTCAACTCTTTCTTTAGCCCTCATCCTGTTTAACTATCTGTCGAGGTGCAACCTACTTGCAGCAGGGACAGAATAGTTCTAAGAATGTGGAGCATAGGGGTGGTCCTGCCCATTTATTTTGGTAACTTGGTTTGTGCTTTGTTTTTTGTTAGGGAGTTAGGGAAATTAAATGTATTTTATTTTGATATTTACTTGGGTTATTTAATCTTTTCTGTCTTTTTCTTTCTAGATTTATTTTGTTTGTTATTTTAGCCTTTGGACACCCTGAAAAGATGCTCTCTTTCTCTTGATATATTTTTTACGAAACTCCGGACATGACATGATGCAGGTAAAAATAGTAGGCTAAATCGTGCGCATGATTTATAAATCGAGGGAAAAAAATTGTAAATCGTGCGCACGATTTAATAAATGGAGGGAACGAAATGGTAAATCATGCGCACGATTTTCTTTTTTTCGTGCATGTCATATGTGGGGCTCCGTAATTTTTTTAATAGGGCTTAATGTTACATGCAGAGCTAATCTTGACGGACAGCGAGAGCTCATGTTCGTGGGAGGAAAGTTGCTCTTTCGTGCATTGTGGGCGTTATGTGAGGTGTGTAGCCTACCTCTCCTGGAAGACGTGACAGGTAGTACTAGTTGAACGACAGACACCAGAGTGGGATCATCTTAGCAGACGGGTGTTGGAGAAACTCTGCAACTGTCATCATGTTC
The DNA here is from genome assembly GCF_024489055.1 of Chanodichthys erythropterus. Taxonomy (NCBI): domain Eukaryota; kingdom Metazoa; phylum Chordata; class Actinopteri; order Cypriniformes; family Xenocyprididae; genus Chanodichthys; species Chanodichthys erythropterus. The sequence goes on from NC_090229.1 coordinate 35,595,194, forward strand.
AAAAGAAAGATCGCCAAAGCAATAAGGTCGGTGGCAACCGGATACTTTCTCTGAAAGTTTTCTTGTGCTGAGGTCTTTTAATTGCGTCAATTGTATGGTTTCAGCTGTAGGCTAATTAGGGAACATGTTCATAGTCGAGGAGTGTAGCCCTAGTGTTGAATGATTACACTAATAGCCTATGTTCTGGACTATATCTAGACCAGGGGTGTCCAAACTTTTTTAAAAGGGGGCCAGATTCGATGTCGTGGACACATCCGGGGGCCGGTTCCTTTTCTCTCTCTCTCTCTCTCTCTCTCTCTCTATATATATATATAGAAAAGGAAACAAGTTTTGTGACTTGTCTGTCTGCTTTTGACAGAAGGGCATGACATAGCCTACCTCAGGGCTCTATGGTAACATTAAAAAAAAATTAGGAGCACAGTCAAAAATTAAGGAGCACTTTCTGATCAATAACAGACATTAACTTTCCCATTACAGGGCGATATTTGCCCCTTTAAATTAATTTCCTGGGGCGTTTGTACCATTATAAGAGCAATTTTTCTAATCTCATTAAATGTATGCATCATATTTAACCAATTTCTTAAATTAAAATAAAAAAAAATGTTTTCAAATGTTAAACAATAAATTCAATTACAACAGTAAGACTCAATCAGACTGTTGCCAATCAAAAGAAATCATCTTTGCACTGCAGAAGTGGCACAGAAGCTCCATCTGAAGTGGTATTATTTAGACATTTACATACACTGCTTAATGAAGCTCATGGGTAAATAATGTTATATGAATGTTTTTAAATATAATTTTTTTAAATTTGGAAATATGTATTAAAAAAAAAAACTTTAAAAGAACTACTAGTGACCTGGAGCATTATTTTAAAGTGAAAAAGATGTTTTTCATTTTAAAATAATGGTCCTGATCACTAGTTCCTGCATAGTGACTAGGTAACACTTGAGTAATTAATGATGCATTTTATGATTATATTCAGAGTAAAAATGATGACTGATTACGTCTCAGACATACAAAAATGTTCTTTACAATTTGTCCTTTAGTTAATAGTTATTAATGATGGTAATCTCATTCAGTAATTATTGATTAGCTAATAAGAAACTAACTTAGTCCTAAATTTGATATTACTTACTGATTAGTTAAGCTTGTTTCTACAATAGTTAATAGTAGTAGCTGAAGTGTTAATGTAGTACTACTCATTAGTCCTGCATTACTTTCTGCATAGTTACTTATTAATGACGGACCATTATTCTAAAGTGTTACCCTGCATATCTCTCCAAAAAGGTTGCACCATATCACAACAAAAGAACACAAGCTCTAAATTTTCAATATTTGTTTCACAAAAATCACAGTTATTCACATCAAAATAAAATTTCAATCTTAAAAATTAATTGGTAGGATAAATCTCATTTAAAAATTTTAAGTTCATCTCAGCTTTAGGAGGGAGGGGAAAAGACAGATAATTTTTTTTTTTTTAATTTCGCAGGTATCAAAATCCTTAAGCATGTAAATCCTGTTAACAGGGTTTGGATGCATGTAAAATTAATTTTCTAATGACTGTGCATTTTTTGCCACAAAAATCACAACCTTCTAAGGAGAGCTGCCTCAATTCTGGGGAGACTTTGGAGTAGGCCTACAAAATGTCTTCTCTAACCATTAATCTTACAACAATTGGAATAGCTCTAATCATTCTATCGTAAATATTAACAAAACACTGCAGTTGGAATTTCTCACAAAATTATCTATACAGTAACAGATTTCCATAACATAACATAAAAAAAAAAAATGTATTCCTCCCAGTTTGCTAAAAATTGCATTGGGGACAATAAACCGTTTAATACTTTAAGTAAAAACAATCTATGTAAAGTGTAAATTTGAAAATAAAACCACCAGTAGGTGGCAGTAAATCTTAATGTGTCATTCATCAGATTCATTCAGGAATCACCGTTGCTTGGAGACGCGCAACAGTTCTGGTGTGGCTTTATTTGAAACTATTTTCACGAAATCGAGCAAAAACAGACAGTATTGTGGCTAAAATTTTAATATCAGCGTGTTTATTGGACTTCAATCAGATCAGTAAGTATCACATTTGCAATCATGTCAATACTCGGAGAAACAGAAGTATACTCGTGTGATACACATATTAGGTTAGCTGAGATCGCGTGTGTTACCGGTGTTCAGGCGCAACACCACATCAGCTACCCACCATGACCGCGGCACTGGCTCCACCGTCGTTTCGTCATTTAGTTTAGTTAGAAAATAGACACTACAGTTAAAAACTGAACGCGTCTGCTGAATTCAGTGAGCCGAACGAGTGTCGCAGCAGAGATCAGCAGCAGGAGTCAGATTTCACCTCACTTCGCCTCACTTTTCTGAATGACAAGACGATGGATGAAAATTTGGTTGACAAGCGAAATGTAAAAGCGCATATTTAAGCGAGTTTGTCATTTTACGCTTTGTTGTTGTGTTTTTCATTGAGAATAATAATGAACCCACCCACCATTCAATTGCCACCTCCGAATTGCTGCTACTCCAAAAGTGAAAGTAATATGCACATGGGCATTCATATGGTAATATATATATATATATATATATATATATATATATATATATATATATATATATATATCCAAATATATAGCAAATATACAAAAAACGGCAAAAAAAAACATATTCGGTAAGATATATTTTCAAATATATTTACATAAATATATTTTTTGGCCATTTTTTTGTACATTTTTAAAAAATATATTTTCAAAAGCATTTAAAAATATATTTTGCCCTAAATATATTTCAACCCAAGAAAATACATTCACATGTCACATTTGAAAAACTTTTATTTGTTGTCTATAACACGTGAACATGTGAATGCAAATCAGCAAGGAACATACTAAACAATGTTCAAAAAATATACATTAGTACAATATATTCAAACAAATATAACTTTTTTGCTTTCAAGAAGTCTCAGTTTCCCTAGTTCAAATCCTGAAAGCCTCTTTGGACACATTGGAAATCTCATCTTGACTGCGAGACAAAAATCATTTTTTTATTTTAGTTAACTAAATGTTTCTAGTAAATTTTACTTTCACCAAGTATTGACTTGCCGTAGCTATATATGGCTGCCATGGTTTCCTCGTCAAGGGCACTTCTTCTCTCTCCATCACTGTCAGTTTTGCTCTTTGCTCCTACAAAAGACAAATCACAATAACTGAACATCTGTACAGGAATAGAGGGCATGCACTTTGTCTTCTGACTAGTTTTGGATTTCCTGATATTTTTGTTTACACTGGAACTAAAACAATTACAGGCAGGCTATAATGGATTTTAAAGATATTTAATGGGCATATTTTTGGACAGTAAAGTATTTTCTTGGGTTGAAATATATGTAGGGCAAAATATATTTTTAAATGCTTTTGAAAAGTATATTTTGAAAATATATTTTTTTTAAAATATACAAAAAAATGGCCAAAAGATATATTGATGAGGAGATGCCATGTACTGTAAATGAAATAGGGTAGACCAGGTACAGTTGGTTATAGGGTACAGTTGAAACACCTTAAAGGATTAGTCCACTTTTAAATACACTTTTCCTGATAAATTTACTCACCCCCATGTCATCCAAGATGTTCATGTCTTTCTTTCGTCAGTCGAAAAGAAATGAAGGTTTTTGAGGAAAACATTCCAGGATTTTTCTCCTTCCAGTGGATTTCAATGGCTACCAACAGTTTGAAGGTCAAAATTACAGTTTCAGTGCAGCTTCAAGGGCTTTAAACGATACCAGATGAGTAATAAGGGTCTTATCTAGCGAATCGATCGGTCATTTTCGAAAAAAATACAACCGTTTATGCTTTATAAACAAAATTTCCTTGAACGTACTTTCCGCTTCCGCATTCTTCATAACGCTTACGCTGAATGTTCTACGCCTTCCCTATTCTACTTACGGAACGAACGCGGCGCCAGTTTCGTTTTTTTTTCGTAACTTGAATAGGGAAGGCGTAGGACATTCAGCGTGGGTATATGGTCAGCGGGGTACAGTTGAGACACATACCCACACCATAGAATCCTATTGCGGCCCATGCAGTTTAGTTGCACGATGTAAGTTCTATTAAGATCTATTAATCTATTAAAATTAATAGATTTCATCTGTTTTATTATTGCTGTTTGCAATTGTTCAATGTTTTTTACTGTTACTCAACTTTTCAACTGTTAATATTAAATTCATGGCCTAAAATTAAATATTGTATCACTGTTTGCCATTACTGCACAATGTTTTACAAATTGACTACTTTTAACTAAACAAAATAATAAAATAAAATACTAAATGGAAATAAAAACTGTTAAATTCTCATTTTTAAAGGTATTTTACATTTGTAGTGAATTGCTTAGGCAGCTTTACAGCATTCCGGATGGGTGTCTCAACTGTACTAGGGTAGCCTACTGTTTCAACTGTACCTGACTGTTTTCGACATGGGTACAGTTGGAACAAAAAAGCTTCTTGTGTTTATGAGCTAATTTTGAAAAATATGACCTACTTATGGATGTTAATTATTAATAATATTTTAGTAGACAAGTAAAAGAAATGTCATATGAAAAATCACTTCTTTTCAGTCCCATAATTTTGGTGTGGTACCAAAAAGTGTACCAACTGTACCTGGTCTACCCTACTACATCAAAAATAATCGATATCGAATCGAAAGCATGTGATGAATAGTAATCAAATCGAATCGTGAAAATTGTGTCAATACCCAGCCCTAACTTTTTTTAAAATAATTTTAAATGTACGCAATGTAATTAAATGTAATTTTAAACGCACATGACATGCAAGAAAAAATAAATAAATTGTGCGCATAATTTAGTAAATCGAGGGAACGAAATAGTAAATCGTGCGCACAATTTATAATTTCCCCCTGCATGTCACGTCTGGGGCTCCGTAATTAGTACTATTGCATGTTAAAATAACATGCCTTGTCCTTGAGGCAAATATGGCTGTAACTTGTTTCTGATGAATTCATGTCTACCATGCACTGTCAAACACCATTTCTCTAGAATTTGCAGAATGTACCAAAAACTATTCTAGGCTGCTGTAATGTATTCCTGTGAATTAATGTGTTTTTAAGCCCTGTATTTATTTTCAGAGCATCTCAGCATGACAAATCATTAAAGAGAAGTGTTCTGTCCGAGATGCAGAGATTCTACATAACAAACCTACTACATTTGCAGCAATACTTTAGGAAAATGCAGTCTGAAACTTATATTTGGCTCACTGAAACTATATCAAACTACTCCCTCAAATACTTACTTCTTATTTTACTTAAGCCCAACTGACACTGGTTTAGCGAACCTGATTGATAAGTTGCAGAAGAATGCAGACAAGGTGGAGCAGAACATCATTGAAACAGAAAAGAATTATAACAGGGTAAGTATAGAACAACTGCTTCTGTAGATTACAAATCAAAGCCAGAGAGTTTTTCACTGCTGCCTTTCCACCATTAAGCATGCCCCTGAAATATGTCAGTTTGGGGTTATTTGGGATACAATAGCAGAAAATGTATGTCAGTGTTACTTTAGTTTTTTATATACTACATATAGCATTTTGAATAAACATTTATTTTTACACTTTCAAGGGTTAGTTCACCCAAAAATGAAAATTCTGTCATTTATTACTCACCCTCATGACGTTCCACACCCGTAAGACCTTCGTTAATCTTCGGAACACAAATTAAGATATTTTAGTTGAAATCCGATGGCTCCGTGAGGCCTGCTTAGGGAGCAATGACATTTCCTCTCTCAAGATCCATAAAGGTACATACATACAAAACATATTTAAATCAGTTCATGTGAGTACAGTGGTTCAATATTAATATGATAAAGCGACGAGAATATTTTGGTGCGCCAAAAAAACAAAATAACGACTTATATAGTGATGGCCGATTTCAAAACACTGCTTCAGGAAGCATAATGAATCAGAGTATCGAATCATGATTCAGATCACGTGTCAAACTGCCAACGGCTGAAATCACGTGACTTTGCGCTGAAGCTTCCTGAAGCAGTGTTTTGAAATCGGCCATCACTAAATAAGTTGTAATTTATTTTTATTTTTTTGGTGCACCAAAAATATTCTTGTCGCTTTGTAATATTAATATTGAACCACTGTACTCACATGAACTGATTTAAATATGTTTTTAGTACATTTATGGATCTTGAGAGAGGAAATGTCATTGCTCCCTATGGAGGCCTCACGGAGCCATCGGATTTCATCAAAAATATCTTAATTTGTGTTCCGAAGATGAATGAAGGTCTTACAGGTGTGGAATGGCATGAGGGTGAGTAATAAATGACAGATTTTTCATTTTTGGGTGAAATAACCCTTTAAGTTTTTACACTTTTTACACTTTCAACATTTTGTTATGTGCTTTTGTCATTTTGTCATATTTTATTTTGTTTCAGTTAGTTGCCAAAGCAACATTTTTATTTTTTGTAAGTTTTCTATTTTTTGTAAGTGTTCTCTAAGTTTTTCATCAAATATTTTATTTTTCTTCTGTGTAACACAAAATAAGACATTTTGAAGAATATTTAGACTGTGTTTTTATCTCTAAAATGAAAGTTGCATTCCTCTTTGATATTTCTAGGATATCAAGAAAATTAATGAAGGGAAGCAGCCCTTGTACCAGGAGAACACCAACAATATGCTCTTGAAGTCACTGGAGATACTGAATATTCTGGATGAAGAAGCAGTCACAGCCTCTCGTTTGAATCACCCTCAATCTAAGATGATTGAGGATGAGTAAGTACAAACCTCAAAAAACTGTCTATATATGGACCTTTAAACTGAAATATCCAATTGCATCTCATGCGTTATGCCATGCTAGCAGAATTATATGCTGTGAATATGGGATTGTGGATGACTAATATTTTTTTCCTCAATGGAAAAGTATGAAACGGCTACGAGTGCGTGTGATGAAGCTTTGCGAGGATCATGATCGCATTTACCATATTACACGATCGGAGCAGGTTCCCACCACCAGCTTGGGAAAGATGATTGATGAGAAACTAGTGTGTATCTAAACATACCTTTATTTCTTTCTTTCATTTGAATATAGTTTTAAATGTAAATGATTCATGTCTGAATGTGTTCTGATGCAGACAAGTGTGAACAACAAAGGATTCGGACCAGATCTGCCCACTGTCGAGAATGAATTGAAGGAGCACAATATTTTCCACAGTGAAGTAGAGGCATTGGCTCCACACATCACTGCAGACTGGGTACATTTTTACTGACAGTTTTAAAATGCAATGCTGAAAAAAATAAGATAAGTGACTCTTCTGCTTACTTGCATAACAGGATGGTGTGGATGGCCGGCTGTACAATAAACTACTGGTGAGACTTTTCTCCCTTTAATTTGCAACATAGTTATACACTGAAGTTGTAATAGTAAAAGACTGACGGGTAGTTGTCAATTCCTGTATCTCAAAACACTCTGTATTTTACCATATCTGTCTCAGGCAAGCTCCACTGCACATCAGAAGAACCTGCTCAGTCTGTTTGAATACATGCAGCGCTGTACCAATGAGCTCTACTGGATGGACCAGCAAGCTGAAGAGCGAATCGCATATGACTGGAGCGACAACAACCTTGACTACCCTGCCCGAAAGAAGCAGTACGAGGTAAGGCTTAGAAGTGAACTGCTCTTAAATGATAGGTAATCCATAAATGAACTGTAATTCTAGATTACACTGAAACTGCAGATTATATTGTATTGAGGTTTTACATTTTAAATATGCTTTCATGATTCAAACTACCAATAAATTATGATTATATTACTGAATTGCAACATAAACATTAAATAAGGCCACATCCACACGAAGCCAGAGCTTTCTTCTTCTTTTTTTACTCATCTCAAGAATTATCTGCTTACACAGGAAACCACTGAAACGACTCAAAATGTAGTAGCTATACATGCCAGATCAGTATGTGGTGCTGTAATTTTGCCACAGAGATACACTAAAAATGGAGAATAAGACTTGGAGCATGCGCATAAACCTTGCATGCTGTATTCAAACTTTAGTAAAGCTTAGAAATAAAGCTTTATTTTAGTAAAGCTAATAGGCTCAGTAGTTTCTGCGGCACAAACACAAGCATGTAGTCCGCTATTGTTGTTGTTGTTGCTGTTAGGTGACGTAGCGGTATCTGACTAGGGTCGAGACATGGGGTTATGACATCATTATTTCACAAAATATACGGATTGGCTGTACACATGAAAATGCAAGGGTGTCGTTTTCAGATTTATCCACTTTGGGACCCAGTTTCAAAATAGTGGTTTCAGGCCGCTCGATACAAAATTTGTACGTATACAGCTAAATGTGTCTCTGTGTGGATGGGCTCTAAATATATTAATAACATGCTGCTCTGTACTTGACTACAGGACTTCATTTCTAAGTGTCTGGAGTCTAAAGAGAAAACCATTGACCAGCTGAATAAAGATGGAGAGGAACTTATTGAGCAGAACCATCCGGCAAAAAATACAATTGGGGTAATAGTACAAGTCACTATAAGATTGATTTTTTTTTTTTTTTTTTTTTAAGTTACAATCAAAAACTGCCTGTGGTGGTTGCCACAACATCACCATTAAAATACAATGATGCTGTTTCAGGCATAATGGGATGTCTTTTATTGTAACTGAATATTTTACAGTGCATAACTGTACTGCATTATAACTCCTAAAAACTTTGAACTGATATCAGTTTTCACATTTTCTTTGAGCTAAACAGCATATATCATGTCATATAATTAAAGCACTTCATACTTTAAAATATCCACCATAATTGATATGTGGAGGATTTTACTTGTATAAATCTCAAAAAAATTTAGATTTTCTACCAGGCTTCTTAAAGATATTTGATAAAGCCGTGCACACACTTAACGACTGTAAAAGGCCGATTATGAATGTAAATTGATACTTATGACTGATCGTGCTCAAACGCGTCCAGTCAGAGCCAGTTGCGTTCAGTCTGCGATTACAATCAGTGTTCAAATTCCGTGTGCGAGTATATAAATCTGCTTCAGTCGCAGGAAACAATCGCTGTGTGTTGAGCACAGTCTTAGAATGTTTTAGCTAGTCGTTAAATGTGTGCCCGGCTTTAGGTATGGCATCCCTTGTGGATAATGTACTTACTGACTCTGAAGAGTTTTTTCCAGTTTATTTTATTATTTATTAAATTATTTATTTTTAAATGTGTTTGGGTTTTATGTAGGCTATTAGTCTGTTATTGCTGGATGTTTTATTACTGTTTTATTGTATGTAATTAGTTAGTGTTCTGTTAATTGTTAATCCGTTAATTGGGGTAATCTTGCAGAAATGTAACTCTGGCATGTAGAAAAATCGAATATATTTTTTTTTCTCGATTTTAATCGATTCTCATTTTCACGAACTGATATCGATTCTTAAATCCCAAGAATCGATTAGTTTAGTCTGTTTTCAGTTGATGAATGAGCAGAATATGTAGCATCTCCTATCCAATAAATCGCAATAATCTTTGTGCTTTGTTACTTTTGATATGAAGCAAAGTCTCAGATTTCAAATGACGTTCATCTTATTATGAGATTCAAAAAATAAACACTGTTTTTGGTGCTATTTAATGTGATGTGAGGATCGCTTCAGCGCCTCAGTTAAACAGAAGCGGCAGCATGAGCGCATGTGAACATCCTCTCCTCCACTTTATTACCAGTTACAGCACAAAATAAACATGCATGAACATCTGAATGTATGTTAAAAGATACAGTACAACTTACTGAAATCCGTATCATGTCTCGTGTAATCGCTCAATCAGTGTTTCAACCTCGGAAAGATTTTCAATAAAACAGCTTGTAAACAATGTCACATAACGTCACATTTACCTCAGAAAAACATTCAGTGACCATAAACATGTTAGTTAGCTAGAAAAGTAAACTCTAGAAAGAAGCATTCTGATAAATATAGCTATGCACCGTTACATATTCATTATAATGTTCTTCAATATTTAATGCATGTTTGAATAAATCATTTATGACAGCCACGATTTAAATGTTTATATTTCAAAAAACGAATTGGAGTAGAAATATGATTATGTAATTCTAAACTTTATTTATAATAAAAACATCATCGAGTGTAATTTAAGTGTTTGTATGTAAATAAGTTAATTTAACCTTCAGTATTATTATAGTAGTACCAACTGACTTACATGCGTAGTTTACAGCATTAGATTTTTTTCCTCTAGAAAATTTGGCATACTGTAACTGAAATACTACATCCAAAATAATCGTTATCGAATCGAAAGCATGTGAATAGTAATCGAATCGAATCGTGAAACTTGTGTCAATACCCAGCCCTAATTTGTTAAATATAATTTTAAATGCAAGAACAAAAAATAGAGAAAATAGAAAGACAAATATAATCAAATGTGATGGGTCAATCAAGGAATTTTCAAAATGCCCCTTTATATATAAATTATAAGATGATGCATATACATTCAATATCATGTGGCATTGCTATATGCTTATTCTAAAACGAGTCTTGCTTTTAGGCACACATGGATGCCTTGCATGCGGATTGGAAGGAATACCTCAACCTGCTCATCTGTGAAGAGAACAACCTCAAGAACATGGATGATTATCACAAAGTCAGTTTGCATTATGCATCATTTCATGTTCCATATTTCCTCATGTTTACTGTCAGTCTCGATTAGTTGCATTCTTTTAATTTTTCCAGTTCCACAAGGATGCAATAGACTCCAGCAATTTGCTGAAGCGTCTGCAAACCGAGATCAACCAAAAGTATAATCCTGAGTTTAAAGACATGTACCAGGTGGAGGTCCTGATGGCTGAGCTGGATGTAAATATATTGTTCTAGTTTGGAACCTGTTGCATTTCTCACATTCTGCTTTTTTTTCTTGATTAAATGATTATTGATTTAAAAGTTATCTTCGCTATCTAAGGATGTGATTGTATTGACAGGATCAGGAAAAGGCCATGGAGCATTTTGACGAGCGACTGAAAGCTTTACAGAAGCGCAGCTTGCAGGTGCTCCCTCTGAAGTACCGCAGGGAGACTCCTCAGAAACTGCTCCCTCTCGAAGCTCTGTGTGAATACGAGACTACTGAGGTATGAAGTTTGAGCTCTTGTTCACTTTATGCACGCGGCTCAGAGCTCCAATAATACAAGGGTTTGAAACATCAGCTATTATCATGAGTAAGCACAGAAAAGCATTACACTCTGTCTCTGCTAGGTTTTTGATTCCCCCATCTAATTATTATTTAGGTATTTAGATTAAGACAGTCTTCATCCAAATGATTAATCTCATATAAACCTCTGGAGACATGTGCAGGGGATTTTTTTTTTATGGTTTTCATATTTAAGAATTCGTCTTTTTTTAGCTGCAATATCAACTTGAAACAGAGCATACTTTCCTTATTTTGTATAACATAGGGTTCAATTTTGCGAGGAGAGCGCTACACCTTGCTCAGAAACAATGGGCACAAATGGGATGTAAAGGATGCAAATGGCCGCACCATGAGTGCTCCAGGAGTGTGCTTCATAATCCCACCAATCGACCCTGAGGCTGTGGCCATTGCTGATAAGTAGGTATTCCTTTATATCTGTATATGTAATTTGTAATTTATACATTTACAAATGTGTCTAATATAAAAACATCTTTGCAGTCTAATAAACCTGCACAAAGGTATCAAACAGAAAGTAACCAGCAGCAAACCTGCACTACAGGCTCGACTGGCAGAACTAAAGAAGGAGAGTACAGGAGGTCAAGATTTATCTCTTATGTTGTAAAAATAAAATACATGCAGAGCTTTTCTACAGAGAGTAAAATACTTAATTCATACTTTTCACCTACCTCAGATAAACAAGAGCAGCAATGTCGTCAACTGATGGCTGGGCTGGATAAAGTGGTCAGTATCTATATTTACATGAACACTTTTTGCTTTTATTAGAATGAATTCATTCTGATTGATGAATCCGAAGTAGTGCTTTACATGAACACGAAATAAAACGAATGGGTCACAATCTGATCGGATTTAATCGAATTTTATCTTAAGCATAATTTTACTGAGTTTTCCGCAGTTGTTGCATACTAACAATCCTCTTTAAAAGCAGACTTTTATCTACTTTTATATTTGTATCTACAAATGTTTATCTACTTCAGGTCGTAATTAGGCGACAACCAGCACATGAAGTGCTGCTCCACTTCACAGACGTTGAATTTCGGAATGACAGAACACTCATTTATGACATTATATAGTGGTGCTGGTATGACATCACTTTGTGACATCCGTGACATCATGGAAACAAGTTAGCATTTTAGCACTTCCGGTTGCATCGTCCCAAAACGTTACATCCCCTGTTGGGATAATGGTATGAGGAAGACGTACATAATAAAATCAAAACACACTCTTATTATTTTGGTCTGTGGGGAGTTCTGTAGGTGAATGAAGCAAGGGCAACCGAGATAACTGCAAACAGGGGGGTATTCCAGAAAGCAGGTTATGTGACATACCTGGGTATGTTTAAGAGTAAGTAAGCGGATAACCTCAACTTTCGGTTTCAAAAACGGAGGTAACTTTCAGGGTATGTGAGTAGCAATAGCAACTCTGAACATAACCTGCAATAAATATGTATATTAGCGATGTGCACTATGTAGGTTATGTAAATCGCCATTTAAACAAAAGAAGAAGGAAGTAGAATGGCACGTTTTTTCTTAGCATCTGTTTCCATGATGAATCATTGATTCATCGCTCTGTTGAGAATAGTCTTGTGTGTTATCCGGGAGCATACTCTGGGTTGGCTGAACTTACTCCTGAATGCGTTTTTGGCGCTGCGTAGTTGCTATGGGAACGATAATCCCAACGTCGCCATATGAGCAAGTGACCGTTCGTGTGAAGCCGAAGCTCACAACTCACAGTAACACCTGTGCCCCTGGAGTGGAGCTGAGGTCAAGTTCATAAAACCTCACAAATGTATGCGGTGAGGACCAGCCTGCCGCATCACAAATGTCACTTAGGGATACCCCTGAAATCAAAGCCTTGGAGGCAGCCATACTCCGGGTCTAATGAGCCCTGACAGTCAATGGTGAAGGCTGTCCAACCGACTCATAAGCAAGTGAGATGGTCTCGACCACCCACTTGCTCATTCTCTGCTTGGATGCCGGGAGACCTTTCCTAGTTGCTCCGAAACATATAAATAGCTGTTCAGCTTTTCTCCACATGGCAGCTCTGTGGACATAAGCATCCAGTGCCCTAACCGGACACAGCAGGTTAAGCTTTTCCTGGTCCAATGACGTAAAAGGAGGAGGACAGAAGGCCTGCAGCACAATAGGTCTCGCAGGATTAGTGAGAACCTTGGGAATATATCCTGGTCTGGGATGAAGGAAAGCCTTAACGTTACCAGGCACAAATTCAATGCATCATGGAGATACCGACAGGGCCTGAATGTCTCCAATTCTCTTGAGAGACAAAATAGTAAGAAGAAACACTGTCTTTAGTGTTAACTTCTCTGACACCTCTTCGATGGGTTCGAAGGGAGCCATAGAAAGGCCTTGTAAGACAACGGCCAAATCCCAAGTCGGAGCTCTTGTGCGTACTTGCAGGTCTAAGCCTCAAAGTGCCACGGAGGAAACGAGTGATAAGCGGGTGTCTCCCCAAAGATACCCCACTGAAAGGAGTGTGGTAAGCAGCTAAGGCCGCCACGTACACCTTTAGCGTGGAGGGGGATAACCCTGAAGAAAATCTGTCCTGCAGGAACTCCAGTACTGCGCTAACCAGGCAGTTGACTGGATCCCACTGGTGATTTCACACCAAGAAGTGAATAATCTCCACTTCAAAGCGCAGAGTTTCCTCATGGAGGGAGCTCTGGACTGGAGTATGGTCTCAACAACCTCGGTTGAGAGACCGGAATCTATGAGCCGTGCCCCCTCAGAGGCCACGCCCACAGCTTCCATAACTCCGGGCGGAGGTGCAATATTAGACCGCCCGCCTAAGAGAGAAGGTCCTTCCTGATCTGAATCTCCATCGGAGACCCGTCGAGGAGACATACCAGGTCCGAGAACCACACTCGGGCCGGCCAAAACGGGGCCACTAACAGTAGACGGGCCCCGTCCCGGCGAACTCTCTCCAGAACTCCCGGGAGCAGAGCAATCGGGGGAAATGCGTACAGCGGTAGTTTCGGCCATGGCTGTACCATAGCATCCAGCCCAAGAGGTGCTGGGTTTGACATTGAGAACCACAGTGGACAGTGAGTCGTCTCTTGAGACGCAAACAGATCCACTTGGGCTACGCCGTAGTTCTCCCATAAGAGCTTCACCACCTCGGGGTGAAGTCTCCATTCCCCTGGCCTCGGCCCCTGCCTCGACAGGATGTCTGCCCCCACATTCAGGTACCCCGGGATGTAAACTCCTCTGAGGGAAAGCAGTTTCCCTTGGGACCACAGGAGGATCTGATTCACCAGTTTGTAGAGCGGGCGTGATCTCAGACCCCCTGATGATTTATATATGAGACCACCGATGTGTTGTCTGAACGGACTAACACATGATGGTCCCTGAGATCTGGAAGGAAATATTTCAGTGCTAGAAATACCGCCATCATCTCCAGGCAATTTATGTGCCACGAAAGATGATGGTCCTGCCACAGACCTCGAGTTGAGCGACCACTCATGATCGCCCCCCAGCCTGTGAGGGATACATCTGTCGTTAGCTTGACGCAACGACTGAGAGACCCCAGCACAGGTCCCTGGGACAGAAACCATGGCTGCTTCCATATGACTAGAGCACGTAAGCAATGCCGCGTGACTCTGATCATACGAAACGGATTCCCCCTCGGTGAGAACCCCTTGGTTTTGAGCCACCACTGAAGTGGTCTCATGTTCAGCAGGCCAAAAGGTATCACGTTGGACGCTGCTGCCATAAGACCTAACAGTCTCTGAAACTGTTTGACAGTGAGTGACTGGCCTAGCTTTATGTTTGAGATGGTAGTGAGGATTGATGATATACGAGCCGGAGATAAACGGGTGCGCATAGTCACCGAATCCCATACCACGCCTAGATAAGTGGTCCTCTGAGCTGGAGAAAGCACACTTTTCTTTGCGTTTAGTCTCAACCCCAACCTTTTCATGTGAGCGAGAACAACATCTCGATGTTGAACCGCCGTCTGTTCTATTTGAGCCAGAATCAACCAATCGTCTATGTAGTTTAGAATGCGGATACCCTGCATATGCAAGGGCGTCAGAGCCGCGTCTACACATTTGGTGAAGGTGCGGGGTGACAATGCTAGGCGGAAGGGAAGAACCCGATATTGGAATGCTTCGCCCCCAAAAGCAAACCTTAGGAACTTCCTGTGATGCGGGAGGATTGATACATGGAAGTATGCGTCTTTCAGATCTATTGTCACAAACCAGTCCTCGGACGCAATCCCCCATCTTTCTTTGGCACAATGAAATTATGTTTTATTAACAAAATTCGGGAGGAGCAACGTTCAAATAATCTGACTAATCATCACGTCATCTCGGCCAGCTGTCAGCAATCAGTAATCAACATATCTACCCAATCAGCACGAGTGAAAGCATATATATAAGACATGGTCGACTCACCTATATTCCTCGACAGTTTGACGGCATTTGGACATTGCAAATCGTTGCAATGTCCGAAATCCAACTTTTCCCCTCCGACGATGAGTCCCTCATCTCCCAGGAATCTCCATCTCATCCATCCCACGTCAGGAGTACCCGCGCTCCACCGGACGTCATCTCCGAATCTCCGGAGCCACTACGTGGACGCCAGTCCATTCGGGACACTTCCCGCTCTCCACGACGCCGAGGATTACCCTCACCTCCGCCTACAAGACAGCAACCAGCATCTCCAGCGTCTTCTTACGCCTCGGCCCATCCAACAATTCCTGCAATCGAAAAATGGACAGTAGTAAGTCTAAGACAAGCACTCATCAGCGCAGACATTCATTTCTCTAGGAGAATGAATAAAGCTCAATTGTATGACCTGTATGTGTCGCTTCAATCCACCTTTCCTTCCAAATCCACTCCTCCCTCCAAAAACGCTAAAACACAAAAGAGTCGCAAAGCTCCGTCTTCACGTCCACAGGAAACACCGTCTCCTTTGCACGCAAGACTGGCGCTTCCTCGCGTGTCAGGCCGTGGCAGCAAGCCTTCAGCAAGTTTGGGCCGCGTCCCAGACTCCGCAGCTGTTAGACCTAACTATCTTCTTCCTCCCGCTCTGCCCGCAGGCAGTTCATTTAACGTGAGTATGACTCCGTTAGAAACACAGGCCCAGCCGCCGCAACCTTTTTCTCACACTGTCTCTAATCCTCCTCCCTGTCCGTGGCCCGCGGCACCATTATCAGACCCTAGCGCGAGGCTGCCTCCGCTAGCAGCGCAGGCCCAGACGCACTATTTTCCTTCTCAGCCTACGTTTTTCTCTAACATCTTCGTTCTCCAACAGGCTCCAGGGGCCGACCCGAGCGTGAGGCTGCCTCCGCTAACGGCGCCGACCCCGATGCCTAATTTTCCTTCCCAGCTTCCTTTATTTCCCAACACTTTTGCTCCTCCCCAAGCCCCAGGGGCCGACCCGAGCGTGTGGCTGCCTCCGCTAACGGCTCCGGTCCCGGGTTCTCTTCTTCCTAATACTATCCCCCAATCAAAAACGCCATTCACCCTGTCTTCAGCAACGCCGATGCCCATCCCACCAAATGCAACAGCTCTGGAACCTACTCCAGTCGCCAACAACATCAGGACACAGATTCTCTCAGGTGCGGATGTCGATTTTTCTTCCCTACTATCTCTACTTCCTCCATCTGTTTCTGACCGCCAAATTGAAGTGGGCGACTTTTCAGTTACCTTAAAGAACTCTGCAGTTAATCCTTCCCGTCTCCTTTCCTTCACCGAATTTTCCATTGCTTTTAATCGCTACAGCGAAATCATCTGCAGCGTATTCCCTCACAGGAGACGAGAGCTGAGCGATTATCTCGCAATAATTGCCGAACTCGCGTTATCTTACGGAGGTTCTCATTTCTATACATACCACAAGCTGTTTTCAGCTAAATGCGCCGTGCGCGTTTCTCAATGGAACCAGTGCCCTTACTGGGGCGCTCTGGACACAGAGCTTCATAACCGAGTTTTCTTAGGCTGCCGTAATATCACTTGTGCAGTCTGCAGATCACTCTCTCACTCAACCATATCATGTCCTCTGGTCAATCCTTCTATTCCCCCTTGCCCAGTTCTATCCCAGGAAAAATCAACAAGCTACGTCCCAAGACCAGCCAATTTTGATGCTTCAACTAAAGAGTTTAAGAAAATAGCCTTCAACTCCCGAGAGCAGGTTTGCATCAATTTCAATTCGGGGGGATGCTCACGACAGCGGTGTCGTTTCCTGCACATCTGCAATTACTGCGGCGGCGCTCATTCTCGCATCATATGCCCTGTAAAAAGATCACAAAATAAAAATTCAAAAAATTACTTGTCGACTCCTGTGAATATTTCTCGTCTGTCTGCCGAATTGTCACATCACCCTGACACTAACTTTACTGAATATTTACTGTCCGGTCTCGAGCACGGTTTCAAACCCGGAGTGGAAAGCCTCCCCACTCAAAATATAATTTGCAATAATCTTCAGTCTGCACTCGCTGAACCTGACACAGTAAGCAACTTGATCAAAAAAGAAGTAGAATCAGGCTTCATGATCGGCCCTTTTTTCCATGCCCCCTTTTGATTTTTTCCGTATCAGCCCTATTGGAGTGGCTACCAGGAAATTTTCAGGCAAAAAACGCTTAATAATCGATCTCTCGGCCCCGCATAATTCGTTTTTTCCAAGCATAAACAGCCTCATCCCTCTCAAAGAATTTTCTCTTCATTACCACAATATCGACCAAGCAATAAAGCAAGCAAACCGGCCGCGGCGCCTGGCTGGCAAAAGTCGACATCACTTCTGCATTTAAAGTGATGCCCATCCACCCGGACTCATGGCACTTATTTGGCATACACTGGCAAGAGAAATTTTATTTCGCCGTGCGCTTAACGTTTGGATGCAAAAGCAGCCCTAAGATTTTCGATATGCTATCAGAAGCTATTTGCTGGATCTTATCCAACAACTATTCAATTCCTTACGTGATTCACCTGCTCGATGATTTCTTTATCTCGCCTCCCGAAGCCATTCCAGCCGCACATCTTCTCACGGTACAAAAGGCTTTCGCTGAGCTCGGGACTCCACTCGCTCAAGATAAAACCTTGGGTCCAGCAACATCCATTGAATTCCTTGGCATTAATTTGGATACAGTTCATTTCCAGGCCTCGCTGCCAAGGGAAAAGATTGACAGAATAATTCTGATTTCATCTGCCCTCCTAGACAGTCCAATCTGTTCTAAACGCGAACTGTTGTCTTTGCTTGGACATTTGAATTTCGCGATGCGCATAATCCCGCAGGGCCGCCCTTTCATATCTCATCTCCTTTCCCTCGCATCGTCAATCCACGCACTAGAAGACCAAATCCCATTAAATAGTTTGTGTTGCAACGAACTTAGTTTATGGATAACTTTCCTTAAACAATGGAATGGTCTCTCTTTTTTCTACAATAACCTGCTCTCTCTTCCCATTGATATTCAACTATATACCGACGCAGCTCCCTCCATTGGCTTCGGGGGATATTACCAAGGCCGCTGGTTCGCGTCTACATGGCCATCTCAGCTTTTAGATGTACAGCCGTCCGCAAATTCCTCAGCGCTGTTCGAACTTTACCCTCTTGTCGTAGCAGCCTTCCTGTGGGGGAAAGAATGGTCTACCAACAGCATCGTAGTTCACTGTGACAATGAACCAACAGTACATTGCATTAATAAAGGCCGTTCGCACTCCCCCGCGCTGATGCCTCTCCTAAGGCGCCTTATTTGGATCTCAGCATGTGATCAGTTTATTATAACTGCCAAACACGTCCCTGGATCCAAAAATCAAATCGCTGATTCTCTCTCTCGCTTTGCTTTTCAGAAATTCAAGCTGTTGGCACCAGAGGCGGACCCTTTCCCAACACCAGTACCTCTTTATTCAGAGCTGATATTCCCATAAACCATCCACTGAAAACACTCCTTAACACCTCTCTCAACTACATTTTTCAAGCCGTTTCCCCTAGAACCCTACAATCTTATCTGACTGCTTGGAGATGCTTCAAGTCATTTCACATCACCTACAGCCTAAATTTTCCTGATTTTTCTCTTCTCACAATTACTTCATTCATATCTTATTTAGACAGCATCAAGAATCTCCAAGCAGGCTCCATTAAGGGTTATCTAAGCGGAATCCAGTTTTTTCATAAACTTATATTTGGCTCACCATCTTCTGAAATAACCAATTCACAAACATCCCTTCTCATCAAAGGCATCCAAAGAACCCAACCCACACGCCAAGACACCAGGAAACCCATCACCCTAGACATCCTCACCAAATCCATCTCCACTCTCCGCCGAGGCTACTACTCCATCAATACAGCCCGTACTCTCGACGCAATGTTCATACTGGCCTTTTTCGATTTCCTCAGATGTTCAGAACTCACCATCACATCCAGCTTCAACCCAAAAATCCATCCCACAATTTCGGACTTATCAGTGTTAGATGACGACACCATATCTTACTTTATCAAACAAAGTAAAACAGACAAAACGAAGAAAGGCCATTTTATCTACATCTTTAATCTCCCTGCACCAATTCAGCCATACCAAACCCTTTCAGCATATTTACACTTCAGAAATACTCCAGCTAAACTCCCATCCAATCCACTTTTTGTTGACGACTCCAACCGCCCTGTCACACGTTTTTGGTTTCAAAAACACCTTAAATCCATTCTGATTCAATCGGGCATCCAAGCAGACCACTTCTCCAGTCATTCGTTCTGCATAGGAGCAGCAACTACAGCTGCCCAAAAAGGCCTTTCCCAGCATCAAATCCAAACATTGGGTCGCTGGTCATCAGAAGCCTTTAAGAGCTACATCCGATCAAATCGCATCCATATTAAAGAAGCTCAACGAACACTCATCAGCTAGATTCGGCTCCAGCCTCGTCCTCATCTGCAACCCCACCACAGCCAACTAAACTAATGCCTTCATTCCATTATGGGAATTTCTTTCCACTGCCGCAGAAGTGATGTCGCCTCGGCTCCCGCAGGAGCTCAGTTCCTCCAGCTATTCTCTCCACTGCCGCAGCAGTGATGTCGCCTCGGCTCCCGCAGGAGCTCAGTTATTCTGGCTAATATCTCCACTGCCGCAGCAGTGATGTCGCCTCGGCTCCCGCAGGAGCTCAGTTAGTCTGGCTAATTCCTCCACTGCCGCAGCAGTGATGTCGCCTCGGCTCCCGCAGGAGCTCAGTTAGTCTGGCTAATATTTCCACTGCCGCAGCAGTGATGTCGCCTCGGCTCCCGCAGGAGCTCAGTTAGTCTGGCTAATTCCTCCACTGCCGCAGCAGTGATGTCGCCTCGGCTCCCGCAGGAGCTCAGTTAGTCTGGCTAATTCCTCCACTGCCACAGCAGTGATGTCGCCTCGGCTACCGCAGGAGCTCAGTTATTCTAGGCTAATATCTCCACTGCTGCAGCAGTGATGTCACCTCGGCTCCCGCAGGAGCTAAGTTAGTCTGGCTAATTCCTCCACTGCCACAGCAGTGATGCCGCCTCGGCTCCCGCAGGAGCTCAGTTCCTCCAGCTATTCTCTCCACTTCCGCAGCAGTGATGTCGCCTCGGCTCCCGCAGGAGCTCAGTTCTGG
Organism: Chanodichthys erythropterus; assembly: GCF_024489055.1. Classification (NCBI taxonomy): domain Eukaryota; kingdom Metazoa; phylum Chordata; class Actinopteri; order Cypriniformes; family Xenocyprididae; genus Chanodichthys; species Chanodichthys erythropterus. Next base: position 35,615,976 of record NC_090229.1, read on the forward strand.
CTAAATTCTCCACTGCCGCAGCAATGATGTCGCCCATGCTCCCACAGGAGCTCAGCGCTGTCTAATGTCTTCATCCATATGACGAGAAATCTACCGGTCCTTTACTAACCCTCCCAGCAGCGCATCCAGCCTAAGCAAGGCAATTTTGGGGGTCATCAATGATGTTCCGGCTGCTGTCCTGCATTGGTTTGCAATTTTTGGGGGGAGTACATGGGTTCGGGCCAAAATACCGAGCTCGGAGCCCTCCCCTCGGACAGCACGCCAAATACGCATACTACGCATACTATTTACTATCTGATTAATTGTAAGTGTGAACTCGTGAAATTATGTTTTATTAACAAAATTCGGGAGGAGCAACGTTCAAATAATCTGACTAATCATCACGTCATCTCGGCCAGCTGTCAGCAATCAGCAATCAACATATCTACCCAATCAGCACGAGTGAAAGCATATATATAAGACATGGTCGACTCACCTATATTCCTCGACAGTTTGACGGCATCCCTCCACCACCCCGTCTCCTCACCCTTGCACTGGTTACTTTCCAGAATACTAACCAGAAGGGGGGGAGTACATGGGTTCGGGCCAAAATACCGAGCTCGGAGCCCTCCCCTCGGACAGCACACCAAATATGCTTACTACGCATACTATTTACTATCTGATTAAGTGTGAACTTGTGAAATAACGGCTATAAAACCCGGACTCCCTGATGGGAGGTGGAACCCTCTCTATAGCCTCCTTTCGCAAGAGTGTCTCTACTTCTTGTGCCAACACCAGAGCCTGCTCGGGGTCTAACACAGTGGTCAAGACCCCATTGAATCGGGGTGGGCGTGATCTGAACTAAATCACATACCCCTTTTCTACTGTGTGCAGGACCCATTGAGATACTTTAGACAGATTTTTCCACTCTGACAAAAAATCTACTAAGGGAACCAGCCTCTCGAGGCTGGCCTCTGGTGGAATATGGGCAGCCAGCACAGTGCCCTGAAGCGGAGCCCCGGCAGGGAACGACTGGCATGGCTGCAGAGAGAGCGTGCCACCCTCGGGTGACGCGGGGAACTACTGCGCCCGGCATTGCGGTGGGGTTGGCAGAGCGCCCTCCTGAGGGCACCGAAGACAAACGGGCACCATAGATAGAGGTGAACCCCATTTGCCTCTGGAGGGGACCACCCTCAGGATCCTGACTATTCTGGCGTCAGGATTTCTTAGACAACAGTACTTGGACCTGGACAGTGACTGATGACGTTTCACAAGTCCACAAGAACACAAGTACAGACAAGTACACATATTGAGAAACGGCTAAGGTCTATATTTAACAGGAAGAACAGCTCATTCCGTGCGTCATACATCACATGCGCAGTACTTTCCAGTTTTTGGTTTTCAGTCCGATCAAGTGTTTACATGTCCTCTCTCGGATTACAAAAGGAATAAACCACCACCTACAATCCAATCTAAATTTTAATCTTATTTAATTTAATTCATTCAGATTGATGTGGTTACATGTGACTTCTTTATTCTGATTATTCTTCTGTTCCAATTATGATCGGATTATTAAGGTCCATGTAAAGGTAGCTAATGATCTGGATAAGCAGGAGAAGGCAGTTTACCCCCCATTGGAGCAGACGCCTTCTGTTCAAGACCGCGCTGACAGGATACAGGACATAAAGGTACAAAGTTTTTCTTTTTTCTCTTTTCTTTTTTTTTTTAAGTATTTATTCCAAAGTGGAGTGGATATCACAGAGAGATATTTCAGTAGGGTGACCACCTGTCCTGCATTTGTAGGACAGTCCCAAAATTGGCAGCTTTGCCCCACGTCCCGCTAGACGTAAGCAGTGTCCTGCATTTCAATTATGTCTGTATTTTCTTTTCTTCACTGAAATTACAATACCACAGTGTGAAAAAAAAATAAATAAATAAATAAATTATATTGGCATTTACAAATCCATTTGCGCAGCTGCCATGTTCTAGCTAGAGTGGGGAAACTTTTTGCTGATCACGACTGGGCAGCACAAAGGAATCACTGAAGACCTCATCAAAATTCATTAAATATAGCTACACCAGCTAGGACGTCATCTAGACACGTACTGGATAAGAATATCCTGAACAGACATGCCAGATCCAACAAAATAAGTTCAAGATGCACTGAATCCGGTAAAATGCATTTAATGTTTGCATATAGTCAAACAAAAAAATAGTCGCTACTCAAGAATTTATTTTAGCATAAAATGTGTTTTACTCAGTTCATTATATTGAATAGGTCCTGTAGGCTACATCACATTGTATCACTTGAACCTGGGCAAATTGAGTGCAGGCTGGTTAAAATAGCGTATTGGCTATTTAAAACACATTAGCCTATCATCCAACATAATGGCAAACAGGCTTTCCAACTAATGTAAATCAATATTTACATATTATAATAGTTAGTAAATATATCTCTCTCACATGTGTCCTGCATTGTCCTGCAAACTCACATCTATGTCCTGCAACAGAGTAATAAACAGGTGGTCACCCTATATTTCAGTGACATTAGTACAGTGGTTTTCAATTGTTTTTTTTTGTTTTTTGTTTGTTTGCTTGTTTTGTGACACCCTTTTTTAAAAAAAAAGCCACATGTTATTGATAGATTGAAGTGTCCTCAATGCAAGGTCATTTACATTTAAAATGGGAGGTAAATCTCATTATGAAATAAATGTTTTTCTCTAATATACGTTGGCCACAATTATTGGCACCCTTTTATTCAATACTTTTTGCAACCTCCTTTTCCCAAGATAACAGCTCTAAGTCTTCTTCTAAAATGCCTGATGAGTTTGGAGAACACGTGAGGAGAGATCAGAGGCCATTCCTTCATACAGAATCTCTCCAGAACCTTCAGATTCCCAGCTTCATGTTGGTGGTGCTTATTCTCTTCAGTTCACCCCACTCATTTTCTATAGGGTTTAAGTCAGAGGACTGGCCATGGCAGAAGCTTCATTTTGTGCTCAGTGACACATTTTTGTGTTCATTTTGATGTTTGTTTTGGATCATTGTCCTGATGGAAGATCCAATCACGGCCCATTATTGGATTTCTAACAGAAGCGGTCATGTTTTGATTTTTTTTATCTGTTAGTATTTGATAGAATCCATGATGCCATGTATCTGAACAAGATGTCCAGGACCTCCAGCAGAAAAATAGGCCCACAACATTAAAGATCCAGCAGTATATTTAACTGTGGGCATGGGGTACTTTTTATCCATGTGTGCACCACACCCATCTGGTGGGTTTGCTGCCAATAGGCTCTTTTTTTAGTTTCATCTGACCATAGAAGCTCGTCCCGTTTGAAGTTCCAGTCGTGTCTGACAACTGAATATGCTGGAGATTGTTTCTGGATGAGAGCAGAGGATTTGTCTTGAAACCCTCCTGAACAACTTGTGGGGATGTAGGTGCTGTTTGATCATTTTGATCAAGCTTTCTGACCCAAGACTCAACTAATCTCTGCGATTCTCTAGCTGTGATCCTTGGAGAGTCTTTGTCCATTCAAACTTTCCTCCTCACAGCGCATTAGGATGATTTAGACACACGTCCTCTTCCAGGCAGATTTGTAACATCTTTAGTTGATTGGAACTTCTCAATTATTGCCCTGATAGTATAAATGGAGATTTTCAATGCTTTAGCTATTTTCTTACAGCCACTTTCTATTTTGTGAAGCTCAACAATCTTTTGCTGTACATCAGAGCTATATTCTTCAGTTTTACTCATTGTGATGAATGATTAAGGTAATTTGGCCTTTGTGTTTCCTCACCCTGCAGCATAATACTGAAGCTGGAACATCACAGAAACAAGAGAGATGCAAATCAGGTAAAAATAAATAAATACTATCAAAGAAAGAAAGAAAGAAAGAAACAAGTAAAGAAAGAAAGAAAGAAAGAAAGAAAGAAAGAAAAAGTATGTGTGTGTGTGTGTGATCTGTGATTGTGCTTGGTAGTAGGAGTTGAACGGCTTCAGATTTTTTTTAAAGTCGACATTTATGTGATTAAAGTCGAGTCGATGTCGACTAGTTGTTGACGTCATTAATGAACAAATAAGGGGCCGTTTTCCATTCCAATGTGCTCCTTTTCCATTGTTCTTTTTATGTAAATATGCACTAGATATGACCGTTTCGCCCACATCTTGCTCATGACACAGCGTTCTAAAAATGCGGCGGTTGAGTTTAAATCAGTTCAACTTTTAAAAAACGCGTCTTGAGACCATGTGTTTTTTTTCCCTATTCCACTGCCTGCGAGCTGAGAAGACCCTGAGCTGAGACTGGAACGCAGGACGCCTTGTGCACAGCTATGGCATATGACACAGCGCTGCCCATACATAAGTTTATATTTCTCACAGGTCTCTACTTGTTCTAAATCAGATACAGATAAATTAAAACAGAAAGGATTAATGAATGCATTAGTGAGAGAGCGATTGTGTGTGAATTAATTCTACCTGGCAGCATCTATCTACTAATAGTGAAGCTGTGGGTTTTAGGTTTTGATGCAAAAACATGAGATCCAGGCAGTCCAGCAATGATTGTCAGAGATCAAATTTGTATAAGGAATAACAAATTTATTAATTAAAAATTATAGAGACAAATTAAGTAATTAATAGTTGATAATAAAATACAGAGTATTGTATCTAATAGATGAAGATGAAGATCAGAATATACAGAAAGAAGAAACAACATTAAGACATTTGCAGAATGAAATGAGAGATAGAAGAGAAGAAGCAGAAGAGATGCAAGAAGCAAAAAGTGCAAAGAAGAAGTAAAGCAAAGCAAAGAAAAACAATCAAAGACCCAGTCCATTTTATACCATAAGCATAGGAAAACTTACATGCCACTCAAACTTATGTTTTGGTCTAATAAGAAAAGGTCAAACAGACTTATCCATTATGTCATAGTTGGTGTAACCACTAGGTCAGATTGACTGGTCAAATGTCAAAGATGGATGAAAATGCAGTACTTGGCAGGCGTCCAATATCTAACCACAAATGTGTCAACATGACCTGTCACACCGGAACACTTTGAAGAACAATTGAATATAATAAGCATACATACTCGTAAAGACACAAGACGAATAACCATAAAGGAGTACAGTAATATTGATAAATCATAAGCCATAAATGATTAACATGAAATATGAATAAAATGCATGAATATGAATATTGTCCATTTTGATTCCACCAGTTATTTAGAAATATATGCTAGAACTTTTCAGTTTCTAAGCTGTTATATTGATAAATCACAGAACAGTGTTGACAATAGTGATTCTTTATCCGTGCAATCTATCTGCACCTGATCTGCGTGCGACTGTCGGTATGTGTGCGTGAAATGTAGCCACAACAATAAGCTGTTTAAAACGTGCATTCGTGAGTATCCAGATGGTATAATCAAACATATGCTGTGGAGCACTCTCAGAGTATGCATTTATTTGTCATTAACTGTTGGATACTGAGCATAAAGGTGGACTTCAAAGATTTATTTTCCTGTTGCACCCTCTATAGGCCATGACCAGTAAGTAGTCAAAGTCATGCTTAAAGCATCATGGCAGAGCATTAAAGTCGACTAGTCGATTTGTCGGTGCAACCCCTACTTGGTAGTGAGAGATATTTATGACATTCAAAAATGTATAAAATTGTGTGTTTTTTTTCAATGTAATACTACACATTTCTCCTAGTTTCCAGTGGCTATTCATAACTGTTTTACTGTGTCCATAGGTGCTGAGTTTGTGGACAAGCACAGGACAAAGTTGATCAGTGGGGTCTCACTGGTGGAGCCCATTGCAGATGACATGAAACCTCTGATTGGTGATGCAAAATACCAAATAATCTTAAAATCAGAAACGACTCATGCACAAATGAGAAAGCTTCTGGACTTTTTGACCGTAGCTAGACTGAAAGAGGAACTTTACCAAAGTCTTAAAAAACATGAGCACATCCTTGTTGAAGATTTGGAGCATTCTGGGTAGATGGGTTTCATTTGGCTTACTGGCTGCATTACCCTCCAAATTTTTATGCCCTTCACTTGCTAACTTGTGCAAGTGGATTTGTGGCTTGTGGACTCGGATGTACGTCATTGCTTACGTTGCACGAGTGCCCACTACTGGCGGAACTCATACATATAAGGTTTAAATGAAACGCACTAAGCCCTTGATCACTTGGAATTCACTATGGAGTTGATTTATTATTTAAACCCCTTTTGTACTTATGAATTTGTTTTATGCAACATTCTATATGCTTATAAGTATATAAAATAAGTATGTGAGCTGTTGAAGAAAAATAAAATTACTGTAATGAAACAAAATATCAATAGTATAAACTTTGACTTTGAATATAAAGTAGCTACAATTATTATGTGATTAAATCTCAACATAATATATTATACGCTATTATGCGATTAATTCCCAAAATAATCAATATATCATACACTTCAGTTAAGCGTGATCTGCAGCTCTATATCCCACAGAGTAGACTCGCTCCCTTGGTCAAAATCGAGCAGGCGAGGGTCTGTCCATATAAACTTACCTTGTCCACTTCATGAAGTGGAACGTACTTAAAAATGGTGGCAGGGATTCCCCCGAGGGGAATGCCATCTGTACAGGAGCTGTCGCAGAAATGGCTCAACATGTGACAAAACTACTTTTATCCTGTTACTTAAATGTTACTGACCTACAGTTATACTTATCACTGAGTTCACGAGTTCACACTTACAAATAAGTCAGGTAAATTAATTGGTAAACGTATTTGGCGTGCTGTCCGGGGAGAGGGCTCCGAGCTCGGTAATCGGCCCGAACACAGAGTAACACCCCCCCCCCCCCTCCCCCTCCCCCTCCTTAGATTATATGAAGTAATCCAGAGAGTGTGAGGAGACGGGGTGGTGGAGGGATTCTGGAAACTGTTGAGGATCCTTGGGTGAGTTTGAGATTATATACAGGCCTGAACTCATGCCGATTGGGTAGATACGTTGATTACAGATTTTTGACAGCTGGTTGAGATGACGTAATGATTAAGATGATGTAATGATTGGGTATCTTATTTGATTTGTTCCTCCTGAACTACGTTTATAAAACATCATTTCTAAGGATCTGAATAGTCTGGATGTTGGATGAAAAATTGGATGGCCTTTAAGTTTTTGCAGTTAAATACTGAAAAACTTGGTCAGAGCTTGAGTAAAAATCAGATTGAGCTTGCTCTTAAACATTAAGCAGGTAGTATATTTGGGTTTTTATTTTGATACCAATTCAACCAATCAAATATTTACTAGGTTAGGTGTTTTTTTTTTAATTATTATTTTTTTTTTTTTATGATACAGAGAAGCTTATTCAAGCTTTTATTTGAAATAATAAAAATAATAATATTTTATGAGAAATAATATGAGAAATCAAAACCAATTTAGAGATTACCTTTTTTCCATTTAATGTGACAATCTTATGCTAAAGCATTTTTGGCTTTAGATGGCCTTTAAAGGGTTAGTTCACCCAAAAATGAAAATTCTATCATTTATTACTCACCCTCATGCCGTTTCACACCCGTAAGACCTTCATTGATCTTCGGAGCACAAATTAAGATATTTTAGTTGAAATCCGATGGCTCAGTGAAGCCTGCATAGGGATCAATGAAATTTCCTCTCTCAAGATCCATTAATGTACTAAAAACATATTTAAATCGGTTCATGTGAGTACAGTGGTTCAATATTAATATTATAAAGTGAGGAGAATATTTTTGGTGCGCCAAAAAAAAATAAAAAATAACAATTTATTTAGTGATGGCCGATTTCAAAACACTGCTTCAGGAAGATTATGAATCTGGTGCTCCGAACAGATGATTCGACACAAAAAAGTCACGTGATTTCACCAGTTTGACACGTGATCCGAATCATGATTCTACACAAAAGATTCATAATACTCCGAAGCTTCCTGAAGCAGTGTTTTGAAATCGGCCATCACTATATAAGTCGTTATTTTGTTTTTTTGGTGCACAAAAAGTATTCTCGTCGCTTCATAACATTGGGGTTGAACCACTGTACTCACATGAACTGATTTAAATATGTCTTTAGTAGCTTCCTGGGTGTTTGAAAGTGTAAATTGTCTTGTTGGCAATGCAGATCTCACTGAGCCATCAGATTTCATCAAAAATATCTTAATTTGTGTTCCAAAGATGAACAAAGGTCTTACGGTGTGGAATGACATGAGGGTGAGTAATAAATGACAGAATTTTCATTTGTGAACTAACCATTTAATGGCATCTCAACAACAGATGAAGTAGAGGGAAAAAAGTATGGAATCACTCAATGTTGAGGGAAAAATTAAGGAACATTGTTGCTCCTCCTCTGGCTTTTATGACTGCCTGATTTTTATTTTGAGGCATGGATTTGAGATCCAGACTGTTTGCTGGCCATGTCTTTGAGTTGATGTGCCTTTCCTGAGGAAATGCTTTAAAGGAACACTCCACTTTTTTTTTTAAACTCCCCTAGAGTTAAACAGTTGAGTTTTACAGTTTTCGAATCCATTCAGCCGATCTCCGGGTCTGGCGCAGTGGCGTAGCCAGATTTCCAGATTTGTTATCTTCACATTGATGTGTTACACTGATGCATGCTGCGTGGTAAAATGCGACAGCTGTTTTTAGACTTACTGGTTTGATTATTTCACATGTTGCGCGTAGCCTCTGCTGTTATATCTTTGTGCGTGAGAGTTATTATGCGGTGAGTGGCAATGTGAAGCGGCACCCGGGGCTTCCCGTTTCCAGGACACGTATCTCAATGCAGTGAAATCCGATGGGTGCTCGGGCTCAGATACTCTCCATTCATTTTAACCAATAAAAAGTCGTTCCACGTAAATCAAATATGCTTTTTCTCTAAAATTGTCTTCTCTCCTGGATTTAATGTTGCTAGAAGCTATCAATCATCAAACTTACATAACTGACTGTTACAATAACACCTGTAAATCCATGTACAAATTATATCATTTTCAAACTTAGCCTACTTTAGTTAGCCAGCTATCTAGATATTTTTATTATTTATTTAATATATATTTTTAAAGTTATATATTTAAGGTGAAGTGCTTATTGTAGCCTAAATAGATGCTTATAGAGTACCTCAGGGATGACGCGTTTTTGTAGGCCAACCCGGAAGTTAGCGGCGCACGGGTTCCCTCGATCGAAAGCCTATGCATTTTTCCCATAGACTTTTGGAAAATAGCAGAAAATAAGCTCTGTTTTTAACAAAGGGTTATGACACTTACACGTTTTGTCTATCAAGATAATCTTTACAAGTTAAAACAACATTTATAGATTTTGAAGCCTAAATAAAGTCGTCAGATATAAAAGGCTAACAGTAGGCTATAAACAGACTAGTCCCCGCCAAAGGAAGTAGTCCCTTTTAGCAATTTGTTAGCAACCGCCGTTTTTAAGACACAGTAAAGGTTTAAAAAATCACAAGCGGGTTATATCTGGTGTGTTTTATGTCATAGATCAAAACGTTAAAGTATTTAGAGGCTTTTTTGACTACAGACCTTATTTCAGGCGATTTAGCAAAAACCCATTCAAAAAACCCATTGACTTTACGGCGTTGGAACCGGAAGCCCTAAAATGCTAACTCGCTTCCGGGTTTTGCCTACAAAAATGCGTCATCCCTTGGGCACTCTACTGAATTATTATATTTAGCAAACCACTACAGATAATCAAATAGTAAATATCAGCATCAGAGTAATCAAAATGGCGTGGGGTGTTTATGACTCTGAATAATCTGTATTTTTTATTAATTAATTCATTCATTCATAAATGTCTAAACTGTTATAGATGAGTCTAATATTTTTTATTATTATTAATTTAAAGAATTCATCATGTAAAAAAAAAAAAATGAAATGAATCAATAAAATAATGTTAAAGGGATAGTTCACCCAAAAATGAAAATTTGATGTGTATCTGCTTACCCCCAGAGCATCCCAGATGTAGGTGACTTTGTTTCTTCAGTAGTTTTCTATGTCAATATACAGTAAAGTGTAATTTATATCCAGTGATCAAAGCTGAATTTTCAGTATCATTACTTCAGTCTTCAGTGTCACATGATCCTTCAGAAATCAATCTAATATGATAATTTGATGCTCAAGAAACATTCATTATTATTATCAATGTTGAAAACAGTTGTGTACAATTTTTTTTTTTCAAAATTCTTCGATGAATAGAAAGTTCAAAAGAACAGAATTTATTTAAAATAGAATATTTTCTAACATTATAATTGTCTTTACTGTAACTTTTGATCAGTTTAACTCATCCTTGATGAATAAAAGTATTGATTAATTTTATTTCTATCCCCCAAAAATAAAATTCTTACTGACCCCAAAATTTTAGTGTTTAATGTTACAAAAGATTTAGATTTCAGACAAATGCTGTTCTTTTGAACTTTCTATTCATCATACCATTATGAAATAAAAATGTAAATAACTGTTTTCAACATTTAGAATATAGATCACGGTTTTTCCATGATTCAAAAAGCAAATTACACAATGTAGGGCTAATTTACTTTAGGTTCTGACAAAATGTTTTATTGTTCAAAATTAATTCATAAATGTCTAAACTGTTATAGATGAGTCTAATATTTATTATTATTGTTAATTTAAAGAATTCATCATGTAAAAAAAAAAAATGAAATGAATCAATAAAATAATGTTAAAGGGATAGTTCACCCAAAATGAAAATTTGATGTTTATCTGCTTACCCACAGTGCATCCAAGATGTAGGTGACTTTGTTTCTTCAGTAGAACACAATTGATGATTTTTAACTCCAACCGTTGCCGTCTGTCAGTCGTATAATGCATGTCAGTGGGAACTTCTACTATAAGAGTAAATAAAACATGACAGACAAATCCAAATTAAACCCTGCGGCTCGTGACGACACATTGATGTCCTAAGACACGAAACGATCGGTTTGTGCGAGAAACCGAAGAGTATTTACATAATTTTTTACCTCTAATACACCACTATGTCCAACTGCATTCATCACTCGATTCGTTTGGTCTGATCGCGCTCTGACAACGGCAGTGATGTCTCGCGCTCATTGAAGTATATGCGCGAGACATCACAGAGCGCGATCAGACCTCACGAATCGAGTGATGAATGCAGTTGGACATAGTGGTGTATTAGAGGTATGCAAGAGCAAAGAGATGTGTTTTTAGTCTAGATTTAAACTGACAGAGTGTGTCTGCTTCCCGAACAATGCTAGGAAGATTGTTCCAGAGTTTAGGTGCTAAATAGGAAAAGGATCTGCCGCCTTCAGTTGATTTTGATATTCTGGGTATTATCAACTGGCCTGAATTCTGAGATCGCAATAAACGTGAAGGACTATAATGCATTAAGAGCTCACTTAGGTACTGGGGAGCTAAACCATTTAGAGCTTTATAAGTAAGTAGCAAGATTTTAAAATCTATACGATGTTTAATAGGGAGCCAATGTAATGTTGACAGAACTGGGCTAATATGGTCATACTTTCTGGTTCTAGTAAGAACTCTAGCTGCCGCATTTTGGACCAACTGTAGTCTGTTTAAAAGCCGAGCAGAACAACCACCCAGTAGAGCGTTACAGTAATACAGTAATATTGACATAGAAAACAGCTGTTTTAAATTGGAATAATATTTCACAAATTTACTGTTTTTGTTTGTATTTTTAATCAAATAAATGCAGCCTTGGTGAGCAGAAGATACTACTTTTAAAACATTAAAAAATCTTACTGACCCAAAACTTTTGAATGGTAGTGTATGTTTAGGCTATTTTATAGTTATGTTTATAATTGTCATCTTTGCTATTTTTGTTTGATAAATGGTAGGTTATGATAATTGTTTGATAATGGTTTTGGAAATTTTTTTTAATTCATACATTTTCTTTGTTTAATTTATTTAAGGTTCACTGTTTAACTTTTTGCCCTCTTGCGCATAAAGGAACAGGCTCATTTTCCAACTCCCCTAGAGTTAAACAGTTGAGTTTTACCATTTTTAGACCGTTAGCATCTCGCTCAAAAATGACCAAAGAGTTTCAATATTTTTCCTATTTAAAACTTGACTCTTCTGTAGTTACATCGTGTACTAAGACTGACAGAAAATGAAAAGTTGCGATTTTGTAGGCCGATATGGCTAGGAACTATACTTTCATTCCGGTGTAATAATCAAGGAACTTTTGTGCCGTACCATGCCGAAATATAGCGGGTGTATGATGTATATTACGATGTTATGATGAACTATATGCCTTTCTCCACTGACGTTCTGAGGTGTTCAAAGCGTTTCTAAGGATACTGATTTTTAGAAGACAGACTGAGATGAAGAACGGGAACATGGTTTGTGTAACATTAGCAACACATTATCAGCTGTTTGATAACATAGTCAAGTAAAAGGCTAATCAAATTAATTACCGTCATGTGTCCGACATTGTAAAGAGTGATACCATTGTGCAGTGTTTACGTCAGTAAGTTGACTGAGTGGATCTCTGAGCTCATGCAGTGAGTGGAGGCGGGGCTAATTAACATATTTATATATCTGCATATATTAAATGAAGCAAGGGTGTAGAGTTACATTCAAGCTATTTTAACCCTAAAAAGGGCAAGACCATAAAGACATCAGAAAATTAATTCATTATTTTTCATCTTTTTAGGACACACAATACAATTTCATGATTTAAAAAAAAAAAAAACATGACTTTTATTTTTTATTTTAATGTTTGTATCTCCCAGGATACGTTGCCCGTTTGAGGGTATAAATTAAGTGAAAACAGAATGCTTGATTGGCAAAGGTATAATGAATATATTTATGAATATATTGTATAACACTGTATAATATTTAATACACAAATTTCTAGGGCCTACAAATGATCAATATGTCCAAAACTTGGCTGAAAAAAACTGTTTTACACAATCTACTTCATGCCTTCTGTCCTCTGACTGATAGTTCATACTTAAGTAAAGTCTTTTTTGCTCAGAAATCTTTAATGATTTTTATAAAGTAAATGTAAAATAAACATTTATTGTACTGAATCAACTTGGGTTTACTTGATTATTCATGCATATTTTTTTAAATGTTACAATTAAAAACTATTTCGACATTTTTTTCATATCAATGTTAATGTCTTCTGGGGAACATTTATTTGTCCATCTCCCAATTATTATTCATTTGCAATGAATTGCATATATGAGCCATAAAAGCCTGATGTATAAATATGATACTCAACAACAAAAAAAAAACACATATGCATGCATACAGTATATACACAAGTTTGCATGTGTTTGAGTATCATATTACACACACACAAAAATACTTTTATGGCACATATATGCAATTCATTGCAAATCAATGATAATTGAGTGATGAAAAATGTTCCCCAAAGGTCTGTTGTGTTATTTGACATTTACATGAATATTTATTTTTTAACATAAAAAAATGATGCTTTACTCCAGTAAATGCTTATCTTAAATTTACTTCATGACTTAATTAAAAAAAGTATAAACTATCAATCAGAGGACAGAAGGCATGAAGTAGATTGTGTAAAGCAAGTTTTTCAGCAAAGTTTAGGTCGTATGGATAATTTATAGAGCCTAGGAATTTGCATATTAAATATTATACAGTATTACACAATATATTCATAAATAGGCATTATATTTCATGTTCAACAAAATTTTACAAAGAATGTTTGCTTTAAGTTATGAGAGAATAAATGTTTTAAAAATCTGGCTATAATGTTGAAATATGCATTGGCAAACAAGTATTCTGTTTTAAATGGATTTATACACCCAAACGAGCAACATATCCTGGGAGATACAAACATTTATATTTTTTTTCCACAGGAAAATCATTTTAATGTCTTTTTGGTGATCAAAGATGAATTATTAAATGATAAAATGATTAATATTTTATATTTTAAAATAGCTTCACACTGCTGCAATTACCCCTAAATATGACAGCATCACCTACTATAAAATCATGTCATAAGGGGCCAGGGGTTATGATATTACATTTTAAAACATAAGCCAAAGAAATTCATTAAAATAGAAAAAAATATATTAATATTTAAATTATTTTTGTATTTCTGAATTTAATTTTTTATTAACAGGTCATAAAATGAGCTTCACAATCAATCAACTCAACCAGGAGAATATGCCTTCATAATACATTCATACAATGGTACAAACTTCATTTTACTGAATAAAGACACACGTCATTTAATCATTGTGCATTTTATTTCAGCTCCAGTGTTCCAAACTGTAGCAGCATTTCCACCTATCAGTTTGAGTCTACATCTTTCATTTTCATTGCAGTAAAAAAAAAAAAAAAAATTTGCGTACACTAGATGGCACTATCTTTATTAAAATCCTCCCACTTCTTCTACAATGTGCGCATAAAGCGGCCAAGACATGAATGTGTTCATGTTGCATATTGAGAGTGGCAATACTGCAGCACTTCTTTACTGCAATAATAATCTGGCAGATGTCAGGATAAGACATCGATACATCTGTTTTCTCAAAGCATGGTACATAGTGATGATCATCAGTAAGACATGCAAGATCAACATACACAGACCGAAAGGAATGTTGTTAATATTCGACCTAAATGCAAAAATGAAATACGATTCAAAACTGAGTCAAATACAATGTGTATTTTAAAACTAGTTTTGCAGAGCAATTACAGATACAAAGCATTCAAAAATGCTGGTCCCAGAGGAAACAAACCCATGGGGTTTCCACCGTACAACATGGAGCCAAAGGTTAACGGAAATTCGTCCTTGGTCAATCAAACAAAAGGCTTTGTGTGGCCCATTATGACTAATATCACCACATCCATCTTCTCAGTCGTAACGAACAGATACGCATCCTAAAAAAGTCAAACTTAAACACATCTCTCTATAAATCTCAACACCTCAAACGCTAACATCATTGTTCCCCAATGCGACATATTAAAAGGGTGACTAATGAAATGTCTAAGTTAGATATATATATAAAGCTATACTGTAATGGTAATGTAGTGAGTGAACGAGTCAATTTCTTTGGTTTCTAGATGCTAGTTGATAAAGTGGTCTGGAAACAAACAAGCAACTGAAGCACTAAACCAATAAGCATTTAATCAAAGGCAAACAAACAAAAATCTCATTGGACCGACGTTACGGAATGTCCAACCCTTCAGAGCTGAAACAAACAGAAGGCTGAGGACAAAAGTCCAAGGGAACAGGAAGTGAGAGAGGACACAGGAAAGGCACGGACCACACAGAACACAGCTAGCTGAACCAGTCAGCTCATAGTAAAACCAGAAACCCTCTCACACACCGTCCCATGTGCTGATGGGAATCTGCACAGGTTACAGAGATGCGGCGAATCCTCTTATGAACACTAGCTGATGAACGCTAGCATGAAGAGGCAAATAAAACACTGGCGCTGTGATATCTAAGGCTGCAGGATGCTTTTGGTGTGCGTTTCATCTGTTGCTCCAATAACAGGACGTCCTGCATACATGCATCATCTCAATCAAGAGCTAAAAGTCAAATAAAATATATTCAAATTCAAATCAGAGTTGTCAAAACAAACAACTCTTACAAATACTATACACTATTTACAAATATATTCCTGCACTCGCTTGACTATTGTGCGTGATTCCAGTGCAAATCCCTCACAGACCTTAAGAGCATGTCGTTTGCTGGGAACGAAAACTATAAAACCGACATATTGGGCTTCATTCAAGAAATTGAAGCATTACGAAAATGGTCAATTTAAATTCTGTCATTCACCCACATGTCATTATTTGTCCATCCATTTGAAGTCCACTCAACAAAAATTTCATAAAGACATCCACATGAATCAAGCACTTTGATCCAAATCTTCTGATCAAATATGGTAAACGGAACAAACCTCATTGGCTCTCGCACGTCAAGCAATCGCGTTTGAGCTTCCGTTGACCATATTTGACGTGCTCTATGTGTGTGCGTTCATCAGTGTTTAGATGTGAATAAAAACCTAAAAATAAAAGCCTATTTTGGATTAAACCTCTACGGGTTACTCATATGATGCGTTTATTAAAGGATTAGTTCACTTTCAAATATAATTTTCCCCATAATTTACTCACACAGTTCTGAAAATGTTGCTTGTGTGGACTTTTAATGGAGATGAAGATGAACAAAAGTCTTAAGGGTTTGGAATGACATGAGAGTGAGTAAATGAGAACATTTTCGGATAAACTATCCCTTTAAATAAAGCTTGAATTTCGAATTTCACGGAGGAGGCTTGATATTCAGAAACTACACCTTCAAATGTCTTTACATCAACCTTGTTTTCATTCGTAACAAATGAAATATGCCATCGACTCTGAGTAAGCTCTATTTCTGGCAAACAAGGCGAGCTCTATTCTGAACGGGTGACTGAATCTGGAGATTCATAAAGAGGCAGAACACAAAAGATATTCACAAACAGCTCAGAAACAGAAACCTGTTCCCAGACTGAAATAGATTGTCAGCTGTAAAACCTCCTATGTAATTCATTAAAGATTCCATTCTGGGTTTGGGATTTCAACTGCAGCTTTAGTGCATGGTCTTACGAGCAGATACACTTCCAAAGCCGCAAAACCCACTGCATAGTCACGTCTCATAATTATATACAAATATATATTTTATATAAATACACTGATGGCAGTTATGCCCTAAAACAATAAAAGAAAATTGTTATCACACAAAAAAACTTATTCATTTCAACTTTCAAATACCACTGCTGAGGTAATTTCAAATACATTAGCAGAGGAATCCATACACCGTGTTTCAGAAGTGCTTTAGTGTGATGAAATCAGGCAATTTGATTCAATTAGTATCCAAATTATTCTTTGGAAATCAAATTTCAATAGTCTACCTTGAAAATGTAAAGTGTAAAATCACATTTGGTTAAGCTAAATGCAGGAAAACTGACTTTTTTCAGGGTATATGACATTTAACTGAATGTGAATGAAAATAACATTATGTCGTAAAAATTGTAGTGGCCAAAAACTTGGGCTGTGAAAAGTACTTACTGTACTTCCATTGCTAACAGCCTCGTTTTATTTGAGACAAATTAAATATAGCGTCTTCCCTGACTAAGAAAAAGATGTTCTTGATAAAACACATCAAGGTTTTAAAAAAGCAGTCTGTCTGATTTAAAACAGTTAGAAACCCAGGCAGCTTTCATAGCTGATTCGGCAATAATAAGACCAGCAATAAAAACTGGTCTGATTATTACACAACAGAATTCAGCAATGCCTTGAATTATTAAAAATAATTACAATAAAAACAAACTCTCCTGAACCCCTGAAAAATGGGAAAGTCCAGAAAAGCCAATAAAATAAAAAAAGGCCTCATGAGTTTGTTTTATCATTGAGATCGGGAAGCTTGTTTCCGCCACTGAATAAAAAATAAAAATGGTAATTGCTACATTTTCCATCTCACAATTCTGATATTTTTCTCACAATTGCGAGTTTAGATCTCACAATTCTGATGTCAGAATTGCGTGATATAAAGTCGCAATTGCATGTTATAAAGTCAGATTTGCGAGACAAACTATAAATTCTGACTTTTCTCAGTCTTGCAAGTTATAAATTATGAAATGAGAATTGAGATAAATGTAGCAATTATCTTTATTTTTATTCAGTGGTGGAAACAACCTTCCATAGTGAGAAGACGGTGTGAGTGCGTATATAAATATAAATGCGAATCCATACACCATCACGCTCAATCATAAATATGTTACATGGGTGAGAATACAAACAAAACATCTACACATCTTTACCTTTCCATTTCCGTCATGTTTACAAGAAACGTTCTGTAGTGTGCAGCGTCCATACATTCTTGTAACAACATTAAACCCTTCCAATAAATTAATAGGTTAGCGACAAACAAAGAAGCTGCTGGAGTGTCTACTGCATATGAAATGAGAATCTACATTCCCCTTCAAACCAAAGGCCTCTTCCAACATCCGCTGATCTTCACACTCACTCTTTGGACTGGATGAACGGGCCTCATGTGGAACTGGCCTTGTGAGCGTCCCTCCCCAGGTCCTGGATGTGCGGCTCGTGATGGGTCAAAAAGTACTTGAAGAACTCATAGACGGACCAGGCGATGGCCGTAGACGGCATCTGATAAATGACCCGAGCTCGGATGCCTTTAAAGAACGCCGGCACGCCGCCCAGCCGGTAAACCGTCCTGAAAGCGTTGACCATGCCGGAGAGGTGTCCGCTAACGTGCGCGGAGCTGAGCGCCACGTTCTCCTGCGTGTTTAACAAGGTCTTACACACGTCTAACGGAGTGGTGATGGCAGCGGACACGGCTCCGGCCGCCGCTCCGGACAGGATGTGCGTTTCAGGCCGGTACTGGCGCTCTGGGTTAAAATGTTCCTGCATGAATTCGTACGTGATGAAGTGAACGGCCTGGAAGGGGATGTTCATGGTCAGCTGAGTGCTGTAGCTGCGGTAGAAGGCGGCCAGTCCTTCTTTGCGACTGACCGTCAGTACGCAGTCGTACAGGCTGCGGTATGGAGAGTTATACATCTGCATCCTCTGCTTCACCACTGACAGAAAAGAAAAAGACTGTATATAAATGTTATATCTTAAAACACCCATTATTTACACAACTCTGAAGAATGCAAATGTGTCTGCTGACTGTACGCTTATTAATAATATCCTGCTCTTCCCAGCTTTGTAATGTCATTGAATAGTGCCCTTCAAAAAGCTTCAAAAAGCACATCCATCCATCATAAAAAAACTCCAGGGGGTTAATAAAGGCCTTCTGAAATAAAGCAATTGGTTTTTGTAAGAAAAATACTCATATTTTAAAACTTTACAAACTATAATCACTGGCTTCTGAAACATACGCACATTCACGGGAGAGTTATGTGGTTTTCGCGAGAGGCGTCTATTCTCATTTGAGCTTACGCTACGCCTACATCATACACTGGGTCAGAGGTCACCCGTCCAGTGGAACTCGACTCTCTCTTGAATATGCGTATGGTGGTTGCCGGAAGCCAGTGATTATAAAGTTTTAAATATGGATATTTTTCTTACAAAAATGCATCGCTTCACTTCAGAAGGCATTTATTAAAGGGAATTCCTTATTTAAAACTTTATAAAGTAATATAAAGTAATACTGTACATATTGTAGCATAGTACGTTATGTCATTGTGTATGTCATAGAAGTTAACTCTTTTTGGACATACAGCACAGTCCAAAAGTTTGGAACCACTAAGATTTTTAATGTTTTTAAAAGAAGTTTCGTCTGCTCACCAAGGATACATTTATTTAATTAAAAATACAGTAAAAAAAACAGTAATATTGTGAAATATTATTACAATTTAAAATAACTGTGTACTATTTAAATATATTTGACAAAGTAATTTATTCCTGTGATCAAAGCTGAATTTTCAGCATCATTACTCCAGTCTTCAGTGTCACATGATCCTTCAGAAATCATTCTAATATGATGATTTGATGCTCAATAAACATTTATGAATATTGTCAATATTAAAAACAGTTGTGTACTTTTATTTTGGGATTCCTTGATGAATAGAAAGTTCAAAAGAACAGCATTTATCTGAAATACAAAGCTTCTGTAGCATTATACACTACCGTTCAAAAGTTTGGGGTCAGTAATAATTTTTTTTTTTTTTTTTTTTTTTTTTTTTTTAAGAAATGAAAGAAATGAATACTTTTATTCAGCAAGGATGCATTAAATCAATCAAAAGTGGCAGTAAAGACATTTATAATGTTACAAAAGATTAGATTTCAGATAAACACTGTTCTTTTGAACTTTCTATTCATCAAATAATCCTGAAAAAAAATATTGTACACAAATATTTTGTACAATTGTACACATTAAATGTTTCTTGAACAAGACTGGAGTAACGATGCTGAAAATTCAGCTTTGCATCACAGGAATAAATTACTTTGTCAAATATATTTAAATAGTACACAGTTATTTTAAATTGTAATAATATTTCACAATATTACTGTTTTTACTGTATTTTTAATTAAAAAAATGTAGCCTTGGTGAGCAGACGAAACTTTTAAAAAACATTAAAAATCTTAGTGGTTCCAAACTTTTGGACTGTACTGTACGTCGAATGCATATGGCTGTTGCTCCGGAAGCTTGTTATTTTACTTTATAGTTTACAAGTTTTAAATAAGGATTTTTGTCTTACACAAATGCATTGATTTGTTTCAGAAGGCCTTTATTAACCCCCTGGAGCCACGAGGACTAAGTTTGATAATTGATGGATGCACTTTTTTGGACTTCAAAAACTCCCATTATAAAGCTTGGGTGAGCCAGAATATTTTTAATATAACTGATTGTGTTTGGCTGAAAGAAGAAAGTCATATACACCTATGATGACTTAAGGAGGAGTAAATTATGGGGTAATTTTCATTTCTGAGTGAACTAACCCTTTATCCCACTGGAGTCATATGGATTACTTTTATGATGGATGGATGCGCATTTTGGAGCTTCAGAAACTTGGGCGCCATTCAATCCCATTACAAAGCTGGAAGGGGCAAGGATATTATGTGATATAACTCTGATTGTGTTCAGCTGAAAAAGGAAGTCATATTCACAAAGGATGGCTTGAGGGTGAGTAAATTATGGATTTTAAAAAATATCAAAAAATTGTGTTTTTGTCAACTGAATGTTTTTTTATTTTCAGGAACACGTTTCATCAGCTAAACAACTGGATTGTAAAAAAGCAGTAAAATGCATTGAACACACTGTACTTCTATCCCTCACAGCCTCATTTTCATTCATGTCAAAAATAAATTGCAAAATAACAGTTCAAAATAAGAGTCCCTATGTATTTTGGGCTTGTTTATAATTAAAAATCCTGCATTATGCATATTTTTGTCTGGTTATTATTGGTTGCAAAATAATCTTTACCAGTCATTTGATTCAATGTTTAGAGTATACATAATATATTATAAACATATTCCATAATTTTGAAATAAATACAGTTTGTAGCAGAAAAAAAAAAAAAAAAAGTGTATCCCTTTATTAAGAAAAAAAAAAATTTAATACCCTTTCATTTAACCCCTAAAATTCTTTATGCATGCCTACATTTTTCAAATTAGGAGCAAAGGTGCTCCTTGGGGAAAAAAAGTAAACATCAAGTCGTGGTAAACCTTCAGACAGGTCTGTGTTGTCACTGTGATGGGAGGTAACACCACAGACACTAGTGCTTGGCTATTGTTTTATTATATGAACCGTTCTGGTTGGCTGTTTCACAGAAGTAGCCTCTACTGACAGCCTTATCAAAAGATGCACATTTTGTGTTTTGTGTAAATATTTTGTGAAATTCTGAATTATTTTTTTATCATGTCTACTAGTATTATACTGAAATCAGCCATTAAAAACTCACATTAGTCAACCATAGGGTGCTGCAGGGATTACATAATCTGTAGGCCAAAACCTGACACTTCCTGATTTTCATGGGGGTTTTTTTATGACATAAAATACATCAGTAGTACCCATTTATGATTTTTTAAGCTTTTACTCATCTTGAAAAAAGTGGTTGCTAACAAGTGTCTAAATGGGACTACAGAGTTTCCAGATTGGTCTACAAAAATACGTCATCACTGTAGGCATGTGACGGTATCAAATTTTCATGTTGCAATTAATTGATAAAGCTTTTATCACGGTATACGGTATTATCACGATATTAAAATAAGTTGCAAAACCATTTTTGTCATAGTTTAACAGGTTTAAGAACTCTTTTTGTAATAAAACAAAAACAACTCTGACTGAAAAACAGATTAAAATGCAAAAGAATTAGGCTATAACGAACAACAGATAACACTTTACTCTGTTTAATGCATTAACTAAGATTGAGCAATAGCTACATTTGTTACAGAAAGTGTTTTGTTAATGTTAGTTTAGAAACACAACTGATCATTGTTAGTTTTATCTCAGGTCCATTAAATAAGTTATTTTGATTTTAGTAATGTTATTAAATAGTAACTAAGAAATTAACATTAATTAATAATAATTGATACTTTATACGTATTTTTATTGTCAGTTTAGTGATAATGAATTAACATGTTAACTAATGAAGCTGTATGTTTTCAAAGTTTTACTGAACAATAACAAATAATCACAACATTTCTAATTAGTGCATGTTGTAGTCCAGATTAAAATATAAAAATGTTTAGGTTTGAAAATAAACATCCTTTTAAGTCTTTTTTAAGTATTCAGTATTTGGTACTGTGATGAACAACACTGAGATTACAAAAAAATTATTGGCTGTTTGAAGCATTTTAAAAACTTCACTAGCGCAGTTACTTTGTTTGCATGGTTTCCGTGGTAACCGCTGCACGCTGCTGTTCCATCAGCGCCCTCTGCTGTCAGAGAGTGAACGTGCACTTTCATTCAGCCCATCTCCTTCACTGGTTCCGCCATGTGCTTCTCGTGCACGTTGGGATTGTTTACATCTGAGCACGTGACCTTTTGACGCAGAATACAGCGGTGTTGTGCAATTTATAGGTAAATAAAGGTAAATAGTGTGCATAGTGTGCATACTGATGGGTAAAGTATTCTTAATTGCCTTATAAAAAAGTAATAATTGGTAATAAATTATTATTTACGGTATTCTGAAGTGCCGACGATTACAATATTGTGCATATTCATTATCGTGATTCATCGCATTACCGAATATCGGCACAAGTCACTGCAGTGATCTATTAAAAGGCAGTAACACACATCAACATTAAAAGAGTTTCTTCACAAAGACCACACACAGCCAAACTGTTTAAATGTAATTATTGTAGTTAAATTTTCAACTTACTACAAACGTTTCTCTTTTCCATGCTCATTAAAATGCAAATGAACTGTATTATTAATTATGTATACAACATCGTGAACATGAAATGCATTATTAAATTATTTAAATACTAACTTAAGTTCTTCTAGTAAATTCTTTTTGGGAATCCCTGGCATAAATGTTTGGGAATCTCTGGATAAAAACTAAAATTATTATTGATGAAAGTGGAATTTCTTGGGCATAGTTTGCAACAAGTTTTCTTTGAATGACCCCCCCAACATATTACAGTAAACTCATAACAGTATAAAGATTTATTATTAATAGTATTGACAGTGGAAGAAGAATACCTTCTGCTGGGTTCATGACTGCATCATGGAGGACGGTAGCAACACTTCCTGCCACACCTGAAGTGGAGAAAATAAAAAACACTACGTACATCACCATATCCAGTGACAACATGAGAAAAAACAGAGGAACAGAAACTCATAAGCTACATTTACAATGTCCTATTTTCCAGACAAGAGGGCACTCCACTTTCCCTTCCATTTCCCAAAATCAACCCTGAACCTTTTAATAGGGATGCACCGATCCTGTGCTCGTGTACTCATACTCCAACTCATTAAAACGCTCCGATACCAACAACCGATACCACACGGCGTGTACAGTACAGTGCTTGTGACAAAGAAACACCAAAAACAGAGCAAACAGAGAGCAGAATGGATATCTCAGAGGATGTATATGTTAAACAAATTAAATATTTAAGCCTATATAGCTGCTGTGTGTGATATTAATGTTAACCGACAGTAAAAAGAGAAAGACGTTATGACGAGTGGTTCCCTACAAGAAGTTTACTGTGTGCAAACACCCGAAGCGCGCACCCAGAAAGCTGCTTCTCAGACAGCACTTGAATACTGCATTCAATTCTCTTTCACATCTTCTTGCGCTTGAACTGATGAATTCACACAAAATTGTTTAAAAACACCCGTCTTTGCGAGTATCTTTGTGTTTTTTTTACAAAACATTGTGGGTATTTGACAGTTTAAGCACAATAACACGTGAAAGAGAACTTAGTTTAATACTCACAGGACGCGCCGTCTGACAGCCAGCTTTCTGTGCGTGTGCTTCAGGTGGGTGCGCTCAGAAAACCATATATCAGAAGTTTAGACTGATATGGCATTTATACGCATGCAGATAATAACCTTCATAATGATAAAGAACTGCAATGTCACATGAGTGTGGCCACAATAGAGATAATCAAAACCAAACAGATGTTTTAGTTTTTGGCAGAGCATCTGAGGCACAAGCTGTAGGCTCCGCCCTCTTCTGGAAAGCGGGGGAGGCGAGCAGCATCTCATTTCCACTTAAAGATACAAGCACGAAAACATCATGTTTTTCCTTTCACTCAAAAATGGGCATTTACAACATTGTGTAATAAATGATCTGTGGGGTATTTTGAGCTGAAACTTCACAGACACACTCTGGAGACACCAGAGACTTATATTACATCTTGTGAAAGGGGCATAATAGGTCTCCTTTAAATCAAAGATAAAATATGACAGAGCAATAGAATGAACAGTGAAAATAACAGGCTTGTACAATACATTTTCACATGCATAATTAAGCATGAAAATAACTGATGGAAATATATATATATATATATATATACACACACACATACATATATATATACATATATATACATATATATATACATATATATATATTTGTTAAACAAATTAAATCAACGAATATGATTCATATTCTTTTGGTTTCTCTACTTAACATATTTAAAAATTACAAATGCAGTGAAAATACAGGTATCGGAAAATACCCAAAAATTATCTGTATCGGCCCCGTTCTGGAAAAATTTCAAATTGTAAACCCTCGATCTATGGCTCTTGGGTTCTAAAATCAGAAATCCATGGACATTCATTAAGATATCAGGAAATTAACCCCTTCTCCTACCGTTAGCAATGTGGCTGTTGCCACCATTCTGTATGATGTCACTAAGGCTGCGCTTGATTCGCTCGTAGCAGGCGAAATAGAGTGCGTGGGCGGGGCCGGCCCCCAGCACAGTGATATTGAGGCCCCTCAAGGGCCGAAGGACGCCCTCGGTCCGCACAATCCTCTTGAGCGCTCCGTACACGCTACGGTACTGAGCCTTTGGGTCCGGCTGTAAACTCTGCATACGTGTCTAAGAACAGAAAGAGAGCAGCATTTAGGGATATCAAACATAAAAAAAATAATAATATCTGATATGCAAAGAAACAAAATATATATTTACAAACAGGAACAAGACCAAATCATGAAGATCAGTTCTAGTTTCTTGTATTCTGATATCATAATGTTTTAACAAATTCCACAAAAAATAGATAATTTACAGAGACCCCTAAAAATAGATATTTTGTGACAAAAACAAAAAGGATAGTTAAATTGTTAACAAAAAAGGGAAGGAAATACCAACAATATGTAGGCAGAGATAGAAGCGTCCATCTTTCTGCTTACCCAACATTCAGCTCAGTTATAAAAACATGCTTTGTTTAATGTGAATGATTTGGCACGAATCATCATAACACGCACACACACAGACTGAGTGGCACAGGGCTTGGTTTAGCTGAGCCAGACTTCTGACTCTCAGAATAAAGCCCGATTCACACACTGCAGCTTATTCTGGCCGAAAAACGCCTGCTCAGACATGACGAGACGGTCTGAGCAACAAAGAAAAAATGACCACCAAGTTTTTAGCAGTGAATACTACTGAAGGGAGTATTAGGCCTCCCACATTTTTGATGCAAGCATTTCGAAAATCATTTTGATTCAGAACAACTGGCTAATGAATGATTCAGAACATCATTTGTGAACCACTGAAAAGAGCTCACTTAACTGAACAATTCACTTTCACAAATCACAAACAGTATATGGCTTGAGCATATTTTCTCTCTTCAATATGTAACCTTTGAAATATTTTAAACCATTTTTAACAAAAAAGGAGATCTTGATTGCAATTGCAACACACATATGATGCATGATGATGAAGTGAAAGAGTCACTTAAGGATACAGTCCATGTGAAACAAGTTTAATCTTGTAAATAACCCAAAACATCCCCCCCCCATTAAATTCTGCCACTTAAACCCAAATCCTAGACACACCAGTGTGACCGGTTACGGCTTACTTTGAACAAGATATTATTACAGCTAATCAAAAGGGTTTAATTAGCACTTCTTTAACAAGAAAACTAGACAAACACCCAGATAAGTTTTAAAACTATTCAATATTAAACCCGTCATCAAACCACAGCAGCAGCTAGCCGGATAACAGAGATCTCCCAGAAAACAGCAGGGAAGATGAGTTGTGTGGAAAATTCTGATCCATTTCAAACACTTCTGTAAAAGAAATCTGAGCACATGCTTGATAATAACAACAAGAAAAGCGATGTCTTAATTACTAATCTGTTTTATGAATATTTTTAAGTGCATTCTGAAGGGCTTTCGCAAATGAAAAGCAGAAGAATGGGCAAATATGCCACAGAAAACATTGAGCCTGTGTAGTTTCCTCAAATTGAGTTAAGAAAGACACATAATGCCACAAAAATATATGTTTGAAACTCCAAACCTCAATAAGTTACACTTCCTCTGAGACTCAAATAGGGACTTACACTGCCTTCGCATGCCATTGGAATTATCGTAAATAGGAGTCGGAAATTGGACACGAATGCCCTCTCAAGTACCTACTACTGGGAAACTCAGAGATAATTTAAATACCAGAGTTTCCCAGTTGGGCATGCCATAAACCTTAAACATGGCGGAGGGGAGAACGATTGCAGCTGTGACTGCTATACTTTATTAGCTTTTTCCCACAACAGCTACATCGCCTTGTCTTGTTGCTAAAGTAATGCATATTTACATATATAAATAACCATTTGATGTATATTGAATGTTTTATATACCACAAAAATAGCATGCTTTTGCCTGAAATTCCAGAAATGTCAGCAAGCTATCTAGTGTGGTCGATGTTTACATGGTTGTCAACGAATGGGGCGCTACATTTTATTTAAAAAAGCTACCATTTGACCAGCACTTTCCAAACTACAGGAGCGATGCCCCAGCACTTTAGGCAACAGAGCGGTGGAACTATGACACATTTGTGTAGCCCAAAAAAAAATGTTGTTCCTGACAGGTAAAATTATGTTGGACCCTTCTCATATTTTATATGAGGAATATCAACTTTTGCCATCAAACAGAAGACTAAGAGTACCATATGCTATGAATAGATTAAGGAACTCATTTGTTCATCAGTCTGAATGGATGGGATTTATATGTGATGCACTGGAGCTGGATGTTTTTTGTTTGTCTTTTGAAGTGTGATGTGAATTAAAGTGAGACAGTAAAAGCTTGCTGGATGCAATTTTGGAAGAAATTCCAACAATAAAGTGAAACTGAATTAATTTGAAAACCCAGAAGCGATTTAGCATTTTAACACTTCTAGTTCCATCATCTAAAAGTCAATGGGTTTTTGGTTAAATGGCTGAAATAAGGTCTGTGGTAACAAGCTCAAGATATTTTCACCTTTTATTCTACGACATAGAATACATCAGAATTAACCTACCCGTGATTTTTTTTAAGCTGTTAAATGTCTTGAAAATGACAAGTGGTTTAATCGGACAATAGAGGATGTTGGCGACATTAAACGTCATCACACCGAACAGATAGCTTAGCCTACTTTTATGTTATACTTATAACTTCAAATTCAAACTTTAAGGGAAACATCTTTAGATAAAGACTGAAAGAGTTGTTGGAAGCTTAGTGTTGGTGACGTTGAAACTGTGCGACCGTGGTGTAGTTCGTTTATAGCCTACCTTTTAGCTTTTCGTTTCAGGCGACTGCATTTAGGCTTCGAAATTCATAAAAGTTGTGTTCATCTGTGAAAATTATCTTGACATGCAAGTATCAAACTTCTGTTGATCAAAGAACTTATTTTTTGGATAATCCAAAAAACTATGGGAAAATCCCATTGGGTTTTTCTTGAGGGAACCAGCGTGATGCTAACTGCCGATCAGCCTACAAAGTCAGACTTGACTCTGACCAATCAAAACCAAATAGAAACTTCCGGTTCAGCTGGGGGCAGGGCAATTAATAGTTAAAGCACTCACTGGTGCTTAACAGGAGCTGAGTCCAAAAACTTGCCTTTCTGCCTTATCAAGCAACGATTCTGCAGGCAGCGTTTGCGCATGAAGGCATCTCACAGAACCTTATTTCAGACAGACTTCTAAGGCAGCATAACGTTTAATGATCTACAGCAAAATAGAGAAAGCTTTGGTGATAATTATGCAAACATTTAGTTAATTGTAATTACATCAGAAGTGTAAAAATGTTCATCAAAACGTACATTTACACAAACTTTCAGATGGTAACTTTATTTTTTAGCTCAACTGTCACAGAATGGAAAGCACAGGTTTGTGGGATATCAAAGGCAGTGAAGGATACATCTATGCTGCTTTCAAAAATTTATCAGATGACGGTATCTCAGGAGACAGGAAGTGAAGCAAACATTGGATTTGGACGTGTCTTGATGACTTCCTGTTTTGGAATGCGTCCTCCGAAGGCAGCATTTTCCAGTTTTTGGACGCAGTCAGTATTAGCATATGAGCATAGCTGGTTTTCACTTAAAATATCGAAATGCTAGTTATACTTTTTTTATATTTTATATTGTTATTTTTTTCACAGCTGAAATGAGTCATACCACTGACTTTACCAGAGCAGCTGAAGTGAATACGCAAGAAAACCCTCATTCAGGCACGAATTTATTGCATGGATGGAAAAATAACGTAATGTAAGAGTTTAAAATTCATATGCTCAGTTCAAATGAATCAAAGTTTCAAAGTAAATATAGTTAAGAATAATTAACAGATTTCAAATACCAGTGAAGACACCATGAGCCAGAGAAAGAGAACAAAGAGGGCAGTGCCTTCCTTGAAAAGGAGTCTTATAACATGGAACTGGATACAGAAATGTTTTTCTCGCATCATTTGAAGTTTCTTTCTACTGGCTTTATGCAGTAGATAAGGTGACATTATATGAATGCTTAAACTGAACTGGTCACTATCAAACGTCTGTGGGGGCAGGTGGGACGTGACAGTCCCGACAGGAATGTGTGTGTGTGTGTGTGTGCATAACTGTCTGTTAATCAACCCGTCCCAAATGCAAGAGACACTCTTGCACATTCACACCCTTCTGGATGTGTGAGATTACGACCTCTGCCCCGGCACACCCATTCTACACTGATTACTGGAGTTACCGCAGGCTGCCTGAACATTTAGGTCAGCTAAACTTTCACCTGCCACTAAAACCAAAACTATAGTTTATAGCATACATATTCATATATAATAGCTGTCAAGAGAGAATGATCTAAATAAAGACAATATAAATAATTTAATATGCAAATCGGCCATATACCATTTTAAAAAATGGATAAGCTGGTGGGCTAAATTCACATACATACTTACATAACCAGTAATATTATAATAATATTGTTTACTGTATTTTGTTCAAATAAATGCAGCCTTGGTGAGTATAAGGGACTATTTAAAAAATATATATATTTTTTTTTTATCTTACTGACCCTAAACTTTTGAACAGCAGTGTTGATATATAATGATATATTATATTCACGTGGAGCAAGGGAATACAAATCAATCTTTATTACCAAAAAAAAAAAACATTTTTATCATGATTCTATGCGTTTACAACACTACTTTTCAAAAACTATGGTTAATAAGCAATAACTATGGAAAATTTTCAAAATTAGAAAGCAGAATCAAGAAGAGCTTTAAAGTCAGAGTTATGGGCTGAGATATTAAAAGTAAAATTTCTTTGGTTCTAGTGATATTAGAAAAAAATACATAAAATGAATGCTGTTATAATTTGCCTTAAAACATTGCAACATATGCCTATAAATTCTGATAGTTGGGATCACATATGGTATAAATTATGCATTATTATCGCTAATTACATGTATTTATGCAATACAATTACAAAAATAATAGTAATAAAATAAATATTAAGATCTATATAAGTTTGTGGCACCAATGCCACTTCTATTAAACATTAGTCTGGCGGTTAAACTCAAACATCAAAGTAAACATTAACAGTTTCAATCTTTACTTTATGCAATGCACAAAGAGCACAAAGCTTGGGTTGTGCATAAGACGGACAAAGAAGTGGATCATTTGCGTTATTGTAATGTGTTTATTTTGGGTCAGTGTATGGAGAGGAAAACACTGTCATTCCTCTTGTTTCTCTATTCTGGTTCTTCTAGTATTGCTGCATCTCTCTGAATCACCGTCTGCCTCTTACTGTACATGCATATAATTTACAATATTAGCAAACACTGGCATACAGAACCATGTGATCCCTTAAAAAACTTTCAGTCACACAGTGACAAACAAAGACACATCCATAAGGGAAATATCCGGAAAGGTCTTCCAGAGGCATGAGATTTAGGCTATTCTTGAGTTTCATTCAATAATTAAATGTGGAAAAAATACAGATTACGAACACATTTAAGTGGGCGTTAAAGACTACATTAAATGATAGTCACAATACATTAATCTTCCATAAAATAAAATATTCTGTCGGAAAAAAATGTTGGGCAGAACATGACACTGACTGAAACGGGAGAAAAGGTGTGATATATTTGCTGAAACAAAGTAAATATTATATTGCGACATGAAAACAATTCCATCAGATGACTTGAATCGCTCTATTTGGAAATAATGAAACATTCTAGAATGATTGGGGTGATTTTGTAGGTAAGTGAATCTGCATGGAAAATAAACTAATTACAAGCATAGATAAATACAATAAAACAAAGATAAATTAATGTGATTTATTCAGGGGAAGAAATTGAATAGTCAAGTGTAAAATAACACTGCATAGTCTTCACTGTATAAATGAAATATAATAAATTTTTGTTAAAGCAACAAAAATGATTTTATCTTTGTATTTTGTTGTTTAACATTAAAGACACAGAAAGCAGCAGGTTTATTAGGCTGCTGTCACTTTAAGACCAAATGCACGGATCCAATACGCATTTTCTTTCTCAACTGTTTACGTTTACGTAAGCCATAAGTGTTACGAGGATCCTCAACAAGACAGGAATTTTGACATAATTGTGCGTGTATGTTTCCATTCAAGCACAAATATATGCTAAAGAGATATTAACATAATGTGCGCACAGGAAACAGTGTGTGTGTACTGAATTGAGTTCTCTTTTGTGTCTTCTTATGCTTGAATGGTTTAAAATCACTTGAACGTTTAAACTGAAAAGACCTAAAACACGTGCAAATGAATGAAAATGTTCATTCTATGATGGTTAAACTTTGCAATTAATCAGAGAATCCCATGTGTTTCGAACCGTGATGCCTGGTCTGTACAACTATGATCCCTATTCTTGACATCAAATATCCGGTGATGTGACTATCACAGATGCGCACAACGCGATATTGATGCTAAAACGATAAATCGTACAACCCTAGTAAATATGAAAAACGGTATACCGGTACTACGGTAAGCTTAAGCTTCAAAATACTGGTGATGTTATTGTATTTTTTAAACGGTAGTATCGTCAGTACCATTGTATGTGCGGCAGGTACACTATTTAAAACGTTAACTTGGTTCATTTCGTAGATTTGAATTATAAATGAACAGTACTGCATGGTATCGTGGTATAGTATTGCAAGACGTTTTTATGGTTTCGTGACAACACTAACACCATGTGCACCATTCTCATTTTCTAAGTGCGTGAATGATCAGATAGATACAGGGAGTGTGTGTGTGTGTGAGTAAAGGTCATGTATGGAAAAGCAAGACTGTGTCAGCCAAGTGTCCTGAAATGTTCCTCAGAGGTGCTTCAAGGAAGTGACAAACCTTGTTACAGCTGGCAAGTCCCCCAGAATTTCTCACACACTGGAAATTCCTGTTTTACTGAACAGCCTGAATCATTACAACACTACAGCCTGACTTACTACAAACACATGTGCTCCGGTAACTGAATTGCAACATCATGTATGGTTAGATGTTTCAACATTACATTTGATTTTGTGTTCAAAACATGTCAGCTTTAAAGTAGCTAATAAAAATAATCAACACATCCATCGCTAACACAAATCTCAGTTTCCCTTGTTTCTGAAGACACACTTTCTTTCTAGCAGACAAAAGCTTAGAGGAAGTATTTTAAGCTAATCTCTTTCTGGATGCTTGACAAATGATTTACAGGCCTGTTGCACACCACAAATCATTAAAAGCTTTACACCTTATCTTCTGTTAGAGTGTTAGAGGGATGATGATATCTTCTTTTATAATTCTGATCTCAAATTTAATTTAATTCATCTTTACAAAAATAAGACATTGAATGTGTTTTGCAAGATTTAACTCGTGCTGTATTCTTGAGAAAAATTAAACGGTAGATAACGTAAAGCTGGATTTGATTGACTCAAATAGTCTATGTTGTGATAGTATTGGGGTCACTGACACATTAAAGTGTATACGGTAAAGTAAAGGAAGACTAAAATAAGGAAGGAAAGATTTATTTTAAAACATGCCAATTTCCTTGAAATGCACTCTTTGTATTCAAATTGGTTTTGAAAAACTTTTATGCCATTTTAAAAGGAAAGTTTCAATTGAATTACTCTAAAGATGTCATGTGGTGTAACCATCAAGTTAAAGGTATTGACATATTTGCACCTCGAATTAAGGCCGTTGATGAATCGAAATCGCAATAAAAAAATCACGATGTGAACATGCTGTTGTCACAGTATTATTACAATATGTTACTGCAGATTTTCAATGCATTCTGGGAAAATATTAGCCTACTGTAAATCTAAATACGGTACTAAATGACCACTTAAAAATAATCAACATCCATGGCTTGGGAATATTTTGGATACAGGAGAGACGATGTATCATAGAACCAGGTAATTTGCAAGACCAGTCAAACTATCATTGTGGCAAAACAGAGTAGGGGCCATTCACACAGAAAACTTTTATCTTGAGCATGCAGTGTCATGTGTGAGATGCTGCCAACGGTTAAAGATGTCCGTCTAGCGCGTTTACGCAGAAAAACAATGGCACATTCTGAAGCAAATGAACAAAAATCAATAATGCAGGCATTTGAGAACTGCATAACATAAGAAAACAGTTCACCAAAGCATAAAGAACTAAGAAAGGTGCCTGAAAATAAACTAAAGCCAAAAAAGGATACAGATTTGGGTTTCAAAATTCTCCCACGATTCTGAATAGACAACTAAAAAAAATTACATGAAACTTACTAGAGGTTCTGACAAAATGTTAATTGCTGCAGTCTATTTTGAAATGTTTCATTAATCTACATGAATTGTTTAAAAAAAAAAAAAAAAAAATCTCTTGAATGAATAATTCAATGACACATACATTTTAACAGTCACTTGTTGCCACCTACTGACGTAACAATGTAATTGATACAATCCTTATTTGAGGTGCCAAGTTACTTTCAAAAGGCGATTTACTCTATTTTGATCCATCAACATCAGTGTTTATACCCAAACTATAAACTTTTATCCCAGTACTTCTGTGATGATATGAATATCGCTGCAACCCACAGACTACAAAAACAACCCGCGGCGACAGTGTAGCCCAATTCCACAGGAAACCCCCCGACCTGGCAACACTGCTTTTTCTGGGTCAGCAGCAGCATCAATGCAGATTTGAATATTCACTGTGATTTTGCCAAAGGTTTAACAGGCACAGGCAAATCGTTGTCATTTAGGAATAAGATTGGTGGGTGCTTGAATCGACATCGCAATGTTTAAACGATTAATTGTGCAGCTAAAGTGTGCAAGGAAATGGTTTCAAAATCATGATTAAAATCAAATAAAATCATGATAGTATTTTTTTCCCAAATCTCACAGCCCTACTTCAAATACATGTGAATGCGCACATCATAATCATTATTTACAGTGTTTTAAATATTGCTTCCGAAGTCATGAATTTTCAAATATCATGATTTTTAATTTATAAATGTCATAGGTTTTAGGGGGGTTGCACCACATGACATTTTACAAACTTAACCATATATGACTATCAAAATTGATTTTAATTTAGAAATTTAAATTATTCTACCATAGAAGAGGTGCATTATTGCATGTATGGAAAGCATATTTAAATACTTCGGCCCAAAAAATTTATTGGTAGTTATAATAGTTAAATAGTTTAGATACATTTCTTTGAAAACATATTGGTCATTTTTTTACTATTCTTAAAAACAGCACATTTTTCTTTGCACTCATGGTTTAGGACAGTTACATCAAAAGAAGTGAAGGGTTATTTCAGATGCAGGGACAATTATATTTTGATTAAAGATTTTTGTTTTGTTTTTTTTAGAATAGCATGCAATGCTTATTTGCAGTGACAACAATAGCAGTTTTGAATTCATGTCTTGAATTTCAAATTCAAAATATGCCTATATGTCACAAATGATTTCTTCTTAAGCCCAAAGTATACTGCACTTTTACGGCGTCCGCGAGGGTCAGCGTTAAGTGCACGTGACGCGATTTTCGACCTCACGTACATGCGAATTTCATTTTTTTTGTAGTAATTAGTTTATCCACAAGGTGGCAACCGTGGCCTGGCGGCGTCGATTCACAAGGTAGTCAAAGAAAAACTGCATAAACAGAACAGAGCGGAACACATGCAAGCTACAGCGACAATGAAGGCCTACATAGACGAGAGATTGTGCGAAGAGGTTAGAAAGTTCACTCATTTGTACAACTCTAGCCCAGATTTGTTTTATACATCATCATGAGAAAGATTCACCCTTTGTACTACTAACGGCATATCCCTCTGTGATCTCTGACCAAGTTTCTTTCTCAGTGTCTGCTGTTGGCTAACACACACCCATGAACACACAAACCAATTACATCCCAGTTCCTTCCAGGTAAAGTCCCGGGCGTCTGGTTCGTTAGGCATCAGAAGCGTCTCTGTGGCTATGTGCTCTCCAGACACGTAGTATGCGGCTCTCAAACGCGTAGCAGCGAGTGAGTGAAATCTGGCAGCCACTAAGGAAACAATGACAATAGCCTACGCAAGTCCCACAGAATAGATGCAGAGAGCAATCTGGCACAGTGACAGATCACTTTCACTCGCAAGTTTCCCAAAAAAGACAAAGTTAGGACACTTTTGTGTCGCCGTAACAAGAGCACCAGTTTGTGAAGAGATAAAGCTAGAATACCTACAATAAGGAACTGGAAGCAAAGGACTGTTTTGTTCAGTGAACTAGCTGGCAGGCTTGCGTTTGAATGAAGTGTTGTTTTAAAGCCGGAGCGAGGCTAGTCCGAAGATTAGCGCTGCACTCGCACACAAAAACACCCTGGCATTTCAACTCAACATCATGAGACAACACTTTGACCTCCGATAACATATGCACAACAAGGCAGAAACAGAAATAACCTTTTGTTCCTGAGAAAATTATTACGTCATGCTGACTTGATATGGATAAATGAAAATTCTGTCATCATTTCCTCACCCTCAAGTTGCTCTAAACCTGTATGAGTTTCTTTGTTCTGCTGAACACAAAGGAAGATATTTTGAAGAATGTTGGTAACCAAACAGTGTCAGGTCCCCAGTGACTTCTATATTTTTTTATTCATACTATAGACGTCAATGGGAACCAGCATGTTTGATTACCAACATTCCTTTGTGTTCAACAGAAAAATAACTCATAAAGGTTTGAAACAACTTAAGGGTGAGGAAATGATGACAATTTTTTTTTTTCCCGGTGAACTATCCCTTTAAGTTAAAACTCATTAATTTCCTCTTTTCAAGGACACTGTGGCCTAGTGGTCAAAGATCTAGTCTGCTAACTAGAAGGTTGTTCACACCCCAGCAAGGGGTGATCCATAAACGACCACCATTATGCTCTTGACACACTTACACCCAGATTAGTCCAGCGTAAACTGTCTCTGTAATAAGGACATAAGCTTTTGAGAAGTACACTTAAGAATACTTTTAGGACTTAAATACTTAAAATACTTAAGTGTGAACTGAATGTAATGTTTTCAGACACCTAATTGCACATGCAATTAAATTAAAAAGAATTGTAGTTTAAGTTTATATCAAACGCAATTAGTTGAACTTGAGTGTTTTTGACACGCTTAAGTATGACTTAATTATATCTGTAAATATAATTTCATAATATCTTCTATTGTTAATATAGAGTTGACAAGTGACAAGCATTTATATTAAACTAAAATACACTTTAGTGTCATTTCTATTAAACGTATTTGAAAAGAAAAATTACAAATTTGCAATTTAGTATATATTTAAAATATATTAACTTTTAATTGTAATATCGAATAACACACTACAATCAATTAAAATCACTAAAATTACAATCAATTACTTCATTAAAGAACAACAAACTATTAATTTGACATTATTACAAAGTGCCCTTTATAAAAATCCACTTAAACATAGTCATGAATGTGTACTCTCTAGGAATGCACGATATATCGGCCACCATATCGGTATCAGCCAATATGTATGCTCATTTGTTATCGTTATCGTCCCAATAAGAAAATTTGGCCGATATATTAAAGCCGATAAATAATGGATTATTTTCTTCAGCTGAGACACTTCAGATGTTTGCCAATATAGTTTTGAATTGCTTGAAATATGATTGAAATCACTTCAAAAAGGAAAACACAGTTAAGTGCAACATGCACAGCACTAGTCTGTCATAAAAGCTACATAATATTATAATGAGAACATTATAATTGTGTGCTTGGGACATGGCTTTTAATGCTGAGACTTTTGTTTTTGTAATCAGGCACTCAAAAATTACATAAAAAATATATATCGGTTTTCAAATATGAAGAATTATTAGTTGAATATTTTTTAGTTGAAATTAAAAACTAATAATTATTAGTTGAAAAAAAAATAATATGAATAATCGGCGCATCAGTAGTACTCTCTTTAATTGTTCATTTATTTCAGTAAAATTATAGTTGTTTTTTTTTAAACTTACTTTTAAGATTTGAAGTGAACTACAAATGCAGTCAATTCCATTAAGCACTTATTTTTCACAATGAACGTCTCTACTAGGTTGATATAATACACAACCAAGATGACTTATGCATGAATTAATGCATACAAAGCATGGGTTTGTTATTGACTTGCAGCAATTACAGTGAGAGTTAAGACACTATTGTAGCACATGGTACTTGTAATAACAGAGTCTAGAGAGAAATATCAGACTTGTTTAGCTGTGAAGGTCACTTGAGCAGCTGTCATTGACGCCTCGACTGGAGCATGCTTTAAACTGCTGTCTGGAGGAGCGATGTAATGTTGTAAAGTGGTAATTCTCGCGTGTCTTAACAGCAAAAAGCATGGCCGACTGTGCTGGTATAACTTGGTTTGTTGTTTTTGACCAATTTGAGAAGGTTTGAGTCATCAAGTGATTTGCAATGCTGCTCTAGCTTAACTTTTGTTTGAAAAGTAAGCTTGTAGGCTACGTTGCGTAAGCTGTACATCACATTTGCCACATGTTAGTGAATGTTTTCATGCTCTGCTGTGTGGAGTTACCTTGACTGAGTCCACGGGGTACATGACTGTGTGCTCCAGCACTCCGGCCACGGCGCCCGCTGTCATGTGCGTGCCCAGGGACGCATGAGCGGGCAAACTCTCGTAATCCTCGTCGCCCTCCGACGATCCGCCGTCGCTTTTCACCTCCGACATTTCCAGACTCGCCAGGACCGTCTGAGTGCGTAACTCCATGCGTGAAGGGCGGCGCTGGAAAGGTTTAAACCCACGGCTGATCCGCAGAGATGTGAAACGGCAACACAAGCGCGCACATTACTACCAACACGACATCGTCATCTCAGCGACGCCGTGATGTCACCGTGACGCAGCGGTCCCGCGACGCATAATGAGAGCGGTAAAGTGTGAAGAGAAGGTGGGGCTCAAAGCTGATGTTACCAATAAAAAATTAAAAGGTCTGGGAAAGTTTTTGTTTGTTTTTGGTGATTCTTCTTTTCAGGAGTGATTTCTACTAACTACTACACATCCTGTTTGCATAGATTAGGAGAAAGAATTAAAGGGATAGTTCACCCTCAAGTTGTTCCAAAGCTGTAGGAGTTTATTTGTTGTGTTGAACACAAAAGATGATATTTTGAAGAATATAGTTAAACCAAACAGTTGATGGACATCAACTGTCTGGTTACCAACATTCTTCAAAATATCTTCTTTTGTGTTCAGCAGATTAAAGAAACTCATACAGGTTTGGAACAACTTGAGGGTGAGTAAACGATGACAGAATTTTAATTTTTGTGTGTGTGTGTGTGTGTGTGTGAATTATCTCTTTAAAGTAACACTCCACTTTTTTTTTTTTTTTTTTTTTTTTTAGCATAGCTTAGCATAGTTCATTGAATCTGATTAGACCGTTAGCATCTCGCTCAAAAATGACCAAAGAGTTTCAAGATTTTTCCGATTTAAAACTTGACTCTTCTGTAGTTAAACTGAAACGTTGCGATTTTCTAGGCCGATATGGCTAGGAACTATACTTCTCATTCAAGGAACTTTGCTGCCGTACCATGGGTGCAGCAGGCACAGTGAGTGATATAGAGTGCCCCAGGGATGACGTGTTTTTGTAGGCCAACCCGGAAGTTAGCGGCGCACGGGTTCCCTCGACTGAAAGCCTATTCATTTTCTCCCATAGACTTTTGGAAAGTCGCAGAAAATAAGCTCTGTGTTTAACAAAGGGTTATGACACGTTTTGTCTATCAAGATAATCTTTACAAGTTAACACAACATTTATAGATTTTGAAGCCTAAATAAAGTCGTCAGATATAAAAGGCTAACAGTAGGCTATAAACGGACTACAGCACACCATGGTCGCGGATCAACGTCGTCACCACCAAGCTTCCTCAAACCTTATTTAGAAAACAACTCTATTTAAAAACATGCTCGCTGATTATGATCTGCGCTGTGTATGAATACTTATCCACTTTTTCATGAGAAATGCTGTCCAAATGTCCCGTTTTTAATGATGACGTCTAAAGTCCCCGCCAAAGGAAGTAGTCCCTTTTAGCAATTTGTTAGCAACCGCCGATGTGAAGACACAGTAAAAGTTAAAAAAAATCACAAGTGGGTTATAACTGGTGTGTTTTATGTCATAGATCAAAACGTGAAAGTATTTAGAGGCTTTGTTAACCACACACCTTATTTCAGGTGATTTAGCAAAAACCCATTCAAAAAACCCATAGACTTTACGGCGTTGGAACCGGAAGTCCTAAAATGCTAACTCGCTTCCGGGTTTTGCCTACAAAAGCGCATCATCCCTGGGGCACTCTATTACGCACTGCTTGTGACCCCCATGTTTGCACAGGGAGTGTGCCTTGCAACCATGGAGAAATTTGTGAGAGGCGCTGCGTAACATCATTGCGCCTGCTGCACCCATGGTATGGCGGCAAAGTTCACAATGTAACTACAGAAGAGTCGAGTTTTAAATAGGAAAAATATTGAAACTATTTGGTAATTTTTTGTGCGAGATGCTAACGGTCTAATCAGATTCAATGAACTATGCTAAGCTATGCTAAAAGTGCTACCGCCAGACCCAGAGATCGGCTGAATGGATTCGAAAACAGTAAAACTCAACTGTTTAACTGGAAAATGAGTTGGAAAATTAGCCTATTTAAAAAAAAAAAAGTGGAGTGTTCCTTTAAAATAGCCTAATCAGTTTCTTCTTATTTTGGCAAATCTCAGTGAATTTAGAAATATGGTTCATTCGGACGGATCATTTAAAAATGATTTATTGATTAATTTGAGTCATTACTCATAAGTTAACTCACAAGTACTCACATAACATTTGTTATGAAATATAATAAACTATTTGTGAATCATCTTAAGAGATCCATTCAAAAGAACCGATTCAGCGGAACCATTCGAGATTCGAGAGTCAGATCTTTTCTTTCCTAAACAAAGCTGAAATGAAAGACTGTAATTATGTCTGTATTATTCAGCATTTTGCTGATGTTAATTGCAACTCTTGTATTGTCATTTCGCACATGATATCTGTAGATATTATTGGCCAGATGGATCCATCTGTGAGAGTGTGATAGTTTAGGCGTGTCTTTTCTCAGAATGGATCTAAAGACCAATTCACAGTGTTCACTTTATCACTTTATCTGCTCGCTTTGTGACTGATACAGAGAATCTGGGCTTCACCAGATGTCCTCCTAACGCTTTCATGCACACACACTAAACATTTTAAAATGGCAGGCCTATTTGTGCTCCTTAGCAGTTACGAATGAGTTCAGGGCTGAAAGAATCAAAATTGTGAAAATATACACTTTAGCATACTTTTAAAAAGAGTACTTATTACAGAAATAATAAAAGAATATTCTTAAGTGCAAACTAAATTAAACACTTAATTGTGTGTTATTTACAATTAAAAGAAAATGTATTATAGATTAAATGTATATTAAAATCATTTGAACCAAAATTGTTTTTTTTGACCCACTTAAGTAGGACTTACATTTACATATTTATATGTAATTTCATAATTACTTCTGTCTTTGAAATATGGTAAATGTGTACTGCTGTATGTCTTGACAAGCAGAAATAAAAATAAAATATACTTTATCATTTCCAATGAAACTTGTATGTCAGGTATTTGAAATATATTTGAAATTACACATTTGTAATGTTGTAATTTAGCACACTTAAAATACTTTTATTGTAATTTCAAATAACTCGGTATACAGTTAAAATCATAATCAGTAATTTAGTATATCAACACATCAAAATAAGTGATACTTATAAAGCACAACAAAAGACTATTAAAACATAATGGTTTAAAATGTACTTTAAAGTAAAACTTGTAATTTGATATTAATACACAGTGCCCTTTTTAAAAGAGTACTTAAGTGTGTTGAGAAACATAATCATGAAAGTCTCTTTAAGTATACTTAAAGGGATAGTTCACCCAAAAATGAAAATTACCCCATGATTTACTCACCCTTAAGCCATCCTAGGCGTATATGACTATTTTCTTCCAGACGAACACAATCGGAGATATATTTAAAAAATATTCTGGCTCTTCCAAGCTTCATAATGGGACTGAACGGGTGGCGTGTTTTGAAAATTGTATCCATTCATCATATATATAATCCATAAGGCTCCAGGGGGTTAATAAAGGCCTTCCAAAGAGAAGCAATGGTTTTTTGTAAGAAAAATATTCATATTTAAAACATTATTTACTATAATAACTAGCTTCCAGCAGATGGCCATATGCATCGATTTGCATGGGAAGAGTGACCTCTGACCGACACATGACGTAATGATGAGCGCGGAGGCGTAGAGAATAGAGCAAAACAAAACGCTGGTCACGAATTAGTGTCTAAAACTAAAAATTTTCAAGAGAAATGTCAGAGAGTTTCAATTTAAGAGATGAGAGAGGCGTACGGTCGTTTGCCGGAAGCTAGATATTTTATTTTAGATTATCTACCTTATTCCTACGAATTCCTACTCCGCGAATTATGGGTGTAACTTTTGTTTAGCTGTAAACAGTCAGTGAAAGGCTCACTCTATGAACGTAATAATACGTTTTTTTTGTTTGTTTTTTAACTGGGTACAATGAGATAGCATTATTCTACTTACCCTTCAACCAACGAACATTAAAAGGACATTTAAAAGTGTAAAAGCGTCAACATGGTACTTTCAACAGGCCATGAAAAAACACGATTCTTTCCACAGCAATAACAGACGGGTTAAATATAACTATAGTGATATATATCTGTATTATAATATACGTTGCCTTAATA
This sequence comes from Chanodichthys erythropterus, assembly GCF_024489055.1. NCBI lineage: Eukaryota > Metazoa > Chordata > Actinopteri > Cypriniformes > Xenocyprididae > Chanodichthys > Chanodichthys erythropterus. The sequence continues at coordinate 35,657,608 of NC_090229.1, forward strand.
AAAAATGTTCATGAACTTCAGCATTGCGTGATACTATTTCAAAGTGATTCTTTTTTAGAGATAGTGAATTGTATTTATCCGTGAAAACATACCTGGAAAGAGACGTGAGGATTTGAGGAGAAAAACAAGAGATTCTTTGTGCATTCCAGTCTATTAATGGGATATATCGTCAATTATATCGTCAATTATATTATATCAATTATATACCACAAATGTGCAGATTATGTTGTCACTTTTCATACTATTACAGCGGAATGCAAAGAGACAAAAGAAAATAATCACAAGGATAGAAAGCATTACGTTACGGTAGCGTTACGTTATTCTCGTGATGTCTGAAAATAAAACATGAAAGAAACATTGACAACTCATTCAATCAAACTGATGGATAAGCTTTATTTTTGGGGCAACCTTATGATTTGAAACGATTCATTTCAGTCTTTTTAAATGGAAGTCCCCCAAACCGGAAGTGCCCATAATTCGAAAATGCAGTAGGCTCGTCTGGAATAAGGTTGATAAAGTTTTAAATATGGATTTTTTGTACAAAAACCCATCGCTTCACTTCAGAAGGCCTTTATTAACCCCCTGGAGCTGTATGGATTACTTATATGATGAATGGATGCATATTTTTGGGCTTCAAAACACACCCCCTGTTCACTACCATTACAAAGCTTGGAAGAGCAAGGATATATCTCAGATTGTGTTTGTCTGAAAGAAGAAAGTCATATTCACCTAGGATGGATTTAGGGTGAGTAAATCATGGGATAATTTTCATTTTTGGGTGAACTGTCCCTTTAAGGGGCCTTTTATTTAATGATTATTTTATTATCTGCAAGTACAGTTAAAAAGAAATTAAATTACTTTTAAGATTCGAAGTGCACTACAAGTGCACATTCAAAACTATTAAGCACACGTCTTTTTTTTTTTACAAGGGTAGTCAGAATACTTAGTAGCAAGGCCTAATGCTTCATTACCCCAGTGACGTTTCAAATCATCAACAACTTTACAATATTAGTTAAATAACATGGTTGGCTTTTGAGCAGTCACAAACCCACACACATAACCTCTACCATGGCAATGAGCCTCATCAGTTCCTATCACAGCCCATGTGAGCAGATCATATGATTCAGCCTCTGCCTGGAAGAGAAAACATGAAGCAAACAAGCAGAGCATTTAAACGCTGGTACATAGTGTATCCAACCGGTTTCACACACACCCCTCCTACTGAGAACAAACTAGTGTGTTAGTGTCTTGTGTATACATAGTACATCAATTCTGTTTTTGAATAGACTCGTTGAATAATTTTTCAAGGCTCTGTAGCATTTCATTATATCTACCAAGATGTTTGATTTTCACTTAGAGATATTTTAGTGGCCAACATGTATTTTGGTGCCATGCCTAATGACTCTGAAGACCATCTCTGTAATGAGGAATGAGAGGGCGGCACCGGGAAACGCCTGCGTCTCAGATGCTTTCATATGATTATAATAACGTTCGTTTCAGACATCCTCTGTTTGTTCGCAATTACTTGTGAAGTGTCATCACTACCTTTGAAAATGTTTAACATTAAGGAAGTGCAAAGTTCAGTTAGCAAAACTTTTTAAGTTGAGGAAAAATTATTTTTGATGGTGACCGTTGGTTTTGATGCAAATTCCTTGTAAAGAAACGTTTTACATCAAGACTTACTCATGATGGGGATAATTAAATTTTAAAGAAGGGTTACTTTCATAACTCTACCACCATTTACAGAAATTAAACAAACAAAACATGTAGTGCATGTGTATCTTTTCATTTGTGAAAATTAAGTACACATACTTTTAACAAGAATACTAATTCCAGAAATAAAGATTGTACTAGAACGTTCTTTCACAAGATGTAATATAAGTCTAAGGTGTCCCCTGAATGTGTCTGTGAAGTGTCAGTTCAAAATACCCCATAGATTTTTTTTTATTAATTTTTTTAACTGCCTATTTTGGGGCATCATTAACTATGCAGCGATTCAGGCTGCGGCCCCTTTAAATCTCGCGCTCCCTGCCCCCCTGAGCTCTCGACTATAAAACAGTGCATAAACAAAGTTCACACAGCTAATATAACCCTCAAAATGGATCTTTACAAGATGTTTGTCATGCATACTGCATGCATGCTTCAAATTATGTGAATAAAGTATTTATTTGGATGTTTAGATTTGATTCTGAATGAGTTTGATGGTGCTCCATGGCTAAAGCTAACATTACACACTGTTGGAGAGATTTATAAAGAATGAAGTTGTGTTTATGAATTATACAGACTGCAAGATAGCGACGGCTCTTGTCTCCATGAATACAGTAAGAAACGATGGTAACTTTAACCACATTTAACAGTACATTAGCAACATGCTAACGAAACATTTAGAAAGACAATTTACAAATATCACTAAAAATATCATGTTATCATGGATCATGTCAGTTATTATTGCTCCATCTGCCTTTTTTCTTGCTTGCTTACCTAGTCTGATGATTCAGCTGTGCACAGATCCAGACATTAATACTGGCTGCCCTTGTCTAATGCCGCGATCATGAGCTGGCATATGCAAATATTGGGGGCGTACATATTAATGATCCCGACTGTTACGTAACAGTTGGTGTTATGTTGAGATTCACCTGTTCTTCGGAGGTCTTTTAAACAAATGAGATTTACACAAGAAGGAGGAAACAATGGAGTTTGAAACTCACTGTATGTCTTTTCCATGTACTGAACTCTTGTTATTCAACTATGCCGAGGTAAATTAAATTTTTCATTCTAGGGCACCTTTAAGTGCAAACTAATGTTTTCAGACTTAACATGCAGTAATTGACTGCATGTTAATTACAATTAAATTAAAATATATTATAGTTTAAATTTATATCAAATGTATTTAGCTGAACTTTAGTGTGCTATTCTGACACACTTATGTAGGGCTTAATTACATCTTAAAAATTTCATAATTACATCTATTGTCTTTGAAATTAAAGGATACTGCTGAATGTACCGACAAACATTTATAGTAAACTAAAATATACTTTAATGTTATTTCTACTCAAACTTATATTGTGTATTTAAATATATTTTAAATTACACATTTGTTGATTAAGTTGCAATTCATTTTAAATATTAAATAACAATTAAAATTATAATCGAGTACTTTATGGCCCGGTTTCACAGACAGGGCTTAGACTAAGCCAGGATTAGGCCTTAGTTCAATTAGGACATTTAAGTAGCTTTTCTAAATTTTCACTAGACATAAAAAAACATTACTGATGTGCATCTTGAGACAAAACAATGACATAATTTACGATATGTCAGTACAAGTTGCTTTCAGTTAAAACAGCTCAAACATGCATTTTAGTTTAAAATGGCTTAATACGTAAGGTGGTCTGGAGGAAGCTAGATATTTTACTTCATAACTTGTTAAATATAGATTTTGTTTTTACACAAACGCAATACTCCGCTTCAGAAGGCCTTTATTAACCCCCCAGAGCCGTGTGGAGTATGTTTATGATGGATGGATGCACTTTCTTGAGCTTCATACTCATTGATCCCTCTCACTGCCATTATAAAATTCGGATGCGTCAGGATATTTATTAATATCACTCCGATTGTGTTCATCAGAAAGAAGAAAGTCATATACACCTAGGATGGCTTGAGGGTGAGTAAAGCTTGGGCTAATTTTCAATTTAAAGTAAACTAATCCTTTAATACAAATAAGTGCACTTCTTTTTCAGAAGAGTTTATGTGTAAGTGAGTCATACTAGTGTCTCCCTCAGGCCTGTAGCCTACGATAGGCTCGAACGATTCATTAACCCAATTTCTGTATTTAAAATAATAACCATTCTAAGTATAAAGCCAAATTGATTTTGTCAAACGTTTCCCCAAAGCATATCAATTCCTTCAACAATTTAGCTGCGCACTAAACGTGTCCCTAAAAATGCTTTTGAGAAATGCAAATACCCCAAATAAGAAGTGAGTATCCGTCTCAATCCATGTGTGTTCTTGAACTGTAGATGGTTCTCCAGTAGAGAGAAACAATAAACCTGAATAAAGGAAAAAATGCCCAAAATAAATCTTATTTTTAAGATTTATAAATTTTATTTTTTTAACTTTTTTGTTAATTTATTCTTTTACCCTTGCCTCAGACACAGAATTTCAATGTTAAAAAATGAATATATATATTTGTCTCTGCCTTATTTTGGAGTTTACTCAAACTAATCTCAAACTTACCTGGGTAGAAACTGAAACCGGCTTCATGCAACAGGCCTTAGGAGGTTAACTTCTCAAAATCATGTATATCTTACATAGCCTACTTCATGTGCAAGAAAAAAAATCTAATAAATTCAACATATTCAGTCAGGAACTGTGCCCTCTAAAAACAATTGGTTCGGATAACGAAATGGTAAGGCATATTTTTAGTCAATGTGTCATTTTGTGCTTTCAATGTTTGCTGTTATCACATATCTTGGCTCCTAAATGCAATGCGGTTTGAATATGCTGTAAGCGATCTGTCATTGATGGCAGTATTTGCCATCAATATAGAAATTGTGCACCAGAGAATTGTGTCTTTGAACTTCCATATTTGGCATCGTTGCTGAAGAGTAATTGGCTGGTGACGTGGATTTACTTATTGTCCAGTTAACAAAAATTATCATGAGCATTGTAATGTTTGAAGCAGATGTGATAACAAATGTAAGTAGAACAGGAAGATTTTAAAATGAGCGGTTCATTCATAAAACCGTAAGATCTTACCTTCATGATGTGGAAATACAAACCAGAACCCAGAACACGATTATTATTTGTATACGATTATAGTTATTATTATTATTATTTAGATTTTATTTTTATATTTTCAGTTTTCCTTTTAGTCATTTTGTTTTGTGCTTTTGTCATTTTTATTAGATTTTTACATTTCTGTTTAGCTTTATTTTTTATGTCAGTTTTAATTTTAGAAATTTAGTAATAGTACTTATTTTATTTCAGTTTGTTGGAAGGGCAACTATTCTGTTTTTCACTTGAGTTTTTTAAAGGTCCAAAAATGAAAATAATGTCATTTATTACTCACCCATAAGACCTTCATTCATCTTCAGAACACAAATTAAGATATTTTAGTTGAAATCCGATGGCTCAGTGAGGCCTGCATAGCCAGCAATGACATTTCCTCTCTCAAGATCCATTAATGTACTAAAAACATATTTAAATCAGTTCATGTGAGTACAGTGGTTCAATATTAATATTATAAAGCGACAAGAATATTTTTGCTGCGCCGATTTCAAAACACTGCTTCATGAAGCTTGCATTATGAATTACTACTGTTCTAAGATCTTTGACGCTACTGTAAGTTGCCGTGTGAACGGGACATTTCGAGACTCACACCTGTAAGTAAATGTGGTTGACAATCCCCAAAACTGACAGTGTGAACGTGACTATAGTTATGTATATTATATTGCATTTCTGTGACTGCTCCTAAATATTACACACTGTACCTTTAAGATTAAGTTTTTCTAATATTTCAGCTATATTTTATTTCAGCCTTAATTCAATTAACAGATATTGTTTTTAATAGTTTTAGACCTGGTTTCACAGACAGGTCTTAACCTAAGCCAGGATTAGGCCTTAGTTCATTTAGGATATTTAAGTAGCTTTTATAAGTGTTTACTAGAAAAACGCATTACTGGTGTGCATCTTGAGACAAACAATGGCACTGACATGTTTCAGGATATGCCAGTGCAACATGCATTTTAGTCTAGGGCTAGCTTAAGCCTTGTCTGTCAAACCGGGGGGATGTTTAGTTACCAAAAACAACACTGAAATCAAGATATCTTTCTTCAGGAAAACAAAGTAAAATGACTGTGAAACCAAACAATCTCTCAAACAATTTTTACATCAAATGGTTTGCCATTCGTAATTTGTAAAATTTGAAAACGTAAGATTTTTAGAAAAAGAAACATTACCGTCACTTATGGAAGTAAAATAATGCCAAATGTTTTTGAAATAAAAAGCTTGTTGAATTGCACTATTTGAAAAAAAATATGCATTACATTAGCTGTACTTGCATTTAGATGCACTGTATTTTTAAGGCTTGCATTTTTATGGGCTGAAATTCAACACGGTCGTATATTTAGGCTGTGAATATTTCAATTAAAAATATTTCACACACATTTTCATTATTAAAAATTCAATAATTCACATTCACCTTTTAGATTTCACTTCCAAAATATTCATTCTGTTTAAAAATACAACCTATAAAATTCGACTAGCAATTTTCAGTCCATTTTATTTCGCTTTACAAATTCGCTTCCACAAATTCAGTGGCTCAAATTCGGCAGAAAATTCAACATTTCACATCCGGGAACTGCAGGAAGAGCAGTAGAGTGCCGATGCATCATCTCTATCTGCTGTTAGTCTTCTTCACCAGCAGGTGTCGCTAGCGGCTGTTTAGGAAGACCAAAGCAACGCTAGTAAGTCATCATTCATTCATAAAAACGGATTTACAGAAATGGAGCAAGTGGTAAGTGAATGTGTGATGATTATCAGGGCCAGTATAAATGCAGAAAAGCTGATAAAGACACAAAAGCTGCATTTATGTTTAATTCAGTGTATTTACGCTTACTTTCCCTGTGTAGCTACAGCTTTCTCTCCAGTGAACAAGATAACGTTATTGCCCGATGCTGGTGTACAGATCAAACGTTAAATCTGAGATATACATATATTTCTCTCTGTTGATAAGTTTCCTTAACTTTATATCGCAGCGCGGTGTTGTAATAATAGGATTCCCCTGCCATCAGGACATATAAAACTCTTAACACAGCTTAATGGACTCGTACAGTGATATAAAAGACCAAACTCGCACCTCATTTGTGATGTAGGTTAGACTATATAGGCTCCAAGAAAGCAGATACTGGCATTAAGTTGATTTGACGCTGAACGTTTGATTATAATATTCGCAAATTTAGGGACTGTCTCTAAAGTTACGACATTCTGTATTCACGTTTCTACCTTCAATAGCATTTAAAGAGAATGACTTAGTCACAAAACCAACTCTAAAGTGTTTATCTAGGTGTCAGGTATAATGCAAACCATTTAGATTATTGATGTTTATTAAAATAAAAGGTAACACTTTATATTAAATAGTTGATATGAACGAACAATGAACTGCACTTCTACAGCACTTACTAATCTTTGTTAATGTTAATTCCAGCATTTACTAATACATTATTAAAATCAAGAGTTGTATTTGTCAACTTTAGTTAATGCACAGTGAAGTAACATGAACAATGAACTGCTGTATTTTTATTAACGTTAACAAAGATGAACAAATACAACAACAAATGTGTTGCTCATGGATAGTTCACATTAGTTAATACATTATGAACCTTACTGTAAAGTGTTTCCAAATAAACTGTCAAGTAATATGTAAAGATTGCTATGTATTTCACTACTGTATTGGATAATTAGAAGCTCAATAACATTTGATGAGAATGATTTACAAACACCATAACTACCTGTGAAGTGTTCATCTATAGGTGCCAGGTCGAAGAGTGATGCACCCTTCTCTCTCTCTCTCTCTCTCTCTCTCACACACACACACACACACACACACACACACACACACACACACACACACACACACACACACATTCAAACACACTCAACTCAAAGTACATGCACATATACTTTTCCTTTTTTTTACACATTCATCACACAATTAGTTCTACTTAGTTAATTTTATTTCTAAATTTTATTTAAAATTTGTATAAGCAGGATAATCTATGATCAGGTAAAATAAAAAATGAACAAAGTAAAAAAAATTGTGTGATGAACATGTAAAAAAAAAAAAAAAAAAATAGTATATATGCATGTGCTTTGAGTGAGGTGTGTTTGTGTGTGTGTCTACAAGATTTTGGTAGAAGGTAGAAACGTGAATACCAAATGTCGTAACTTTAGAGACGGTCCCTAAATTTGCGAATATCATAATCAAACGTTCAGCGTCAAATCAACTTAATGCCAGTATCTGCTTTCTTGGAGCCTATATAGTCTAACCTACATCACAAATGAGGTGCGAGTTTGGTCTTTTATATCACTGTACGAGTCCATTAAGCTGTGTTAAGAGTTTTATATGTCCTGATGGCAGGGGAATCCTATGACGGATGAGGGAAGCCCTAGTATTACAACACCGCGCTGCGATATAAAGTTAAGGAAACTTATCAACAGAGAGAAATATATGTATATCTCAGATTTAACGTTTGATCTGTACACCAGCATCGGGCAATTACGTTATCTTGTTCACTGGAGAGAAAGCTGTAGCTACACAGGGAAAGTAAGCGTAAATACACTGAATTAAACATAAATGCAGCTTTTGTGTCTTTATCAGCTTTTCTGCATTTATACTGGCCCTGATAATCATCACACATTCACTTACCACTTGCTCCATTTCTGTAAATCCGTTTTTATGAATGAATGATGACTTACTAGCGTTGCTTTGGTCTTCCTAAACAGCCGCTAGCGACACCTGCTGGTGAAGAAGACTAACAGCAGATAGAGATGATGCATCGGCACTCTACTGCTCTTCCTGCAGTTCCCGGATGTGAAATGTTGAATTTTCTGCCGAATTTGAGCCACTGAATTTGTGGAAGCGAATTTGTAAAGTGAAATAAAATGGACTGAAAATTTCTAGTCGAATTTTATAGGTTGTATTTTTAAACAGAATAAATATCTTGGAAGTGAAATTTGAAATGTGAATATGAATTATTTAATTTTTAATAATGAAAATGTGTGTGAAATATTTTTAATTGAAATATTCACAGCTTAAATATACGACTGTGTTGAATTTCATCCCATAAAAATGCAAGCCTTGAAAATACAGTGCATCTAAATGCAAGTACAGCTAATGTAATGCATATTTTTTTTTTTCATTTAGAGCAATTCAACAAGCTTTTTATTTCAAAAACATTTGGCATTAATTTACTTCCATAGTCACTGGTGTTAGCAGATCATACAACATCGTATCAATAAGATCAAACAAATTCACACAAAAAATAGGACCAATTCTCTGAAATGCAAAATGGTTAAGAATTGCCATGAGATTGTATAGTTGTTGTTTTTTTTTATCACCAGGCACTAACAAAGCTAATGTTTTCATAAGTGGAGTCACTTCGGACAGCTGAAGACCACATGTTTGGTCATTTAACATGTTCTCAGGTTTGTTTTGTAACATAAGAATGAGAAAACAGGGGTCAGTCACTCTTTACAGCTCTGAGAGAAGAAAACGAGAAGGGGTTAACCTCTCTGTCCAGAGCACATCGTAAATAAACGACTGGAACAAAGTCGTCTTGATCGTGGACAACTTGTCTTCTAGTCAAGGGTGCCTCTTTCAGTTCAAGACTATGGCGTTTTCACTTATTAAGAGGAAAAAAAAAAACACAAAACACCTTTTTAATTCTTAATCTTTTTATCTTTGACAACAGCAATATTGAAGGAGTTGATGCTTCTTTAACAGCTTGTGTGAATATGATACTTGTGTTTTCACAAATACCAACAATATACAGCAGTGACTGACTGTCCAAAGAGAAGCATCGTCCATGTTAGAGGATTTCTTAAAGAAAAACAAGTCATGGACAACAGAGGCCAAAGAAAAGGGAGAATTTGCACTGAAATGAATGGACCTACACATTCATTCAGGGCACTGTATACCGTTCAAACAATTCCCAAATGGCTTTTAGATGAAAGTTTTGTCATTGGAATCATGTCATAAATACATCCTAGCTAAACCACAAAAGCCTTGCAATGGTACCTTGAAAAATTGTACAAAAATTCATTTTCTTTTAAAAAAGACAGTTCACTCAAAAGTAAATTCTTATCCTCATGTTGTGCTAAACCTGTTGGACCTCTAAAGGAACACAGAGGGTGAATTTGTGAATGTCGGTCATTATTTTCGTTGTAATGAAAGTGAAGAGGACCGTGGCTGTCAAACGAGAAATGTCTCTAAAGTGGCCCATACGACTCGTGCTCTATAGTATATTCTGAAGTCATATGAGAGCTCATGTGAGAAACAGTCCGAAACAAATTGCATTTTAGTGTTTCTCACACAAAACAATTGTTTGACATAAGGAACACTTCATACTTTGAATAAGATCATCCATTTTAAATCTTAAAGCTAATTCATTGTCATTGCGTGCAAAAGTGTGATTAATACATTTCTCAGAATTTATGTCTGTTGCCACCAGAAGGTAGTCACATGGTTTTGGAAGAACATGAGGATGAGAATGTGACAATATATTTTTGGGTGAACCCTTTCTATAAATTGTATGCTGAAATGTGATCTAAACGCTAAGACAAGAAAACGTGAAATATATTGCACCGATTCTCATGATAGAGCTCTACATGTTTAAATATTATCTAGCTTCACCCCCTTGTAAAGTCGATGGAAGCTTGTTTCCGCCACTGAAAAAATAAAAATAAAAAAGGTAATTGAAACTTTCCTGCAATTGCAAATTTACATCTTCTAATTCTCAGTATGAATTGCGAGACATAAATTTGCTATTCTGAGAAAAAAAGACTTTATAACTTGCAATTGCGAGTTTTCATCTCACGATTCAGACTTTTTTCTCGCAACTGCAAGTTTACATCTCACGATTCAGACTTTTTTCTCGCAATTTCGAGTTTACATCTCACGATTCAGACTTTATGCAATTGCGAGTTTACATCTAACAATTCTGACTTTTTTCCTCACAGCTGCGAATTTACGTCTTACAATTGACTTTTTTCTCGCAATTGCACGATATAAAACCGCAGTCGAGTGTTATGAAGTATGAATTGTGAGATATAAATTTGCAATTCTGAGAAAAAAAGTCGGTCTTTACTTCAGAGTTGGAATTTAAAACTTGCAATTGCGAGTTTACATCTCACGATTCAGACTTTTTCACACAACTGCGAGTTTACACCTCACGATTCAGACTTTTTTTATGCAATTGCGAGTTTACACCTCACGATTCAGACTTTTTTTATGCAATTGCGAGTTTACATCTCACGATTCAGACTTTTTTTATGCAATTGCGAGTTTACATCTCACGATTCAGACTTTATGCAATTGCGAGTTTACACCTCACGATTCAGACTTTTTTTATGCAATTGCGAGTTTACATCTCACGATTCAGACTTTATGCAATTGCGAGTTTACATCTCACGATTCTGACTTTTTTTTCACGCAATTGCGAGTTTACATCGAACAATTCGGACTTTTTTCTCACAGCTGCGAATTTACGTCTTACAATTGACTTTTTTCTCGCAACTGCATAATATAAAACCGCAGTCGAGTGTTATGAAGTATGAATTGTGAGATATAAATTTGCAATTCTGAGAAAAAAAGTCGGTCTTTACTTCAGAATTGGAATTTATAACTTCCCTCAGAATTGCATGATATAAAGTTGCAAATGCGAGTTTACATCTCACGATTCAGACTTTCTCGCAATTGCGAGTTTACATCTCACGATTCAGACTTTCTCGCAATTGCGAGTTTACATCTCACGATTCAGACTTTTTTCTCGCAACTGTGAGTTTACATCTCACGATTCAGACTTTTTCACGCAACTACAAGTTTACATCTCACAATTCTGACTTTCTCGCAATCGCGAGTTTACATCTCACGATTCAGACTTTATGCAATTGTGAGTTTACATCTAACAATTCTGACTTTTTTCTCACAGCTGCAAATTTACGTCTTACATTTGACTTTTTTCTCGCAATTGCATGATATAAAACCGCAATCGAGTGTTATGAAGTATGAATTGTGAGATATAAATTTGCAATTCTGAGAAAAAAAGTCAGTCTTTACTTCAGAATTGGAATTTATAACTTGTAATTGCGAGTTTACATCTCACGATTCAGACTATTTCCCTCAGAATTGCATGATATAAGTTGCAATTTCGTGTTTTAAAGTCAGAATTGCGAGGCAAAGTCAGTCTTTTTACTTCAGAATTTGACTTTATAACTTGCAATTGCGAGTTTATATCTCACAATTGCAAGAAAAATAGAACTGTGAGATTAAAAAGTCGAAAGTATCTTTTTTTATATTCTGTGGTGGAAACAAGCTTCCACAGAAGTCTGATGGGTGTAAAAAAAAAAATCAAGGTGCGCATTCATACACATGCTCACAGTCATATACACTCACAGACAAGCAATAAGCATTTCCCATGATAGCAGTAATTCTGACACTGTAACACTGTAATATTTACCACTGAACCATCTTGCACAACCTTGAATAAAAAAAAAAAAAAAAAAATCAGAAGTTATTTCTCGGTCTCCCTCAACATTTCTTCAGAATTTACATAGTGCTTTTTAAAATAAGACAGATGGATATTTAATGTTGTTTACATTTCATGGAAAAGTGTTTAGGTAGAAAAAAAGGTGACCAAAACTTTTGAATCCTATTAGAACTTTCTAAATGTGCCTGCTTTTTTTTACATGCTAAAGGGATTTTAAAACATTAGCTTTCTATCATGATATCCTAGCAGTCCAACTTCAGTGTCTAAAAACCCCAAGAAAAAGAGTTTTGAACAGACAAAAAAAAAAATGTTTTTGGTGTTAAAAACATTTCACATTCGTCCTTTAAAATGAATCTCAATCTGTTTCTCTTTGGCACAACCAAGTCATTTAATAAATGTTCAATTATGCGTAGTCTTGAGTTGAGGCAGCAGCCGGCAGAACCTCGTCTAAACTGTGATGTATATAAATCCAAATTGGGGACACGTACAGTATATAAAACATACTCGATCCTCCTGACCTCTTTCACATTGATAGTGACATTGAAAATCCAAAGGCAGCCTCAGCGTTCCTCACAATAAATAAACAATGAAACATCACAGCTGATCAGAGGCAGTCATACGGTCCAGTCCGGACAAAAACTGGAGCTGCAGTTTTCACATTACAGTGAACGTTCACTGCTCTGGCTGAAAATGTCATACAGAATTTTAGGAAAATGAAAAACTGGCCAGTAGAGGGCCAACATGACGATTGTAGGAGTGGGACACATTTTAAAAAAGCAAAGCGCCTTCATTGGAGAGGTGTGTCAAGAAGGCTCTCCTCCAGTGATTGGCCAGTTGTTTGACTGACAGGCTCCAGGCCCTATAGGGTAACAGGGAGGTCTGGTGAACCCAGGCCCTCTTCCAGCCACTGGACGGAAGCGGAGGCACCGCGGTGGAGTGTGGAGCGGCTGTGTATGCGTCTCAGACGAAGCAGGTAAAGGAGGATGGACAAAACCACCACCAGAAAACAGGCCAGGAAGAGATAGTGGTTATTCATGAAGGAGAAGCTGTGATGCCAGCGAGAGTGAGAGCCCTTCAGACTCTCCTGCTGGATGTCCCTGATCAACCAAAAGACAAAAAAAACATCAAAACTCTGCCATGTACACAATTTTACATTTAATATAATATCTATGCATAATTTTATGATATCTACACACACACACACAAATTACTTTTTGTTTTAATGTGATTTTTGTGTGTTTGTGTGTGTAAATATGGTTAGTAGTAATATGACACTTTTGTAAAAAAAAAAAAAAAGTTAACCAAATATTCTGTCTCCATAAAATGTGCAATAAAATCAAAAGAAGAAAGGATTTTAAAATCCTGTGTGCAATATTATTAAGTGTCAAAAACCTAACATTACATGTCTGTCTCTGAGACACTCGTATTAGCTACAGTGGGTACGGAAAGTATTTAGACCCCCTTAAATTTTTCACTCTTTGTTATATTGCAGCCATTTGCTAAAATAATTTAAGTTAATTTTTTTTCCTCATTAATGTACACACAGCACCCCATATTGACAGAAAAACACAGAATTGTTGACATTTTTGCAGATTTATTAAAAAAGAAAAACTGAAATATCACATGGTCCTAAGTATTCAGACCCTTTGCTGTGACACTCATATACAGCTATGGAAAAAATTAAGAGACCACTTAACATTGATTTCTGAACTTGGAGTGGTCTCTTAATTTTTTCCATAGCTGTATTTAACTCAGGTGCTGTCCATTTCTTCCGATCATCCTTGAGATGGTTCTACACCTTCATTTGAGTCCAGCTGTGTTTGATTATACTGACTGGACTTGATTAGAAAAGCCACACACCTGTCTATATAAGACCTTACAGCTCACAGTGCATGTTAGAGCAAATGAGAATCATGAGGTCAAAGGAACTGCCTGAAGAGCTCAGAGACAGAATTGTGGCAAGGCACAGATCTGGCCAAGGTTACAAAAACATTTCTGCTGCACTTAAGGTTCCTAAGAGCACAGTGGCCTCCATAATCCTTAAATGGAAGACGTTTGGGACGACCAGAACCCTTCCTAGAGCTGGCCATCCGGCCAAACTGAGCTATCGGGGGAGAAGAGCCTTGGTGAGAGAGGTAAAGAAGAACCCAAAGATCACTGTGGCTGAGCTCCAGTGATGTAGTCGGGAGATGGGAGAAAGTTGTAGAAAGTCAACCATCACTGCAGCCCTCCACCAGTCGAGGCTTTATGGCAGAGTGTCCCTACAGAAGCCTCTTCTCAGTGCAAGACACATGAAAGCACACATGGAGTTTGCCAAGATGGTGAGAAATAAGATTCTCTGGTCTGATGAGACCAAGATAGAACTTTTTGGCCTTAATTCTAAGCGGTATGTGTGGAGAAAACCAGGCACTGCTCATCACCTGTCCAATACAGTCCCAACAGTGAAGCATGGTGGTGGCAGCATCATGCTGTGGGGTGTTTTTCAGCTGCAGGGACAGGACGACTGGTTGCAATCGAGGGACAGATCAATGCGGACAAGTACAGGGATATTCTGGACGAAAACCTTCTCCAGAGTGCTCAGGATCTCAGACTGTGCCGAAGGTTTACCTTCCAACAAGACAATGACCCTAAACACACAGCTAAAATAACGAAGGAGTGACTGTTCTTGAATGGCCCAGCCAGAGCCCTGACTTAAACCCAAATGAGCATCTCTGGAGGAGCTAAAAATGGCTGTCCACCAACGTTTACCATCCAACCTGACAGAACTGGAGAGGATCTGCAAGGAGGAATGGCAGAGGATCCCCAAATGCAGGTGTGAAAAACTTGTTGCATCTTTCCCAAAAAGACTCATGGCTGTATTAGATCAAAAGGGTGCTTCTACTAAATACTGAGCAAAGGGTCTGAATACTTAGGACCATGTGATATTTCAGTTTTTCTTTTTTAATAAATCTGCAAAAATGTCAACAATTCTGTGTTTTTCTGTCAATATGGGGTGCTGTGTGTACATTAATGAGGAAAAAAATGAAAAATGATTTTAGCAAATAGCTACAATATAACAAAGAGTGAAAAATGTAAGGGGGTCTGAATACTTTCTGTACCCACTGTAAATGCTACTTCAGGAAAAAGACAGTTGGAAGATGATAATTTACAGGGCAAAGGTGTTATAAACTCATAAAAATTAAATTTTTAGAAATTCTGTTGGCTATTATTTCAATATATTAACTGAACTTTTAGTAGCTGAAGTTGCAAAAATATTTTGAAAAGTAAAAAGTACGTACAAATGTACTATTTTTTGGACTTCGTATATTAGACTCAAAACAAGTGAGTGTACACTACTGTTCAAAAGTTTGGGGTCACTACAATTAAGGAACCACACAAAAAAACAAAAAAAAAAATTCAACATTGTATTTGGTCCGGACCAAAGCAAGTGAACTAGCAGACTTTTAAGGCTGCATTTAAAGAATACAATAAAAACAGTACAATTGTAAAATATTATTACAGTTTAAAATAACTGTTTTCTGTTTGAATGTATATTAAAATGTAATTTATTCCTGTGATCAAAGCTGAATTTTCAGCATCATTACTCCAGTCTTCAGTGTCACATGATCCTTCAGAAATCATTCTAATATGCTGATTTGATGCTCAAGAAACATCTCATCAATGCTGAAAACAGTTGTGCTGCTTCATATTTTTGTGGAAACAGCGATACCCATTTTTCCAGGATACTTTAATGAATAGAAAGTTCAAAAGAACAGAATTTATTTGAAATAGATCTTTTTATAACAATTTAAAAGTATTTTACTTTAATGCATCCTTGCTGAATAAAACAAAGGCTGTTTTGAACAGTAGGTATCTGAAAGTTTAGTAGCTAAAGTACTGTAAATTATTGACGGGGAAAAAAAAACAAAAAAACATTTTGTTGGTTTTAAAAGAAAAGACTTAAAACAAGTGAGTGTATACAGTAGTGGCCAAAAGTGATGTCTGGCCTAGTAAATATCTGTTAAAGATTTTGTAAGCATATTACACTGTTGTGTTTGTAGTCAGCCGTTTTATTTGTGTGATGCAATGAAACATGCTTTTGTGTGGACATCATTTTTGGCCAGACTGCCATACAAAGAAATTATGAACACGTGCAAAAACAAGAGAGAATCAACGAAATATTAATAACTGATTATGTGGTAGTCAATGTATGCTTTTTCCTGAGAGTTTTTTGTTTTTCTATGCATTTTTTCCATAGTAAAATAAAACCTGTGGCTTGCCTTCAAATACATACCTTAACCAAGTTTAATGTTTTGTTCGTCCTTCATCAAAATGTGAGGAAATATTTTAAATTTGGTTTAATCAAACCCGTAGGGCCATTAAAACATGAAACCTCCGGACATGACTTTTGGCCACTATTATAAAAAGGTACAGCTAAAGTCAACCAAGCAAAAATATTGTACCTTAGAGGTAGAAAACGTGTGCGGTACAAAATGGCTCCTAGTGTCCACTGCACTTCTTTGTCATACACCAGCAGGGCCGTCCTGAGATTCTCGTACGCTGCTGGAAACGCGAAACCTGAGTGGAGCACCTCATACATCCACGCAGACTTGAAGCACTGATACCTGCAGGAGGAGAGGAGCGGCCCATTTATACCCTTTTCCAAACTGATCACTGAAATTATGTACAAAGTACTGAGGTGTTCTCTGTAGTATAAAAGTGTAAGGTAGAAAACGAGTAAATGCTGTCTGGATGAAGGTTTTGTATTTTAAACTTACTTCAATCGATGCTGGTCAGCATGTGAGGCGTAAAGACCTCGATCAAAGCGCTCTTTCAAAGTTTTCCACTGGGTGGCACAGTAACTCTGAAATTAAATGGATCAGGTCAATAATAACTTTAAAAACAAATGTGAAACAGCATATGCAACTCATTTTACTCCCCGAGTTCCTGATGGACAAAATCAAGTCCCACCCTACATTTTTTCTTGCCTGAGAAGCTGTTAAACTCGCATATACATCACAATAAGAAAAAAAAAAACACTGTTGCAACTGTTTCATAGCAAGAATATAATCTTGGGTGGTATGGATAAATGGAGATTCATGATTTTTTGGTTTTAAAAGAGATCAAGATTCTCCCACGATTCTGAACAACTAAACAAAATAACATGTTTTTACTAGAGGTTCTTACAAAAGGTTAATTGCTGCAGTCTATTTAAAACGTTTAATGAATCTGAATTAATTATTAAAAAAAAAAAAGTTTTTGAATAAATGATTCAACGACTCAAATACTTCATCGTTTCATTACTGGATGAATCAGCGTTTTTTTTTTTTTTAACAAATCTCTTGAATAAATAATTCAATGCCAATTTTTTTTTAACAGTCACTTATCACCACCTACTGGCATAATGATGTAATCAATACAATCGTTATTTGAAGCACTATCCATGTTACTTTCAAAAGATGACTTAATCTATTTTGATCGCTTACATAGACATCAGTGTTTATATCCGAACTATATTTTATCAGAAGCTCAACTTCATTTTGTACTATAAAGCGGCTATCCAGTGTGTTCATGTTTTCACCCGCAGAGCTCTTACCTCGACGAGCTCAAAACACGAAATGAGTCAAAGACGCGTCCACGCGAATGAAGGCGGAGCCTCAGCGCACACCTCCTATTACGTTATTGTCACTGACCAATGGTAATATGAAGGTGTTTTGCAGCTGAAGCGAACTTTTCCTGAAAGTTCGCTTTGGCAAGCCGTTTCGAACTTCCAAAAAAAACACAAAACGAACTTCGTTTTGGCCTGATTTTGTTCGAAATGACGTCACATCAGTTCATTCTTTGATTTCGTTTGAAGTATGCCAGGGCCTTTATACATGACAGCTGTTCTCTCTGGCTCAACGGCAGCGCCGATGCAGATTTGAATGTTCTGGTGTGATTTTGTCAGTTTTAAAGGATTAGTTCAATTTAAAATGAAAATTATCCCATGATTTACTGTGGATATGCCTTTCTTCTTTCTGATGAACACAATCAGAGTAATAATAAATATCCTGACACATCGAAGCTTTACAATGAACGGGATCAATGAGTATGAAGCTCAAGAAAGTGTCTCCATCCACATCCATCCATCATAAACATACTCCACACGGCTCCGAGGGGTTAATAAAGGCCTTTGTGTAAGAAAAATATCCATATTTAACAAGTTGTAAAGAAAAATATGTAGCTTCCACCAAACCGCCTTCCGTATTCAACTTACGAAACTGACGTCATGTTAGTTACACTTTTTTCCCAAGTTGAATATGGAAGGCGGTCTGGTGGAAGCTACATATTTTTCTTTATAACTTGTTAAATATGGATATTTTTCTTACACAAATACATCACTGTACTTCAGAAGGCCTTTATTAATGGAGGCACTTTCTTGAGCTTCAACCAGGTGGTTTCCGTGTACTGCCATTATAAAGCTTATGAGCATCAGGGAGATTATTAATATAACTCTGACTGTGTTCATCAGAAAGAAGAAAGTCATATACACCTAGGAAGGCTTGAGGGTGAGTAAATCATGGGGTCATTTTCATTTGAAAGCGAACTAATCCTTTAATAGGCATAGACGAATCAATTGCATGGGTGTTTGAATCGAGAATGCGATCTTTTAACAATTGCTGTGACAAAGAATATTTCTTCTAAATTTCTTTCATGCAACACAAAAATGTTCACACTGCTCTTTTTCCATAAATAGAAGCATACTGTCCTTTTTGGAGCTTGACATCCACACTGTGCTTTAAAGGGATAGTTGTATAGTAAAGGGATGAACACAAAAGGAGACATGTTGAAGAATGTTGGGAATCAAACAGTTGCTGGTCCCCTTTGAATTCCACAAAATATATACTATGGAAGTCAATGGGGAGCAGAAACTGAAACAATCTTCTTTTGTGTTCATCAGAAGAAAGAAACTCATAGAGGTTTAGAACAACTTGAGGGTGAGTAAATTATGATTTTACATTTTTGGGTGAACTATGCCCTTTAATTCTATGGAAAAAAGAGCATTGTGAACATACAAAAAAACTCTTCATTTAGCGTTCCAGTGTACCTTAGCAGCATTGGAATATTTGGTGGAGTTGTAGTCTCCTCCCATGCGCAGCACATCTTCAGTACAGTAGTAAAACTCAGAGAAGCCGTAGAACTGGCTATTTGGGAAGTCGATGGGCGGCTGGTAGACTCCATTAAGCGAGGTGTTGGTGTCATTGGTGCGGTTGAGGAACGGCTGGAGCAGCAGACGGCAGCGGTCGAAGTCTCCAGTTCCGCGCAGGTGCACCCTCTGGTCCTGGGGACCCACCTCATCCTGGAGATCAGCTGGGAGGCAGGGGTCGAGGATGGGCGAGTCTGTGCTCTCTCCTTGATGCTGACCCAGGAGCCTAGAGACAGAGGAGAGCAATGAAAAAATGCCAAGAAATGTTGGGAGACAGATCAAATCTTCACTATATATTCGCACAAAATCGGCCATCATCATGAATACTGTCAAGTTTCCCATGACTGGTTAGACTTGTTAAATCCAAGATGTTTTAATCTTTTATGTTAATGGTTGTCATTTAAACTTTTATTCATTGCTGTGAATCAGTTCAAACAGTCGCTTTCAATCAATTGATTCCAAACTGATGTTTGTTTTTGTTATCACTTAATGTTCATCGACACTGGTGCACGTCCTGATATTGCTGAGTTAGATGGGTTCCTGGGTCAACATATTTTGGTGATCCTGGAACAACATTCTAGTCTGAAAATTTAGTCTTAACCCTATTCCTACCCCTACCCATAAGTTATCCCAAAAATCAGAGGGAAATGATAGATGAATAACACTGATGTAGAAGCACCAATTCATGATTTTAAGCCTAAACTTGACATAATCTGTAAACTTGTCCCACAAATCTGATTGGTTGATTTGAATGTTGTTCCAGGATCAACAAAAATCAGCAATATCAGGTTATGCAACACTGGAACAGGAGGTTTTTAATAAATTAAGAAAGTAGATAATATTGCTGTTTATTGATTTTGTAGTGCATATAAAAATGTGAATGAAAATGAAATGCTGTTCCTTGTGTTCATTTGGTCGAAAGTTCAGAATGAAAAACATGCCGAGCAAGCTATATAACTAGTCAGATATTGAACAGCATCAACAGACTAAAAAAAACCTTATTATTTTAACTACATTAATATCGTTTAAAATTTTGGGGCTGGTAAGGTTTTTGAAAAAAAAACTCTTCACACATTAAAAAAAAAAAAAAAAATAATAATAATAATAAGTAAATAAATCTTACTGACCCTAAACTTTTGAACAATAGTGTACATCATCTAACTCGAATTAAAAAAATATTGATCATACTTGTTTTGGATTTGTGTGGTGCTGATGAGGTTTTCCTCATATCTCTGGCGGGCCGCATTTCCTCCGAAACCCAAAAATGTTGAGACATAAACACGGTACACATGTTCTGTTCTGTGAGCGTCGCAGCCCAGGTTAAACTCCGCCAGCAAATTCTTGGCTATCTCTTCCTGGTAGCACAGAGAGAAATATAAGACAGCTGTGGAAAACAGATGTTAACAGAGGTTTCTTCTGAGAAACATCTAAAAAATACAGATCTGCTCTGAAGAATGGCTCAATGAATTGCATTCTTTAAACACAAAGGCAGCAAAGCAGAGGGAGAAGCAGCATCATATTTGTACGGTGACATTTAAAAGAATGTTCGGGGTTCAAGTTGAGCTCTATCAAAAGCATCTGTGGCACGCTGTTGATTACCACAGAAAATAACTGACTCATCCTTCAGGAAAAATTTTAATTTACATTAATGCACTTACAATGGAGGTCTATGGGGCTTCTCTGATTTGATTTTTCTTGCACCATATTTCTGGTATCCAGGAGTTCAAAGAAGAAGACTTCTTACAAAAACTTTTTTTTTTTTTTTTTTTTTAATCTTACCCAAACTTGTGTCTTGACCCATAGACTTCCATTGTAAGTGCATTACTGTAAACATCTGTTGTCGTTTTTACAATATGAGAGATTATGATGAGAATTATTGAGTGGTAATCGTCAGCACAGGTGCTGTCCATGAAGCGTCAAGACTTCTGATCTGAGAACATTCCTTTAATAGCTCACAAGCTCTAATACAGATGCAGAAAAATACTGAAGAACATGACAAAAACATTGAACACTTCATTCTGATTGCATTTGATTCCATCGGCATCCTGTTATATCGGATTAGAGGCCATCAGGATTTGTGCTGAGTTTTCCTCTAAAACTACTAAACATAATTATGTCAAATATTACATTAAGAGAAAGACCCAAATAGCACACATATACACACACACACACACACACACACACAATTTAAGTCTAATATTAGATTATAAAACTCTCCCCAAATTACTGGGATTCAATTAAATGTTCCAATATTGTTTAAAGGGGTCATATCATGAATAAAAGTAGATAAACATGGTTATCTAATTTACACATAGAAACCTTAAAAGGTACAGCAGGAAAAACAGCCTGATTAATTATGAGAGTCAGAGAGAGGTAAGAAATGGTCATCTGAAACAAAACAATCTGATCTTGAGAGGAAATGTAAATAATATTAAGTTTTTTGGTATGCTTTGTTTTTCACAACACAGATTTTTAGAAAAAACTAAGCATGAAGGTCCACGCCTAAACCTAAACCTCAGTGGGCCGCAAGCAGATTGTACGAATCACTCCGAATGCGATCCTACGAATCACTCCGAATGCGATCCTACGAATCACTCCGAATGCGATCCTACGAATCACTCCGAATGCGATCCTACGAATCACTCCGAATGCGATCCTACGAATCACTCCGAATGCGATCCTACGAATCACTCCGAATGCGATCCTACGAATCACTCCGAATGCGATCCTACGAATCACTCCGAATGCGATCCTACGAATCACTCCGAATGCGATCCTACGAATCACTCCGAATGCGATCCTACGAATCACTCCGAATGCGATCCTACGAATAACACCGAATGCGATCCTACGAATCACACCGAATGCGATTGTAGGAATTACTACCAATGAGATGAATTAGGCACCAATTCACAATTTTTAGAAAAGGAAAAAAAAAAAAAAACTAAGCATGAAGGTCCACCACTAAACCTAACCTTCAGTGGGCTGTAAGCAGATGAGCAAATTAGATCGTACTAATTACTCTGAATGAGATTGTACAAATTACTTCAAATTAGGTTGTATGAATTCGTATGAATTAGCCACCAATTCACCAAAATATAAAAGAGTTGCAAAATTTCATGTGTTGAACAAAATAATTAATTTTATTTTATTAATTAATTATTAAACAAAATGTTTGGCATGAGAAAACTTGACTAATATTAAAAGTGGACTTAAAGAAAAAGGGGTGTATAACAAAAACAAAAAAATTGAATGTATAACAAGTGTTGAATATGGTCCCCTTTAAAAAATGACTGCTGAGGAGAGGTTAGTATCGTCTTAGAGCTGAAGCACCATGCTGCTATATGAGCATGCATCAGGCTTATCTCAGTCCAAGGCATCAGTTCAGCAAATTCACCATGGCCTTGTACTGCACTGGGCCAAGGACCACAGAGTACCAGGAGAACAAGAATGAGAGAATGAGAATGACAAAGCCTTGCAGCTTTCAAATATACGGGAAATTGTCATGGATAATAACCTGTTGTGGAGAAGCAAAGCTTACAGTTTTGGGCACTTCGTATGCGATCTGAGTGGAGACGCCGCCCATGTCCAATACGCCGGCCGTACGCTTGCGCACCAGCGTCTCCTGCTGGTCACTGCCAGGAACCTGCACCTCCACCACTGCCTCATGTTCTGAGACACAAGTCAAGAAAATATAAAAAAAAGGAGAAGCGTGTGCCTGAAAAAAATCTTTTGTAGGGCATTTAAAATGTTAAGAAAGAAGAAAATGACAATATCTCTTACCATCCTCAACATGATTGAATCGGCCCAGAACAAAGTTGATACCTATCCATGCATATACTCCTGCAAAAATAGAAAATAAACAAATCAACAGAATTCAGATTTTCACTTAAAATCAGCACAAAAAAAATGCGGACAGTACGATTTTTTTTTTTTTTTTTTTTTTTTTTTTTTTTTTTAAGAAATACTTTTATTCAGCAAGGATGTATTAAACGGATCAAAAGTGACATTAAAGACATTTAATGTTACAAAAGATTCTAATTTCAAATTAATGTTGTTCTCTTTAACTTTCTATTCATTCATACTCAAAAGTATCAAAGATTCCATAAAAAATTAAACGACTGTTTTCAACATTGATAATAATCAGAAATGTTTCTTGAGCAGCAAATCATCATATTAGAATGATTTCTGAAGGATCATGTGACACTGAAGACTGGAGTGATGATGCTGAAAATTCAGCTTTGATCACAGGAATAAATTTTAACATAGATTCACATAGAAAACAGTTATTTTACATTGTAATAATATATCACGATATTACTGTTTTACTGTAATTTTGATCTAATACATACAGCCTTAGTGAGCACAAGATGCACAAAAAATTTCCCGATCCCAAACTTTTGAACTTTAGTGTAGATTTGTGCAACATTTGAATTAACCCTTGCATTTACGAACTGATGACTCCAGAGATGGTCTAGAACGTGGTTCTTACCTTCCTGTTTGCCTGAGATAACTTCCACATGGGAGTCGGAGAACAGGAAGTTGAAATTCACAGGAATGTCAGTCCGCAAATCCTCCAGCAGGGCCTCCTGCTGGCTGCAAAAAAAACACAATCTCTTAGCACAGGTGGCGGCTTTCCCACAGCATGCATCTAATATGAGGGTGTGATTGAACACCTTTCAGGCAGGACTCTCATTCCCGCAGTGCAGAGGATGTAGAGAGGCGTTTCCTGGTGCTTGTTTTTAGGGATGTGCTGAGCAGCAAAGCTCAGCAGAGGGCTAATGTAGTCGCTGGCCTTGTCTGGAGTGGATGCATACTCTGAGATACCTGAACAGAACACAAATGGTATTATTTGTAGGGCTGGGTATTGACACAAACTTCATAATTCAATTATAATTCACAAGCTCTTGATTAGTTTCGATTCACTACTGATTAATTTGGATATATTTTAGGTAAAGTATCGATCTAGTAGTTTAGCTAAAATCTCTCTCAACTAAAGCTGTAAACTATATAGGGAACCCTGTAAGTTGGTTCAGTACTATAATATTAAAGGTTAAAATTATCAACAGAGACCAATTGCTATTATATTTTTTAATAATTAAAACTCAAATTGCGCAGAAGACAGTTTTTTTATAATACCCGTTTTCATGATGGATTTTATTCAAACAAAGATATTATTAAGTAAAAATTTAAATATGAATAATATAGTGCATTTAATATATATAATATGTATATATATATACAGTCAAACCCAAAAGTATTCAGACACCTTGAACATTTCATTCATTAACCCTTAAATGCATGACTGTTTCGCCAATCATTCTTACATATTCGGGTCTTTATCGACCCGGATCAATATCTAACACAGAAGGATCTCTACCTGTCACGATAATATAAAACTCCTCTGATATTAGAGTAACAATTACAGAAGAATAAAATAAAGCATATTTTGTTACCTTTTGGAGCTTGAAAGGGCTCAGTTTGAGCAGATGTTTTATACCATCATCACTGTCCTCGTCAGAGCTCATTTTCCCAGTAAATTCAGCAAATAATAGGCTAGTTTTATGTTTGAGGTCACGAACATGAGCCCATTTACGATCTCAAACATATTCTCAAAACTATATAATTTTCAACATCTTCAAAATCAATATTTCGATCGCTAACAGCTTCACCAGATCCATCCAGTAACAATTACAGTCATATTTGATTGTGTTAAATATGTCAGTACTTGCTCTGCAGTAAATCGCTGAGCCATTTCATGTTTTTCTTATTATTTTGTTTTCTGTCTGAATGAGTTGTCACTTCAGCATTGTGTATCAGACATTGCCACCTTGTGGAATAAAGGTGAATTGCAATTATTCCATCATCTAAGATTCAATTATTGTTGTGCAGAAAAAAATATAAGTACACTCATACACACCTCGGGTCGTTTGCAACCCTAGACAATTTTTACAAAAAAATTAATACAAAAATAGGCATTCTTTTATAATTTTATGATTTTTTTTCTTGTTATATTCTTTATAATAAATTGATTGAGGAATACCTAGAAGTCTAACTTTAAAAAATTAACGAGTAGGAGGGTAGTGAATGACGTCCCGGGTCACTAAAGACCCGAGGTATGCATTTAAGGGTTAATACAGTTTATTCACTATAGTTTAAAAAAATGGTAATAAAATATGACGATCTCAGAGTTAAACTGTGTCAGAAAAATTTATCTTAATTATGTCAGATAACACTTAAGCAGAACATGGTCCGGTCAAACTGACTGAATAATTTTTGGTCCCAAATTTTAATTAATTTTACTGGTAGTCCACTGTATGAAGAATTTTTGGGTATAATATGTCACAGTTTACTTTATTTTGTTATCCTCACTTACATAAATGAACTATAGTGTCCTGCACACACTAGTAAAAATATATCAAAAATATCAAAAATGTCTGAATAATTTTTGGTTTGACTGTATATGTAATACAGTGCATACCTGCTGACTTATTGTTTACAAGTTGTTATTATTGATGTCTTTCCGGTTGAATCACTGAATGAGTGATTACATGAGATATGATTTCAATTGTAGTGTTTCTTTTAGCATATACCGCCTGACGTTCATTCATGTTTAATAGGAAAGAAATGATCAGTTCCGTCACATTACATTAAAGAGAGCGATTTATTATTTTGTGATAAAACTGATAGAATTTGAAAGCTGAGATTTAGTTTTATATCAAAAGTAAAGCGTATTATTGGATGATAGGCACAGTTCAAGTAATATTTAGAGAAGTTTTATTCACAGAGTAAACAGCAGAGATTAAGTGATAAATTATTGCGATTTAAGAAATGATACTGGTTCATTAAATTGAGAATAGATTAAAATCAAAATCAATATTGTCAACCCAACCTTGATCATTTCGAGTGGTTGATATTTGGCGTTTTTTAATTATTGGCATAGACTGTTTTTCTGTTTGGCTGATATGTGGAAGCAGGACATTTATTTTGACAGTGTTTAAGTTTGAAAAAAGAATGGCAATGCCTGCTCCCTGGCCACCCTGCTTTCTAAAGCTGCATTTAAACTGCGGATTTTGATGCCCAATTCTGATTTGTTGACTTTATCTGATTTTTTTGATGACCAGCTTACATCTTTTAAAAGTGACCCATATCCAATATCTGCATTTCAATTATACACTTGGTGAAACAGCCCAAGTAGGGATGCAACAACTAATCAATAAAATCGATAATAATAATGAAAACAGTCGACAACGAATGTCACTATCCATTAGTCGCATCAAATTACAGCACTACCACTGACTGAATAATGCATTTCTATGGATAGAAATGCATCTAAAAATAGTGGAGGAAACAGAGTGAGCTGCTGCGGGAAAGGTACGTGAACCACGCTGCCCAAAACATGAGAATTATTTATTTTAAGCCTCAAGCTAATGCGTTAGCATAATGTTTAACATGGCTTGCCCCATCAGGCGCTTTGACAGATGCATTTGCCATTTAATGTGTGATATGTTTCCACTGTGTAAAACTTTAATTTTAAGGTTATATCCTTATAATTCACGCAAGTATTTCCATTTTGCATCGTTCTGACAGTCTGTGTTAAACTTTACTGAAGTCAAACAGACAGGACGCATTAGAGAGGGAGAAAATTAAAATTCAGCGCAAAAATATTCATTTTGATTTTCAATATTCATCTGTTTTTGGACGTTAAATTTGGTTTTAAAAGTCAACATGTCATTCAAGTGTTTTATGAGAGTAGTAACTGTAAAGGGATAACAGTGTGTAATTGAATATAAACGTAAGACATTTCTTATATTTACAGGAGTGAACGTGTGTGTTCCTGCAGAACAGTCATCTTATCTGAGTTTGTGTTTTTATTTATCATCTTTATTATCATCTTCATTTTTAATGTAATGTAACCTTTTTTCTTTTTTACTTAAAAGCTCTTTTGCATACAATATAGATATATTCACTAAATATGTTTTCACAGCATTCAGTTGGAACTTTGTTTGAAGGACAGCATTGCACAGGATGTGAAGTTGTGTGTTTTGTCAATAAAAAAACCCACTTTTTTTATGATTAATCAAATAAATGGCCAACTAATTGTTGCTTGACCACTAACTATTTAACCATTTCAGGCCAGGATTCTACTCATTCAATCCCATACTGACCTGGCTTGATCTTCATCACTACAGGCTTCCTGTGCTTGTCTCGCATCTGTTTGATGTCTAGGAGCTCGTGCAGGTTGCCGTTGTGCCGGGGCCATGTGTATACGAACACGCGGGAGCCACTACTTCCACAGTCCACCACCAGCCCGTAGTTCAGGTTGGGGTTATTGGTGTCCGTGGCCTCCATGTCTGGCACCCGACCCAAACGTCTAGAGGAGACACAATGGTCACGAAGATTAGGTTTACAGAGATGCGTAACAGAAATAAGAGTAGTGATCAGAAGTGATTTTACGTGTGGAGGTGCCTGTCCTCTCTCATCCAGCTGTACTGGCCCTTCCCCGTGACCAGCAGCAGGTACAGCAGCCCCATCACACCAGCCAGCAGACCCAGCAGCAGCAACTGCCTGAAGGAGGGCAGCAGAAACCGGGGCAGCACCACTGGAGACAGGCTGAAGTGCCAGGATGCTGGAAACAGGCAGGAAATGCTAATCCTGTAGGGAAAAAAGAAATGATGAGCAATGCATCTCTATGGTAACTGGATCCTCTTAGCTTGGCTAAAATTGGAAAAGAGATGCACTGAAAAAGAAAGATTTGTGTTGCCTGTGTTTACATCCAAACATGAAAATTAATCATCAATTATTCACTCTCATGTCATTCCAAAACCATAATTCCAAAATCATCTTCGAAATACAAATGAAGGTATTTTTAAAGAAATCCATATGAATCAAGCGGTTTAATTCAAGTCTTCTAAATTAAATCAGTTCATCATATTAAGTGAATGAGTCTCTTCAGAAGACTTGGATTGAACCGCTGCATTCATATGGATTTATTTTACGTATCAAACCGTCAAAATTTTAGGTGAATAGACTTCCAATGGAAAGACTGAAATCTCTCAGATTTCTTTAAGATCTCTTTATGAGTTTTGGGTAAACGGACATTCAATGGACTAACAAATCTCAGATTTCACTAAAAATATCTTCATGTGTGTTCTGAAGATGAACAGAAGTCTTACAGATTTGGGAAGATATGCGGGTGAGTAAATGATGAGAGTTTTCATTTTTGGGTGAACTAACCTTTTAATTATATGAGCTAAGACAACAATTGCTGAACACTTTATTACATCTTAATTTCATTGTGTTAAGCACATTTAAATGTGTAAAATTAAAGCTGAATTAGGGTATGTTTACACATGTACTAAAAATTGACAGTTTATCCTGTTTTTTGCATACAGATGACAATGTTGTCAAAACGATGCCATTTACACAGATCTACAAAAAAAATAAACATCGTTGTATTCTGTTGCCAGGCCAGTAGATGGCGATGTCACTTTGTAAAGAAACACTACGGCCTATAGACTGAACACGTATTACGGTCAGTTTTCAAATTTATATTTTTGTAGTTTACACGGAGACAATAATGGTATCGTTTTAAAAAACTTGCACTTTGAAATCCTTTTTTAAAAGTTTGCATTTTCCGGCCCCCAAAATGCAGTTGTCATGTAAATGAACGGCCAAAACACATAAAAAGTTGTCCATGCTTAGTTGAAAACGGTGTTGTGTAAATGGCCCATTAATCCATTTGTATTTGGATGACATGAATCATTTTTGTTGCATTAACTGAAACTGCATGGATGCATTTACAGCTCCAAGCATGCTTTGCATAGGACTGAATTGGGAGAGTAAATGCTGAAACTATGTGTTATTTTATGCACATTTAAGTCACATTAAAAATCAAAATTGACAATTCTTTTTTTTTTTATTGACTGTATTGCAGTATTTATTATAAATTATTAATCCTTGCAAAACCATAATTTTTTTCAATTCATGTGCCTCGTAATAATCTCTTCTCTGATGACATGTTTACTGGCGTGAGGGCGAGGCAACCTGTCACTAGAGATCGACCGAGATATATATATATATATATATATATATATATCGATTTACCAATATTTTCCCCGATATTTAAGAATTTTACCATAATCAGATATCGGTTTTGTAATATCTGATTTACCGATAAACGCTGTGGGTCTTGAGGGCGTTTTGAGAATTGCGCACAGGATCGTCATTATAGTGCATCTGAGGGGAGACGAGGCAACGGCGTGCACATGTAAAGTATACTAACCTGCTTTGCTGTAATTAGTCAACTTCATTTAACATAACAGCCATTAATGCACAAATTAGTGTGTTACATAAAAGCCTGAAATGTAGCTAGTTTATGCAGTGTATGTAGTTTTATGCATGTAGTTTATGCAGTTTATGTAGCTATTTCTTAGAGACAAGCTCACGGAGCCATGTAAGATAATCCGTCAAGTCCTGTCCAAATAAAGATGTAACTTTGCATGAATTAAATAATACAGCCATGAATGAGCACATGTAGGAAATAAAAGTGCTGCATGTAATTCTCTCTCTGTTGTCTGTGCTCATCATTAGTCTCGTGAAGTCGTCTGCATTTTGCTGTTCATTCAGCGAATTGATGCTCAGGAAATGCTCCTTGGCCACCGCATGTAACTTTTAACAAGATTCACTTGTTTAAAACACTGTAATTATATAAACATTTACTATATAACCATTAATTCACTAATAAACATCCAAGTAAACACAACTCTATGGAAATTAATTATTCGTTATCTCCGCGAGCGATCGCAGTTTGAGTATAGTTATTTGTAAATGCATAAACAGCACTTTGTCAGCAGATATTTCATAATCTAGAATGACAAAAACATTATTAATAATTCTGATATAACATACCAGTTGAGAAATGCAATAAAATACAATGTTTTGTTTGTTATATTCCGATATTCCAGAGATTATTCAGTTATTTAACATTATCCAGTGAATTATTCTTCACTCTTTACTTTAGCCTATTAAACATCTTATAAATCTACTAAAACTGTAGTTTAAAATGAAGTATTACATTTCTGCTGTTGATATGACTCCGGTCTTTCATTTATTTTCTCCATTTGAAAACATTAGACATTCTACATTTATTTTGCTTATTGTTAAAGGGATAGTTCACCCAAAAATGAAAATTTGATGTTTATCTGCTTACCCCCAGTGCATCCAAGATGTAGGTGACTTTTTTGCTTCAGTCGAACGCAAATTATGATTTTTAACTGCAACCGCTGCCGTCTGTCAGTCAAATAATAGCAGTAGATGTGAACTTCAACTATAACAGTAAATAAAACTTGCTTAGACAAATCAAAATTAAAACCTGCGGCTCGTGACGACACAGTAATGTCCAAAGACACGAAACGATCGGTTTGTGCGAGAAACCGAACATTATTTATATAATTTTTACCACTAATACACCACTATGTCCAACTTCGTTCAGCTTCCTGTTAGTGAGGTCAAAAAACGCGTTGTGATGACGGAAGTGATGTCTCGCCCATATACTTCAATGAGCGCGAGACATCACTTCCGTTGTCAGAGCGCGATCAGACCTCACTAGCCGGAAGCTGAACGAAGTTGGACATAGTGGTGTATTAGAGGTAAAAAATTATATAAATACTGTTCAGTTTCTCGCACAAACCGATCGTTTCGTGTCTTAGGACATCAATGTGCCGTCACGAGCCGCAGGGTTTAATTTGGATTTGTCTATGGAAGTTTTTTCGACTCTTATTGTTCAAGTTCCCAATCACTGCTATTATTTGACTGACAGATGGCAGCGGTTGCAGTTAAAAATCATAATTTGCGTTCGACTGAAGAAAAAAAGTCCTCTACATCTTGGATGCCCTGGGGGTAAGCAGATAAACATAAAATTTTCATTTTTGGGTGAACTATCCCTTTAACATTAGTGTTGCTGCTGATGCTTTTTATAAATAAAAATATTTTTGTAATATGAAGATTAAAATGAACAATTTATTGGTGTATAAATAAGATTTGTTTTCTATGCAAGGAGGGAGTGATTGTTATAAATAAAATGGTTTGTTCAGTTCAGTGTTGTAATCGTGTCAAAAACAGAAGTATAACAGTAAATAAATATGGGTTCTGCATATCGGTTATCGGGCACAAACACAAAAACAATCTGTATCGGTTCTTAAGGTAGTCAATCACTACCTGTCACTCACATGAGATCCACCAATAGCAAACCACAACCATCCAATCAATGCCTGATGGTTAAAATCAAGCCACACCATACTTTTTTTTCTTGCTTGAGAAGCCGTTTCACTAAGATATAGGTCACAATAGGTAAATAAAGACAACCGCAATCTCCGTTTCATGCCGATTTTTAAGTATAGCGATATATGAAGCTCAGCTCACACAGAAGTTGCTTTCAAACCAATCAGCTTTCTAATGGTCAACCCAGTGAATTCAAGTGACCAACTTGAACCCGTTGTGAAATCTGCTTGGCGAATTCTTTCACCCTCACGCGATCCTGATTCCAATTTAAATGACCGGATTTTGGCGAACAACAGCAAATGTGTTTAATGTTCAGTTATATTGGATATTTAAGAGTTTTTATTGTTGAAGTTTTTGTGGTTACCATTGTACTGAAGAGCAGAGCTTTTGGTAAGACTGTAGAAAGTTTATATGATGACTACTGTGTTTTTTTTTGTTTTTTTACTTCATTCAATGTACATGCTATGCTAATGTCAGAGCAGTGTCAAACTAAAAATGTTTGTCTAAAATTAAAGAGATAGTTCACCCAAAAATGAAATTAATGTCATTAATTACTCACCCTCATGTCGTTCCACACCCGTAAGACCTTCATTAATCTTCAGAACACAAATTAAGATATTTTTGGTGAAATCCGATGGCTCCGTGACATTTCCTCTCTCAAGATCCATTAATGTACTAAAAACATGTTTAAATCAGTTCATGTGAGTACAGTGGTTCAACCTTAATATTATAAAGCAACGAGAATATTTTTGGTGTGCCAAAAAACAAAGAACAAAATAATGACTTATATAGTGATGGCCGATTTCAAAACACTGCTTCAGGAAGCTTCGGAGCGTTATGAATCTTTTGTGTCGAATCAGTGATTCAGATCACGTGTCAAACCGCCAAACTGCTGAAATCACGTGATTTTGGTGCTCTGAACCGCTGATTCGACACACTGATTCATAACACTCCGAAGCTTCCTGAAGCAGTGTTTTGAAATCGGCCATCACTAAATAAGTCGTTATTTTGTTTTTTTTTGGCGCACCAAAAATATTCTCATCGCTTTATAATATTAATATTGAACCACTGTACTCACATGTACTGATTTAAATATGTTTTTAGTAGATTAATGGATCTTGAGAGAGGAAATGTCATTGCTGGCTATGCAGGCCTCATTGAGCCATCAGATTTCATCAAAAATATCTTAATTTGTGTTCCGAAGATTAATGAAGGTCTTACGGGTGTGGAACGATGAATGAAGGTCATACAGGTGTAGAACGACATGAGGGTGAGTAATTAATGACAGAATTTTCATTTTTGGGTGAACTAACCCTTTAAGTGGATTTTACTTCATTCTATGAGTAAAGTGTACTTGAAAAACCTTAGTATAAAAACTTAACTTATAAAAATCTCACTCATATTTTCCATGAATAATGAATCGTTCACAATAAGGTCAGGATTGTGCATTTAGAAAGTAAAAAGCATCTATTCTTATTTAATGTTGACTTTAAGCGTTTGTCAAGCTGAAGAAACATCATTGATAACAATAATCATGTATTTGCCATTACATACATCAGATTTAACATATCAACTTTTCCCATTTGAGAAAACCCCTTCCCTCAAAATACTTCAGTTTGTACTTGCCTTCCCATCGCTGGAGTAGATGAACAGGTGAAGTGGACGAATCAAACCTTCTCTATACAGGTGTATTCCTCCATGACGTCATGTTTCAAGTCATCATCATCATCATCATCATCAGGGGCTCTCACACATGTGCAGGTGTGCTGAGGAGACGTGGCATGTCCTGACAGCAGGAAGTGAAATAACCGCATCAGCACAAGTTCACTTGTCGACAGAAGTGCACATGTCTAGCTCGAGATCACAATTAATGTCTTTGACTTCTATCTAGTTAGCTGCCTACACAGACATCATTCAGCAGCTCTTCCGAAGGCGCCTATGAGCCCCATAATGTACGATTCGAACACATCCTTAATGCTGTCTAGGTAGGGAGCTCACTAGATTGTGAAACACAACCACAGATACCGTCTAATCACAAGCTGTGCGCTTCTCAGGCCGAGAACAGCTTCAATGATAAAGAGATCTCTATTTGATACATAAGAGTAGGTCAGTGAGGTTGTGGAGAGGCAGACTGGAGTCAGTAAAAGCTGTCAGAAGTGTGTCCTCTGATCAGATAAATATCTGTATGAAAATGTTCTCACCGTTCGGCTACATCTGCTGCGGATGCGTCAATAATACAGGCATCCTCTGAGATTAATGGATTCAACAGTCCAAGAATTGAAATCCTCTCGGTGAACACATAAATATGGCACTTTAATTCTTCTGGTAGTGAGTGATGATAGTTGAAATTTGGCCGAGAAAAGCCTCTAATTCCCGGTAGTTACCGAGCAACAGCTCAGTTCAGTAGTAAAGACGGTTAGTGCGCATGCGCGTCGATGCCGGAAGCTTGTGTCTGCGTGTACACTACTGCTCTGACGTCACTTTGCGTTTCCAATTTGTCACTAGACATTTAGATTTGGCAAAATATTTTATTCTTAAATGTCAATTCTCCTCTACAATACACAAATTTAACAACAATTAATTACTTTACCTAATTATGGCACTTAATTGTAAAAAAAAAAATTGTATGATGAACTTCTGAATGTAACTTAACCCATTGCCTCTGTATGTTTAATTGTGTGTGTGTGTGTGTGTGTGTATATATATATAATATATACACACACACACACATTTATAAATAATTTATAATGATTATATAATTATTTATAATTTATAAATAATAACATCTTGTATATAATATATATTTTTTAAAAGCATAAAAAAACATGATGAAGATATAATTAAATTTGAAGTTTTATTAAGTGTTAACAATGAGATTATGTGGTTTTTATAATCAATGCACACTGCTTTTGTCATTTTTTACAAGATGCACAAAATTTGTCACCAAAAAGTCATTCAGTTTAACTAAAATTTCAGTTTTACCGAATGACAATATTTTCAAACAATGCCACAGGCTGATATCTAGCTAACTAGCAAAAGGACAATCAAACAGTTTATATTTAGTACAAGTTTTTAAAATAATACATTTTCCATGTTTTATAGTGGTTGTACCGAATGACCTGATGTTTCGGGACATGCGTATGAGCAAGTGAAAACGTGAATTTTTCAAATAGTTAAAAGAGAGTTAGTTACTTTGCTTCATGAGCATGTGGTCCTTTGCAGGTGTCTGAATGATGTCACATCCTGTTACATGATATTGACCGCATGACTTGATCCAAAATGGTCCCTTTATATTGGTTACTCCGAATGACATCAATGAAATTAATTTCTCCAGACATTCTTTCTCATAACAAAGCAATGACTTCTACACATAATTTTAATACCATTTTGCATTATGTTGATATATGATGTTATAAAATCATGCCAGAATAAAAAATATATACATTTATTACATTTTAAGATGTTTTAATCACAAATGAAATGGCTGCATTGGCCTTTGGACGGTTAAACCGAATGACCTTTTGACACTTCAAAATCTTTAAAATATCTTTATATGTAGCAAAATATAATTAAAACATTTTGGATTCAGTAAAAGAGATGAAGCGTAGTTTTACTAACTTTGTCATATCTTTGTTTTTTATTAAGGCTTTTGGACAAAATAAAAAATGACCTGTCAAGTTTGGAATCAGTAACATTTATATATTAAATAAATAAAACTTTTATTCAGCAAGGATGTGTATTTGTCCTAACCAGACGTGACTAACAGTTACGTGCTTTATTTAATGAAAAATGCATCGAATGTGAGTTTGAATATCATTTTGTGTCTTTTATAGTCATACTGAAAGCAACAATGGACAATTCAACTAAAGTAAAATAAAATATTAAGCACAGCTGTTTTCCACATTACCAATAAAAATGTTTCTTGAGCAGCAAATCAGCATATTAGAACGATTTCTGAAGGATCAGATTCACATTCGCCATAAAAAAAAAACTAAAAATTTCTTAAATAATATTTAATATATTCACAATATTTCTCTTGTACATACTATTACTACATGTACTTACAAAAACTACAGATTTAAATATACTATATTCTTCAAAAAATATATAATGTCATTTGAGTGAGCATCTCGCTTCTCAAAAAAAAAAAAAAAAACACAAAAAAACCCCCACACAGAATATTGTTTATTTGGCATCATAATTTGTAGTTTTATTAGAATAATACATTGTACAGACTTTACAAACTCAAGAAGGCCACTCTTAAAACTCTCTTTAAAAAAACAAAAATAAACATGCTATTACAAACATGAATAAGGGCTGGGTAAGGCTTATTACAACGCCAGGGCACACACGTACTGTACTGTATCTGATGGCTTTCTTTAGTGGACAGCGATTACCCCATTAGTGGCTGCTTGTGCTGAGACGGTCACTGTGCCGACTCCATCCTCCTCGGAGCTGAAACACTTCCTCTGAGCACATCTGGGAGAAGAGAAAAGAAATCATCAAGAAAAACTCTTTACAGAATTACTCAATCAATGGATGTATGGTAATGTAATTCATTAATGATGGTCTGACTGATATATATATATATATATATTTATTTATATATATATTTTTTGTTTAATTATAATTATGTTATTTCTAAGAGACAAATGCATTACTATTTTAATACAATTGCATTGTAAAATAAAAAGTGAATATTTCATTATTGAAGTATATTCATTATTTTACACAGCATTAGTGAAATTACAATAATTAGGTCTAAACATCTTCACTTGCAGGAGTTAAAACTCAAGCTTTTATTTTGGCAGAATACTGCAGGGAAGTCCTTTAAGTTTCTGTGTCAAAAGGTTTACAAACGCATGCTACTCAATACAAATCTAGTGAAAAGCTGTAATCATCTGCCCACAAAAATATAAAAAATTATGCACAAGTGAAAAAGTATAAAAAAAAAAAAAATTGACAACACTACTCCAAGTATGAGTAACAGTAATAATGATGCTTGCCTCAGAAAACACCACAAACTAGTGACATTTTGAAAATAGAAAACCTGTGTCAGAGACTGTAAGTCGACTTAGTTCTCTGTCCAGCTCCTCATCTGTGATACCTAGGCTGGAATCAGGCACGGAGGGCAGAGACTGGATAAAATCGGCATCTGAGAAACCCGTTTTCCAGGGAGGAGAAAGAGGGTGATTGGGGACCACTGGGAGCACGTCGTTATCTGGGATGGTTTTCTCCAATAATGACTTCAGCTCCTCCTCCAACTCCTCTGAATCTTCACCTATGAGAACATGAAGCATTACTTTCATTTTAAGGCAGCTTTATGGTACAGACTCAATCCAGCTCAGTGGTGAAGGCCTGTGCCCAGTTGTTCAAAAAGTTTTATGTGGATTATCTAGATTTGGAAAGCTGCAGAGTCACAGCACAGTGCAGCAGGAGACAGATTTCACTTATCACATGCAAGAGTAAGGAGAGATGACTGACAAGATGACTGCGCAAAAAATCCTGAAAATAACAGTCAAACCAAATTTTATTCAGACACCTTGAACATTTCATTCATTATTACATTTTATTCACTATAGTTGATGGTAATAAAATATGAAAAGATCTCAGAGTTAAACTGTGTCAGAAAAAAATTATCTTAATTATGTCAGATAACATGGTCAGGTCAAAGTGTCTGAATAATTTTTTGTTCCAAAGTTTTATCAATTTTACTGGTAGTCCACTGTATGAAGAATTTCTGATTATAATATGTCGCAGTATACTTTATTTTGTTATCCTCACTTACATAAATGAAATATAGTGTCCTGCACACACTAGTAAAAATATATGAAAAATGTCTGAATAATTTTTGGTTTGACTGTCTCTTATAAAACGTCGAGTCTGTTTATATACAGGTGTGAAAATTTCCTCACTGTGACATCCCTGCTCTATGGAGGCACTAAAGGGACATGGTGATGAAAAAAAAAATGAGATGGGAGAAAAATTCTATATTTCAATACTTTTGAGCTCCAAGAAACTGTGTTCAAAAGTTTTGAGTGAAAGCAAAGTTTATTGGGGGGAACAGAATTTTTTTCCCTCCCATCTCATATATGTCCCTTTAGGGGCTCCATAACTCCTCATGTGACCAGCAATAAGAACAAACAAATATTTATGCAATAAGGGATGCAGTTGTTAAAAACTACTTTTGATTGGTTCATCTCTGATGTTTGTGGCTGTAGTTTCTATACAGTGATTAAGAAAAAAAACGGTTTAATATTTAATATAATTTAATATTTATTCATTTTTAATATTTATTAATTTATTGATTATTTTATGGTGCCAAAATCTCTTTTTTTACTATTTCGAAAGGCTTAATAGAAAGCCTAATGGCTACTTCTACTTTTTACTTTAGTGATTAAACTAATCAAAAGCAAAATAAAAAATATAAATCTTATTTTTCACAAGATACAAATGTACTTTCTTCTCTTTCCTTTTTTTTTTAAAAACCAATTTTAAAGTTTTATTACATTTTTGTTCCTGAAATCCACCCATCGGGATAATCCTGTTTTTTGTTTGTTTGTTTTTTTTTTGGATCAAAACTATCCCAATCTTACCAAAAAGTTTTGAAAAACACATACTGACAGTTTAATCTCTAGATCAAAACCAAGATTGGATTTTCTGATCTAATCAAATTTCAGAATCCTTTTTCTCTTTAGAACAACAAATTTTCAAGATATGATCCAATCCGAAAGCCAAAATCCAGTCAGATTACTTTTGAACAACTGGGCCCTGGTGACGGTTGTACTATTATTAATGAATGAATGAACAGTAGAAGCCTGTAAGGCAGAAATGCCAATCATAGCAAAACCCACAATCCACACCCATGCACCGCTCTCATTGTCTGCACAAATGACCGATATATAGGAAGGGAAAAGGGAAATGCCCTTTTCACATTTAAATGCATCAATTATAACACTGAAAATCATTAAGTGAAACTTGCATACCAGAATCCAGCGCCCCACTGGCAAGAGTCTGGTTGACTTCATCCTGAGTGTCACATAACTACGCAAAAAGCATAAATGCAAAATAAAGAACTTCATTCAAAATTGTTATCACTATATTCAAATTATTATAGCATAAACCATGCATAGCTATACAAGGCAAATTTCTCATATATCACCTCCTGTATCTGATCAACCAGGTTCTCCGCTCGCTCCACAGTCACACCCTTCAGAGAGATCCTCAGAGCCGCCACACCTGCCTGGTACGCCTGCATCACCTGCACACGAACCAAAACACTTCATTTAGACAAGAATAATGAATATGCATGTGACACTTGTGGTGTGCATCAACAACAAAACTATATTTTCCTTAAAGTAACAACATGTTCTGGTGAACAAGTTGAATTTATCTACAAATTTATCTAAAAAAGTGTGAATGGAGGCAAAAGTAGATATTTTAAAGAAAGTACACGCAGCTTTTTCATACAATGATAGTTCATAGATCGTGCTGCCCGTCTTGCCCAAAGTTCATACAACATGTGAGCTGTGTGAGAAATGCACAATACAACTACACTTGGACTTGTTTAACTCTCATTCGACACAAATCGAAATGTGTGCGCTCTTAGCATGTTTTGCGTGCATTGTGCAAACTGTATCGCTTTGGAATATAAGTCACAGCACATTTCAGAAGATTAAAAATGCAACTTATTATCAAGAAAAATATGGCATTCACAAAATAAAAATAAAGTACAACACCGTGCTGTCTGGTACGAGTGCGAGTGAAGTTCACTGGTGTCGGCCAACAGCATGTGTCGTCACTCACACCAGACTGTCTGTGCATCTGTGAGTTTGTGCGTCTCACCAGGCGGTCTGTCTGAGAGTTTGCTATTCTGTCCAGGATCCCCTTCACTGTCTCGAGCTGAGCAAACAGACGATCTGCTTTCTTCTCCACCCGCTTGCTCCCACGTAAACACCTCAGGGCCTGTGGCAGGAAGAAGTAGGAATTCATTTAAAACACTTTTCTTGCCTATTACAATAAAAGGGTGTAAAACACAAAGAGTGTAATACAAAATGTGCTTATACCTGTGATTTCTTCCCCTCTTTAAGCAGTGATTTTGCCTGCTGCTTACACCTGCACATTAGACAACACATTATTTAGCTGCAGCACCACTGTAATTACCCATCATGTCACAGAAATGGCACCTGACTGAAATAACAGCTGCGTCCGAAAGCTTAGGCTGCTGACTCTTTGCCTATCAGGCAATGCAGGCAGCTTTTGCGCATGAAGGCACCTCACGAAATACAGACTCCTGAGGCAGCGTAATGGCTTAAAGGAATAGTTCACCCAAAAATGATCCCATAATTTACTCACCTTCAAGCTATCCTATGTGAATATGACTATATTCTTGCATCCGAACACAATTAGAGTTATATTAAATAATATCCTGGCTCTTCCCCTTGTAATGGCATTGAATATTGTCCAAAAAGCATATCCATCCATCATAAAAGTAATCCATATGAATCCATTGGGTTTATAAATGCCTTCTGATGTGAAGCGATGGGTTTTTGTAAGAAAAATATCCATATTTAAAACTTTATGACCTGGCTTATAACGTAGCTCATCTTCTCTTATATCAAAATCCTCCGTCATTTTCTTTAAAAAGTCTAATTTTAGGCTTTTAGGATTTGTGAACGGCATTTTGTTTTGCTCCATCCTCTGCGCTTCTGTGTTCGTCAATTCTGACGACCTGACCTGAGCTTATACTACGCCTATGTCATGTGTCGGGTCAGAGGTCACCGGCTCTCGTATATTATGCCTATACAGTATATTAAATGCTCATTATGGTTTAGTATTCTCCACAGTATATATTTAAGTAATTAAATTAATATGTATGTGCGATTAGTTGAGGAATGGCTTATGAACGACAAAATATTCGACTAGAAAAATCTTTGGTCTGGCACAACCCTATAAAGTTTTAAATATGGATATTTTTCTTACAAAAACCCATTGTTTCACTTCAGAAGGACTTTCTTAACCATTCGGAGTTGTATTGATTACTTAAAAATTTTTACTTTTCAATTTTACACGGCACCAGTTCCGTCTTTTTTCTGTAAGTAGAATAGGGAAGGCGTGGGACATTCAGCATAAGCTTTTTGAAGAATAAAGAAGGCGGTCTGGCGGAAGCCCTTGCGTGGCGATCATTTGTGTTTATAAAGCATAAAAATACATGAAATACATGACTAGAAAAAATGTTCTGCAGGTGTATTTGAAATGTTTTAACTAATCATCTTGTAATGAATGTCATTTCAGTTCTACTTTCTGAATATGAATTATCATATGCAGTAAAAGACAACAATACTCAAGTACTGTAAAAGGTTTTGCCACAAACTCAACTGACTGGCTTCTCTTCTGTATGATTTCAGTCTCTTCAGGCTTTACTGTACATGATTTATGAGCTTCTACAACTTTAGACCTCCTAACTGAACTCCTTTCCCCAAACTGACCATAGAAATACAAACAGTATAAATAAAAATGGTAACACTTTACAATAAGGTCTCATTTATTAAAATTAACATATTAACCAAAATAAACTAACAATGACAATTCATTGTTAGTTCATGGTTTACAGTGCATTAACTAATTTTGAGAAATGAAACCTTACCGTTTGTGCTTAATAAGATTAAGAGAAAACTGTTATTCATTTTTATAGTAACACTTTACAACAAGTGCAACCATAATCGCACTCTCAATATTTAAAGTGCAAATAAGACCAAATTTTTCTTTGATACAGAGCTGAGAGATGGATACAACTACACTGCCCAGCCTAAGATAGCTTTCATATTGAAAGATATCTGCATTCATCAGGGAGCCGCTCTCAAAACGTGGGGTATTGAGATCGCGTGACACGAGATCTCGTCACACCCCTAGTTTTTCTTCGTCTGGTATCGTTTAAAGCCCTTTGAAGCTGCACTGAAACTGTAATTTTGACCTTCAACAATGACATGGGGGTGAGTAAATTATCATGAAACTTTTATTTGAAAGTGAACTAATCCTTTAATTACTAAAATACCAGTTTCTTGCTAGAAATGACATCAAAGTGGATTTCCACATAAACTTACATTTACACACAAACCAACCACTACTGCATCATTCAGATGCCATGTTTTTGTTTAGCACAACTGTCACAGATTCAAATGCCGAGGATTGTGGGATATCACATGTAGCAAAGGATACATCTATGCTGCCTCCAAAAACCAATCAAATGAAGGTATCTCAGTAGATCACGATCATAGGATTCGGAACGTCCCTTGTTGCCTTCCTACCCTTGTATACTGCCTGCGTAGGCAGCATTCTTTAGCTTTCGGACGCAGCCAATGTCTATACAGTTTGGATGAACTGGCTCACTTTTCTGCTTCCTGTCCCAGCACCTCCACCCTCTCCTCCAGAAGCTTCTCGCTGCGCTGGAGCTGATAGATGCCCAGGTCCACCTCGCTGACAGGAGACACACGGCCCTGTCCTGCCTGACTAAATTTCACCAGCTAAACATAGACAAGGTCAAAAGTTCAATGAGAACTGAGCAATCTGCACCCAAACATGCTTATCAAATAATCAGAGCTCTGTGATTTCAGCGACACAGATTTGAGAGAAATGTTGGAACATTATTACTGTATATCTATGCTTAAGAGTTCAAAAGTTCAGGGAGGGTACGTTTTTTTTTTAGTGTTTTTGAAAGAAGTCTCTTCTCACGAAGACTGCATTTATTTGATCAAATATACAATAAAACAGTTATATTGTGAAATATTATTACAATTTAAAATAACTTTTCTTTTTGAATACATTTAAAACTGTAATTTATTTCTGTGATCAAAGCTGAATTTTCAGCATCATTACTCCAGTCTTGTGTCACATGATTCTTCAGAAATCATCCTAATAAGATCGAAATCAGCACAGAAACACTAATATTTTTTTTTTTCAGGATTCTTTGATGAATATCAATTTTAAAAGAACATTTTTCTTTTCTTTTGTAATCCGTTGTATTTACCGTCACATGTTTTAGCTGAATAAAAGTATTAATTTCTTTCAAAAACAAGAGAAATCGTACCGAGTCCAAACATTTGAATGGCAGTGTATTAAGGACTCGCTGAAAATGGTTGACCTGCATTATTATCTACAGAACTTGCAAAATACATTAAATCTTAAAGTCTTAGTGGCTACATCACGCGTTTCGCTCTAATTCACAAACCCACCTTCTCGCCTTCATGGAGTGAGACGGTGACGTGTTTTTCTCTC
Source organism: Chanodichthys erythropterus (assembly GCF_024489055.1). Lineage (NCBI taxonomy): Eukaryota > Metazoa > Chordata > Actinopteri > Cypriniformes > Xenocyprididae > Chanodichthys > Chanodichthys erythropterus. The sequence goes on from NC_090229.1 coordinate 35,700,595, forward strand.
TGTAGCTGTAGCAGAGCCATGCAGAGAGTGCTTTCATCTGGACAGATGTGAGAGGAGAGAGCACGCAGCTCTTGGAAAGACAGCAGAGAGCGCGCCGCTAAAGGAGAACCTCGATATGCCGCCAAAAGCGCCGCAGCCTTTTCCTGCAAGAGAAAAACGGCTTACGCTCAGCTCTGACTAAAAACTACCCGTATGCCATATAAATAATACACAGTGGCATCCAAAAGTGTGTTTTTAATGCAAATTATAAAACATAATGTCTGCACAATGAGATTACAGCAATGCTTCAACCAGTCAGGTCTTCATCGGGCACAATAACCTTGAGGAGTGAGATGCAACACTTTTTGTCCTGCACCTGAGCCCAATTTTGGTTTTGGGTGTGCACACCTTTTTTGTTTTGATCATTACAAATGATATCATCATAAAAACTAAAGTTAAAAATAGGAATACATTTCTTAGTATTCATTATGTTCCCCAATCTGGACAGCAGCAGTCGAGCAGCATATTGCAGTATATGAACGTATAAGTTCAGTCAAAAGGGCACTGCAAATCACACTACAGCACTTTAGCGTCCAAAGCTGCTAAATTGGAATACCGGATAAAACATTTGCGAATAAATCACAGTTTCCATCCCATGTGTTCAAGAGAACAAAATTATCACTTCCTGGGAAATTGGTGCAAAGTATTTGTAATAAAAATTAAAGTTGCTGAAGAAACTGTGGCTCTTTTTTCCTTTATCATAAATGACTTGTGTCTCAGAGCGGCAGACGAAACGCAATAAACACTCATGTTCTCTTGCATTCAGATGCTGGTATTTGGGAACTCAATCATGTGAGACGCTTCTGGGAGGGAATTAAACCAAATCATTCTGAAGATAGACTTTGGATCAGGCATTTCAAAATGAGATGCTGTGATGCGATTGGTCCACTAGTTAGTCCAGTTATCCAATCACATCCACTGTTGAGGCAGTCAAGTGAGTTTTTTGTTGTGCATCAGGGAATTTATTAAATGTGTTTCCATCGTAGTTTATGCTATCTGCCTCAATTCAGCACATGCATTTTTTTTATGCACATTTTTAGATTTTATGCTCATCTTGACATTTTTTATGTGATATCCTAAAAATCAGTGGATGGAAACAGGGCTATTGATACATCGATATATGACTTCACAGGAACAGGGAAATTTACTAATGTGGTCATTTCACACCACATAAAGTTTGACTTAACGGATTAGTTCACTTTCAAATTAAAATTTCCTGATAATTTACTCACCCCCATGTCATCCAAGATGTCCATACCCTTCTTTCTTCAGTCGAAAAGAAATTAATGTTTTTGATGAAAACATTCCAGGATTATTCTCCTTATAGTGGACTTCACTGGAGCCCAAACGGTTGAAGGTTTAAATGTCAGTTTCAGTGCAGCTTCAAAGAGCTCTACACGATCCCAGACAAGGAATAAGGGTCTTAAATATATATACATTTATATACATTTTAACTATCAATGCTCATCTTGAACTAGCTCTCTTCTTCTTCTTCTCTATTTGAATATTTCAGCAGTGTAGACACTGCTAAGTGTATTACTGCCCTCTACAGGTCAAAGTTTGTATTTATTGTTATATACTTGCACTAGCATATTATATATGACAGTTTAGTTCAAGCTTTGACCTGTGGAGGGCAGTAATATACTTCAAATTAGAATTCAAATAGAGAAGAAGAAGAGAGGTAGTTCAATATGAGCATTTATGGTTAAAACATATAATTTTTATTTTTTTTTAAGAAAATGAGTGATGGTTTCTCTAGAAAAGACTCTTATTCCTCGTCTGGTATTGTTTAAAGCCCTTTGAAGCTGCACTGAAACTGTAAATTTGGAGTCACTTGAAGTCCACTATAAGGAGAATAATCCTGGAATATTTTCATCAAAAACCTTAATTTCTTTTCAACTGAAGAAAGAAAGACATGGACATCTTGGATGACATGGGGGTGAATAAATTATCAGGACATTTTAATTTGAAAGTGAACTAATCCTTTAAATATTTGTGGTGAAAAAAATTCTTTTTACATTTTTTTTTTTTTATATAATTTATTCCTGTGATCAAAGCTGAATTTTCAGCATCATTACTTCAGTCTTCAGTAAGTGTAACATGATCCTTCAGAAATCATTCTGATAAGATGATTTGATGCTCAAGAAACATTTCTGATTATTATGGTAAAAAACGTTTTGCTGCTTAGTATTTTTATGAGAAACGTGATATTTAGGATTCTTTGATGAACAGAAAGTTCAAAAGAACAGCATTTATTTGAAAATTTGAAATTGTTTGTAACAATGTAAACTTTTTATTGTCACTTTTGATCAATTTAACACATCCTTTCTAAATAAAAGTATTAATTTCTTTCAAATTTTTAAAGGCAGCATATAAATGCAAAGGCATACTAACTAACGGGTAAAGGATGTATTCTGTTAGGTAACACCATTAGACACACTTACCTTTACCAGTTCTATCACAACGAAGGACTCCTCCAGCGGGACCCTCCCGCTACCCAGCAGAGCCGACAGAGTCCATTTCAGAGGCCGGACTAACAAGAGCCCAACACCCCACGACAGCCAGCCGGAGTCTACGTTTGCCGCAAAATCGGATTCTTTCTGCACCTTTCCACTTCTAGAAAGGCAATAAAACAAATCCGAATCACATGCCATAAATACATGTAATGATTAAACATGATCTATGAGACACTGGCTGTGTCCAAAAGCTTAAAAAGGCTGCCTCCAGAGTAGGGATGAGCGATACCGCTTATTTTGTTTTCGATACGATACTGATACCCTAAACTGAGCTCTTAAATTATTAAATGTATTAAATTACTAAAAGTAAAATGGGTAATGATACACACTTAATGTTACATTTGAAAGGCATTTTAACATTCAATACGCCTATAAGATTTCAGATTTTATAGCTTGCGGCTTTAGCTCCTGTACTTGAGGTGACAGTGACGTACCTAATCATGCTCTGAAGTACAGTACTCAAGCCCAGAGGAACAATGCCCTTCCTTCTGAAACTCTCATTCAGGTCCTGCAGACTCACACACACCGATCCGCACCGCCGGCAGTGATCAATGATCAGAGGGCTCCAGAAGTCTATCTTCCCATCCCAGTCTGTACAGTCAACGTCTCGGTTCTCTTTAAAGGCAGAGAACAAGAAAGCCATCCTCTCGTCATCCTCCCAGTCCGGAGGGAAGAACGCATCCCTCTTCTGCGCTGAAACCGACATTGTGCTGTGAATGAAAGAGTTTGAATGATTACTGCACATGGGGAAAAGAAGCACACTTATTCGTCAGTGTGAATGTAACATTTTCAGACACTTAACTGCATGTTATTTACAAGTTTAAATTTATAATAAATGCAATTAGTCAAATTTAAGAGGGTTTTTACCACTTAAGTAGGACTTAAGCACATCTTTATTTGTTATTTCATGATTACTTCTGTTTACATTGAAATATGGTTAAAGTGTACTGACGAATGCACTGACAATCAATTATGGTAAATTAAATACTCCTTTCTATTGAAATTGTACGTAAATATATTTGTAATTACACATTTGAAATGATAAAGCACATTTAAAATATATTAACTTTAAATGTAATTTTGAAAAACACTACAGTTAAAATTATAATCAAGTACTTTACATGTACTTCTGTATGTTAATCAACAAATTAAAATAAGTGTAAGCAGTCCGTAACTTTTGGCACACTTGTGGTTAAAGGGTTAGTTCACCCAAAAATGAAATTTCTGTCATTAATTACTCACTGTCATGTCGTTCCAAACCTGTAAGACCTTCGTTCATCTTCAGAACACAAATTAAGATATTTTTGATGAAATCCGATAGCTCAGTGAGGCGTGCATTGACAGCCAGACAATTAACACTTTCAGATGCCCAGAAAGCTACTAAAAACATATTTAAGTTCATGTGACTACAGTGGTTCAATATTAATATTATAAAGTGACAAGATTTGTTTTTGTGCACCAAAAGAACAAAATAACGACTTTATTCAACAATATCTAGTGATGGCCAAATTCAAAACACTGCTTCATGAAGCTTCGAAGCTTTACGAATCTTTTGTTTCGAATCAGTTGTTTGGAGCGCGTATCAAACTGCCAAAGTCACATGAAATATTGAATTTGCGAAACACTTATGATGTAACGAAGCCTCGTTTACTGAAATCATGTGACTTTGGCGCTCCGAACCACTGATTCGAAACAAAAGAGCCGTAAAGCTTCATGAAACAGTGTTTTGAAATCGCCCATCACTAGATATTGTTTGTTAAGTTATTTAGTTTTTTTGGCGCACAAAAACAATTTTTGTCACTTTATAATATTAAGGTTGAACCACTGTAGTCACATGAACTGATTTAAATATGTTTTTAGTAGCTTTCTGGGCATTGAAAAAGGTAGTGTTATTGCTGGCGAAGCAGGCCTCACTGAGCCATTGAATTTCATCAAAAATTTGTGTTCCAAAGATGAATGAAGGTCTTACAGGTGTGGAACAACATGAGGGTGAGTAATAAATGATCAAATTTAAATTTTTGGTTAAACTAACCCTTTAATAAATAGAAAGTACATGTGTCTGGCGGAAGAACACTGTAGCCGGAACTACTTCTCTCTGTTTATGTCTGTCACGCAGGTACTACTCCGCAGTGGTACGACCCAAACCAGTATGAAATAATCAGAATATAAACACTCACTAAAGGTGTAGCGCAATTCAGGAAAAGACAAAAACACAGTTTGAAAAACGGATTAATGATGTACTCGCTCATTATATAACTTTTGTAAATTTTGAACACAAAAAAAGCAAAAGAGTACTTAAGATATTTTTAAGTAGAAACAGTCATGAAAGTCTACTCTCTCTAAGTGGCCTTTTATTTTAATATTATATTATCGGCAAGGAGTTTTTTTTTTTTTTAAATATATACTTTTAAGATTAAAGTACACTACAAGTGTACACTCAATACAATTAAAGCTTAACTCAGTAAGATTTGCGAAGCTCCCCCTACAGGTTCCTTCAGTGAATCACACTGTCGTAAATACTCCAAGCGCAGCTCTGGACTACAACGACTACAACGCTCACCAGCGCAGTAGTTTTTCAAATACAGTACAAGAAATCTCGATGTAGGTGGGTAATTTTCAAAATTGTCTTATAAAGTCATAATATATACATTGTTTTTGAATTACTGTAAAGCATTTTGTCACTCTCGCGTGAACGTGAACATGAGGCGAGATTGTGTCGGGTCGGCGAAGCTCAACTTGCAAGTGCTGTATTCTGGCGTAGACGTGCCAGAGGGGGTTAGTGCACGCCTCAAACACAGCACTACAAGTCAATCAACCATCGTAAGGACTTAGAAAACTATTTATGAAGGTAAAAAAGTTACTTAGTTCTGCTTTAAGCACACTGTTTTTTGACTGAAGGGTGACATGTATCATAAGGAAGTGCATGATAGGTGGCTTTTTTAATATCAAGATGTTTGGTTAATTTCGATGAATGTATAAGGTAAATGTATATTAGGTCACTGGTCACCCTTTTTTTTGTTTGAAATGGTTCTGTGATGTGCCAAATTTAACAGTACAAATATTCAATTCCTCTCAGATAACATAAACATACAAATTAGCAAGCATAATCTTCTTTTAGTTCATTTTAAAATTCAAGAATGGTACAAGAATCGGTTCAGATGAAGAATAGCATTGTAAGACATTGATGTCACTTCATGTCAAGCTGTAGCTCGTATTTTCAGGTGCTCGAGCCGAGCACAGCATTTCACACTGACACACAACTGATCACGGTCAGGTTTGTTGGCAAAGTCAAGTGCAAAGATCGAAAGATCAAAACCAAATAACTCTGACAACGTTTCATCCGTCAGATATAATGCCGTGTGTCACGAGCTGCACGCCTATGATGCCTCTATATAAATGCTGTCTAGGTTTCGAGACACCGCAGAGAAGTGATTCTCAATCTTAGATGTGCTTTAAGATTCAATCTCAGACCTCGAGTTGAAGGAGCTGGACGCAGTTCTCAGCTAAAATCTCCTCAGTGTTTGTCGTGACATCCATCGGCAGGAATCCACATACTGCTTAAAGTATCGGCGGGGACAGAGAGAGGCACGCGAAGAGCTCCGTCTTCACCGTTTCACTGAATGCTAAAGATAGATGACAACAACACCTCACCCGGAAGACAACAACACTGCTCTTCTGCCTCTCCTCGTCACGATCAGACCACCGACGGCAACTTACTGCCACCTCGCGGTCGAAACCCACTGAGAGAAAACATGACCATCGCTGCAAATGAATATAAGCTCAGTGGCCTTGCCAAGAAGTAGTCAGGTGGATGACACAACATTATTTTTAAAAGCTGTTGATCAGATTCCTAAAGTAATTGAAATGATTATTTTTCCACATTTTCAAGTTTAAAACTTAATATCAGCAAATGTAAAATTATCACCATACATGAATGCCCCTTTGAAGCTGCATATCCCAGTCAAATCAAGTGTTTAAAGGGATAGCTCACCCAAAAAATGAAAATATTGTCATCGTTTAGGCTACTTACCCTCAAGTTGTACCAAACCTGTATGAGTTTCTTTCTTCTGTTGAACAATTTTGAATAATGTTGGTAACCAGACAGTTGACGGAAGCCATTGACTGAAAAAATACTATGGAAGTCAATGGCTATCAACTGTTTGGTTTACAACATTCTTCAAAATATCTTCTTTTCTCTAAGGATGAGTCTTAAAGGGATAGTTCATCCTAAAATAAAAATTAAGTGATCATTTACTCAGCCTGGTGTTGTTCTAATGCCAAATGCCCTTCTGTCTTTTTTGGAAAAGTATCAAGGAAAGAGCACATGTGGCACATGTCGTATATGCCAAGTGTTCTATGGTAGGGTTTGGTGAAAAACAAACCGAAATTGAATGTATTATTTAACGAATATCCTTGGCCGTTGGTCCTCTGTGCATGGCTACGCATTCATGAGACTCTATTAGTGCCACAGTTCACTCCGACTCACCCAGAAAAGCAAATTCTGAGTAATCAAGATTAACAAAAATGTAGCATGAAATACATTCCTTTCTACTCTGAGGTGAATATATCTGCTGTGTTCATTTATTGCATTCAGACAAATGGAGTTCTGGAGCTATTTAACTAGAAAGTACACAGATACTTCTTTGGGATTTATAGGTGTTGAATTTCATGTTGTATCTTGATAGAATAGAGTCCAATCCAGCATTTTTGTTAATACATTAAATTTTGTTTTGTTTTTCACCAAACCCTACAATATACCCCCAGAACACTTGGGATATAAGGCATGTGCCACATGTGCTCATTCTGTGATAGTTTTGCGTCTTTTTTAACCCCTAAACTATCACTCCAATTTTTGGGGAACAGGCCCCAACTTCATTTTTTTTTTTAAATCTTAAAGGGTCATGAGACTTCAAATATGAAAACTACAATTTGTAAGCTTTCAAATGATATATAGTTTGTCAATATTAGGTTTAGACTAAGATATTTTTGTATATAAGAGCAAACATTCCACTATAGCAGGACAGCGATAGTTAAAGGTACAATTTATGATATTTTTTTCCGCTAGAGGTCGCTAGAAGCCTATTCAAAACAAAGGCGTAGTTTGATGACGCCAAGTTTTAGAGCGGAAACTTGGGACATGTGGTCTCCATCTCAATGGACGGTGCAAAAGAATAGGGATTGGAGTCTGGAAGAACTCATGTTCATGGATGCGATTATTAACGTTACTGTAGTATGAAGCAGAGCAGGACCGAGTGTTGCGGGAGCTGAACGAGGAGCTGGAGCGATTGATCAACACACGCCTCACGAGCAGCGGGACTTTTATTATGACACGGCCGCCGGCGCCGCTTCCGCTTTTCCGGTCATGAGTTTACGGGAGCTGTCCTTGTCGACAGAACCAGCGGCAGATGGTAAACAGTAATTATGTTCCATAAATAAGTAACACAATCCACCATAAAACGTGCAAGAAGTAAATAAGGAACTGCTTGAAGCAAGCTAGTGGTTTGCTGGACGCTAGACACTACTTCCGCATTTGTCCACGGCACTGTTGTCATGTGGTTTCTACGTCAGTAAAGGCGGTAACAAAGGTAACTGACGTCATTGACAGGCGACTGCACTGCCCCGTGTCACTGTTTAGAATGGGAAATTTCTCATGATTTACAAGTAGTTGAAAACATTAGAGATATTGTTAGTAATCAGCTGGACAAAATATATAACACTAGCCTAGTGGTTTTTGGATATTTTACTGCAAAAATTTTACATATTGTACCTTTAAGGGGTTAGAAAGCTTGATGCTGGTCGCTATTCACTGCCATTAGCTTTATGAATGTGCGCAAGTGGGACATTTTTTTTATTTATTTATTTCCCTTTTGTGGTCCAAAAAACAAAGAACAACATAATTCATTATAACAACAGCAGGTTGAGAAAATGATGAATTAATTTTCATTTTAGGGTGAACTATCCCTTTAAGGAAAAACAAAACATCTTGGTTTGAGCCACTGCCCCTTTAAAATGTCTGTGCATGGTCCTTCTGCATCTGTCACTTGTTGCTCTAATGATAACATTTTTGTTTTAATGTATGATGATGATGGGCTCTGATTCCAATAACCCAGTCCAAGATAATAACGGCTAAATAAACATTTACCACATGCATTATGTTACCTGACATTGTTCAGCAGTTATAAGAAAGGTGACCCCAACAAAAACAGCAAGTATTTCACTTTATTTATTGCATTTAATAAATCAGGGGACTTTAGTGTCCTTAATCATTCTAGCACTGCACACACGGGCTTAAAAGCTTTCAAGTTTGTCTTTTGGGGAGCTCTCTGTGATGGTGATTCCTCTTTCGATGTTTTATCAGAACCAGGCCTTCTGTTACACAGAGGAAATGGTAGAACAGATGAATTTAGTTGCTTTATGGAGTACTCAGTCTTTGGCAGTGTGCTCTGTTTGGGAGGCCCAGTTCTTGGAAGACTTACGTTTTGTCTTGTACTGGCTTGAAAGCTGTTATCTTTCTTTGTCTCATTTTTCTTTTGTTCTACTTGAGAAGTGAGCTCCTCAAACCACTCATCAAACCACTCATCCTCGCTGACATTCTCCACCCATGGAGTCAGAGACCATGGCCCATAGTCAGTCAGCGGGTTCCACACTGCTTTCTCCATTTTCTTTGCCTTCTCTGTGGAAAGAGCATTTTTCTGCTGCAACTGTTGGCTCTGCGGCACGATTTGTGGAAGATGTACTAAGGCCTTTTCATAATCTTCCTTGTTCTTTAGTTCCCTTAAAGAACAAGCATTCATCTGGAGCTCCCTTATGGAAGAAGTATTTTTCTGAAGCTCCTCTAAAGAAGATTCACTCGTCTGGAGTTTCTCTACATTGTTTTTCTGGAGCACTTTTACAGAAGAAGCACTCTTCTGAGGGAACTTCTGAGGCACACCACCTACTCGTGTTGGCAAGTTGGCTCTTACATGTGTACCCTTTTTGGCAAGCTCGTTCTTACTGTCTTCTTTAACCCTGATGCCACAGGAATCAATGGACCAAAGACACGACGCAAAACCCCTGACTTCGCCGGGACCGCAAGAAGCAGCGGGATTGAAGAGTTTGCCCACAGGGGTCCACTGCTTTCTGTCGTCGAAAACCTTTTTGTTCATTTTCGGCAGTTTGGTAGACGACGTGCGTGTATTCCTGTCACCATCGCGAATCGAGCTAAGACCATGAATCACGATAAAGTCGGCAAGGGAAAACGAGCAGTCAAACATTTAAAATGTAGGCCTACTGCTGTGACGGCATTAGTCCGAGCATCTGCTAGCATAATCTTTAAAAGTAAACAACACGTCACGTTACTACACTTTTTAACGCGCGTTGTTAAAATGGGTTTGGGCGTAACATTAAATTCTTGTGTCAAAAGCAACTGTGATGCATAACAATGACAGTCTTAAAATAGCCTAATACTTACAAAGGTAACAGACATTACACCAAATTACAACATTGAAATTAAAACAATCCGTTCATAAAACCCATCTTTTGAAAACGTGATGGTGTCGCGATGGTGCTTAAAATGTGCAGTCTCACAAAACAGTTTCAAATATAGGCTGTTTGTCAGTCTGGAATAAAATAGCCTATATCGCTATTTTAGGCTCGGCCTAACATTTAGCCTACACGTGGTAAAGAATAGAACTCAAAAAAACGTAGGTTACATCATAAACTATTAAACTAATAGGCCACCGTGTCTTTTCGGAACCAAATGAACCTGAAACGGACAAAATTTTCTGTCTTTTTTCGGTTTATTCATTCATGTGATGGGTGATATGGTGTTTTTGTCTCTGTCTTAATGCTTATACATTAGGAATATAATATGCACAATATGTTAAATTGCAACGATTTCCTAAAGTTTGTTTTCTCCAATTCTTTATCTGAATATTCACCTTCTTGTAAATTATCATATCCTATTTAAACTGAGTTAAAACGTTTCTTAAATAACGTTTCTTAGATTTAAATTAAGTTAAAAGTAACACTCGGTCATTACAGTGAGCCAGCAAGAAGCGTTTCAAGAAAGATTAGATATGAATAAATGCTTCTTCTTTATTATAAAGACACGTTCATTTTCTACATATTGCGAGTGGGTCATGTGATACTTACATACAATGATGTAATGTAAGGCTATAATAGGTTTTCTTTTACAGACAAGATGGGCTAAAAAAAAGAGATTTAACTCAGAAAAGTCAAAAATTATTAAATGCTCATGAGAAGGATGCAATACTAATAACAGAAATTGAGAAAGTTAAAGCATGACCAATAGACAGTGAAACGCTCATTGGGTCAGCCAATGATGGAGACCCAAACAGGTGAAGAAGAAAAGACATGTTAACTGTAAAAGAATTAAGAGTTAAGGTGAAGAATTAAGTGTGAAACCATCAGGAACCCTTTAGTCTCCAAGGCCACTATTTTCCAGATCCGCAACCTACCTGGAGTCTCCAGAAGTGTAAGGTGTCAGGATCTCAGAGACATTGCTATGGTAGAATCCTGAAAAAAATGACCCCCACATAATAAGAATCACAAGCTGAAGTGTCGTAAAATACACGATTTTAGATACACTTTATAGACGATTGAGAGTGATTCTTGAAGGACCAGCACCACATCCTCTTGTACCACTGTTTGAAGAATTCATCTTCCAGAATCTGGCAGTAAGTTTTGGAAGATAATTTTTAGTTAATCTCCTGAAACGTCTGTTTTTCAGAGATGGAATAAAAATTAACTTCACACTTTACTGCCAGATTCTGGAAGATGAATTCTTCAAGCAGTGGTACAAGAGGATGTGGTGCTGGTCCTTCAAGAGTCACGCTCAATCTCTCTCTCTCTCTATATATATATATACACTCAAAAACAACCCAGCATTTTTTAAACTATTTTTATTTATTTGTTTATTTGAAGCACAAATCTGGCTTGTTTAGAATCTAAAATAATTTCAGTTAAATTAAACATGTTTATTGTCTTTCTGAAAACAAAATTGGAACTAACTGAAACCAATAAAATACATTGACTGAAACCATTCTCTGGAAATGTTGAATTATTGTATTTAGAGAACAATATATTGAATTCTGAGTTCATTAACCATGCTCTCTTTAGCATGAATCACATAAATATATTAAATAATAATAATAATATATATTTTTTTGCATTCATTTATTTCAGTTTTTGTAGTATCTAATTGTGGTCCAAGCCTCTTTTGGAGTCCACCTCACCCCATCAGAAGATGAAGATTCAGCTTTTGATCTTTTATAAAGGTACATGAGGACAGAATTAGGCCTTCTGTCACCCATCAGAAGAACGGGTGGCACAAATGACTTCAATTTCTTCAAGGAGAAATTAGTCTTCTTCCGCATGTTCTGGTTCAGATCCCCAATTTTTGGCACATGTCCATTTTTGTTTATACTGTCTTGAAAGCTTTTCTTTTGCTTTTCTTTTTCTATCAACTCATCTTTCTTCTGCAGCAACTCATCCTTCTGCAGCATCCTGGGGCTCACAGACTCACCTTCTGGGAGTTTAAAGCTGGCCTTCTGACCTTTCTTCACGTTCTCTACCTGCTTTGTGGGATATTCATTGCTCTTCTCACTGAGACGCTGAGGCACAATTTTTGGAGGATGAATAAAGTCTTTTTCACCATCTTCCTCATTCTTTGGCTCCTCTACAGAAGCAGTATTCGTCTGGACATCCTCTATTGAAGCAGTATTTGTCTGGAGTTCCTCTGTTGAAGAAGTATCCGTCTGGAGTTCCTCTACAGAAGTAGCGTTTTGCTGTAGGACCTTAGTCTGAAGCAAGTATTGTCTCTGGGGTACACCTCTTCGAAGTGGTGTAAACTTGGCCCCAGACTTTTTCTCCCCAGACACATCACTTTGAAATGGTTTTGGGCTCGTTCTTATGTTAGTCTCCTCAGGCACACTTTGTATGCCATCTTCCAAACCGCCTTTGTCATCACTTTTGTTCTGTTGCCCTTCCGTGGAACGAAAATGCTTCCTGAGCAAATAGTTAAACTTTTCTCTCAATATGAGAGTTTTGTCTTCCTCTACTTGTGTATTTACTTGGAGCCCCTTGCTGGCACAAGAATGAGACCTACTGAACTTTGGATACGGCGCCAAACTCCTGACGATAGAGTTGGGGATATAGCCGTCAGGAGCAACGGGCCAGGTTATTTTGTGCGGGCGGATCCGCTGCTTTCTGACATCGGACCTCTTATTTATGTCCCGCAGTTTGTTAGGTGTCATCGCGAATCGCGAGCAAAGTCCGTGAAGAAACAGCAAGCGAACAATCACGATCTAAATTCTGCCATGAATGGCTAGATTATGTAGAACCGTGTGCTGTTATGGCGTCATCATCGCGTCAGACGTCAAACATTCCAAACGCACGCTTGTTAAAAAACAAACAAACCGACATTGTAGCTAATCTTTAAAAGTAAACAACACGTTTAGTACAAAGTTATACTTTTAAACACACATTACTAAAATGATTTGATACATAACGTTGAATGAGCAGCGCTATAAGGTTAATGTTTTGAAACGCAACAGAAGGAAAACAAGAAGAGGGGAAAAAAAGAAAACCGGAATATCGGACCAAATCGGCATTCTCAGAAACTGTCAAATAAGCTCGCTAAAATTATTAATTATTAACTATTATTATTATTATGATTATTACTATTACTATTATTAGTAGTTAGTAGCCTAACTATAATTAGCCTACTGTTGTTGTTGTTGGTAACGCACAGAAATAATTTGATTTCTGAAGCTATCAAAATAATGTTCTAATTTTATGATTTGTGGGTTACATGTGTTGCACGGAAACATTGAAATTTGATGATGATGATGATGATGATAAACGAAACAGTTCTTAAAAGTCTCTTTTTTAATAGGCTGTAGCCTATTTTCTGCAATATTTTGTAATTATAGGTTTATAGGCCTATAAAGCACCTATCAAGGAACCTATCAATCAACCTATACAAATAGCCAGTTTTTTGATTGTCTGTTGTCCAAAAAAAGCCAATATGCAGAAGCCCAAAACAGGTTTTTCTTCACTTAGATACACAACTGGAACATTTTTTTTTTTTTTTTTTTTTTTAAATGTAACAAAATCGTTAGATGCAAATATAATCATAAACAATCAGTTACAATATGCCTATATTCACAGAGACAATAAAGCTCCATTCACACAAATTCATGCATATTTCAGTTTGACAGAATCGCGGTATAAAATCACTGACACATGATTTCTTTTTTGTTTATTTATTTTTTTTTTTCAAATCAATCAACAATTTATACAATCTGTACTAATATATAGGCTACTTGTCTTTCTATCAAGAAAGACTTTCCAAATAAATAGGCTACTGGTATGATAGCTAACTGTCATCAGATTTGGGCTTTTGAACAGAATTAGAGTAAGAGTTTACTCAATTATTATATTTAAATCCCACACTTCCCCTTGCAGGCGTCAGCTGACTATCACGGCGAAGATGATCAGTCTCTGTTGGCACCATAGATGGCGCTATGGAGTTAGTTGAAGAAGCAGGAATGGAAAACCGCTGAAGAACCACTGAAGCACCAGGATTTGATGCTATTCAGCACTTAAAGTGGTTCCCCTATGATTACGAGCCAAAGTAATAATAGGGCAGTAGTACTATATAGAACCCTTTTTTTTTTTTAGTTTTTGATATCAAGAATTACATTTCCACTAGTAAAAACTGTAATTCTTGAAATCTGTAATTGTATTTTCACTAGGGAATGTCACCATAGGCTGCCATTCAAATTCAGTTGTTGGTATCAAGAATTGATTTCTTGCATACAATTCTTACAAGTAAAAACCTTTATTTTTGATATCAGTAATTACATGGTTACTAGTAAAAATATAAATTTCTGATATCAAGAATTCGACTGTCACCAGTTAATTGTCAGAAATGTTAATTTTTACCAGTTAAAATTCAATTCTTGATATCAAGAACTTGTATTTCTGCGAGTGATTACGTCATTGTTGATATCAAGAATTCACATTTTTACTAGTGGAAATTAAATTCCTATTAGAAATCCCCATTGTTACTAGCAGAGTCCAATTTCTGATGTCAAGAATTAGCATTTTAACTAGTAAAAATTGAATTGTTAATATCAAGAATTCATCCTACGAATAATAAAAGTCAAAACGGCCTGCCATATTCTTTATCTCTGGTGTGAGGGCAGAGGATGTGGAGGCTATGTGGACAGAAAAAGACAGAGAGTGTGAAAGGATGGAAACAAGGTCAGAGTCAGAGATTTGCTGTTATTTGAAGTTTGTATTTTTCGCTATTACATTTCATTTGGATTGTTTTTCAACTGTATATTGACACATTTATTTACTACATCACAGCACACTTATAATCAGCCTCGTAAAGGCTACACCACCCTAACCAGAGAATCTGCTTTTAATAATAATAATAATATTAATCACTGCAAGCTGAAAAAGAAGTAATTCTTGTGCAAGACAAACAGATATTTCAACTTTATTTTGACACATCATAAATAATTTCCAACACACTCATTTATTGCAATACATGCTGATGACAGCAGATGTTTTATAATTAGTAATTCGGTATATTGTTCCCAAGTATAATAATTCAATATTTTCAGAGAATAATAATCTGCATAGAAAGGCAAAGCCTTAACAGTCAAGCTCAACTGAGTAATGAAAACGTACTTACTAACACATAATATTTTAAAAGTAGCTACAGACATTTTCATGTTATGATGATATATGGATCAGGGAGTAACATCTGTCTAAAAATATAATTTTATATGAAACTGCTGAACAATGTACATCCTATTAGAATAACATACAACATGTAATCATTGCAATGCAGATGGTAAATGTTTATTTAGCTTTGAAGACCTCAATAGGTAATCAGTCTTAACATGTTTATTGAGATGATGACGGCTTAAAGTAACTGATGTGTGAGTGTATTTTTTTAACAATGACAGAATCAATTCATGTGTGAAAGCAGATGTAGAAAAAGTGTGGAAATGTTGCAGTTCTTGACATTTAAAGTGCCCCTATTATGGATTTTTTGAAAATTACCTTTCATGCAGTGTGTAATGTAACTGTATGTGAATGTAAACAGTCTGCAAAGTTATCATAAATAAAGTAATTGTCTCACAAAAGAAAGCGTCGACTCATAAACGAGTCGTTTGTATTTCGAAATCCATAATGCCCGCCTATATTCTGCATGGACATCCCCCGAAAACTTGAACCCAAAAAATGCGTTACGAGTCCGGGTCGCCTTGTGCACAGCTATGGCATATGACACAGCGCTGCCCACAAGCCCATTGCTCCTACATAAGTTTATTTTTTATCAGTTCTTTTGTCTTTGGGTCGTTATATTTCCCACAGATTTCTGCTTGTTCTAAATCAGATACAGATAAAAGCAGCACAATAAATATTACATTTATACTGTTCTACCTGGCAGCATCTCTCTACTAATAATGAAGCTGTGTGTTTTAGTTACTAAGAAATATATGCTAGAACGTTTCAGTTTCTAAACTATTTATTGATAAATAAACACAGAACAGTGTTGACAATACATTTCTGTGCTACTGAATGATTCTGTATGCTCTCGATTTTTCTGCACATGATGTGTGCGTGTGTAGCAGCGCAGTTAAGAACGGCGATTAATGTACCTGTATAATAAGCTATTTAAAACGTGCATTCACCCGATCAATATTGAGAATCCAGATGGTATAATCAAACATATGTTGTGGAGCGCTCTCGGAGTATGCATTTATTTGTCATTATCTGAGCGTAAAGGTGGATTTCAAAGATTTTTTATCCTCTATTGCGCCCTCTATAGGCCATGACCAGTGACTAGTCGACATCATGCTTAAAGCGCCATGGCTAAGTGTTAAAGTCGACTAGTTGATTAGTCGGTGCATCCCCTTATATGTACCGCAATAAATTAGAAATATACACATTGGTTTGTTGATGGATATACACTTGTTAATGCTGAAGGTGAGGGATTACAGTTGCAACATCTCATGTCATACTGAGCAGTGTATCACTGAGAAACGTGCTGGGGTGCTTTTCCCAAAAGCATCGTTAGCCAACTAACATCGCAAGTTCCGTCATTACTTACATAGTTCAAGGATTTGGTATTTCCCGAAACCATCGTTCAAACGAACATTCGCAAACTGCATTGCAAACTTGTGTGGTTGGCTTGACAGCTCTCGAGCTGTTGTTAGAAGCATAGTTTCCTGTTTTTTATGACATGTGGAGTTAATAAATCATATCAATCTTGAGCAAAATAAGCAAGCTGACATTAAGTACAATATATATCTTTTATTTCGAATATATACAAATGTCATTTATATATTTTAGTTTATCAAGAGATTTAAAGCACCGTTTTTGAAGAGTGTGCATGTACATGCTTTAGTAAGTCAGAACAATCATTTGATTTAATCTGGAAATAAAGCAAAATAACTGAGGAAAATGAGAATTAGTCCTCTAATGCCATGTCCGTAATTTATAGCAGAAATTCTAGCATTAATTTGATATTAAACAGATTCTATTAAAGAAGTTATTACTCAGCACCTGCATGACGTCATTCACCAACGTGGTTGAATGACAGGTTTGCGACAATACGGTTTCGGGAAATGGTCATGACTAGCTAGTTGATTTGTTCAACTATGCATCATACTATGGTAGTTCCAACACGATCACATGAGAATGCGTATCAATAGTACAAGTTTGTAATCTCGTAGAATATATACGCCAAAATGAGTTTTGGCGTGCTTATGGTACGCAGTTTTTCGCGTGCATATGATATGCACTTTATGGCGTGTATATGATACGCTCTTGGTTAGGATGGGGGTGGGGGAGTGGGGGGTTCGTACGTATAATACGCCATAAAGTGCGTATCATATGCATGCGAAAAACTGCTTACCATAAGCACGCCAAAACTCATTTTGGCGTATATATTCTACGAGATTACAAACTCGTACTATTGAGACGCATTTTCGTGTGATCGGGCTCGGTAGTTCAGCAGCGAGTTACATCGTTGTTTGGGAAACACACCCCTGCTCAAGTCGTTCTTGTGATGGAGGTTCGGGCTGAATAACTAGTTTTTCCAATGTTTCATCATTGGACTCGTGCTTGGATTGATATGGTAAAATCTACCCCATCATTACTGTCTTTACAGTGTGTACAATCGCTGAATTTTAGAAAGCTTTCGGAGCTGAATCAGTTCTGGTAAAGGGCATTTTGAAGGATTTAGAGACTGATTCATCGGACAAGTCGTTTGAGAATCATTGAAAAATGTGGTGATGTGCAATGTGTATTATGAGAAAATTAGTTTTTCTTTTTCTTTGGTGCATGCAAACCTGTTGTAGGAGACCTCCAAAACATCATTAGGAACCTTTCAAATTGCATAATAGGGGCACTTTAAGCACTTGCAGCCTGAATCCCCAGTAAAACGTCTCCAGGAGCCTATTTGGCACTGAGGTCTACCACGAGATGCTGGTACGCCATAGTCTTTCCTTTAAAACTGGCCGCTAACAGAATATCCTTATTGTCAACGGAGACCAGGCTGAATCCTCGAGGCGCAAGCATGTTCAGTTCCTGAAAGGGCTGGAACCTTTGAGTGAGGTCATCCCACAGATAAATCCGAGAGAACGAATAATCACTCCCCAGCAGAAGATACTGCCTCACTCCAACGCTGAACGGATACACGGCCATTGAGCCACGTGACGGCAGCGTTTGAATCTCCACAAAGCGCTGGTTGTCCCAGCGCAGGATCTTCGAGTCTCCTATGAAGCGCGTGAGGCAGAGATACAGCACTTTTCGTATCCAGAAGTGCTTCACCATCTGTACATCGCCTGAATCGGTGATCTGCGAGTGGTAGACGAATTGGCGTTGGCTGCGGTTCCACTGATACACCACCGGGGGCTGCGAGTTGCTAGACAGTATGAGACGAGGTTTGCCGTCCACCTCGAGGAAGTCGATGTGAGTGTCTCTGTGCCAGGGATGGAGAGACTGGTGCGAGTAAAAGCCGTTACTGTTCCAGCGGTACAGGCTGGTGGATCCGGCTTTGGAGCTGTCGACTACAGCAAAGTACCAGTCCCCTTCAATCTGGAAAGTCTCTATGAAGTTGGGTTTACGGACACGGGTGGTGTCGATGTCCTGGATTTTGACGAAACGCAGTGGTCCTTCCTCCCATCTGACAACAACAACAACAACAGGATGTTATAGTAATCAACGATGATGAAATATTTACATGAATTTATTATATACATCTAACTCATTAAAATAATTTACTAATTAAACGTGCATTCAGTAGTTTAAAATGTTTTATGCATCAATAAATAAATTTGCTGCATCCGAAATGGCAAACTGTATAATAGGTACTACATTTGTTTTGAAGCTTACTTCATGACTGTTAAAAAAGTATGTTCTGTATAGTATGAATGTGTGTAGTATGAATGAAATTCGGACATACTACATCCGCCATGTTTTTTATTTTCATGTGACCTACTGCGAGATGGTCCTCACTGCAGAACACAAGATCCAGGGTGGGTGGATCCAACTCCTCCCACTTTACATATCCCTAAACCTACCCAACTCCGCCCCCCTGGATCTAAACCTACCCATCTCCACCCCCTGGATCTGGATCCAACTCCTCCCACTTTACATATCCATAAACCTTTCCGACTCCGCCCCCCTGGATCTAAACCTACCCATCTCCACCCCCTGGATCTGGATCCAACTCCTCCCACTGGATCTAAACCTACCCATCTCCACCCCCTGGATCTGGATCCAACTCCTCCCACTGGATCTAAACCTACCCATCTCCACCCCCTGGATCTGGATCCAACTCCGCCCACTTTACATATCCCTAAACCTACCCGACTCAGCCCCCCTGGATCTCGGATGTTTTCTGCAGTGAGGGGCTACTGCTCCGATACACTACTGTTTTATGAGTACTGTGTATTTGGACATACTACTCTTCTGGCGTACTGTTTTTTACATACTATATAGTGGGAAGTATGTGATTACAGATGCAGTGATTGTGTTTTTGTAAAAAGTCATTTAAATGGTGTGAACTCACATGAGATGAAGCCTGTATTTAAAAGTTTTCTATTAAAAAAAGTTGGGCTGCAACAATTAATCGATAAAATTGATTATTATCAACAATGGAAATAATCGACAATGAATTTGATTATTGATTAGTCGAGCTGCTCCGGGAAAGGTACATGATCCAAGTTGTCCAAAACACACTTGCTGTGCTTCAAATGGCTGTTTAATTCCCCTGATACATGTTTTCTCAGCGCATAACTTATATTTTATGGTTATATCCTTATTTGTAAATGTTAGAAAGTCCCAAGTATTTCCATTTATCATATTCTGACAACAATCGTCGAGTTCAATAAACAAGCGGCGGTGGGCGTGTCAAACAGGATAGATTAAAATTAATTTTTAATAAAAAAAAATGAATATATAGTAATTTATTTGATTTTTCCATCCTATCAATCGAAAGAAAAAAAATCAAGAGATTAATCGATTATCAAAATAATGGTTGGCTGCAGCACTAAAAAAAAAGTGTGAGTCACACGTTGAAAATGAAGCGACCTGCGCACTTCACTAAATGTGGAGAGAATCCTCACACTCATTGGCTGAATTTGGAACCACATACTAGCATACTAGTCTTGCTACTTTTACCATATATTTCTATGACACATAGTAAGAGTACTATGGAGTTGAATTCATTGTTTGTCTGTGGCCTCTGTAGAGTTTAGTGATGTAAAGAGCAAAAATTTGACAACGGAATATACTTTTTGTTGGATAGGTAAGAGAATGAACCACTGTGGTATCGGTACTTAAAGTATTGAAGAACAGCGATGGTGACACTAGCTAAAGAACTACTGAAGAAAAAAAAAAAAAAAAAAAAAAAATGAAAATTGCAATGTTATTCCTTTAGGGTAAAATCTGATAACTGACA
This sequence comes from Chanodichthys erythropterus, assembly GCF_024489055.1. Lineage (NCBI taxonomy): Eukaryota > Metazoa > Chordata > Actinopteri > Cypriniformes > Xenocyprididae > Chanodichthys > Chanodichthys erythropterus. Next base: position 35,721,142 of record NC_090229.1, read on the forward strand.
AAGTATATTCAGACAATATTTGAGTGTCCGCAATAGAGTAGTGATGAGAGATGAAGATTTCAATGCGCTCAAAACACTTCAGGCTGGCAGCACCTGCTGGTCAAAAAGGTGTAAACGTAGGGGAGGCCGATATACCGGTAGACACGATGGACAGGTAGAAATTTGTCTACCAGTAGAGATTTTGGACTATCATCTCTATCGCAGTTACGCTTATGTGATTTTGCTATGCTAAACTGTAACAAAAGCTTATAGTTTGCATGCATTTTAAAGCATTGTGGTTTAAAAACAAGTGATTTTAAAAAATTGAAGCGCAATAAGCAGCGAAAGAGAACTCATTTAGCTATTTGCGCGCGGTCTTAGATGGTTTCTGTCTGAGAGATGTCTTGCAAACAAAAGATATGTTTCATGAAGCAGTGTTTCAGTGTTGCTCATCACTACAATAGAGTCCATAACAAAAAATGTGCACATAGACATACTTGTAGATGTGGGATCCTCCAAAGAGCTGAGCCACAACCATGTAGAGAGTGTTGTTGATAACCACAGGCTTACAGTAGACCGCAGAACGAGCTGGAATGCACATAAAGTACATTTAAATCATCATGTTTTGATAATCTTGTCATTCTTTGAAGAAGTACTTTTTAATTATGATTTTAACTGTAGTGTGCGATATTACGTTTAAAGTTAATATATATTTTATGTGTACTAAATTGCAATTTCATCATTACAAATGTGCAATTACAAATATATGTAAACACATGACATTCATGTTTCAAAACAAATGACATTAAAGAATATTTTAGTTTACCATAAAGACTGAAAAGATTACATTGAGATGTCACTCTCGTGAAACAAGATTTTGTGTAAAAGGTTGAGAACCACTGCTTCAGAGGATATCACAATAGTTCATTTTCTTATTTTTTGTATTGGTTCTATTTATTAAATCAAATTATAAAAAACAAACTAATTACTTTTGACTTACATGTGATGTTGTAATGTGTCTTGAAAAGCATGTTCACATGATCCCAAATGAACACGGTGCAGATTCCAGTGTTGGGCTGAGCGAAAACTATGTACTGGTCATTGTTAAACTCGTATGACTCCACAGACAGAGACTGGAATGAGTATATCTCATATACTGCAAAATCTGGATTAGAAGAACATTTCATATTAGTCACTATATATTGTAACTGCCATTTCTGGTACATTTTTCACCATTTTAACCCATTTAATCCACCTTATTTTAAATGGTCCTGAGGTGTGACATTTTTTTTCTTCAAAAATTCCATGTAGTCTTTCAATTACTATGTATTTTGTTCATATTATAATGTATAATAATTATATAAAAATTGGAAATGTTTTGTTAAATAATTTTAGGTGTATTTTAGCATGTCACAACACAGAACAATGCAGAAACTGTATGAAATTTCATGTCAACCACCCAGATACACTACATGGCCAAAGGAATTTGGACATTTCTTTTCAAAATCAAGACCTTCAAGATGTTGGAACATAAATGCAGGAGGGTCTGCATCCATGTTGCAAGAAAGCTGAAAAATTCATAGAAGTCTCAGATTCAAAAAGAATATCCTGATGAACGAAACATGTTAAAATTATCAGGCCTCAACAACAAGGACTGCTCGATGGCCCAGAACCAGCAAGAATGACACTCGGCCAGTGCTGCATCATCACGAAAGTTTATCATTTACATGTTTTTAAGTCTTGCCAGTTCAAGCGCAAGGAGACACAAACGAGAACTCTTTTTTTGTTTTGTTTTTTATGTGTGCACACATTCTAAACCAGAGGTGTAAAGTACTTAAGTAAAAGTAATTAGTTAATTGTAGCGTATGCACACGTATCAGGATAATCAATAAACTTTGGAATGTTCAGAACGCTTTTAGCATGCTGGACTGGGTTGTAAAACCCCCCCAGAGACTGACCAGATCCACATTCCAACACCCCACACACACAGGGACACACAAAAACACACACACAGACAGACACAGAAACACACAATCATACATTTTGAACTGTATTTGTAAACTACCACTATGCTGAAATATATATTTCATATATTTTTAGGGCCTATGCATGTTTCCTAGTGTTTAAATGAGTGTATTTGTGCTAGTGTGCATTTTAACGATATAATTTTGTCTGTAAACCATAACTTCTCTCCTATGCCTTTCTGACCTATCGAGTTTGGTCTCTCCGTAAAGCTCCGGACACGAGCTATTCACTGAGATATGTCACACCGCTGATAAATGCATTTTTCTATGTGTTTAATGATACTGTGAAGAACGCACTCCATTTGGAGATCTGATCTGAGAGTCATAAATCATGCAGATTAAGTCGTGAGGCCAAACAAAGGAAAAGCTTTCCCGCCAACTTTGCACCCATGTTATTGGCTACCCCACCTCAAGGAGGTGTGTCGGCTTATCTGTCATAAAAGCAAAGACGCACAATTTCTTGTGTGTTCTCTCCCGATTGTCTCACGAGCATCTCGTGCACGTTTTTCCCGGACCCCTCCGGTGACCACGCGCTGTCATCGCGCTCAGCTTCGGGATCGCCATCTTCCAGCGAAACTCACTCTCGTCCTCAGTTCAAACCTTCCCGCTGAACGGAAGAAGCCAACGAACTGCACCAGCGCTAACCTGAAATTCGACACACGCAACCAATGCAAGTATACTGCCGTTTCTCAATCTTAGATGATGAAACTGATTTCCGTGCTGGCTTAGGACTGGTTGTGAGTTTGCTACTTGCCTTCTCTCTCTTTCCTTCTCTACTTCTATTCTTGTACATAGGTGTGTATTTTCTTGTATATATATTTAGATGTATAACCTCTGTATTCGTAGTTTGCATATATTAAAACGTTATTCATGCTCGATTGTTCTGTTTGTTCTTTCAGCGGAAAACCCAAGTCACTTTAACGTTTTTTCGATCGCTTTATGCTTTAGTTATTTTCATGGCCAGAGAATAACTCCGTTTATAATATTCTGTGAGGGACTTAGTTTGCTGGACAAACGAGCAGTTTCTCTAAATAATTATTAAACCAGAACTAATCATATATGTAATTGATTATAATTCGTTGTAATTGATTCACAATATATGTTTAATTCCCCGTTGGGTCGATATATGAATCATAATTTATTCATAACCTTATGAATTATTATATTCATATTTCATCCATAAATTGATTAATAACCGCTACATTTCGTTACATATATTATTTGGTGGAGGATTCGCGAGCAACGTTTTAAACTTGGTTTTCGGTAAAAGAGCAATGTAGAATAATTTTGTATGATTTAACTTACATGCGCGCTTTATTCAGTGAGAAGACGCACGGGTCCTCACTACGCACCGTTAACAAGCTGCTGTTTGTGTCTAGAAACACTGCAGGCATAGCCTTGGTTGACCGTGAAATACACTGCAGTCCATTGATATCTCAAGCTCGTATCTGTGAAGGACGACAATCTTTGCAGTAAGTTACAGTTTTGAGTATTAATTTCCGCTTGAATAAACGAATTGAATCGTGTTCAGCGAGTTTAGAGGGTCGTGGCGAGATTCCTGCGATCACTCTTTCGAGGCCTCATTATATTTACCCGCTACTGAATCTGAATTTCTTGTGTCGTCCAAAATTCACAATAGCCGGTTGCTCCTGGGTTACGTCGTTTGGACTAGCTACCCAAAACCACGTGATCCCCGTTACAGATCTAATCGGAAAAGCAGTCCGTCTGGTTCATCGATTGATGTGTGAGAGTTTGGAGCTATATCAGCATCCTGATCCAATGTTGATTTGTAACCCGCGGCGAAGGAATCCCGCAAGCGTTACATATTCGCGTGCATTAAAGTTTGCACCAAAGGGACTGATTCCCAGAGTTGTGTACCCGTGAGTAAAACGGTACACATATATTTATGAAAGAATCCGCTGAGGTTCTATAGTTGTAATCGTGACCGTGCAGTTAAAACAGCGTAAGGGTCAGAAACCCACAAGCGCGCTCGTTTTTGTATCACGAATTAAAGAAAGGGGATGCAGTAACTCTGAACAGACGCCAGAGGGCAGTCTGCTCAGGTGTGCCACCCCTCCCTACTTATTGGTTGTGTGGACTCAGTGACGCCACCGCGTGGACGTTCTGAGTTAAAGCCGCTCCATACTTTGAACTGAAATTATCTCCAAGTTATCTTTTGCTTCTCTATACTGCGGGGAGTTGTAAAAGAAATTTGCTTTTTGGTGGTTATGCTTTCCAATCATTGTTGGAATGTGGTTTACTGATTTAAATTTAATTTAAACACGTTTAAATTTTTAATTTAAATTGTTTCCCTTCCAACAAGGGAATTCACTTTCTGAGAGTGCGCCCCCTGGTGGACACTGTCAGATAAGTCAATTCTCTTTTCCCTTGTATTCTTTTTCCTGTATTCACAGATCTACTTTATTTTATTTTATTTCAGTTTATTTATTTTATTTTTATTCCACTTTGTGTTATTTCATCCATTCCCTTTTTGTCTTTTCTCTCTCTCAAGTTATTTCTTTAGTTTACTTTGGAAATTCATTCCCTTTATTACTTAATGTTTTATTTTATTCACTCTTAGTTCTGGGTCCTGTGTGTTATTGGCTGGCAATAATATTCACGCACACCCAAGCCTCCCTTATTTCATACACTTATTTTTGAATTTAATTAAATAACATTTAATTGAATTTTAAAATTAAGTAGTGTCAATCAGTTGGCATTTTGCTCATCAACAAGCAATTCTCTTTAGGGAACCTGCAAATAGGGAAGGCTTTCTCCTTTCTTTCTCCCATTCTGTTATTCTGTGCACTCATTTAAATTTAATTGAACAGAGTTTAATTCAAATTTGAATCAAGTGCATCTGATTTGTTTTTGTTTTATGTTATTTTTACTTTTGTTCTGCTTCTAGCTAGTTCATTTTAGACCCCTACTCTTTTATCCTACACACTTAATTATTTAAATTCTATTTAAACAAGATTTAAATTGAGATTTAAATTTACAATTAAGTCGTGTTTACCTGACTGTTTGTGCACTTGCAGAGAAGGCCCTTCACCGCCGGGTGGTGAGTTGACAGTCGCCCCAGTGAGTTCCAGTGAGTGGAGCTGCCTGGCCTGGCGCTTCTTACACTAACCGTGTGTGAATCGTGGACATTCTGACCTCGTATCACGGGCAACACGCAAGGACATCAGCGAGTTGTGTATCAGGTACAGGGAGGCAACGAGACCCGGGGTGACAACAAGCGGCAATTTTGTTTAATTTCCCTGCTCAGGCTTCTGCACGACAGAACCGCCCGTTTGGAAGTAACTGCCCGTAAAGGGGACAGACTCTGAGTTCAGGGAAAACTCAATTTTGACTGGTCACTCGGGCCGTTGGCGCAAATACCTTACCGAAGTGCGCAATTGTACTGGTGTTCCCTGTTTGAGAGGTTGCACCGTGTTACAAAGGGGACAGGTGGCCACGGACACCGCAGTAGAGTGTTTGAACGTCGAGGAAAGGTTGCCTGCCATTGAGTTCTTATCTGAGCACCCACAATTCACCCAGGCCTAAATTAGTGACATACAGTCATTTCACCTAATTGAAAGCCACAGAATATTACATATTCTTCAATTACTCAGGTGCGGGCCAACCCTTATGCTCTCGATCCATACCATCCCTCTAGGTTTTATGACGCAACAGTGCACTCGCCTGACACCGTCATAAACCCAGCTGGAATAGGAAGTTTAAGTTTCACTTCTCCCCTCTAGCCCTTCTGTTTTAGTTTATTGCTATTCTATTTTTATTCCTTTCTATTTGTTTACTGCTCTATTTCTCTTTTAATTGCAGCCACCCTGTTCTGTTTTGCTTCTCTACTGTGTTTGTTTCTTTCAATTCATCTAAAAGCAGAGCCTGTGAGAGCCATCACGGAAAACTGAGTAATAGATAGACGACCGAGCAGCGAGAGTCATCAAAGGACTCTTAGGGCTACCGCCTGTCAAAATCTTTATTCAAATCCGGCACTCACCCACACAAATTGACCCGCGTGGTCCTTTTGGCTATCGACAATTAAGTGTCTAGCCTACATTCCACTAACTGTCTGCACCAGTTAACTGGAACCAAACCAAAGAATTATATAATCATGCATTATTATAAGTCGTTAGCCCTGCGCGTGCTTGCATTGGTTCTGTTTGTGCTGTCTTTCTCTCGCCAACAGCAAGCTAACGTGTTCAGAGCAGCCAGCCCCAGCACCCATGGGGACGGACTCAAGACCGGGTTGGGCTCCCTGACCAGCACGATCCTGCCCAACGACGCTGTGGATCCCCAGCACCTAAGCAACGAGCAGCTGGACGACAACCTGAATCGACTAATGGCCCACGATCCAATGCCGAGTTACAAAGAGTGGGCGAGAGTCATCCGAGCCATCGCCCACAACCTCAAGCTCCAGGCGGAGGACGCCCGGAGGAATCAGGCCCAGATTCATCGTCACCACGATCAGCGACTTGTCGAGACCCAGAACCAGCGTTGGACAGCGGACGAATCCAAACCCGAGCTGCAGGAGGAGCTGCAAAGACTTCAAAAAGCCCTTGCAGAGCTCCACCTGGAGGTGGAGCGTAGAAAACTGACTGGAAAACTCCAACACAGCGAAGCTCCCCTAGCCAAAGCAGAGACTACGCTGAAAGACAGACACACTAAAGCCCTGACCTGTGAAAATCATCTCAAACAGGCCCAGAAAGGAGTTATGGCTCCGAAACAACAAAGAGACTATGTGAATGAACTTGACACTGGTTACAGAGTACTGAAAAGTGGCATGGGAGGGGAAACACACATCACCGAGTTTCCCCTAACCAGTCAAGAAGCCCTAATTCCAAATGGGGTTAAAAGTCCACTGCCCAAAACGTCCAACGGCCAAGAACCTTCGCCAGCAGCTGTCACATCCAACTGCCAGCACCTGCGACAGGTTCTGATCCAAAAAGCTTTCTGACCCTGCATCAGATCAAGGGCTCCCTGCTGCCATGGACCTAAAACGGGGCAGACTGAATAACCCATACACTTTCTACAGCCGAATGCAAAGAGGGTACTACGGAGCACGTAACCAGCCAGCAACGGAGGAAGATTTCATCTTCAACCCTCTGCTTCTCCGAGAGCTGCACCCTGCGGTGAGTGATCATCTGGCAGCCTTGGCCTGCTCAAGCAGCATGTCTATTCAGCAGCCGCGAGACTTGGTCGACGAAGCTCAAGCCAAGCAGAGAACTGCGTCTAAAAAGACTGTAGAAATTCCAACCAGTTACCCAGACTCCGATCACTGTCCAGAAACCTGTCCTTACCTTTTTGAAAGACTGAGAAATGAAGCTGAAAGACAAAATCAGACTCTCAAGTCACAAAGATGTGAGCTGAATGTGCAGTCGCACAGTCCAAATGAGGTCCACCTTGAACACACAGCTCCCACGCACCACACCATTGGTCGAGTGAGCCTGGTACCTCCTGTGTGCGTAGCGCAAATGGACACGTTTCTCTGTTCCACTCACAAAGACCTGCTAGACTGTTTTGAGCCCTTATTGAACGCCAGACCGCTGAAAATCTGGGCTCAAGTGTGTGAACTTCTGCCTTCCCAGTCACCCAGACCACCTGAGCCAGACGGTCAGGTCACAGAGGTCGCGGGAAATCTCCCAGCTAACCGCGGGAACCCCGGCTCAGAACACAGTTCAAGTTCGCCACCCGGCGTACTTCAACTCACCATAGACTGTAACTCTCTCTGCTCCAAGGTCACGACAGACTCACAGCTGAATGATGTAACTACAACAGACATTATTCTCACACTGTGGGCAGACAACTCAGCCTTCAACCACACGCCGTTAAGTGCTCTCAGTGAAGGAACACCGGACCTCCCATTTGTCAACAAGCAAACACACTTTCCACTAGACTTTCGTCTGCCAACCATAATGACTGTCAAGGACATCTGCGTGTTGAACTTCAAATGGAACAACCGGCATTTAACCCATCACTTCTTGGTCCTTCCAGACCTCCTGATGCACTCTAATGCTCATACGGACAGTGCAAATGAGTTGTTGTGGGCCCCAATGACTGTACAGTTTCCTGTTGTTCCTGTCAACACTGCCAACTTCCTGTCAGGCCAGACTATCCAACAGGTCTGCATCCTGATCAACATACAGGAACCTGTAGTACCACCTTACACCAAAGGGGGTGCTGTTTGGATCAACATACAGGAAACGGTAGTAACACCTTACACCAAAGGGGGTGCTGGTTGGCTCAACAGGCAATGTGGTCAAACCCTAAGCCACATGCTGGGCTCCTTCACACTGTCACCTGAAGGCGTGGAATTTGGACTTGCTCTAAAAGCCACACCGCTAACTGAAGTGTCACCCTACGTAGTTCACAGCTGGCTCAACGAATGCATGGTCACAGACATCAGCATTCCCAAAGCCCACCATCTAGAATGGATAATGGACCACGGCCCCTATGACTTTGAACGCAAGTTAACAGTCATTAACTTAATACCAGCTGCCATGGTCCCAGAAGGAAGCTTAAGCAACACAAGTTTCACAGCATCCTTCAAGAGCATCTCCATCACTTCCATCAAACTGGCACCCACAGAACAGGTGCACAGAACGGAGCTGATGGAGGACAAACACCTTGCAGTACCCACAGTCGCTAACCAGCCTGCCTGTGAAACTCAGGAAAGCGCTGCACCTCTGACAGCCAACCTGACAGCTAACACCACAACAGAGGAGCCCTTCCCAAGGTTTGAGCCTAAAGGCCAACAGATCCAGAAAGATGCAAGTGCGCTAAAGAATGATGCAGACTGTCGAAGACTCAGAAACGTCTTGCACAAATTCAAAGTGACATTTGACAAAGACCTTTTATGCTGTGGTCTCACTAAACTTCACACAGTGCATAGTGCAACACACCCAAATGCTCCTCCCACCTTAATCAGGCAGTACGAAGGTCACATCGCCCCACATGAACCAGTACAGGAGGTTGTTCATTCAACAGAAGGAAAAGGTGTTATCTGCCCATGCAACAGCACCTATTCAGTCCCTACCTGGTCCATTGTCAAACCAGACAGCAAGTGGCGACCCACCAGCGACTTCAGGAGGCTGAACCAGCAGGTGCCACTGCCACAACGTGCCAGAAAGCACAAGTCTGCACGGAGCAGAGATTCAGCTGCCTGTCAAAACTGCTATAACAGCACACCAGCGTTGACACTTGAGATACTGGTACCCCAACAACAGCGACCAGCCTGTCACAGATACCTCAAAGAGAATGCGTGCCAAGGAATGCCCACGGCCTACGTCGATGGACGTTCCTACAACCATGAGGGCATCTTACAGGCAAGTGCAGGGGCACGATGGTTAAACAACCAACCCTGCCAACCACAGAACAGCAGGTGGGGTCCCCAGTCATGTCAGTATGGTGAAGCAGCAGCGACCCTCAAAACCTTTCAAGTCTCCTCTGTCCATAACATCAGGGAACTCATGTGCACAGACTCACACTTTGCCAGACCTTGTTTCACATGCCATCTTCTGGGCTGGAAACAAACTGGTTTCAAGACTTAATGCAACAAGCAGGTGAAACATCAACACATGTTCCAGACACGTGATCACCTCACCGAAGCACACGACATGATCGTTTACTGGGAAAAGGTGAAAAGATGCTTGAAGCAACCAGGGCGTGACAAAGGTGTGAACGACCAAACTAATGCCCTTGCCAAGACTGGCACACTGCATAACAAGCTATGGTCACACCCACCCCATTCACCCACCCTTAGTGTGGCAACAACAACCCGCAGCCAGCGGACTGTTCCTGCAACATTTCCCACCTTACTGCCACTGCCACTGTCAACCAAACTTTCCAACATTTCCATTCGAAATGTTTTGTACCACCACTCAGACCCCTCCAACCTCCCGTTCCCGGCATCTGGTCCCACGGCGGCCCCTAGCAACAAACGACTGCACGAGACCGACCACATGCTGCGTGTGGGAATAAACTTTCTAAAGTATGTCCCTGATGTCCTCACAGTGCCAAAGCTTGTACTGCCACAGGGCCAAAAGGGGGGTGAACTGATATACACCCACGACACACCATGTGCCAAACACCATGGCACCAGAACTACGGATGAGACATTAAAACAAGTGGCGCACTGGCCCAGCATGCAGCAAGATGTGGCAGAGCACGCCAGAGGATGTCAAGTTTACCGTCGTGTCCAGACTGCAAACGCAAAGCACCGAGCTTCACTGCAAAACCGAGGAATCACATTTCCACGGTCAGTCGACCAGAAAGACTGGATGGTAAAACCTCCTCTGATGCTCATGGCCATCACAGACACTGTACAGGAGTCAACTCAGGTGTTCCCCACAGAACTACTGATGGCACGGCAGGTGCCACTGCCGTTGCATCTGTACCAACCAGGAGACTTGAGTCTCATCACAGCCTGCTCCCCTCATCAGCAGCACAACAAGCTCCGCCTACAACTGAGAAAGCAACTCGCAACACAGAGCCAAACCCTGCAAACCACCTGCAAATCCTGGAAAGGTATTGCGGTGGTTCTCCGCACTCACAGTTTCCTGCTGATCCAAACTGCGAACTCAAGGAAGCAACTGTTTACAGTCCTCCAGAATGACTTTGCCCAAAATCAGCTGGTTATAGCTCTGTTGACAGACCTGCTGCGAGAAATTAGCTTCTCTATGGACAGAGTGGCTATGAATAGGATTCCTCAGTATCCTACACAAACTGTGCTGGACTTTGCTACTGGCAGACCCAAAGACACGGTCAATGTCAGGTGGCGGCAACGTAACACCCATGCCAAGAAACACACCTCAGTTGCGGTAGCCTACCACAACAGCAACCCACGGCTGTGCCCGGCTCCCCACTTTCGCAGGTGTAGTTTCACCAAAGACTTTCAGTACTTCTGCCCAAACCAGCTCTTCCTCAGAAACCACACTGAAGGAATGGGCCGGTTGCAGCCCATGACCAGCGACACACGCTGCCCGGCCAAGCCTCGCACCCCAGTCATCGGAACACAAGCCGAGATTGTGGGTGATCAACTGCTCATCCACACCCCCACTCATGCTGCCACCCTAACCTACAATCAGCACAGCACCGCCACTCATGTCAACCTGCCCAATCCAAGTAAGTGGATCCAGGTACCCCTGGGTTCCACCCTTCATCGTCTCTCAAGCAAAGAGGACCAGTCAGAACTGGAAATCCCATCCTCCTCCAGGAATCACCATCACACCTTAGATCCAGGACTGGAACTGAGGATTGACAAAGGGAGGTCCCAGCTAAGTGACAGTACTCCCATCGATGCAGCCCTCCAAGCACTGCCTGTCCTGACCAGCTCACCTAAAGCCCAAGCTTGGACTGCTGCCAACACAGTCCGTCGCTTCTCCATGGCAATCAAGTACACACTCGCCCTGGGCTTGGCCTTCATCCTATACCAAGGGATCAAAGGGATGCAAGAGTCCATGAACAAGGGCTTATCTGCTCTCCCTCAAGGACCAGTAGGAACCACCTGCTGCGTTACCATCCGGATCCATGTGCCATCGAACTTGGCTACCATCCAACGAAGTCCGCACAGGAACTTCGTTGGCCGAAAGGGGGAATCTGTAGCGTATGCACACGTATCAGGATAATCAATAAACTTTGGAATGTTCAGAACGCTTTTAGCATGCTGGACTGGGTTGTAAAACCCCCCCAGAGACTGACCAGATCCACATTCCAACACCCCACACACACAGGGACACACAAAAACACACACACAGACAGACACAGAAACACACAATCATACATTTTGAACTGTATTTGTAAACTACCACTATGCTGAAATATATATTTCATATATTTTTAGGGCCTATGCATGTTTCCTAGTGTTTAAATTAGTGTATTTGTGCTAGTGTGCATTTTAACGATATAATTTTGTCTGTAAACCATAACTTCTCTCCTATGCCTTTCTGACCTATCGAGTTTGGTCTCTCCGTAAAGCTCCGGACACGAGCTATTCACTGAGATATGTCACACCGCTGATAAATGCATTTTTCTATGTGTTTAATGATACTGTGAAGAACGCACTCCATTTGGAGATCTGATCTGAGAGTCATAAATCATGCAGATTAAGTCGTGAGGCCAAACAAAGGAAAAGCTTTCCCGCCAACTTTGCACCCATGTTATTGGCTACCCCACCTCAAGGAGGTGTGTCGGCTTATCTGTCATAAAAGCAAGACGCACAATTTCTTGTGTGTTCTCTCCCGATTGTCTCACGAGCATCTCGTGCACGTTTTCCCGGACCCCTCCGGTGACCACGCGCTGTCATCGCGCTCAGCTTCGGGATCGCCATCTTCCAGCGAAACTCACTCTCGTCCTCAGTTCAAACCTTCCCGCTGAATGGAGGAAGCCAACGAACTGCACCAGCGCTAACCTGAAATTCGACACACGCAACCAATGCAAGTATACTGCCGTTTCTCAATCTTAGATGATGAAACTGATTTCCGTGCTGGCTTAGGACTGGTTGTGAGTTTGCTACTTGCCTTCTCTCTCTTTCCTTCTCTACTTCTATTCCTGTACATAGGTGTGTATTTTCTTGTATATATATTTAGATGTATAACCTCTGTATTCGTAGTTTGCATATATTAAAACGTTATTCATGCTCGATTGTTCTGTTTGTTCTTTCAGCGGAAAACCCAAGTCACTTTAACGTTTTTTCGATCGCTTTATGCTTTAGTTATTTTCATGGCCAGAGAATAACTCCGTTTATAATATTCTGTGAGGGACTTAGTTTGCTGGACAAACGAGCAGTTTCTCTAAATAATTATTAAACCAGAACTAATCATATATGTAATTGATTATAATTCGTTGTAATTGATTCACAATATATGTTTAATTCCCCGTTGGGTCGATATATGAATCATAATTTATTCATAACCTTATGAATTATTATATTCATATTTCATCCATAAATTGATTAATAACCGCTACATTTCGTTACATAATGTACTCAAGTATCTTTTTGGCTACTTTGTAGTTGTACTGAGTATATCAAAGATATTGGCAACTTTTACTCTCTACTTGACTACATTTTTAAGCAAGTAAATGTACTTTTTACTCTACTACATTTGTGATGATTAATGCAATTACACATTAAATTTTTCATGGCAGCTAACTTTTTCTGCAGCAGTTTGTTTCTGATATAAAGAAACGATATCACCATCTAAGGGCACTGAAGGTATACTATATTATAGGTATACTATATCTTGTGCATTTTGCCTTTACTCATCCAAACTGGTCAACAAAGCTACTTTTTGTGCACTTGAGCTTAACTGAGACTTGAAATAGAAAATATTAGAAAATAAACTTGATTTCTCATCTTACAAATCAATTGTTTCTTATTTTCACCGGCATGTCTCTCTGGTGTTGAGGACTAGTGCATCTCTGAGCCTACATTAAAAACAAATACTTTTGTCATATTGGAATTGGTGACTTGTAACTTGTATTGGAGTCATTTTCGATGTAAGGTATCAGTACTTTTACTCAAATATGTTTTTTAGGTACTCTCTCTGTTCTAAGCACACTCAGAAAGCTGCGTCTCAGACCGCGTGCAAATATTGCATTGTTCTCTTTTACATCTTGCACTTGAATGGTCAAATTCACACAAAATTATGTCAAAATGCCTGTCTTTGTGAGTATCCTAGTAAACAGGGCTTGACATTAACTTTTTTGCTCACCAGCCACTGTGGCTAGTGGTTTTCCAAATTTACTAGCCACTGAGCATTTTCACTGGCCACAATTTAGATGTTGGTAAATTACATTTTATATGATTAAAGTTGACTTTGTTATGCTTAAATTACTTTATTTTGAGTCATTTTACTTGATTTAGAAGATTTAAAACCCTTTCAAACTTTTAAATGCAGATTGACCACCCAAATCAAGACTACATTGTATATCAGCTGGTATGTACAGGTGGGCAAGAGGTGGACAATATGAACATGGGCTAATATGAGAAATTGTATAAGTTATTTGTGTTAGGCTATATAAAAGAACAAAGAAGCTAATTACAAAAACAATAGTAAATTAAAAAAAAGATTATTTAACATCTTTTGTTGTTTGATTAACATTAATGACAGAGATGTATTTAATTGGGCAGCTGAATGCATGGACGTAACTGACGCATATCCAGTTATTACCCACCTGTTTACGTCCACTTAAGCCATAACCGAATGTATTCACGCGAGATACTCCACACGATGGACATTTAGACATCTGTGTGCTCTGTTTAACTATTCAGGCGCAAGGAGAACTGATCGCGCGCGCGACAGAGCGCTTCTGTTGTGTCATTCAGCGCAATTCTGCCTATCCCTCCTTCACTAACTGCACGTAGCCTAAATAACGAATTGTGTGATTGGATTTTACTTTTGTGCTACGACGATCTTCGACGATCATTTGGCTGTAAACTGAAATTATATTCAACCCGCCAACCCGCCAAAGTGGCTAGTGGGAGTGGCTGTCTTACCCGCCACAGCTGAAATCTACCCGCATTTGGCGGGTTGGCGGGTGTTAATGTCAAGCCCTGCTAGTAAACATAGTCAGTCATGGCTTAAGTGAACGTAAACAATTGAGAAAGAAAACGCATGTGTATCAGTATATTGGATCCGTGCATTAGCTCTTAAAGTGACAGCAGCCTAATATTCCTGCTGCTTTCTGTGTTTTTATGTTAAACAACAAAAGACAAGGGGAAAAAATCACTCTTTGCTCTTGACTGAAAAACGTTTGTAACTTTAATAAAGATTAATCTATATTAATTTATTTGAAATTTATATTAATTAGTCTAGTAGTTTTTGCTGTGGTATCAAAACTGGAATCGAGAATTGTGAAATTTTACTTGTATTTGAAATTTGGTGTCATAACCTTGTTTATTAAGGTTGTTTGGGTCAAACACAATGGAAACAACAACTTTTTTAATTTATTTCTTACTTTTTTGTGGTGGGGCTATTGAAAATTTTGGTAGGGCATTTAAAAGTTTAAACCACTGGCCTGACCGGACCATTAGCATTCACACATTTTTGTTGGTTTTGTTGCTTACTGTCTGCAATAATCTAAAAGCCAATGGAAAAATTCTATATTGGCTGTTTCTCTAGGGAACCAGGTTCCATGTTGGCATACGTCATCCCTGCGGTACTCTGTTGTATAAATATATGGTGTTTTCAGTTGAATTAAGAAGCCTGGAATTTGAAGGGGGTGTCCACATACTTTTGACCATGTAGAGTACATATATTTTACAGAATTGCATATATCAGTTGCAGATCTCAAATACCATGTGCTAAGAGTGGCTGAGAGGCCTTACCTGCACTTATACAGTTGAAGTCACGTGGTGTGAGGTCATGTATGCGTCGACCCTGGAACTCAAAAGGGCTGGCGCAGTATATGGCTGGAACGGAGGTGTTGGTCTTCTCCATCCAGTCAACCAACCACTTGATCTTACAGTCACAACGGAACGAGTTCCCTCGCAGATCTCTGCCAAGAGTGGAGAGAAGAATAACAAGATACACATAAAACATACATATATTTACCTGTTTAAAGAATAACCCTGATGTGTGAGGTATTGTAATGGGTTTTCAAACTTTAGAAAGTTTGAGAGAATATGCATGCATATATGTTTATTTCAAAATAAGTAGTTTTATATTTAGTACAATCAATGGCAATTAAAAGCAACTCGTTTTACTATGGAAACATTTTGCCTTTATAATATAACGCTTACTATTTTTCACACACACTATAAAAGGCCCATGAAAGTGTATATTAGTAAGACCCT
Source organism: Chanodichthys erythropterus (assembly GCF_024489055.1). NCBI lineage: Eukaryota > Metazoa > Chordata > Actinopteri > Cypriniformes > Xenocyprididae > Chanodichthys > Chanodichthys erythropterus. The sequence continues at coordinate 35,736,940 of NC_090229.1, forward strand.
CACAGGGGAATTATCATATTTAGATATATGGTACATACAGGTCTGTGAGGATATCCAGGTGTTTGAAGAGCTCTCTGGGAAGAACCTGCAGGTTGTTGTTGGATAGAGACCTGACACAGCAAAAGCAGGAGAGAAGTTAGATCCAAATCAGAGACACAACATGACCTAGTTATTTATGTTGGACTGCAGATTCATACCTCTATTCAATCTAATCTAGAAGGTACACATTGGGCTCATCATAGAAGAAGCAGTGTACATTTACAATTGCTCTTTGAATACTGAATTTATTTATATATGTATTTTTTAATGAATACACTGATAATTGACTCATAGAAGCAATACATACAGATGTGTCAAAGACTTCAGTCCTCTGAATGTGTGCTTTGACAGGGCTTGGATGTCATTGTTCTCAATAAATCTGTAAGCAAGTAGGGTGAGAAAAGAATATAGGAATTAAATTAAGCATTTAAAGCACGTAAATGAACTCATTTGTCAGACGGCCATAAGATATCTGCAGGTGAAGTCGTTAAAAAGATTTAGGTGCTGTGTGCCATTTAGGATAGAAAGATAAAAGATCAGGACAGGGATATTAATCAAATGGCAGCATCTCTCACTCCCTATTTATTGTAATAAACAGTAAGGATGCATGCTGCCTGTTCCCTGATGGATTCAAGAGTCACAGCGTTCAGGAAGACGATGCCTGCCTCCCTCTGCAAACCTTGCCGCATTTGCTTTGTTTAAAGCTTTTAGCTTAATGACACTGAGGTTGTGGGCGTTTTCATTAATGCTAAAAGCTTTCTGCAATAGCAAGTTCCTCTCTCTCTCTCTCTCTCTCTCTCTCTCTCTCTCTTTTATCTCATTCACTCTCTTTCTGCAGTCATTGAGCTGCCAGTGCTTTCGGCTGAAAGACAACGCTACCTGAATCTTAAGAAGGATTCACAGGAAACATGGAGACATGTACACACACATTTCCAATTTATCTCAGTGGTTGTCAAGAAGTTATACAAAGTTTCCATCTTTTAAGAGGTGTCACAGGTAAACACTCCATTTCTGTTTTATTTATATGTTGCTTTAAAAAATATATATTTAGGTAGAATTCACTTGTACATTTGAATGGCCGTTAAGGAAGAAAAGTACTTTTTGGCATCTACCAAATGACCTGTAAAGGACTTTTCAGCTTTTTCATTTATAGAAATGACCACACAATCTTTGGTGAATCGATATGAACTTGGCACATCCTCCAACAGGAGCCTTATCTGTTGATTCAGCATTGTGAAATGCAAAACAAAAAAGGTTATTAAATTGTGGAGAAAGAAAGAGAGCCAGATAGAAATGATGACTGGAAGAAAACAAAAGGTACTTATCACAGTTCCAGAGAAGTGTTTTATTCCATATAGCTTTTTGTTGTTGGGAAAGCTATTGCACCATATGAGAAACATTTTGTATGAACATTACATTTCAATGTCTGGCTTATAATGCACAAAACCTTTTAAAACCTTGAGGAAGATGCTTTGGGAGATGATCTTAATATAGAAGAAGAGGAAATGAATTGTACTTTTAACATAAACCATAAGTTTAGCTCTTTCTTGCATTTATGTGAGCAAAAGCCAGTGAAAATATCAGAATAAATCACACTTAAACACAGCAGAAGATTTCCTGAAACATCTAATCTGTCCATCTGTTGGACAAGTGATCAATCCACCCAACCCACTCATCTATCTTCAGAGTCAACCATCGATTAAGCCATCCATCCATCCATCCATCCATCCATCCATCCATCCATCCATCCATCCATCCATCCATCCATCCATCCATCCATCCATCCATCCATCCATCCATCAAGCAAGCATACTTACAGGTACTGCAGGTGTCCAAGACCAGCAAAAGCATCATCAGAAATCAGAGAGAATGTGTTTGAGTTCAACAGCCTATGCAGAAATAAAAGAGAGAGATAAAGTTAAGAGTTTACACTTTCACTGAGCTATAGATTACAAAGCCATTTCTGTCATGACAACTCTTGGAGTGTTTTGCACGTAATGGATATGATTTGAAATGTTTGGTCTTGGCAGAATAGATCAGGACATCGACTTGCTACTGCCAATATGCTGCTGCTGTATATGAATTACCCTTAGCAGATCTATACAGGTGGAGCTGGGGAAGGTGGAGGGTTTCTGAAAGTGCACTGCCACAGCAAATTATTATTTAAAGGTTGAGCTTATTGGCTACCGATACATCAGGAACCAATCAGCTGTGCCCTATAGAGAATGATGTGATTGAGTTAAGGACCTATGAGCCTGTGCCATCTAGAGTTTCATGACAGAACTTTGTATTTCTTGTACATTTTACACACGTTTTTTTACGGAGCCCTGCACATGACATGCGGACAAAATATCATGGCCACAAATTAGGAATTCTTTCTCTCTTTTTAGTAAATTGTGGCCACATTGAACTAATATGTTCCCTTGTTTTAACTGAACTAACACAAGGGAATTACAACATGGCCATGATGTAGTAAAACAAGGAAATTAATTATTATACTGTGCACACAATTTACTAAAAGCGAGGGAACGAATTAGTAAAATGTGTTGACGTAGTAAGCAGAGTGAACGAATTGTTAACTCGTGGCCACGATGTACATATTTTCTCCCCACATGTCATGTTGTACTGTATTGGCTACATACTATAGACTACAGTTTAATTAAATGTTAGCCCTATAAAACAACAAGGGTAACCAAACGTGAAAGTACTGTTCACTTCTAGTCCTCTAGACATAAAAGTGAAAAATGAGTCCAGTATATAGAACATCTCTATTTATTTTTAGTTTGAACTAAAAAGGCAAATAATGTGCTCTTCTATGTAACCTAAGACTCTAGAGTGAAAGATTATGGTGCTCCAACTGTACTTAATTACTAATGCAACTAAAGAATGTTAAAGAAATGGGACATACAGGTTCAGCACATTAAGCTGGACACTAGACAGCAGCATCTGAAACATGCTATTATTATGAAAATCATATATATTTTAGAAACAAAATTGACTTGTCCTTCAGTTACAAAAATTATGTTTACAGTCATGCACTTAATGGATGGGAGTCTAAAGTTACTCACAAAAACTTGACTTGTCCCATAGACTTCCACTGTAAGATCATTACTGTAAAGATGATGATTTCATGATTTCACAAACTGAGGGCTGATTGAGGGGAAATATTTTCTGTGGTAATCATCAATGTCACAATTACTGCAGATTAAAGAGCTGCACAAAAGCTTTTCAAATTACAAAGTTGTGTGCAAAAACGTCCGGTTGTTTCAGAACTGTGTCTAATAGATCACAAACATTTAAAAACAGCATTGCCTGAAAGATCAACATGCAAATCTAGTATCACTGCCTCTGGAAAGTATGGAGCAACAATAAATTCCTGTGGCTGAAATCACATCTTGCCTATTGGTCTCAAATATCAGTCCAAAGAGCACCCAGCTTCTTGACTATCTGACTATATGCAAATTATTTCAGCAAGGAACAGAACGAAATGTACAGATTTGATTGCTGCTGACAGTGGATATTCTGTCACAATAATACCAGTTTTTTTTTTTTATATAGAAATACAGTTTAAATATATTATACATACTAATACATGTTTATCTGATATTGCAGAATGTGTTTAATTTGTTTACTGATTCAGTGACAGAACTGGCATGCTGTCATTTGAAAACAAACTTCTCTCTTGTGTCTTTCTCACACACACACACACACACACACACACACACACACACACACACACACACACACACACACACACACACACACACACACACACACACACACACACACAGTGAGGACAGAAACGCTGTTGTTGTGTGAGTGTGGGCAGTCTGTAAATGGAGGGTCTGTCACTGATACACATCACACTACACACTGCTCAGACACGCAGCTGACAAACACTACAATTCTCACTCTTTTTTTACCCTTTCAAACACACACACAGGCCATAATAAGAAAATGCAGAGGAGGATTACTGTGCATCTAGTACTCACAGGAACTGCAGTAGGTGCATGTGGGAAAAAGCTCCTTCAGGAATCTCTGTGAAGGCAGCGTTCACCATAGTCCTGCACAGAACAGCAGAAACAACCATCACCACCACCATCATCACCACCATCATCATCATTATCACCAATGCAGTTGCTGTTATTATCATCTTAACCCTTCTGTGTTGAAAACCCTCTAACACCTTTTGTGTTTTTTTTGGTCAAAAATGATCGGCCTTTTAAAAATTGCTTGTAAATGGCTTGTTATGCTATATTGTTAGGCTGCATAGATTAGGTCAGCCGGAACCGGGAACACTTCCCATAACACCTGATGTACTCTTTTATCTTTTTTTTTTATTTTATTATGCGGGCCAGTAAAGTAATTTGGCAAATATCACTTTTTTAAAAAGACCAAGCTTCTGTGCACATACACACTCAAACACGCAAACCTATAGACTAAACACGTAAATGAACGGCAAGAATGCATTAATTGTATTCAGTTTTCATTTAAGCTTCATTTAAAGTAATAATTAACAATTTTTACAACTTTAGCTCGATGAGAATTTTCCTATTGTCTCTCTGAAGCTGCTTTGAACAAGTTAAGTCAAGTCATCTTCATTTATATAGCGCTTTTCACAATACATACTGTATGTATTGTGAAAAGCGCTATATAAATGAAGATGACTTGACTGTATTATCACCAAATATTGGATTTAAACTTGTTTTCTTTCAGTTAGGACAGGTTTAGTATTACTTTTTGGAACTGATTCGTCGTAAGCCTCATTTATCTTTGCTTTTGCACCTCAGTTTTTGAGTGAAAAAAGCATTATTTGTGCATAGATTTGTCAATATTCAACAAAATATGGGGAAAAAAATTGCACTGTTTATCACTAGTGTGCTTTAATGTTTAACCTGGAAGTTTGTTTTGAAATGCTTTTATTTTGTACAAAATGGAACAAAGTTACACTTGTTTGGGTCAAAAACTGAGGTTCAGAAATATTTCTTCATAACATCTGAAAATCTCATTGTAAAAGACTGTATGTTGATATGTATTTTCAAGGGTGTCATGGTCGGCTGTTTTTTGGTTACTTGGCTCAACTCAAAAGCGTCCACCCTCAAGTATAAGTCCTTAGATATGATTGGGGTCCCTATAGCTACCTCAATGTATATATATTGGGTTGTTTTCGCCCGTTTAATTGTCCTCCAGATGGATTGCTTGGAAGAGTAATGGCACCTCTATAAAGCTGCATGACTTAAGTTATTATTCAGGAGCAAAGGGATGAGTACGTACTTAATATTTAGTACTTTGGATTTAGGGGCTTTGAAACATTTCTGACTCTAAGTATAACACTGGCATTCTGATGAATAATTCAGGAAAATAACCACTTTTTCCCAATATATGCATAAATAAAAAACAATTAAAAGTCATTTCATTCTAATTTTGACGTTTGGCCTTTTTTCTTAAACAGTTGCACACACCTGAAAGGATCTCACTGATTAATTGTTAGAAAGTAGGGCACAGATCTTCCTTCCCTTTTATATTTTCAGTCTGAAAATAAGGGCACCATCCCAGTGCAGAACTCTATATTTTATTCATCATCATACATGAAAACTTGAGAAAATCAAAGGCTTTTATCAAAACTTTCTTTAGAATATATAGACATGAACATGAGTAAACTCGATGATTGAACTATGTAAACTATGATTGAAAACGTCAGTGAAATTAATATTGTACATAAAAGCACAAACAGATTGAGGCAAAACCTTAAAAATCAATTGATGAAATAAATGGTATCTGCGGTCGTGTTCCCTCAGAGAGAGTCTGAGGGTAGTAAATGTGTATGTGGTGACGTTTCTGTGGTTGTGTCTCTCCAGCAGATGTAAGCTGACTTCATCCCCAGTAAAAAGAGCAGCATACAGACTGCACCTCATCTTCTATCAGCTAAGCAAGCTGACTTTTGCCCAGTCTGTTTAAAGGAATAGTTCACCCACATGTGAAAATCTTAGAAAGTATAGTCCAATCAACTCATATTTCAAGCCTTCTCAAGCCATATGACAGATTTGAGTGATGAATAGACTAAAATGAAGTCATTGTGCACTAATAATTCCCCTTCCCCTCCACTGCAGCTAAATGTCATGAGATGAAAATGATAACAAATATCAGTTTGGAATATATAGGGCAATATATAGACTCAAATCAACTGCTTTGTTATGTTTTTTTTTCCCCTTTCTTTCTTTTTGTCACAATGTAGAAAATATGACTATATATTTTGTTAATACAAATACAACTGTCCATTGTTAATTCATGTTAACTAATGCAATTGCCTAATGTTAACAAGGGGAACCTTACTGTAAAATATTTCAGCTAAACCTTTATGATGAAAGGAACAACGCCATAAGTCAGGTGACATAATGGTCAGCTCAACCTATAAATCATTTTATGAAATCCATAAATCCATGTTATGCTGCTGAGAAAAATGGTATACGAGTACAAAAGCATTATATGAACAACTTTTCTCTACTTTGAATATAAGAAATAAAGGACAGAAGAAATAAGTAAACGTGATCTTTTCAGTACTCACAGGGAGATGATTCCTGGTGGGAAGCTCTTGGGAATGGCTTTGGTGTCCACACAGAAGGCACTGTCTTTGGTACAGGAGCAGGTGGTTGGACATCGTGGGGTTTTGGGAGCTTTGCGGCCCACCGTGTTTCCAAACATACAGAAAAGCAGCAGGCAAACAGACAGCCGCCAATCTGGCCATCGTAGAGTCCGCCTGGGCCTTGCTTCCACCATCTTCCACCTTCTCTTCTCCTGAAGAATCACAGGCGGCTGGAGAGAGGGATCTGTTCCTGTTTTTTTATCCTTTCCTTATTAGGAAAACTGCTAGAGAAGAAGCTCCAGGGTGTGAACGGGAGAGGAGGGGAGGTGTTAGGCTCAGAAGCGACTGACAGAGGGAACAGAAAACGAGTGGGCAGTGACTGGTGTTCCCTGGGTGCGTGTATGAGTGTGTATTTGATTTTCTCAGCGTACTCTGCGGTGTTCTCTTCTCTCTCTCTCTGTGGTGCAGCTGTCAGAGCATAGACTGCAGGAGCGTGTCAGCCAGCGCTGCTCCGCACACACTCAGACTCAGACCAGAGTGCAGCAAAGCTGACACTGAATTATTAACAATCGCATGGACTAACACTGAAGCAGAAGCAGGGAACACAGCAGAGAACATAGTGGGATGGAGGGTGGGGGGTTATGAACCAAGATAAAGAGGCAGGGGTGATGGAAAGGTCAGTGGAGGTTATACCAAATAATTTACTACAATCATCTTGTTTACAGTAAGGCAAATTTCAATCAATCACATCTTCTAGAATCATGGTGGATATATGAGTGCATGCGCTTTAATGAAAACTAGTCTCCTAGACTAGTGGTTCCCAAGCATATTGCAGGGGATCCCTAAACCCTAAAAGTACATTTTGGCTATATCCATATTAATCCAGATACATTTACAATATTAAAACACATTTTTTTCTCTGTTTTGGCCTTCCATCCATACTAAGACTGTATTTTTGTCTGGCAAAAACTGAGCTTTTTGAAGAGAATCTCTCCCTAGTGGAAGAATTTGAAAATGCAGTTTTCTTGCTGTGGTGTGAACTGTGAATACGGAGGTATTTGAAAATTATGATGCATGTTTAGTCATGTCATGCATATTGTACCTATAGCTATATACAAAGCTCTGTCATGAAACTGTAGATGGCACAGGCTAATAGGTAATTTAACTTAACCTGCTTGTAATCACATCATCATCTATAGTGCACAGCTGATTGGTTCCTGCAATATCAGTAGCCAATCAGCTTGCGTGCCCAACATTCAAAATACTTGGGTAGCATTTGCCTTAGCAGTGCAGCTCGCTTTCAGAAACCCTCCACCTTCCTCAGCTCCACCTGTATAGATCTGCTAAGGGTAATTCATATATACGCTATATTGTACAGCAGCAGCATGTCTTAAGCCGAGTTCAGACTGCACGATTTTCAAAGCAGTCGGGTCACTGTTCTTTTCACACTGCATGACTATCTTGGCCAGCATTCAGTCGCTTCTGTGTTCAAACTGCACGATGGATCGGCGATAGAAGGTTTCACACTGCGTGACTTTACAATAGGAAGAATCGCCGACACGCAAACTACGTTTCACAACCAAACACACGCGAGACGTGACAAGGAAACAACGCAATATCACGCGTTCAAGACCGGAGTTCTCATGTGAGACTGGCCCTGCGTTTCAATCAGCTCCCTAGCTCCCTAGGTAGTGAATCAGTATATAATGAAAGTGAATGTGGCTGATACCCTGATCAGTGCCCTGACTACTGAACTAGGGAGCTGATTGAGACACACGGTGGGATTATTATTAAAAATAGTAGTCCGCAAGAAGCTTGAAATATGAATTGCCTGTGCGCTGATTTGCAGTGAAAACAACATAAATAAAAGAAGAATATGGAGGAGGAAATGGTTGGGGAGACTGTGGATTGTGTGTTCTGCAAAGACAGTTGGAACTAAATAAATAACTTTTCAATGTGCTGCTGTTGCGGATGGTCAAGCAAATGTTTGTGCTTTGTTTCTGTTTGATATAATTGTAATGTTTATCTGAAATGAAGCCATGCTTGCTGATATTGTGGTCTATAACTCCTCCCCGAACTCCCCGCTGTTCTGGATCTTGCTCTCTCATTGGCTGTCGGTCATCGCCGATGTAGTTTTCAGTCAGAAAACTTTCACACAGCATGATTTTGAATCGCCGACAGGTTTAGATATTTAGCATGCCAAATATCTCACGGGTGTCGGCGACTCGTCGGCGATTCTCTCATATCGCGTCTTTGCTCATTCACACTGCGTGATTGTCACTCGCGTGAACGAGCACCGATTTGCCTGTGATTTCGGGCATTTGTCGGCGATTTCTCAAAACCTGTCGGCGAGCCAAAATCGGGGCTAAAATCGTGCAGTCTGAACTCGGCTTTACTTGCATAAAACGTGTTGTGTATGTATTAGCAGTAGCAAGTCCCATACTTGCTCTGCAGCAGCAATAACCTACAGCAGCAGCAGCTATAAAAGCAGCAGCAGTGTAGCAGATCTATTCCGCCAAGACCAAACACATCTATATTGTCATACCCATTACCATGCTAAGAGCTGCGCAGCGTCACAAGCTTGGACCCGTGTGCTGCCAAAGCCACCACCCATGCCACTGGCCGCAATGGCCTGCCTAGTAGTGCTGAAGCGCCACTTATAGCTCAATCCAGTTCTGGGCCTGCCCCATCAGTCTGCACACCCAAAAACTTTCTTGCTGTTATAGTGACCCTAAAAAAATGTTGTGTTTGTTGTCAGTTCCAGGCCCACCTCATCAGTCTGCGCACCTAAAATCCTTCTTGCTGTTATAGTGACCCTAACAAAATTTTTATACTCTCACGAAAAAGAGCATTTCTCCTCTCAATGCTGTAACAGGCACTGTTCTCCTGCTTCAGTGTGAGATGCAGCCTGTAGCACTTAAACCATTTGCCACTCGACTCCGGGCATGGCAGTCCATCCCCAAAGTGGCGAGCTGGATTTTGGGGATAATAAAACAAGGTTACATGCTTCAATTCGCTCGATTGGTTTATATCAGTCGATCTGAAAGAGGCGTACTTTCACATCTAGATAGCCCCCCTATCACAGACCGTTTTTGAGACTCGCGTCAGAGGGAGTGGCATACCAATATACAATCCTTCCATTCGGATTCTCCCTAGTTCCGCGTACCTTTATCCGTGTGATCAACTACCTTGACGATTGGCTACTTTTAGTCCAGTGGAGACAGGAGCTATGCGCCCAAAGAACCCTGCTCCTCAGCCATCTGGAGAACTTTCAGGGTCAATTTTGGCAAGAGCTCACTGCTCCCCAGCCAATGGATTGCATTTGTGGGGGCGGTTTTCGACTCAACTCAAATGCAGGCTTGGCTTTCTCAAGAGCGCTCCTTGAAAATCAGGGCCTTATGGCAGCAGCCTCCTCAGTAGTTCCATTGGGCCTGCTCCACATGCACTGGTTTAAAGGCTGTGCCCTGCATTAAGCATGGCACACAACTCACTCTCAGGGTGACCCACGACTATGTCAAGGCCTTGGTCCCTTGGACATATTCCTGTTTCTAACTGAACGGGATGATGCTGGGCTCTGTTTCCAGGAGAAAAGTGGTCCTGACAGATGCCTCCAAGACAGGCTGGGGCACCCTGTGCAACGACAAAATAGCCTTCGGCTCATGGACGACTTCTATGATGACATGGCACATCAATCGTATGTAAATAATGGCTGTAATTTTCAAGGAGTTCATGACAGAGCTCAGAGACCATCATGTCCTGGATCACTCGAACAACAGGATTGTGGTTGTCTTCATAAACCACCAAGGAGGTACCCTCCTCACAGACTGGCGAACTGACTTCTCTTACAGGCACAGGCGAACCTCCGCTCAGTGAGGGTGGTTCATGTGCTGGGCTCCTCAAACATAGGAGTGGACATGCTGTCACGCGGCGCTCCTCCCCCGGGTGAATGAAGGCTCCACCCCCAGGCGGCCAACACAATATGCCACACCTTTGGTTGTGCGGAGGTGTATCTCTTCATGACAAAAGAGAATTCCCACTGCCAGACATTCATCTCAAAGGAGCTGTTGGATGGGCGAGGCCCTCCCCACTCAAAGTGTATGTGGTGGCCATCGTCTGGCCAATCGATTGGGAAACACGACCTGGTCGTTAGGTTTCTCAGAAGGGTCAGGAGGATGAATCCTCCCTGCCCTTGTTCAGTCCCGTCTTGGGATCCCTCCACAGTTCTTAGGGCACTCCGAGGCCCTCCATTTGAGACCCTGGAGATGACTGACCTTCAGTCCTTCTCACTTGAGACTACCCTCTTGCTGGCTCTAGCATCAGTCAAGCGAGTTGTTGATCTGCAGGCTCTATCTGTGGAACCTTCCTGCCTTGAATTCGACCCCAACAACAATAAAGTGGTCCTCAGGCCATGTGCCAAAAGTGCTCTCAACCCCGTTCAGGATGCAGGTAATAGCACTGTTAGCTCTGCCACTCACAGAAAACGAGCAGGCAGCCCATCCACTCTGTCCTGTAAGGACCTTGAGATTGTATATCGAGTGCTCTGGCCAGTTTTGGCAATCAGAGCAGCTCTTTGTTTGCTTTGGAGGCTGCAGCAAAGGGCTTGGGGTTTTGAAACAAAGACTATCCCGATGGACTGTGGATGCGATGACACTGGATAGTCAAGTCTATGGACTTGTCATGCCCCCTGGGAGTCAGGGCCCACTCCAATAGAGGTATGACCTCGTCTTGGGTGTGGTTCAGCGGAGTTTCCATCGCAGATATCTGTGTGGTGGCTGTCCTCGCTATCCACTTTTATCAGTATTTATAACCTAGACATCCCTGTTTGATTTTGAGACTCTTATGGATCATGTAGCAGGCTCTGACCATGGTCGATTGAGCGCCCCCTAGCTGTTGGCTGTAGCATCGCGCTATTGGATTGGTTCCCCATAAGCGTGAGCTAAAAAGCAGACATAATGTGAGTGAACCTTATCTCAGGGAACATTATGGTTACTTACGTAACCTTGCTTCCCTGAGATAACGGGAACGAGCATTGTGTAGCTTGCTGTGCTACTACGCTGCCCAGCGAGTCATGCTACCCTCTTCTCAGAACTGAAATAGCGGCGTTTCTGAGTGACTTTATAGGCAGTCAACCCCACCCATTCTGGCGGGCTGGTTCACGAACCAATCAGGCTTCAGAATTCACAGTTTTCTCCCATAAGCATCAGCTAAAAAGCAGATGCAATGCTTGTTTCTGTTCCTGCCTGCTGTCCCTGTTCCTGCCTGCTATTCACTCTTATAGTATTGTTAAAGGTGCCGTAGAACATCTTTTTAAAAGATGTAAGCTCGCCCATGGAGCTTGCGCTTGCCTTTAACAGCATAAACAAAGTTCACACAGCTAATATAACCCTCAAAATGGATCTTTACGAAGTGTTCGTCATGCATGCTGCATGCATACATCGGATTATGTGAGTATTGTATTTATTTGGATGTTTACATTTGATTCTGAATGAGTTTGAGGATATATGCTCCGTGGCTAACGGCTAATGCTACGCTGTTGGAGAGATTTATAAAGAATGAAGTTGTGTTTATGAATTATACAGACTGCAAGTGTTTAAAGGGTTAGTTCACCCAAAAATGAAAATTATGTCATTTATGACTCACCCTCATGTCGTTCCACACCCGTAAGACCTCCATTCATCTTCGGAACACAGTTTAAGATATTTTAGATTTAGTCCGACAGCTTTCTGTTCCTCCATTCAAAGTGTATGTACGGTGCACTGTCCATGTCCAGAAAGGTAATAAAAACATAATCAAAGTAGTCCATGTGAAATCAGTGGGTTAGTTAGAAGTTTTTGAAGCATCTAAAATACATTTTTGTCCAAAAATAACAAAAAAGACGACTTTATTCAGTATTGTCTTCTCTTCCGGGTCTGTGTATATCCACAGTGACGCTGCTTCTGGTTGGCATCCAGCTTATTGGTGCATTACCGCTAGGGCTGCACGATTAATCGCATGAGATTGTCATGCGTGTCTCGTCAGTAAAGCCGGTTCCCTGATTACCGCTAAATCGCCATCACCTGTTTTTAAACGGAGCGCCTTTTAATAGACGGAGCCGTAGTTCACAGACAAGCCACGCAATATCGCGTTCATTATCGAAGGCGATTCATCTGCGATATGAACGCGATATTGCGTGGCTTTTCAGTGATCTACGGCTCTGTCTATTAAATGCCGCTTCATTTGAAAGCAGGTGATGGTGATTTAGCGCAATTAGCGGTAATCAGGGAACCGGCTTTACTGACGAAATGCGCGTGAGAATAGCATGCGATTAATCGTGCAGCCCTAATTACCGCCCCCTTCTGCTCCGGACTGTGACGCGATTAGGACATCCGCGACATGCACACCTACGCACCATTTTAAAAAATATAGCAATACCAAAATACAAACAATGTAGAATAGCTTGAATACAGCGTGCGTCTCCCTCAGACTGTAAACGAAGCTCTGGCGCACTACATAACACGTCATCAGCGACACTGTCCGGAGTAGAAGGGGGAGGTAATGCACCAATAAGCTGGCTGCCAACCACCGTAGAAGAAGAAGAAGCAGCGTCACTGTGGATATACACAGACCCGGAGAAGACAATGCTGAATAAAGTCATAGTTTTTGTTATTTTTGGACCAAAATGTATTTTAGATGCTTCAAAAACTTCTAACTTTGATGATGTTTTTATTACCTTTCTGGACATGGACAGTGCACCGTACCTACACTTTCAATGGAGGGACAGAAAGCTCTCGGACTAAATCTAAAATACCTTAAACTGTGTTCCGAAGATGAACGGAGGTCTTACGGGTTTGGAACGACATGAGGGTGAGTCATTAATGACATCATTTTCATTTTTGGGTGAACTAACCCTTTAATAATGAAAATAATGACAGTCTTGTCTCCGTGAATACAGTAAGAAACGATGGTAACTTTAACCACATTTAACAGTAGTTACATTAACAACATGCTAACGAAACATTTAGAAAGACAATTTACAAATATCACTAAAAATATCATGATATCATGGATCATGTCAGTTATTATCGCTTCATCTGCCATTTTTCGCTGTTGTTCTTGCTTGCTTACCTAGTCTGATGATTCAGCTGTGCACATCCAGACATCCTGCCCTTGTCTAATGCTTGAACATGAGCTGGCATATGCAAATACTGGGGGCATACACCCCGACTGTTACGTAACAGTCGGTGTTATGTTGAGATTCGCCTGTTCGTCAGAGGTCTTTTAAACAAATTAAATTTGTTTGAAGGAGGAAACAACGGTGTTTGAGACTCACTGCATGTCATTTCCATGTACTGAACTCTTGTTATTTAACTATGCCCAGATAAATTCAATTTTTAATTCTAGGACACCTTTAAAGATAAATGTTTGTACAATCATAATATTACACTCTTAAAATTATGACAGAAAATTTACTCAGAATTTCTGTCCTGCAGCAAAACATGACAATTTCATAGTAGACCCATACATGGAGTGCAATCTGGAAGCACCAAAGAGTGGTGAAATATTTTGCTAATAAAATGAACATGTCAGAAGAATGGCATGAAAACTTTATTATATCTGGTCTCTCTGTACATACAATTTATGCATGTGCAGTAATGTGAATGAAACATTTTCAATGTGTACGAGCAACTTTTGGAAAACACTAGTGTGGACAGAGAGAGTTTTGAAATATATCCGGATTAATGTGAACATAGCCTGATACTCATTTCAGGTCTTGGATTTTCCCAATGAGCTGATCAGGTGTGCTTGACAAACAAAATGTGCAGTATTAAGGGGCAGTCATACTGGACGCTTCAAAATGTAATACAAAAAAGTAATCCAAAAGTAACCAAGCAGCTTCATACATGATCGCTTTATGAACAGATTTAACTTAGGCTTTTATTCACATATAAACACACTCTCATTCTGCACTGTTTGTGCCACTGGCATGCCTCAAATCACGTGGCTTGTTGAGGGAAGGTTTAGGCTGGTGGATGATAAAATGTTGAAAGGAATCCCATAGACTTTTATTGAAGAAGGGATCTGAGCCATTTTTAGAGATGCAATTCAATTAACATTTATTTGTATGGGCAATCCCGAAGTAGAAACAAAAAGCAAATGGAAAATAATTAGTGTAGCTGCTGTTCATAAAGCAATAGATAGTCATGTGCATATGATCTGATATAACTGGAGTGCAAAGTTATGAGATGCATTATGTGAATGTTTGGCTAATGCTTGGTTTTTAATAGATTCTTAAACTGGGAAAGTGCGTCTGAGCCCCAAACATTATCAGGAAGGCTATTCCAGAGTTTAGGAGCCAAATGTGAAAACGCTCTCCTTCCTTTAGTGGACTTAGATATCCTAGGAACAACCAGGTCCAGAGTTTTGTGTTCTTAAAGAGAGTGAGGGATTGTAGGGTGATAGAAGATTGGGTAAATACACAAGAGCTGAACCATTTAGGGCTTTATAGGTCAGTAGCAATACTTTATAATCGATACAGTACTTAACAGGTAACCAGTGTACAGATTATAAAATTGGGCTAATATAATCTTTTCTTTTTTCTTTTTTCTTTTTTTGACCTGGTAAGAACTCTAGCAGCTGCATTTTGGACTTATTGTAGATTGTTTATTGAGGAAGCAGTACAACCATAACGTTTCTGCATCAGAAACAGATAACATATTCTGTAGTTGAGGTGGAGGTGGAAGAAGACTGTTTTGTAACATATGAAATATGATTTTGGAAAGACAAGTTGCTGTCTAATGTAACACCCAGGTCTTTAAGTGTAGAGGATGAAGAAACAGTACATCCTTCTAGATGCAAACTGTATTCTAAGAGAATTTAGAGATATCAGACACTTGAAGGAACTAGTAAGGTACTAGTTGAAGAGAGTAACCACCCATTAGAAATTGCAATAACTTATATACTTAGAACACCTAAGCAGCCACATAGTCCTGGTAACCACCCAAATCACCCTTTATTCATTGATATTCAACAGAAATGGCTTTTACAGTAGGAGAAGAGAAGAGCTGATATATCAGGACACGCTGCAGTGCTGCAGGATTGCAGAATAAAGCTACTGACCCCATTTTAAAAGCAACATTATAGATCTGCAATCCACTCTCACACCTGTAGAAAACATCAAATCTCAGGCCCTGTTTCCACCTGGTATTAAGATGTGTTTTGGTCGATCACAAGTAGACGAGGGAGACACATTCCTATTTCCACCTGGTATTTTAATCCGTCTCTTTTGTCCACTTTCAACCACTTCTGTCCTGATTTCTTTGAGGGGAGGGTCTATGGGTGGGTAAGTTTACAGGTTTTTTCAGATCTTTCAATCAAATGAACAAAATAATCTTGCGCAGTTTACATACAAATGCGCCCGGAGATAACGAAAAAAAAAAAAAGAGAGCAGCAGCTTTCATTTCTGCCATGACAGCCGCAAGACCAGCCGAACGCTGTGAGTGTGTGTTAGAAATCAGGTATGGTGAGAGAACATTGTGCTGGTATGTTTTTCGTCTTCAAACCAAACAGGTCTTCAGCTGACAAAGTTTAAAGGTGCCCTAGAATTAAAAATTGAATTTATCTTGGCATAGTTAAATAACAAGAGTTCAGTACATGGAAATGACATACAGTGAGTCTCAAACTCCATTGTTTCCTCCTTCTTATATAAATCTCATTTGTTTAAAAAACCTCCGAAGAACAGGTGAATCTCAACATAACACTGACTGTTACGTAACAGTCGGGGTGTACGCCCCAAAATTTGCATAATACCAGCCCATGTTCCCAACATTATGAAAGGCATTAGACAAGGGCAGCCAGTTAACGTCTGGAGCTGCACACAGCCGAATCATCAGACTAGGTAAGCAAGCGAGAACAGCGAAAAATGGCAGATGGAGCGATAATAACTGAAATAATCCATGATATCATGATATTTTTACTGATATTTGTAAATTGTCTTTCTAAAAGTTTCGTTAGCATGTTGCTAATGTACTGTTAAATGAGGTTAAAGTTACCATCGTTTCTTACTGTATTCACAGAGACGAGAGCCGTCGCTATTTTCATTTTTTAAACACTTGCAGTCTGTATAATTCATAAATACAACTTCATTCTTTGTAAATCTCTCCAACAGTGTAGCATTAGCCGTTAGCCAGGGAGCACAGCCTCAAATTCACTGAGAATAAAACTTTTAACATCCAAATAAATACTTTACTCACATAATTCAAAGCATGCATGCAGCATGCATGACGAACATCTTGTAAAGATCCATTTGAGGGTTATATTAGCTGTGTGAACTTGCTAATGCTGTAATATAGTCGACAGCTCGTGTGGCAGGAAGCTCGCGTCTTAAAGGGGCGGCGCCGAGTGTAAATCAGTGCATTGTTAATGGTGCCTCAAAATAGGCAGTTAAAAAAATTAATTAAAAAAAATCTATGGGGTATTTTGAGCTGAAACTTCACAGACACATTCAAGAGACACCTTAGACTTATATTACATCTTGTGAAAGAACGTTCTTGCGCACCTTTAAATCCTGTCTGGCTAGCGCCTGTATTTAATTACATCTGTATTTAGAGTCATCCACTTGTGATCCAAAATGCATCTTAATACCAGGTGTAAACAGGGCCTCAGTTTGCATTCTGAGCAATAGTAATAGGGATGCTTGCCTCATTAAACAACACTAATTACACAGTCTTCCACATTGATTTTGTCTAATTTCATTGTCCATTTATGTATATATACATATGGGAAAGTCTGACTGTTATAAAGTAACACTCTTTTTAAGATTTTAAATCAAACATGTTTGAGTGATCAAAAGAGTTCTGAGTGCTTATTATGATATGTGAACACAAGGGGGCACTAGAGCATTATCTCAATTCATGATAGTTGAGGGTTCCTCTTCTGAATGAAGAACTGGCCTGTTTTTCTTTTTTTTCCCTCCACTTCCTCCTCTCTCAGTCACTCTGTTCTTGGCAGGGTGGCATTGCAGTGGCAGGCACGGCTGTCACCATCTGACACCACACCACACACCGACTCTATTCAGCTAGCACACGTCACAGGTGCACAAACCAGTCTTTTTTCTGAGTCATGTTCTCACTTCCGAGAAGCCCAGGGTGAAGTGTGGAGACATTGTACCAGGGCTGCGTTTCCCAAAAGCATCGTAGATCGTAAGAACCAATGGTCTGTACAATCAACTTAGCTCATGATACTTTTGAGAAAGGCATCCCAGGACACTATGAGTAGAGAGTTGAAATTGAACAAAAATGTGTTTCAACGTCCTTGCTTTTTCGCACTGCACTGTCAGCAGTTTTCCCACAGGCATAGCATTACCAGCTGTGCTTCTGGATCAGGGCTCTTTGGTTCACAAATATCTGATTTTATGGTCCTGTTTTGCACTGGTTCTTCGAACAGTGCTGGATAAAAAAATGCCAGATTTTCTTTTGCTTTCTTTCCTTCTTTCTATCTGTCTGTCTTTGTTCCAGGTAAACTAAATCACTTGTCATGTATGCCTGCTCTGTATGAGCTTTGATTATCGTGAGTCATGACTTCCGTTCTATGGAGCGGTAACCTGTCAGGGCTTTATGCTGTTTGGAAAGCTATCGACCACCATGAATCACTGCCTCTGCTCATGCACATTAAACATAAAAACAGCAGATAAACACACTATTGAGTTTATATCCCAAACCCACTTCCTGAGTCGATTCTTTTGCCAGGCTCTGTGAAAGAGTCTCTGTGCATGTTTGCCTCGCACATCTGTTGGAGTTTCTCTATCTTTAAAGTTTGGCTGATGTGAGACTTAAACAGGAAAGCCATTGCATCCCAGTTTTTTTATTTTATTCTCTTTTTTTTTTTTTTTTTTTGGCTTTTCAAGGATATGCGCTCGGAAGCAGCTATGAGTCATTTGATTTTATATTCTGGATAGACCAAATCAACTTAAAAGAAAGTGGCTATTACCTTAACATGCATTTGAGAAAACTATTCAAGTGAAACCTATAAAGTGCCATGAAGAAGAGGCCTTTTACAAGACTACTGCTACCGGCAGGTCCGGTGAGACCAGCATTAGGCAGCCAGTTTTTGAAATATAGTGGCTTAAACTTTTTAAATGAAATTTCTGTTGGTGAATTTCAGTACGCTGTCTATTGAATTTAGTTTTGTGCTACTCAACTTTTGAATCCTTAGCACAGTTAAGTGTCAGACTAAAGTTTTTGTGTTGTATGTAAAGCTATATGTTAAACAATAAAATGATAACTATAGTTGTGATAAGTGATAAATGTCGTTGATGGTTACTTCCAGGCAGAAAAAGACCATCTCTGTAAACTGTACTTCAGATCACTGAGTATGAGCATCTATTTAGCACCAGAAATATGTGAGCTGGAAAACAGCATGGAAATCAATGGCACTCAAACTTTTGCGGTTACTGAAATGTTGTTATAAAACGTTGTTTTCCCTTAGGCCTAAGCATTATCTAGGATTAAAAATATTTATTAGCCTAAATGTTGTTTTACACACCCAATTTTATTTTTAATTAGTTAAAAAAACTTTAATTTGATGAGAAAGCCTCTTGATAGACTATAAACTCAATGTCCGTTTATTACAATTAATTGTCATTTCGGTAACTTTACAATAAGGTCTCATTTGGTAACATTAGTTAATGTATTAACTAACATGAACTAACCAAGAGCAATACATTTGTTACAGCATTTAATAATCTTTGTTAATAGTTAATAAAAATACAGTTCATTGTTTGTTCATGTTAGCTCACAGTGCATTAACTAATGTTAACAAATACAAATTTGATTTAAATAATGTCTTAGTAAATGTTGAAATTAGCATAACTTATATTAATAAATGTTGTAGAAGTATTGTTCATTCTTAGTTCATGTTAACTGAAGTAGTTAACTAATGAAACCTTACTGTAAAGTGATACCGTCATTTTTAATGGATTTTACATCTGAACGTTTGTTGACTTTAGGCTCTTACTGTATCTTACTCTATCCTATAAAACTGGACAGTGGGGTCCAAAGCACATTCTGTAATTTTCTGTAATGAACATTAAAAAAAAAAAAAAAAAAGGCTTAAAAGGGCTATTAAGAAAATTCACACATTGATCGATTTTTTTAAATTTTTTATTGCCAATGTGTGAACAGCTTGAAACTAAACTTACAAAACGAGACCTTTCCCAACTCCATAGGTTGTCTATGAAAGCTTGTAGACTGATTTTTATGTAACAAACATTTTGGGACGTTTTTGCTGGTTAAATCTAAAGGATTTGACATTACGCACGCTCCCGAGAGCCTCCCAAGACACACGAAATGAATGCTTATTGTTCAGATAATGTCGAAAGAGCCATTCTGTACTGTAATATCAATGAGCCAGAAAAGGAATTAGTTCAAACTATATAGTCTGATATGATATAATCTATAATCTCAAATATACTTTATAATCAAACTACAGTTTAATTTTAATTAGGCTACCTCATCTGTCGACATGATGCCAGATTGCCAGTGAATTGTTGAGTTGGTTCAAACATATCCACATCGCTCTGATCCGATGCTTTCTTAACTGCTGTTTCCTCACCGCTGTCATTTTTGTTATGTGTTTATTTTATTATTGAGAGGAAATTGTCGCTATGTTCGTTAACAATATATTGCTGCATTTCCAAGCGTATTTTTACTTCAAAGCGAAGAACGAAAAACTTTGCCATGAGTGTTGAATCAGTCTCGAGTATGTTACGCGTGCTGTGCAGGACTCACGAGCGCGAGCACAAGCAATAAAGCTGCTGGATGCAGTTCACTTAATGACCAGCAGTGTCGCTATAAACAAGGGTTTCTGAATTCTATATATATCCCCTTTAAAGGGTTAGTTCACCCAAAAATGAAAATTCTGTCATTTAATACTCACCCTCATGTTGTTCTACACCTGTAAGACCTTCGTTCATCTTCGTAACACAAATTAAGATATTTTTGATGAAATCTGATGGCTCAGTGACGCCTCTATTGAGAGCAAAGCCATTGAAACTCTCAAGATCCATAAAGGTACTAAAGACATATTTGAACCAGTTCATGTGAGTTCAGCGGTTCTTAATATTATAAAGTGATAAGAACTTTTGGTGCGCCAAAAAAACGAAATAAAGACTTTTCAACAATATCTATATGGGCCGATTTCAAAACACTGCTTCATGAGTCTTTTGTTTCGAATTAGTGATTTGGATCTCCTGTCAAACGACTAAACTGCTGAAATCACGTGACTTTGGCACTTTCACGTGACGTTCAGCACTCGGTTAATGAGGTCTGTCAGAGCGCGATCAGACCTCACTAAGCAAGTGCTGAATGCAATTGGACATAGTGGTGTTTTAGAGGTAAAAAATGATATAAATACTGTTCGGTTTCTCACACAAACCGATCGTTTTATGTCTTAGGACATCAATGTGTCGTCACAAGCCACAGGGTTTAATTTGGATTTGTCTGTGCATGTTTTTTCGACTCTTATTGATTGAGTTCCCATTCACTCCCATTATTTGACTGACAGACGGCAACGGTTGGAGTTAAAAATCATCATTTGTGTTCTACTGAAGAAACAAAGTCACCTACATCTTGGATGCGCTGGGGGTAAGCAGATAAACATCAAATTTTCATTTCTGGGAGAACTATCCCTTTAAGGCTATAAGTAAAATATTGAAAACAGAAAGAGAAAAACAATCTTCATACTGTACCAGAAAAAAAAAACCTTAAACATCCTCTGTGTACCAGATTCTATTAAACCACATTACCTTTAGGGAGTAGAGAGGAAGAGAGAACATTTCTGTACTGATTTATGTATTTCATTGACAGTAGGTTCAGCCCTACAGTCTTCCCGAGGAAGATTTGTGTCCCATTTTGAAGCTAAACAATAGGAGTGCTGTCATGCAATTTAATCTAAGCCCAATTCAATTACAGAGGATACAAAGACATAAGCTTCAAGCTTCGGTGATATGATTAGAGATTGAGGCAGACATCAGTCGACTGAGTCATTTCTCCCTTCATTACACAAAATATGAGGCCCAGATTCAAGTAACCTATCAAGGCTGCCCTCATTTACTCTGGTCTCTATCTTATGATTGAAGTAAAAGTTGAAGTAAGGAGACAGCAATTATTAATAATTCTGTGTGTCATATTTTGTACAATGCCAAGTAGGCCTATAGATACTGTCATAATCTGTTTTTCAATTTCCAGACAGAAGCAAAAATCTAAAATCTAAAACTGCCATAATTTTAGTAATCATTTAAGAGAAAATATTAATCTCTGAAGGAACTATCAAAAGACAAAAAAGCTCATTGCCACATCATCGTGTTCGTGACACTGTTAATCTATTTAAGATTCAGAAAGTCTAAATGTAGAATGAGCCTCAAGCCAGACATTTCCAAATGTAAAATGATATAGTGTTTTTCTCTCGCAGGTATCGTTTTGTCTGTTCAGACAAGAAAAATAAGTTTAGCCAAAGGGCTAATGCTGTATAACAAGCTGACAGGCCAAGATTATAAAGCCCCGCCCAATGCATGCGAGTATATTGCGACCAACCTGCGGAGGAAATCTGATCCAGTGTGAGTAGGGCAGTGCACAGCCTTAGGGGAACAGGTGCATTATGGGGGAAGAGATCTGTTACTTTATTCCTCTTTTTCCCCCAAAGTACTGCAATTGCAAATAAATGAAAAAAAAAAAAAAAAGAACAAATATATGAAATCATCTGATAAATCCAACATCACATAAACAACTTGTAAAATTATTCTTGGAAAGGAACACATGTTTCTGGATCAACATTCCAATCAACCAATCAGATTTAAGGGACAAGTTTACAATTTAAGTTAAGTTTAGCCTTACAACCAAGATTATGAGTGTCTACCTGTGCTATTAATCTATCATTTCCCTCTGATTTTATTGATAAGGTTAGGGTTAGGATAGG